>NW_024038354.1:795000-1400000 GCF_016077235.1 Cyprinodon tularosa
GGTCCAAAGTAAAAAGATGAAAATCTATGGGTGTTATAAGGTGATGTAATTAAACGCTGATATGAGTTTGTTATTTAGTCTAATGACTTTTGGACTGCTGAGTTGGGTGTGTCAGTACAACAGATTAAAGCTCAGATTACAGTCAGTGAACACGGCTCACATATGGAATCAAATCACAACTTCTAGTCAGTATATCTACAGTTTTAAACAAATCAATCAACTCCAAGTCAAACTTATATCAGTTTGAAACTCTTGACTAAACTAATTAGCTGCTATACTGCAAAAACTTTCTGAAAATTAGAAGAAAATTCTTAAAATAAGTGTATTTAACCTTAATTAGAGTAGGAAAATAAGATTATTTGCCAATGGCAGGAGCATTTTTACTTTTAGAATAAAAACATTACATAATATGCACTTGAGACTGCAGTTGTTTTTTCTTATTTTAAATGTAAATTGTCTCATTCCATTGGCAAAGTGTCTCACTAACCTGCTCAATTCAAGAAAAGAAATGCTCTTATTTTAAGAAAAAAATGTCTTACTTAGATGCACATTTTTTCAGTGAACAAGGACATAGGTAAAAGTAAATACAAATAGCTGGAAACCATTATCAATAAAATAATTCAATTATCTCGCAGTCTGGCATGAATTTTATGTTGACGAACAAACATTTATATTGAACAGTTTGGAAAGAGCTCAAATTATATGTAGAGGAATTGGAATGTGTTCAAATCCAAGATGTAAATAAAACATTATTTGTTGAATATTCCACCTGGTTTTATTAGAAGAGAAAATGTTTTTATTAAAGCCCCTTTCTTTGTTCCCTTTTGTGTGCAGATCATGACACGGCCATTAACAGATACAGCCGCCTGTCTAAGAGGAAGGACAATGACAAGGTAGCAACAAACTTTACGTCTGAACATTACTGCTTATCGTGACTGAAGGGAAATCTGTGCTTCAGTCAGCAGTTAGTTTGGATATGGTTTTCTTTTTCTTTTTTTGCAAAGCGTTTGGTCTCCTTATTTTGATTTTTTAAAGGAAAAGTCTGGTCAGCTAATTACTCGGGGAGAACGCAGAATAAATCTGAGTCAATTGGACGCGTACTGATGACATCACCACATTCACAGCTAGTCTGGAGCTGCAGTTCACGAACTGTTATTAATAGAATATAGAGAATAATAAATTCTTACAGTCAGATAAACACAAATCAAACTAACATTTTGCCAAATAAAACAAAAAATTCGTCATCAGAGCCAGTGGTCCTTCACACACGACTATGCAGAGAGAGGGTTGCTGCAGACGGGCTAACGTTAGCCCTGGATGCTGCAGACGGGCTAATGTTAGCCCTGGATGCTGCAGACGGGCTAACGTTAGCCCTTTCCGCTGCAGACGGGCTGACATTAGCCCTTTCCGCTGCAGACGGGCTGACGTTTGCCCTGGGTGCTGCAGACGGGCTGACGTTAGCCCTGGCCGCTGCAGACGGGCTGACGTTAGCCCTTTCCGCTGCAGATGGGCTAACGTTAGCCCTTTCCGCTGCAGACGGGCTGACGTTAGCCCTTTCCGCTGCAGACGGGCTGACGTTAGCCCTGGCCGCTGCAGACGGGCTAATGTTAGCCCTGGGTGCTGCAGACGGGCTGACGTTAGCCCTGGCCGCTGCAGACGGGCTGACGTTAGCCCTTTCCGCTGCAGATGGGCTAACGTTAGCCCTTTCCGCTGCAGACGGGCTGACGTTAGCCCTTTCCGCTGCAGACGGGCTGACGTTAGCCCTGGCCGCTGCAGACGGGCTAACGTTAGCCCTTTCCGCTGCAGACGGGCTGACGTTAGCCCTGGGTGCTGCAGACGGGCTGACGTTAGCCCTGGGTGCTGCAGACGGGCTGACGTTAGCCCTTTCCGCTGCAGACGGGCTGACGTTAGCCCTGGCCGCTGCAGACGGGCTAACGTTAGCCCTTTCCGCTGCAGACGGGCTGACGTTAGCCCTGGCTGCTGCAGCTGGGCTAATGTTAGCCCTGGACACTGTTACCCTCGGAGGTCCGGTGGTTGCCTCGGTCCTCTCAACTTCAGAATTCTTTTTTTTTTATTACTCATTAAATCAGTAAATGGGCCATATATTGAAGCTTAAAGTATAATATTCTCTCCTTAAATAATCTTAAAACGTACTTTTATTGGACAACAGCAACAGAAAAGAGGATTTTTAAATTAATCCTCTGAGCTCTGTGAGTGCTAACCTGGAAGCTGCTGCAGTGCATGCTGGGACAGCTGTCTGGAGAATGATCCAGCCTTCTCTGATGCATGCTGGGTAAAGAGGGAGGGGCGAGAAAACATTCTGCTGTTCCTGTGAATTGGGACAGTACTAGGGCTGAGGCTAATGACGTTTCACAAGGACACGAGAACGCACAAGTACACAGATTGAGAAACGACCAATCATTTTGGTCACGATCACTGAGTCGGGGAGCGGCCATTTTTGCCCAAATATAGTAGCCCCTCCCTCCTGCCATCTTCCAGCAGTGACGTCACGGTGCGGTAAGCCTAGCGCCATTCTCCCCGCTTTACAAGCTAAAACAATGGGAACTACTAGACACATCTGCAATCCACAACAATTATTGAAGATTTCCAGAGGACTTCACCATTGAAATTCACCAGAGCTATAGTGAAACTGACAATGCCCACGTGCATGGCAGCTGGATGCTGGAATACATCGGGTAAAAGTGAAAAAAAGAGTTATTCCACCTTTCTGATTCCTGATCCTCCACGGACGGGTTGGTCGTTGGATCGCCAACTTGAAGAGGGAGGATTTGCCATCGAACTTCTGGCCAGAGAAAAAACCCGTAATATGTAGCCAACATTTGGAAGAAGAATGTTTTCAAGATGACTTGGATAATAGCGCGTTGTGACAAACACCAGATACAGCACTGGGACTTGATCAACAGCCGATACCGCACCATGACGTCACAAACCAGTAGGTGGCAGTAGTGTTCTTTGACAAACATGGATGCCTCCAGTAAAGCACATTCACATGGAAATTACTTTTAATTAAAAACACTGATCATTGATTGAACAGGATGGAAAAATTTCATATTTAAAGGACTTTCAGAAGTTTGAATTTGGACTCTGACCCGACTTTTCCTTTAAAGCTTTATATAAAATTAAAATGGATTCAGCTCCCTCGTTCAGTTGTAAATCCTACCCATAAATAGGTTTGTTTTTCCTTTTGTCTGTAGGTGAGAGCGGAGGTGGTGGAGGACGTCTACACCTCACGCAAGAAGCAGCACCAGACCATGATGCACTACTTCTGTGCCCTGAACACCCTGCAGTACAAGAAAAAGACGGCTCTGTTGGAGCCACTGCTGGGTTACATGCAGGCCCAGGTTTGTGCAAACGCACTCACACTCACGTGTTTTCACATGTACTGCCCTCTGGATTGATTTCAATCCTTGTGACTCCAGTTCCACATTTTTACTGGCGAGGCATCTGTCCCTCAGCAGATCCCGTAGCAGCATCAAGTCAAACACAGTAAATCTTAATGTACTTGATATCTGAAAATGTGGCGGTGAAGCTATGGCTCTGGTGAATTTATTAATCCTAACAGTTTTAGAGGGAGACCAAACTCTCCTCGCTGTCGTTCAGACCCAAGAATAGGACAGAAATTTCATTTTATACAGGAATATTTCTAGAAAAATGTATGTCTGTATATGGGATGTAAAAAAAAATTAATTGTTGATTGTTTTTTTTTTAGATAAAAAATTGTTCCATCTAGGGCTGAAACAATTAATCGGATTAATCCATTATTGAAATTATCCCAAATTAACTTAGTAATCAATTAATAATTAACTGAAGTATAGAGGCTCTAAAACACGCCTTTAGCTGACAGAGAGATCCACAAGATTGTAAAAAAAAATATATATAAATATTTTGTGTTTAAGATTAAAGAAATAAAAATTCTCCATGGATATATTCTACCCAGAACTCCTGAAAAACGTTTTGGTTTCACTTGGTTGAATTCTGTAAAAAATCTGCTTTAAGTAACCTTTGCTATCCGATTAAAAAATAATCAAAAGAGCAGTCGAGTAGCAAAAAAGTCTTTGACTGCTGCACAGTTCTTCTGTAGCACCTTTGATTAACAAATATTTTATATATGAATATATTAAAGTCTTATTTATTTGGGAAATATGCTTTTTTTCTTAATGTTTGAAGCTACTATGAACGAACGCTGAATGATGAAAAAGGGGTCCCCATGTCCTCCAGCAGTCTAAGCCTATAGCAGCATAACTATAGAGATAGCTCAGGATAACATTCATCTACCAAAGGTTAAAGCCTTTGATAAAAATGAGAGTAAAGTTGGTTTTGAGTTAAAATATATATATATTTTCTGTTCAGATCAGCTTCTTTAAGTTGGGGTCAGAGTACCTCACCCAGCAGTGGGAAGACTTCCTGGGAACCATCGGAACCAGCGTCCAGAAGTAAGAGCCTGATTCTGTGTCTGGTTCTGTGCTGAGCAGTTAGTTGGAGATAAACACTTTATCGTGTCTGCAGCGTACGTCGGGAGATGGAGGAAGAGGTGGGGCAGATGCAGCAGACCATCCAACAGATGGAAAGGTCATGTGACGTTCTTTATGCGCCGTGTGACCCTGACCCCGCCCATTCGCCGGTCTGTCGCAGCCTGACCAGGAAACAAGGCTACCTATTCATCCGCAAGTAAGGCGCACGTTAATCAGTGTGAAACGGTTGGTTAAACTTTTAGAAACCTGCAGCTTTTCTGTTTGTAACTACGGTTCTATGAATCCTGGAAGACCACCAGACGGCTGGAAGTACTGAGAGTTCCCTTAGCGCCGTTCATGTTATAATACCAGAGTCACGTGTGACGCATCAGAGGAACATATAGATCTATAGATATTCTGACATCATCCAAGCTTCTGATCCTACAAATTCTTCTCATTGAAAACTAGGATTCAGAGAGACGGAGAAGCTCTGAGATCAATAGAACCATAGCGACACATAATCCTTTCCTTCAGTCTCATCCCTACTAGTGATGTTAATGAGGCATCTTGAAGCTCAGTAAAAACATTAAATAAACTAAGAGTCAATTTGAAATAAAATTTAATTCAGATAAGTTGAGTGATAACTGAGAGGAAAAGGATAACACGAGAATAGGGATGCACGATATTGGGATTTTGCCGATATTTTAAAACTCATGTAGCCGATAACCGATATCGATACCGATGTTAAAGCTGGACAAAAATAAGTAGTCATTGAAAATAGCAGTTTTGTTATCCATTTCTGACACTTTGAAAAATAATAAACTCAAATATATTTTTATATGCTGATATCAAATAGATTTTTAAAAATGCGTTATAGATCTATTTTACTTTCAAAATCTGGTGAAATTTCATCGTTCTGTTACAAACTCTCGTGATATTTTGCAAATTCTTGTGAGATTTTGTTAGTAAAATAGATCGATACCGCGTCAATATATCAACATATAAAAATATGGCAACATTTTGTGAATTTTCGGGGGATTTCGTAGCATAACGATGACATATAGCAATATTTCATTAGTAAAAGAGATTGATATGGTGTTTTTAAATGGCAATATATCAGCATATGAAGATATTGTGATATTTTAATGTATCAATATTTTTTCCCTCGTCTTTAGAAGTTTTTAAGTCTGTAAAAAAGAAGTTTTTGAGGAAGAAGAAGTAGTATTTTTTTTTTTTTTGACTTTAGAAACTCAGAAGCTGATCAAATATCGGGTTAAATATCGGTGGGGTGGCCGATGTCCGATATTCAGTTTTAAGGCCGATACCGATAGGGGGCCGATTATATCATGCATCCCTACACGAGAACATTAAAATAAAAACGCAACGGCTGAAATGTTCCTATTCCTTTTAGGCTCCAAAGATCTTGATCATTTTAATGAGAAACCGCAAAGTTAACTGCATCATGTTAACAGAGATGTTTTTAAACCGTTTAGAGAGTCAGTTGGTTAGAAACAACTGGATCGCTCACATGACTTTCTTAAAATGACACGCGCACCGATACAGTGCTTAGCTCTAATGGCTCCACGCATTGGTGTTACTGCACCCATCACTAGTCCCTACTGATCCCCAGGGGGCGGAGCTAAAGCACTGAATGGCTGAAACCAACTCTGTCTTAGAGGAAACCTGAAGGTATTCCTCACAGAGAAGAACCTGGCCTAGTATAGGAAGAAATTAGTTCAGTGTTACTGAAAGGGAAAGAACACGTTCTGAAAAAGATCTGAGGAAGATGTTTTTCAAAAAATTTAACTTTTGAGAGTGATTTATAGTCTTTTATTTGTTCATGCTCCCGGTGGTTGGCCCCTTTATTCCACTTTACAAACAAAAAAATTAAAAAGAAACAGTTTGTGTCAACTTTCACGGTTGCTAAGCAACAGAGCATAGGGCGGAGAAAGCTTGGAAGGCCGGACCTGTTTGAATCCTCAGCCAAAACTCTTCCGGTCTCCTTATTTTCATGGACTTGGAATGATCCAGTCCAGGTAGACCGCGTCCTTGGAAGACGCAGCCAATGAATTGAGGAGATCCTTCGCAGCTGAGGCCTCCTTTCCTTTACTGGCCGCCTCACGTGACAGCCTGTCAGGGACTGGTTACTCAAATGACAGTAATTATAATAATAATAATAATATTGTTATATTATAATTACAGTAAACCAAAAAGGCAAGAAATCACAAAATGAGTCAACTAAATGTGTGCACCAAAGTGGTTAACCAATGCCACGTCAAAGTAAAAAAGGGAAATACAGTGCAGTAAAATATAAAAGATTTATTGAAATGAAAGAATTATCAGACCGTTTGTTGTGTGGTTGCACATGCGGCCATCACAATGTTAAAGACAACAAATCCAGATTTTCCAACTCGACTGTCTGGAGCTTTGAACCATCTTTTAGGTGCATTGATGCGCTGCGCCCGATTGCTCGAAACGCTTCAAGACCTGAGGCATCTGGTGGTTGAGGCGCTCCACCGGACCTCTCCACGCCAATCAGCACTCGTCCGCTTTGACTTTCTTTATAAACTGGACGACACTCGTCGTAAAAGTAGCATAAACACATCTGCTCCTTAGATCAAAGTGTTTCTATAAATGAACAGAAAGCTGCAGGTTTTCCTGGATGTTTGAATCTAAACGCGTCTCCGCTGCGTTTCTGGCAGTAAAACCGGCCTGGTGTCGTCATCCTGGGAGCGTCAGTACTTCTTCACCCAGGGGGGAAACCTGATGCAGCAGGGTCGAGGCGAGGTGGCGGGCGGCCTGGTCACCGACCTCGACAACTGCTCCGTCATGGCCGTCGACTCTGACGACCGTCGATTCTGCTTCCAGGTCACCTCCTTTGACGGGAAAAAGTGTGTTTGCAGCATCTCCTTCATCTGTTGCTCTCAGTGTTTCCTATTTTATCATTTAAAAATCTATTTTGTTACTTTTTGTCTCGTCAGGGTTGTGACCCTGCAGGCGGAGAGCAGGAAGGATTGCGAAGAGGTAAAACCGTTTCCTGTGATCTAACCCGCTCTCTGCTAGCTGATCATTTTAGACTCAAATCTCTGCGTCTTCCTCTGACAGTGGATCGCAACCATCAACAACATCTCCAGGAGGATCTACCTGAGTGAAAATGCAGAGGTGTGTGTCTGTGTTCACACATGGTTCATGTTTAGAGGGATCATTGAATGCAAAACCCAGTTTCCATTGCCATAGATGAATAACGATGGTTCAGTGGGTGAAATTGACGTACAGAGAAGTTCAAACCCCATCAACACCTCCTTTCTCTACAAATCTCACTATTCTAAACTTCTGCCATAAAACGGGCGAATCCAAACGAAGCACAGAGTTGACGTCAATTAGGAGCTGACGGCTCATCTCTGCTGCCCTGTGGTCGACTAAAACCCCAAAATTTTTTTAGGTCTGAAAAGTAGAACATGTCAGTGAAACAGAGAACGTCTGGTCCCCCTACCATATCAACAATCTGATGTTTCAGTGAGTGAGTGCTTGTTGCTATGATGCATCTTTGCTCAGCAGCTTTGCTCGTTATAAACCAACCAATCAGAGCACAGCTCATCTAAATATTCATGATCATACCATCAAAGGAAGAAAACCTGTGGTTTCATTCTAGGGCTTTTAACCAGGCTGCATTAGGGCTCATAGAACAGCTAATATGCCATTTTCAGCCCAACCAATGTTACACACCCTATTAGAGACCTGAAGGACCAGATACCCTATAGAATCATTCTATCACCCCTTTAATGAAAAAATACTGTCAGCAAGGATTAATCAATGGATTATTATTTATACCTAAAACTAATACATTTCAGTGATTTAATGAATTTAGCGTTAATCAATAAAAAAATAAAAATAGTAATCTTTGCCACTGAGTCTGGAAGCAGCCATTTTTGCCCAAATATAGTAACCCCTCCCTCCTGCCATCTTTCGGCAGTAATATGTAGCCAACATTTAGAAGAAATGAACTTGACTTGAAATTTACTTTACTTAATTTTATTGAACAGGATGTACCGTATTTTCACGACTATAAGGCGCACTTAAACGTCTTTTTTTCCCCTCAAAATGTGCGGTGCGCCCTTTGGTGCGGTGCGCCCTATGTGTGTTGTAACTGCGACTTTTGAGACCACCTCATTGAGGAGATGATGAAAGAGTGGCTGAATGTAAGGAGACCAGGTGTTTTTTTTCCACTCATCACCATCACCATTAATCTGTGACTCCATGCGTGCCCATCTCACAGCTGATGTGAAAAACATGGGGAAACAAATTAACCCTGTGCTCGCTGTTCAACCGCTCGACATCGGTGTGAACCGGACCCAGCAGGTGCAGCAGGAGCAGCGAGTTTACATGCAAAGTCAATGGTTGACGCGTGTATAGGCGCAGCAAAAGGTCCCCCAGCGCGTTTTGAGCAGCAGGCGCGTTTAAGCATCTGCCAACGCGCTGCTGCTGCTCGAGATGGAAAAATTGAAGTTTTGCTGCTGGACCCGCCGCATCAACCAATCAGAGAAGCTGATCTGGGAGCTGACAGCGAGACAGACACAGCGCTCTGATGACATATGATATTAACGCAAATGAAAAAGGCTGGATGGATGAGGAGATGATGAAAGCGTGGCTGAGGGAGGTGTAGCCTATGTGAGGAGACCAGGTGGTTTTTTCCACGCATCACCATCGCTGCGTGCCCATCTCACAGCCGATGTGAAAAAAAAGGTGAATCAAATGAACGCTGTGCTCGCCGTTATCCCGGGGGTCTGACAAAGGAGCTTCAACCGCTCGACATCGGTGTGAAGCGGCCGTTCAAAGTAAGGCTGCGAGCGGCGTAGGAGCGGTGGATGACCGACGGAGACCACAGTTTCAGGATAAGTGGAACGCAGCGCCTGGCAAGTTACGCCACCGTTAGCGGATGGATTGTAGATGCTTGGACTAACGTGTCTGCTGGCTCTGTTGTTCAAGATTTCGCAAAAGCCGGCATCATTTCCAAGGAGCCGCCCGGCACGGAAAGTGACTCTGACAGCGAAGAAGAAGGGGAAACTGGCATGTCGGATTTAGCGCAGCTGTTTAATTCAGAAACAGAGGATGAGGACTTTGATGGGTTTGATTAATACTCTGTAATAAATACTTGAATAAAGCACAATCATACTCAGTTTTGCTCCCGCTCTATTTTTCTACCTGAAAACTTAATTCAACAGCAGCCTCTGGGCCGCGGCGCATCCGGGCTCACCTCCGCAGGTGTTTTTTCATCTAAATAATCTAAATCTTTTTAAGTGAGAAAGTCCACTTGAAAATGTAATCATTGCAGTCAGTTCATCCAGATTATTATCCTGTCTATGTTTTAAGTTAATTTATGCGTCAATAAACTGTATCAGAGGAGTAATCACAGCCCTGTGTCATCAGCGATGTGTCTCTCACGGCCGGTTGCCAGGTTTGAATAATACTTTGTAATAAATACACCTTGCAGCTTTATTTGCTGTGATCAGTGGGAATAAAGTAGTTTTAATATGTTTTTAAGTGGGAAAATCCACCTGAGAGGACATGTACCTGTATATAAAAAACGCGCCCTATAGTCCGGTGCGCCTTATGTGTGTGTTAAATACAGAAATGGCACACATAACTGAGATTGCGCCTTTTAGTCCGGTGCGCCTTATGGTCGTGAAAATACGGTAATAATTTCATTTTTAAAACACTTTCAGAAGTTTGGATTCTGAATATGACTGGATTTTTCCCTTAACTGACTCCATATGGACTGAAAATAAACACTGCAACGCTACCTTCAACAATTTGTCACATTTATGGAGTCAATTTTATTCTATTAGAATAAATTTAACTTTAAAAAAAAATGCAGTCCAGAATTAAAACGATGAATATCATCTTAAACAAAACAATAACTTTATTTTATCCTCAAATATTATTTTTTTTATTTAAAAAAAATAATATTTGAGGATAAAATAGTTATTAAACTTTATTTTTTTCAAATTTTATTTGTTCCAATAATAATTAACATTCTTTATTTTTATTCCAAGTTTCTCTTTTTTACATTGAGATTTATGAGTTGCGTTCTTTTCAAATTGCATTTTTCAGGTGACATGTTCCTGATAGTTGGGGGAGGGTTTTCTTCTGGAGTGACAAGGAAAGCTTCATTGCTATTGGTCTGCATTAGCAACAGCATTTTTAATTGGCCAAGAGCGAGCGTTTGCAGCAGAATATGAAAAATGCAAAACTCAACCTGAAAAATTTGAAAAAAAAAAATACAAATCTAAAACCTGAAATGAAATAAAAAAATAACTAAATTTGAGCATGAGGAAATATTTTAAAACATATTTAAATATTTTTCACAAAAAACTTTTTATAAAACTTCATTTCTGTTTTTTAATAATAATACATTTATTTATTTTATTTATTTATTTATTTAACAGCGCCTTTCTTGACACTCAAGGTCACTTTACAGAAAATACAAAAGATAAATAAAAAGAAAGATGAAAATACAGGAACATGAACAAATTCCGTCCATCCCTGCTCTGGACTCCTCCAGAGGACAGATTAACCCATTTAGGCCTAAAACGCCTGGAAAAAACACCTTAAAAACCTATGGCCGATTTTAAAAAATACCCCTAAAACCTGAAGTTTTTTTGTAAATTCAGCAACTGTGTCAACGCCTAGTAAATTATTGATATCTCAGCTTCTGTAGCAGATAGAACTCAAAATATATTTTATCTTTGAAATTCTTCCAAAAAAAAAAGGGAAAAGCAGTAATCAAAAAAAAATAAATAAAAAATTCAACCTTTTATTTTTTCCATATGTGATCATGTCTTCATTGAGAATGTGCAATATAAAACGTTTTTAAAATAAAGAACAAACATTACATAAATAACTATCTGATGATTACTTATTAGCAGTATTATTATGCATAATAATGCATATGTCTGTGTTATAAATTGCATACAACTTACCTCCAGATGGCCACAAATCTGTCCCGGGACATATTTTGGGGGAACTGCGTCCTGAAGAGAGGTTTACTCTGTCGCCAATAATCTCTTCGTACTGGCAACACAAGAAGTCCCATGCCCATACACAGCCCAATAAATGTCTTCATCTCCGTCACAGTCACGGGTGACCACTTTGCCATCTTTGCTCTTGTTGGAGTTTGGTTTGTTTGGTCACTGTACCTATTCGTCTCAGTAACAAGATGCATCCAAAGTTCTTTATTAAAAATATGCTAAAATGCCTGCAGCGGTGTGGCGTCTGCAGGCAAATCAACTTTCACTCCAGGTGTGCGGTTGAAAACACTCCGTGCATTGCGGTGGTAGTTCGATTGGTTCAGCGCGTTCAAAGTCATCATTTTCATCTATACCGTCATCAAAGCCGACACCCTCCTCAAAATCACTGCCTTCCGACAACTCTTCTCTGTCAAACTCCTCCATGTTTGCTTGAAAAAAAACTTCTTTCTTCTTGCTTGACTTATATGCTCTCCCGGCGTCAATGGTAGAATTACGCAACAGCGCCCCCGGCTTGAATGGTAGAAATGCGGTAATGCTTTCCCGGCCTAAATGGGTTAATACTAATTAGCTCTGATGCTGTGTTTCTGTTAGGAGCTGGCAGCCAGAGTGAACCAAACAGCCCTGGAAGCTGTGACGCCATCGCCTTCGTTCCAGCAGAGACACGAGAGCATGAGACCAAGCAGGTAGGGGGGGGGGGGTTTAGAGAAGGAGAAGGTTTTATAGTGACCATAATCTGCTAAATGTGGATAAACTGATAGCACTTCATGAACGTTTTGGTTTTTAGTGTTTTATTTACGTGTGTTTAATACAGCCAGTTCCCATCATTGCTGTTTTAGCTGGACAGAGCTAGTGCTACAGGACATAGAATACGTCATTTACCCAGAATACATTGCAGCGTAAACAACATGGCCTCATCTGCGGGCAAGATTTTATTTAAATTAGTAAAAGCTCTAGGAACATACAGTATTTCTACTGCATTGTATTGACATTGATAATAAATAATTGTAACGTTATGGTTGCTGGTGAAGATTCTCAGTCATGCAGGTCAGAGTCATTCCAAAAAAATGTAAAACAATCCACTGGCCTTTGTTTCGTAGTTTGAAGACGTTTCTCTTCCATCCATTGCAGGCTAACAAAGAAGCCAAACGACCCCCATTCTAAAGGGGGGGACCCGTTCATCCGTTTCTATTTGCATGTTTTCTAAACATAAACCAGGCTTTGTTGGGCTGCTGGATAAAACCTGGAACTCAACGCTATTTCTGACATTTTGAATTGAAAAAGCTTCCTGGATGGAAGAGAAACGTCTTTAAACTTGGAAACAAAGTCCAGTGGATTGATTTTAATGTTTTTTTTATTGTTGCAGTTAAGGGTGGATCTGTTAAACATGAACTCGTCTGCCTCCGTCTGATTTTGTTTCTGTTTTGTGTTTTTTTTCCAGTAAGGGCCGAACGGGCCGAACCAGCAGCATCAGCTCCGTTGGTTCTGAGCCGTCGCCTGCCCTCTCTGTCCTCTCATTGGACGCTCTGGTTGCTCCGGATACGCCCATCCAGTTTGACATCATCTCCCCCGTCACAGAGGAGAACTCGGGTCAGAGCAAGATGGCGGCACAGCCCGGCAGGTGCCTGAGAAAACCCTTAATCCTTTTCTGTGTGGGATAATCACCCTGATAATGAGTTTTACTGTGTTTATTAAAATGATGTGGATGTATCTGACACTGGTATTAAATCAAACTTTCCATTCTTTGAAATTCATTTTCACACAAATGCATTTCATTTTATATTGCATGATTACAGACTCGATGTGGGCAATTCCAATTCAGTCTCTAATGAGGCTCCTGTCACACCCTGCTGATTTCTCCAGCGTCTGCCTGACGTCCCAGACTCTCCTAAAACGCTGGCAGACGCTGAACTTTCTATGGATTGTTTCTAGGGGTGGAACAGTTCACAAAATCCACGGTTCGGTTCGGTTCACGGTTTCGTGGTCACGGTTTTCAGTTCGGTATATGTTGATTGTTAGCCTGACATGTTGGTCGTGTTGCTGTTAGCATAAACAAAACGTGTTGCACAATGCTTGCACACTGTTGCACTTTTATCCACAGCTTTCTTTCCGCCGTCATCGTAGGTCACTCTAAATGCAAAGTGGTCCCATACAGCAGACCTATAAAGTGCTGCTGGCGCCTCTTCCAACTCCTGTTCTTTCCCACTCGCCATACCCACACAATTCTCCACAACTGATTTTTTTTCTGCTACAATGGAAGCTGCTTCGCTTCTTCTTCTTCTTGTTTACTACTGATGGTTAGCTTTGGTCGCAGTACCGCCACCTTCTGCTCTGGAGTGTAATCGCATCGCCTATGAGAAAAAGGAGCAGCGCATGAACCGAACGAAACACACGCGAACCGAACTGAGACAGTCGAACCGAACGGTTCGGACGGTTTTCATAAATCGTTCCATCCCTAATTGTTTCCATTCTGGGCGTATAGATAGAGTATTCATAATAAGTCCAGAACTTCTGTCCCACGACAGCCTAACTTCTGCATAATGCACGGCAGTGTAATGCCCATGAAATGATGCACAGTGTCCTGAGGGGGGCAGCGATGCACCCGGCCTGCAGAAAAAGATTTCTCTGATCGCAGAATTAATCTAGCTCCTGTTTACCACCCACCAAAAAAAAAAAAAGAAATAGAAAGAAATAAGGTTTTTGGTGGCAGCAGATTGAGCGTCATGTCTGCTAGGAAGTGTGTTGGTGGTGGGCGTGAACGCAGGGAGGATCCATCACCCTCACCTTCTGGCTCCCCCTATGATGGGGATGAATTCTGGAGGAGAACTGACGGTTTCCTCCTGTGAACCCCCTTTATACCAAAACGCTGCCAATACGCCATTATACAGTAGCTGGAAGTTTGAAACACGTTCTGCGCTCGTCTGGAACACGTCAGATACGCTGATATGCGTTGGAGAGAAGTTCTGGATAAGTTACTCAGAAGTTACTCAGAGGTTTAGGATAAGCTAGACGCCACGACTGATGAGGAACTGACTCTGAACGGATGTCAACCATCAGATAGCTGACCTGGAACTGATGGACCACATATAGCATACGCTGGCATACGTACTCGCGGTATGTCTACGTGTTTCAGCGTACTTCAGCGTGCTCATAACTTATACAACGTATTCCAGCGTTTTTTCCAGATTTTCCGTACGTCAGGTCTAAATTTTCATGGTGTGACAGGGGCTTAACTAAAGATAGTTTGACGATTGATGGTGAAATAGAACAATTCACCTTTTATTTCCAAGGATTGGAAGAGAGTGTAGTTTTACTGTGGTGGAATAGCAAAACCATAGAAAGCCTGACTCCTCTTAAAGTAGGTCAGTGATGTATTTCTATGGGATTTGAAAGAGGAAAAAAATATAATCCTCAGGTTTAGTTGAGGTTTGGGTTTGTTTTTGTCAAGATTAACACGACTACCTGTGTTTCTGCAGGAGGAGTAATCCGTTTGGAGAGTCAGGAGACGATTCACCCGACGCTGAAGGTACATCCTGTTCGCCTGCAGTGGTTGCATGTCTTCTCTAATTTAATTAAGACTGTTCCATCCAGCATTACTGGATCTCAGATGCATCTTTAAAACAGAGTGTTCAGGGTGGTTCCATCCTTTAATGACTAAAATTATGCAGACTAAACTCCATTCACTAATGTTTAGCTTGTGTATAAATGTTGGTGATTTAACCAGGTTTGTGTCTTTTAAAACTGATATTGTTCCAACTTTCTAATGTCGTCGCTCTGATTCCGAAGCTTTAAGGCCGTTCAGGATTGATAGATCTGCCTTCTATAAAGGAAGGAAACAGCTGCTTCTAAGGAAGCCTCTTCGTTTCATCCTAGAGAGACGGTTTTTATTCCCCAGAGTTCTTGATTGCGGCGATATTTATGGACCAAACATTAAGATCTTTAGATGCTTTAATTGGCAAACCCCTTTAGCATTAACCTTTGTTTGAATTTGAACAATTCTAATTGTTTTAATAAGAAAGATTATAAAAGTTTACATAATTTCAAGTCTTTTTGAAAAAATCAAACACATTTACACACATCCAGTGTCTGATGCTGCAGGTACTACGGAAGAGGATTAGGGCCACTGAAAAAAAAAAAAAAGTAAACAGATTTTTAAATTTTATTTCAGTTTAACATGGGAAAAAAGTCAGAATTCTGAGAATAAAGTCAGAATTCTGAGAATAAAGTCAGAATTCTGAGAATAAAGTCAGAATTCTGAGAAAAAAGTCAGAATTCTTACTTTAATCTCAGAATTCTGAGAAAAAAGTCAGAATTCTGACTTTTTCCCCATACTATACTGAAATAAAATAAAAAAAAATCTGTTAACTTTTTTTTTTTTCCAGTGGCCCTAATCCTCTTCCATAAGGTACGTAAACTGGAAGATGATAAAAGTATTTTTTCATTTAACTGATGAGTTCTGGAGTGGGAGAGAAACGCAGCGTGTCGTTATAACAAAGTTATCTCTACAGAACCTACATTCTCAGCAATGAGCTGTCACTCAGTTAGTGGGTTTCAAATGAAATAGATTACAAAGGAAGTGAAGAGTTGCAGTTAAAATTATTTGTAAATCTGACAGATTTAGAGTGATTTACATTCTATCAAAAGCAGGTAAAAATGAGGCAGATGTCGGTTAAAATGTGATGAGAAAGGTTGATGACAATAAAAATGATCTAAGTCTATTTCTAAGGCTAAGCCTGCATTCACTCTGCAGCCTGAAGTGACCCGAATCAGTTTTTCCCCATATGTGACCTGGATCTGACCTTTAATGGCAGTCTGAACAACACAGATCCGATTTGTTCCAATGCGATCCAGGCCGCCTGGCTCGGTGGTCCTGAATACGATACGAATCTGATCTTGTCAAATGCGAACTGTGTCTGAACGGCCAGGTCGCATTCATCCCACCTGAACGCCATTAATACCCGACTCCAGTGCTAACTTCCTTGTTTACTTCCATAAACACAGAGGTCACGCTTGTGTATATTTAGCAATTTTAACTGATAATAACACTAATTACTTTGTGATATTAACTGATATTAACACTGATTATTTAGCGATTTTAATTCATATTAACACAAATTATTTAACAATTTTAAATGAAATTAACACTGATTATTTAGTGATTTTAGTTGATTTTAATGCTGATTACATTTTTAACCAAATGTTTATTTTTAACCACCTTGAAAATATAGATTTTTAAGGTTGGTAAAGATCGCTAGATGCGCTCCAACACCACCATCTATATCTACTTCCGTAAACACAGAGCACACTTGCTGCTTGTGACATCATTAGCAGCTATATTATAGTTTTTTATTTATTGACTGCAATATTCTGTGCAATATTCTGACTGTGCAATATATGTAAATAGAATAGTCATACCACTACCTCACCTTTGCTCCTTACCTACTACACTTTAACGTTAAAGTAAATCCACCTGTATATAAGCCATCTGGATTCTACATATGTCACCCCAAACCTCTGTGCTACTACCTTGTATTTTTTTAATCTTTTTATTTCTTATTTTTATTTTATTTTGTTTTTCATTGTGTGCAATACATGTACACTTGCACCTTAATCCTTATTTATCTTGATATACTGTATATACCTGGATATACTGTATATATATATGTATTGTTTATTCATCTTAATGCACCTTTTCCTCCTTCTTTGCACCTTCTTTAATTACTATGCCAATATGTGACGAGTGAATTTCTCCGCTGTGAGATCAATAAAGCTCATCTAATCTAATCTCATCATTACGACCTCCACTGCCCTTGCGGGTCACTGAAGCTGTATGAATGCAGTTCACACAGGAGATCGCATATAAGTTGCAGATATTTGGAAATGTGAACGACAACACAAAAAAAATTACATTTCAGAGAAAAAAAGGGAATTGAGCATCAAGGCCTGTTGAGTGAATGTAGCTTAACGGATGATTTAAAATCTGATCCAGTCTCTCTGAGGAAGGTGGATGTGCCATGAATGCAGGGGAACCATTTCCCTCGCAGATTATGGACTGAGATTCCTTTCAGTATTGGTGCAGCAAAGAAGACTTAAAAAAAAAATGAAAATAATAGAAAAAAAAACACACATTTTGTAAATAGATAAAAAAAAATGCAATTCAGAAATGAACCTTTGAAAAAAAGTTTTGGTCAAAAGAAAAGTTTTGTAATTAACTTTGCTGTTGTCTTGAGTTTTATATATATATTTAAAACATTTTTTTTAATTCGATTTTATATTTTATTTTGTCCAATTATATTTTCAAAATTTGTTTTAACAAATTTTAGATGTTGAAATCACATTATTTCAAACTTTATTTTTGTAAAACAAAGTTTTTCACAGATGTTAAAATTTTCAGATTACGTTTAACAAACTGCATTCTTTTTAAATTGTGATTTACCAATCAATTCTCTTCACTTCAGCACAAATGCTCGCTCTCGTTCAACATAAACATTGCTTACGTTTCTACAAACCAATATAAATGCGCCTCAGCTCCAACCGCCAGAGGAAAACCCGCCCCAGGATGTAAAACTGTTTTACTATTCTGAGTTCAACTATCATAAAATGTGAACTCTGATCATTTGTGTGATTGTATGTTGGTGATAGAGATGATTCAGATGTGAAACGCGGGTGTTTATACTTAACCCTTCGTTTTTTGATCCAGATTCGATCCTCCACCAGCTGTTTATCGTCCGGTTCCTCGGGTCGATGGAGGTGAAGACATCCGAGTCTGCAGACGTCATCTCTGAGACCATGAGGCAGATCCTGGCTGCCAGAGCCATCCACAACATCTTCAGGATGACCGAGTCTCACCTGCTCGTCACCTGCGACTGCCTCAAGTAATAAAGCAACACCCCCAATAATAAAGCAATAAAATGTTTTAATGACATATATTGTGATTTACCAATCAATTCTCTTCACTTCAGCACAAATGCTCGCTCTCGTTCAACATAAATTCATATATAAATAGATAGAAACAAGAACATTTAGAGAGAAATATTCAAAGATCTATGAACCTTTTCATCTGGATCTTTATCCAAAAATAAACAGAATTCAATGAAATATTTGCCTTGGATATAATTTAGGGATTCCTTTTGGTAGAAATAAAAGAATGTTTAGCATCACCTCCTGTGAGCTGGAAGGAATAAAATCTTGATAGTAAAGGGGTTTTTTTATGCTTGGCAGAGGATGATCAGCCATATCTTGTTTATTAAGTAGTGAGAGCAGGAAGAGCCGTACTGCTGAGAGCGAACCACCAGAGTGTAGCGTGAAGCGCAGACTCTGAGCTATGAGCGCAAAGACGCATTTCTGCATGAGCACAGCTGGAGGATCAGAGTTGGTCAGAGTTCAGCGTGCAGCACTGGATAGTTTTTCATTTTCTCAGCCCTGCCGCTGCTGCTACCACTAACTAGTCACATTTTAGTCATCAAAGGTCCCCGTTTAGCTTGTCAGTGTTTGTTATCGTCAACGAAATGATTTGGTCATCGTCATTATTGACGAAAACAACACTGGTTCGGTCTGAACCCACCTTAAGACCTCAGTTTATTTCTATAGTGCCAATTGAAAGCCTTTCCCCTGAGGTTGATTGACTGGTCGACTTGCAGGATTCACTGCTCCTGGATGAGCTTGTAGAGACAGTAGATATCTGCCTGCTTTGTGTTTCACTCTCCAGCAATCCCTCACACAGAGCATACATGCTGCAACAGTGGAGAGAAAAACTCCCTTTCAACAAGAAACTTTTATCAGAATCAGGAACAGTGTGATTTAGCAGCAGGTTCAGTTTGCACGTTTTTAAGCCAAAACAAGGCTTTGGTTTGGTCCACTCTATAAAGCCTGGAACTAAACGCTATTTCTAAAATTTTGAATTGAAAAAGCTTCCTGGATGGAAGAGAAACGTCTTCAAAGTTAGAAACAAAGTCTAGTGGATTGTTGTTGTTTTTTTTATTTCTTTGGAACATCCTAATTGTTAAAACATGAATTTCAAGTCGATGTTAGAAGTAAACTACTAGGTTTCGAGCTTTAGGGAAAAAAAGGATGTTTCTTCTGATTTATTAATAATTTTTTCAGCTGTTATTTTATCCTAACCTACAGTTAATCGTTTTGTTTTCCAGACTGATTGATCCTCAGACGCAGGTCACTCGACTCAGGGTGAGATGGCCCCACTTTTTCTCTTTGCATCTGTACTAGCTTGAGTAGCCGATCTTTGCTGACCGTGTCCTCTGACTCGCTGCAGTTCCCCCTGCCCAGCGTGGTCCAGTGTTCGTCCCATCAGGACAACAAGCGGCTGTTTGGTTTCGTTTTGCAGGCGTTAGGCGGGCGAGGGGACACTCGAGTCGTCTGCTACATCTTTGAGTCCAACAACGACGGCGAGAAGGTGGAGCTTCTGTTTGTCCCGCTGTCATCACAGCCTCTACTGTCTCTGACCCAAATGTCTTGGTTCTGTTTTAGATCTGCGATAGCATCGGTTTGGCCAAGCAGATAGCTTTCCACTCAGAGATGGTGAGCCTGATTCGGAGTCCATTACGGCTCGTTCCCTTGTCTGATATAGGCGGCTCAGTTCTGTTGCACTTTTGTTGTGGTTTAGGACCGTAAAGCGGTGGAAAAGAAGAAGGAGGAAGACAAGGCCAAAGAGAAACAGCAGGAGGAGCTAAACAAGCAAAAGCAGATTGAAAAGGTAGCACCCTGCTAACGCCTTCCTACCTTCACCTGCTCATTAGCTGCTGTCAGAGATGCAGTGGGAACAAAGTTTACATAATTCTGTCTCCAGAAAAGCTTTTTGGAGAATTTGGAGATCCATAAAATCATCCCTGCAGGATTCCAAAAATTGTTCTTCATTAAAAAAATGGAAATGTTTTTCCTCAATCTTATCGACAGTTGAACAGAGAAATGACAGTAAACCGCAGTAAACCATATCACAATAAAAGAACCTAAAATCGCCATTGAATCACAGAACATTGTGCGCATAGAACTCTTTTATTTATTTTAAGTTTTACTTTATTTTACCGTCTGAGTGAAATATTGCATTCAGGATTTTTTTAATTAGCTCAAAATTGGCAATTTATTTAATTCACTCTTACCATCAGTTCATCCAGATTACCATCCTGCCTTCAAAGATTATTTCTCTGTGGGAGCCGCTCAGACCCCTACATACCGGCGCTGCGCTGTCACTGGGAATCCCCAGCAGCAGCTGCCTCAGGCCCGGGAGCCTCTTGGGGGTTTTCCCCTACTGTTGGTGGCGGCTGGAAGTAGATGTTAGAGTTTTTCAGGTCTGTGCTACAAACTGCAGGCAGCAGGATAATAAAAGCCAACATATTCTGCCGGCAGGTTTCTACATTTGAATTTAATTTAGGTGTTAATAAACTGTTGAATAAAGTAATAATATCACGAGAGTAAAGTCATAATATTACGGGAATAACGTCATAATATTAAGAGAATAAAGTCGCAATGTTAGGAGAATAAAGTCGAAATGTTAGGAGAATAAAGTCGTTATATTACGAGAATAAAGTGGCAATTTTAGGAGAATAAAGTCGCAATGTTAGGAGAATAAAGTCGCAATGTCAGGAGAATAAAGTCGTTATATTACGAGAATAAAGTCGTTATATTACGAGAGTAAAGTCGTTATTTACGAGAATTAAGTCGTTATATTACGAGAATAAAGTCGCAGTGTTAGGAGAATAAAGTCGTTATATTACGAGAATAAAGACGTTATATTACGAGAATCAAGTCGCAATGTTAGGAGAATAAAGTCGTTATATTACGAGAATAAAGTTGCAATGTTAGGAGAATAAAGTCGTTATATTACGAGAATAAAGTTGCAATGTTAGGAGAATAAAGTCGCAATGTTAGGAGAATAAAGTCGCAATTTTAGGAGAATAAAGTTGCAATGTTAGGAGAATAGTCGCAATTTTAGGAGAATAAAGTCGCAATTTTAGGAGAATAAAGTCGCAATTTTAGGAGAATAAAGTTATATTACGAGAATAAAGTCGCAATTTTAGGAGAATAAAGTTATAATATTACGAGAATAAAGTCACAACGTTTGGAGAATAAAGTCATAATATTACGAGAATACAGTCACAATGTTAGGAGAATAAAGTCGAAATGTTAGGAGAATAAAGTCGTTATATTACGAGAATAAAGTGGCAATGTTAGGAGAATAAAGTCGCAATGTTAGGAGAATAAAGTCGCAATGTCAGGAGAATAAAGTCGTTATATTACGAGAATAAAGTCGTTATATTACGAGAATAAAGACGTTATATTACGAGAATAAAGTCGCAATGTTAGGAGAATAAAGTCGTTATATTACGAGAATAAAGTTGCAATGTTAGGAGAATAAAGTCGCAATGTTAGGAGAATAAAGTCACAATTTTAGGAGAATAAAGTCGCAATGTTAGGAGAATAAAGTCGCAATGTTAGGAGAATAAAGTCGCAATTTTAGGAGAATAAAGTCGCAATTTTAGGAGAATAAAGTTATATTACGAGAATAAAGTCGCAATTTTAGGAGAATAAAGTCATAATATTACGAGAATAAAGTCACAATGTTAGGAGAATAAAGTCGCAACGTTAGGAGAATAAAGTCATAATATTACGAGAATACAGTCATAAATGAGAATAAATTCGTAATATGAGTATAAAGTCAAAATACTACTATGAGAATAAAGTT
The DNA here is from genome assembly GCF_016077235.1 of Cyprinodon tularosa. NCBI lineage: Eukaryota > Metazoa > Chordata > Actinopteri > Cyprinodontiformes > Cyprinodontidae > Cyprinodon > Cyprinodon tularosa. The sequence continues at coordinate 817,194 of NW_024038354.1, forward strand.
GTAAAAAATCATAACAATACTCATAATATTACGAGAATAAGGTTGCAGCGTTTGGAGAATAAAGTCATAAATGAGAGTAAAGTTGTAATATTATGCGAATAAAATTGTAAAATTACAAGTAAAATTATAACATTACAAGAATAATGTTATAATATTACAAGAAAAAAATCATGATATTATTATAATAAAGTTGTATTTTATGAATTCTTCCAAGAAGCCCCGTCTTGCCTAAAATGAAGAATGTTCAGTATCTTGTGAAGTTATACTTTGGCACCAGGAAATATTAAGTTTTTTAGCATTAAATTATTATCATTATGTCTGAGACAAAGTGGAGCTGGTCAGCCAGCATCTGCTGAGCGGAGCTTGAAGCTTTCTTTTTGAAACTTGTTGTAGTATGATGACTTCGTGTAATTTTTCAACTTTGTTCTAGTAATTTTATGACTTTATTCTAATGTTACCACTTTCGTTGTGTTTTAGAACGCTTTTATTTCACCCAGTCTCATTTTTATCATGAAGCGGAGCTTTAGCGATGAGTCAATCAGCGCTGACAAAAACAACATGCAGCTCATGACGCAGCAGATTTGTTTATTCCAGACTCCATGGTCCCTAAATACGGGTCCTGTTAAGGATGGGAGCCCATCAGGGACACATTTATGCCTCATAGAGGTAACAGATGTTATGTTAAAAAAAAAAACAACCCTTCATTTCCACATGGAGAGCTGATAAATGGGTCTGAAAGAAACCTTTACAGCACAATGTTTATGTTTTCACCTCGCCGTCTTTTTCAATTCTTCTGTCTTAACTGCAGGATTTAGAAGAACAGAGTCGCTTGATCGCTGCCTCAAGTCGCACTGCCAACCCACCCGCTCCAGATGGGCAGTTTCTGGTGCTCAGCAGTAGCCAATCGGAGGAGAGCGAAGTAGGGGAGGAGGGGAAAAAGCGGGGTGAGTCAGAAGCCTAATGACTCTCAGTGGGTGCGTGCTTTTTGGCTGACAGCTGACCAATTGGAACAACTCGCCTGCTGTGAATCGCGGGGACTAAAAAAGACGACGCGTTTCCTCTGCTGGACTGAACACACCTGTACGTAGGAGGAGAAGGCAGGGAAACATGAAATGGTTTTTATTCTGTGCAAAAAACACAAAGCTTTTCTACTGGCTCCACATTAAGATTACCTTCAGGTTTCTGTTTTTCTAAATGTTTATTTTTTAAGACAAGTTAACTGTGACATTTAAACAGAAGCTACTAGATCTGAAGGACCAGAAGGAGATGTAGAAGCAAAGTCCAGCCTGACGATCAGGTTGTACTAAAGCCACTCGAGCAAGGAGGAACGATTTCTGCAGCTGAGGACTCCGTCTGGTGGGAAAACAACATTCGCTGTTCTTAAAATGAGCGTAAAAGCACAGACTTTTATTTTGAAAAGGCCTTTCTGTCGACAGCCATCCTGAAGAAGAGTTTTATTTCTATCTGTTAATGTTTCTGCGTCCAGATAGAAGCTGAATGTCGGACGATTCCAGACGTTCAGCGTATTGATTTACCTTTACCTCTCTTATTCAGTCCAAGTGAATCAAGGCTCAGGCGAGTTGGTTGGAACATCACATAAACATGTGTGGGAAGCTAACTGTCAGAAAAAACATACGCATAAGTGTCTGAAATTTAGGTTACAGATAAAATGAAGCAGAATGATGAAATAGGGGTCCCTATGTCCTCCAGCAGTCTAAGCCTATAGCAGCATAACTATAGAGATAGCTCAGGATAACCTGAGCCACTCTAACTAGAAGCTTTATCAAAAAGGAAAGTTTTAAGCCTAGCCTTAAAAGTAGACAGGGTGTCTGCCTCACAGACTAAAACTGGTAGATGGTTCCACAGGAGAGGAGCCTGAGAACTAAAAGATCTGCCTCCCATTCTACTTTTAGAAGTTCTAGGAACCACTAGTAAACCTGCAGATTGAGAGCTAAGTGAGATGCAAATAAAGTTAGAACTTTATGAAAATCATATATTTACAGGTTTGAATCTATCGCAGAAGTGCCCCTACAAGAAATGAACACAATGAAACATTCATACATTTATTAGCATTTATTAACAGACGATTCCATTCGTCTTTACCCCAGAAAGCTGCTTCCGTTTTACGTTGATGATCGAAAACAGCTTTGAAGAAGATTTCATGATTTTGTCCAACATACTTTTAAAAGTATGTTGGATAAAATCATAAAGGCAGTCACTGCTGATTTAAACAAATAAAGAAAACTGAATCCTTTTTTTTTTTGCGTTGATCAGAGTTTCTAGGAACTCCTTATCCAGGACTTGCTGTTTACTTGGGGAATAAACACGACGTGACAAAGGCCCATTTGTTGCAGCTGCTGACTCATACATGCAGATTAGAGGTTTAGAAGAAAAAAAGGCTTCGTGCTCAAACGCGTGGAGCATAATAAACTTTGGGATTTTAGTCAGACATGAAGAACCAGGCTGAGCTTCTCACTAGCAAACAGATCAATCTTAAGTACAGTGGTGGCTCTGTGTTGCTGTGGGCCTTCCTGTATTAAAGATGGAGTCCTATAGAAAACATTATTTGGTCTTCTTAAGCCGGGCATACGTTCTGCGAATTTTTTAGATCATTGCACGCAGCTACAGCTCACACTGTGCGAGCTATGTTACCCGACGCTACACGATGCACGTTAAGGCTGAAAGTCGGCCTGATTGAAAAATTCTCGCAGGACTAGAAAATCAGCCCGAAAAGGGCAAAAAAAATCGTAGAGTGTATGCTAGCTTTAGTGCCGCCTTTGAAATCAAGCTGTCCCAGCCCCTTACCAGACTAATAAACTGCGTATACTTATATCAGCCACGCTATGGAGTTGGCTTACAGTCACTTTTTCTTTTTTTTGTAGTTTTTACGGCACTAGTGGCTTGTTTTTTCGACAGTAAAGGGGGTATGGGAGAGAGGACGCATGACGCATGAAAGTCAGCCCGATCTAAAAATTCTCTCACGACTGGAAAATCAGCCCGGAAAGGGCAACAAATCGTAGAGTGTACGCCCGGCTTTAGTGGAATCGCCATAGAAACGGTATCAACCTTCATCTGGCCCAGTTAAACGTTAGGAGGCTGAATGCTGCCCTGCTGCCACCTCATGTTTTATTTTAGTTTTTCCTGGGAGATTTCACTGCTCTGAAGGAAACTGTTTCATCGATAGGTCCTCCTACGGGTCTGTCTGTACCTGCAGGAAGACTCCTCAGATAATCGGGTCTCTGATTGGACCTGAGCTCACTTGTATTTGCAGGTGGAGGAATGAGTCATCTTCTTCAAGCAATGAAAGTTCACCCTGAGCTAAATCACTGCCACATCCTCACCCAGACTGGTGCTTCCTGTTAGCTTTCAGCTATCTGACAGACAGGTCCTGAAATTCCAAAAAAAATAAAATTAAAAACAATCCACTGGACTTTGTTTCTCTTCCATCCAGGAAGCTTTTTCAATTCAAAATGTCAGAAATAGCGTTGAGTTCCAGGTTTTATCCAGCAGCCCAACAAAGCCTGGTTTTAGTTTAGAAAACATGCAAATAGAAACGGATGAACGGGTCCCCCCCTTTGGAATGGGGGTCATTTGGTTTCTTTGTTAGCCTGCAATGCCCCATAACTGTCTATGTCTCTGAAAGGTCGTTAGAGGGAATTGTTGGGCTGGATGAATAGATGAGCCTGGAACTCAACACTATTTCTGATCATTTTAATTGAAAAAGCTTCCTGGATGGAAGAGAAATGTCTTCAAACTTGGAAACAAAGTCCAGAGGATTGTTTTTCATTTTCTTTTTTGTTTTATGGCTATGACCTGGATGACTGAGGACCTTCACCAGCGCACGTCCTAAACTCTGTTTGTCAGGCACTAAGAGACGCTTTGAAACGTTTGCTGATTAAAAATCATCTCAAGGTGCCAAAATTTCTTAAAATACTAAATAGTGAGGCTGAGAACACTAAAAGGAAAAACCAAGGAGACGGGAAGTGAGCTAAACGCCTGCTAACTTCTCTGCTGAAATGAAGCCTGTAAATGTAAACAGATCAGCTGACTGGCTGCTGATTGCATCACATAAACTTTAAAATAAAGTCATTTTGCAGCAAAATTCGGCCATGTTTGCCTCCTTAGACTAGAGGTTGTTTTTATGTGGTGAAGGAAACTTTCGCCTCTGAAGTTACTGAAGTTTTGCCTAAAATCACTGACTGCCGCTGCTTTAACAGCAGCTTTTTTATTTCAATCATTGTGAATTTCACTAAGAACCAGTAAAATGGATTATTTCTTTATTTTAAGTTGTGTAAGTGCAACATTCTGCAGAAGGAAAACCTGATTATAAAGGGGTCCTTAAAGGAAAAGTCCGGTCAGCAAGGAATAATCATTGGATCATTATTTATACCTGAACCTAACACGTTCACTGAGATTTAATGAATTTAGCCTTAATCAGAAAAATAATAATATCAGTTGCGATCTGGGAGCGGCCATTTTTGCCCAAATATAGTAGCCCCTCCCTCCTGCCATCTTCCAGCAGTGACGTCACGGTGCGGTAATCCTAGCGCCATTCTCCCCGCTTTACAAGCTAAATCAGTGGGAACTACTAGACACATCTGCAACCAACAACAATTATTGAAGATTTCCAGAGGACTTCACCATTGAAATTCACCAGAGCTATAGTGAAACTGACAATGCCCACGTGCATGGCAGCTGGATGCTGGAATACATCGGGGAAAAGTACTTTCAGACGTTTGGATTCTGATTATGAGCGGACTTTTCCTTTAATCAAAGCCATAGAACAGGATTACTAGAAGAAAATAAATCTGAATATTTTTCATTATTGTTGCTGTAAATATACTCAGCAATCTGCTCCAGTGATTAACTCTGATAGAAAATACTAACCAGGCTTCATTTTAACACTTAAGATTTCTCCTCTGCTGCATTTTTGTTTTCTGTAAACAAAACCATCCTCAGCTCAGTTTGCCAACGTTTTTTTTAGCCGTTCGGGCTAAACGAACCACAGAGTGGACCTTACATTATAAATCTTAATCTTGAATGAATATAATGTGTTTAATCAGCCAAATGTGCTTTATTCTTCCATCTGGGGGTTTTGTTTGGTTTATTGAACGCAGCTCTAATGTCCGTTAATCACAAATATCTGTTTTATTCTGACTTTTTATTTTTGGTCACTTCTTTGAAGAAAATGTCAACCTTTAGTATAATGTGTCATAAAATCAGACTTTTTTTTCTGAGTCAAAGTTTTGTTTTTGGTTTTTATTGATCAGATTTGGGTTTGGTGTTTTTATTCCTTTTGATCTTTTTTCTTTTTATCATGTGAATGGTTTGATCTTCTCCCACTGATTCTGGGTGATAACCGAAATATTAAAGTCCAGCTATATTTACAGTTTTTACTGAAAATTTAATCCATTTTATTGGACTATTCCTGTTTTTTTTTTTTGGGGGGGGGGGGGGGGGGGGGGGTTGTTTCTCACTGTAACCAGACATAAAAGTGAAGGAGTTGCACTTTAAAAATAAAGAAAAAAGCAAACAGGATTGATGATTATCTTTGAGCTGTAAATATGTTCAGCACAAACTGATGCTTCATTACGACGATGATTAACGGAAAGGATTCAGTGGTTAATAAAGCGCTAGCATTCATCCATCTGAGTCTGTCGCCTCTTTTATGTTTTATTTGTTCTCTTGTTATTTTTAATGTTAAAACTCTAAAGAATCAGTTTGTTTTTTCGCCTCTATATTCTCATATTAGACAAAACCAGGTATTTGAGGGATTTTATGTCATACCTAAACAGAGTAACATTGTTTAAATACTAGACACTAGTAGACACATCTGCAATCAACAACAATTATTGAAGATTTCCAGAGGACTTCACCATTGAAATTCACCAGAGCAAGGGTGTAACTTTGCGATAAAAGTTGGCGGGGACGCTCTATGGGTGGTGGCTGATGGACCTACAGCTACTCAACCCAAACACTTTCAATAGGGTTTATATTTTCCAAAAATGAGCTCAAACATCTATTTATTGAATGTTTTCCTATTGTTGAGAGAGAACCACAGTACTCTGATATTTATAGTTCTAGACAGATGCCTGCCTGTTTTAGTGCATTATTTTATAAAGGGCTCAAAAAGAAAGTATAAAAAATAAGGAATAACAGCCGATATCGATGCTAACATCAATATATCCTGCATCCCTAGAATGGACACAACTTCACTTCCATCCATCCATCCATGCATCAGTGATCATTCTCCTTTACAAGCAGCAAAATCTAATTTAGAAATGTGTCCCATGTGTCATTAACATCAAAGTCTGTTTATTGAACCTTATATTTCAAAAATCATTTATACACTGATTTGTATTATGTATGTATGTATTATTATTTTAAGTCTGTGTCCTGTGAGTCTGGCTGTCTTTGGGTTGCTGCACAGCTATTTCTGAGTCTCGTTTGAACTACAGAAGACAAAGAGATATGTTGAATGTTATTATAGTATTGCATATTTTTTCATGTAAACTTGTAGGTATATTTTATTGCATGTTTCATATCCCAGTAAATCTGTTTCACCTTTAAATCTGCAGCTGTCCTTAATTGCGTCTCTGCTCTGCTTAAAATCAGATTTATGAACCTGTCTACCAATATAATGATGCCAGAGAAAATCATTTTCAGGATCTCTAGAAGCTCTGCTGTTTGATTCTCTGTTCAATCAGAAAACAACAGATCTGTGTTCATTTTAATCTGTAATGAGTAATGGTCCTGAGAAGCCCAGCTTTTTAAACTCATATAAATGTTCAATCTGTATGTGTAACTAACAGATTTTTTTATCGGAGTATCGGAGTAGCTGCCAGTTAAAATTTGCTGAGTGCTGCTGCAAATTTATGTTAAAATGGCTGGCCATAATAGGTCAGACGAAACCGACTGTATCTTAAAACGGCTTGCCATAATAGGTCAGACGAAACCGACTGTATGTTAAAACGGCTTGCCATATGCTGTATCTCTTCTCATCCTCGTAGCGACTCTGTCCGCAGAGAATAGCGACCCCAAGTAATATGTCCCAAAGCGACAGATCCCATGATGTTTCACCGGCTTTTATATTTATTGAGCATTTATTTATTTATGTATTTATTTTTAAATATAGCAGAGTTGGTCCTCCATACTGGAGAGCAGCGGGAGAGAGAGGGAAAAAAACACGGACTGAAAACTCTATTAACTATGGAAGAAAAACAGTCTCATTGGAATCTGCCTTTTTTTTAACACTGAATTTTAAACACTGATTTTTTTTTTTTTTTTTTTTTTTTTAGAGATTTAATTCCTTGCACTCAATTTTATCTGGTAAAAATTCAGCTGCAAAAAATTACCTGTAGTAATATTTATTTTTAATTTTCCCAAATAAGTGATGATCATTTTAAACCCATCTGGAAATGATTGCAGGTTGCATTTAAAGGCCTTTTATCTCAGTTTGGTTATGATATTTGAGACCTACATCAAAATGAATAAAATATAAAAAGGGAGATGCCTTAAAATGCATTTTTAAAATGAAAAACAACGTTTTTATTAAAAGTGTGCCCAGCACTGCTGTTAACAGGATTTCACCTTCAGAGCCTCTTCAGCCATTTTTCTAGGAGGGAAAATAAACATTTGTATTTATTTATAAAAATGCGCCATCTAGCGGCCATGAATGGTTTAACCAACCAGCAGCCAACCAGCTCTGCAGCAGATCTGCTTCTGGCTCCCCGCAGCATCACAGCCGCCCGTGTGCGTGAACACCGCCAATCCCCGCACACCTCCAGGACATGCAGCGGATTCCCCGCCGAACATCCCGGGAGGTCTGATCGGATCCCTGCAGCAGACATGCCGGGCCTCCTCCTCCTGCTCCTCATCGGTGGGTCTCCGCTTCATCTATTCATCCATTCATCTTCATTCTGCTTCCTTTGGGCAAAAACAGCTGCGGCCAGGGAAAGATGGAGGCGATATTTGCCAGAGAAACGCAGAAATGATGCAGAATCATTTTGAAACCTGACATCAGATTGATTTAAAATGCAGGTAAACATGAAAGCATTGATGCTGCAGCAGCTTGTAAAGCAGGGTGTAGCCTGCAGTCTGCATGCAGAGGGTTCTGATTAAACGGCTCCAGAACACACACAGACACTGCAGTATCTGACTAACAGCTCAGCTCCAAGTTTGAACTGTTGCTTTAAAGACCATCTGCAGCATCACACACACAAAGGATTGTTATTATTATTTATTATTATCTTCCATAATGTCTCAAATATGTCAGAGAGAAAAAAATCCCCAGATGCAGCTTGATTTGCTTTATAATATAAACCAAACCTTCCTATCTTGATAGATTTCAATAGAATTTAATTTCTGAGACGCGTTTGGAGGATTTGGACCTTCACTGCTTTATTCTGTTGCTGCAGACGAATAATCAAGATGATTTCTGGTCACGCTTGGGATTAAAGTTGCTGTGGATGTGAAAAAAATTCAGTTTATTTCTATAGCTCCAATTCACATCATGTCATCTCAGGTCACTTTCCAGTTCACCAGATCATCCAGTCCGATTGATTCAAAGTTTTCTATCTAAGGAAAACCAGCTGATTGCATCGACTCATTGACTCTTCAGCAATCCCTCAGACTAAGCATGCTTGTAGCGACAGTGGAGAGGAAAAACTCCCTTTGAACAGGAAGAAACCTCCAGCAGAACCAGGCTCAGTGTGAGCGGCCATCTGCTGAGGCCGACTGGGGTTCAAGGAGACGGAAGCAGACATAGAAAAAGAAGCATAGATACTAAAAGCAACTGTCAACCAGCTCCACAGGCGGCCCCGTCCAGGAAACACACAGCCAGGCAGACGAGCTCCGAGCCAGCTCCCATGTCAGAGGATGGAGAGAGCACATCCAGTTAGTCACAGTCAGAGAAACAGGACTACACTGGAAAACAGGCCGAGCTCCAGCATCTAGAAACAAAGGTGTTGATGGCAGCAGCACAGCTGATATTTCTCTCCAGGATGGAGTCACTATCATCCAGTGATAAATATGTTTTTCTCCAAGTTGTTTAAACTGACGTCTGGGAGACATAATAGGATGAACCCTCCCGCTGGGTTTGAGAGAATAATTTGGGGGAGGATTACTGAACATAATAATCCAATCTGAGGATCAGATGTTTTCAGCCAGCTGATTATTTATGGAAATCAGGGGGATTTACCATTAGGCAATTCTAAACAGTTCCCTAGGGTCCCAAGTTCCTGGGGGCCCCATAAAACTGTTTCCATGTATGGTTAATACAACTGTTCCTTATTTCTGCACATTAATTATGTTTTTGATGAAAATCCTTTGGCTAAAATGCCGTCAGAACGCTGATAATATTAAGTGTGTCTCAGCCCCCCCTTCAGTGTCCACCATATTGGATCAGTCCATTTGCTGCACATGTTCAGAAAGGTCCAAGCAGACAGCAGCAAACCATTTGAAAACAAACCATGCAAAGAGCAGTGTTGCCAACTTAGCGCTTTAGTCGCTATATTTAGCCACTTTTCAGACCCCTCTAGCACTTTGATTTCTAAAAAGCTCCTAGCGCCAAATCTAGAGACTTTTTTCTGCTACTGGAGACTTTGGAGACAACATCTAAAAGCAGCGAACTCTGCTCTCCAGAGCAAGTAGATTGGTAACCCCGCCTCCTGCTCTCCTCTATCTTGTCTGCTGTCATGATTCATGCAGCTATTATTTCATCCAAATGATAAATGGAGAACAGAGAAGCAGATCATGGCTTGTCTACAGTGAAAAGAAGGACTGGGTTATTTACTTTGGCCTTTTTGGAAACACAGGAAGGAGCAATCAGCTAAGTGAGCTTAGTGCTTGGAAGAAATCTTTCATTCCTTTAGAGACAGCATGAAAAGTCAGCTGAGTACAAAACATAGAGAGGAAAACAAGAAGAAAAGGGACAAGAAGAGAGGGACACAACCTAGAACAGATAATGGATGTCTATTCTATTAACATTTCTCTATCTGGAGAATGAGTCTGTTTGATGTGTTGTCTTCTCAATTCAGAGGGCCCCCTGCCTGTCTTTGCCTAGGGCCCCAAATTTCCTAAATCCGCCCCTGATGGAAATATATCTACTGCCAAACAACAAATGTCTGAAATAAACCCTGGGACTAAAACTACAGAGCCATTATTTTTAAATGTTTGATAAGAACCTCGTGGTTTACAGCTGTTTATGTTTTACAGATGAAGCGGAATAAGGTTAGATCAATGAACAACAACCAATATGGAAGAGCAGCCATTTTCTGACCTGGAAACAGAATCTAGAAAAACGATCTAATTTTAATCTGAGTAGAAAAGCCTCCTGGGTTTGAACCTAGAGCCGCATCTAATGATTATTTGGCAAATACATTTTATTTCTTTATTTTTTGATTAGTCTATTAATTATCAGATAGCCGAAGGTGAAAGAAGACTTTTTAAAAATTAAACTGAAGTGAAAATGAAACTTTTCTACTTGAGGAGTTCTGGATTATAGAGCAGATTGACAGATGAAAACTTTATATTTTTTTCTTGAATGCAAAATATTTACTTATATTGTTTTACAATGTTGGTATAAGTACTGCCCTGAGTGGGTCACAGTCAGCTAAAGGCATGTTTAGTGTCGATTACTAAATTAATTGATGATTATTTCAACAATAGATCAATCAGATTAATTGTTTCTGTCCTAGTTTAAACCATACATCTAGAGACACAGATCTATTCAAAGATAAACTGTATTTAAAATGTTCTGATCCCCAGGAGTGAGAGCAGGTTATCAGATCATGTCTGTCTGTCCTCTCATCCTTTCCTCTCATCAGGACGGACGGATGGAGGTAGACTCTGCAGTATGTCCCGGGTAATTTTCCTGGCATTCCGTCTCAGAATCCAGTTCTGAGTAACATGTCTGCTCCAGTTTTACCAGTTCAGAAACCCTCTGAGTCATTCGCTGTAAACTGGGGGATCAGCTCCCCCCTCAGACCATGGGGGGTGCTGGTGTTGGACCTGACAGATTAACATGTTTCAGACATGATGACCATGATGGTCTAATGAGCTCAGACAGCCATCTGTGGTCCCAGAAACAAACCGCCATGATATGCAGGACTGGAGATTAGATCTGTAGACACACCAATTAGAAACGATTAATGGCTTTACTCACCCCGCATCCTGAAAAGCTGGCTGGATGTGCTCTCTTCATCCTCTGACATGGGAGCTGGCTCGGAGCTCGTCTGCCTGGCTGTGTGTTTCCTGGACGGGGCCGCCTGTGGAGCTGGTTGACAGTTGCCTTTTGTATCTATGCTTCTTTTTCTATGTCTGCTTCTGTCTCCTTGAACCCCAGTGGGCCTCAGCAAATGGCCGCTCACACTGAGCCTGGTTCTGCTGGAGGTTTCTTCCTGTTCAAAGGGAGTTTTTCCTCTCCACTGTCGCTACAAGCATGCTTAGTGTGAGGGATTGCTGAAGAGTCAATGAGTCGATGCAATCAGCTGGTTTTCCTTAGATAGAAAACTTTGAATCAATCGGACTGGATGATCTGGTGAACTGGAAAGTGACCTGAGATGACATGATGTGAATTGGTGCTATAGAAATAACTGAATAGAATTGAAAAGCAGTAACTGAAGCAGAGCTTGAACATCCTATTAAAGGAAAAGTCTGGTCATCAAGGAAAAATCAATGGATAATAATTTATACCTAAAACTAATATGTTTGCCATGATTTAATCAATTTAATGTTAATCAGTAAAAAAAAAAGTTTCATCACGATCACTGAGTCTGGGAGCGGCCATTTTTGTGCAAATATATATATAAAGATCTAAAGATGCTGGAAGAAATCAGCTGCTGGTCTAAACCTGCACAGATCTACTCTCAGAAATAACAACTAACCTGAAAAAGTGACAGAAGTCTGGAGAGCAGCTTCTATGTGTCAGTTCTACGCTTAGAGTGGGCTGGACAGTGGAGCTGTTTGGAGGAAAACTTCTGTTCTGTCCCACAATAACAATCGCTTTTTACTGACAAATCATCAGGAACACTGTTAGGCACGGTGGAGTGTGTGTGATGCTGTGGGAGCTCTTCTAGAGCTAATATAACATGAGCTTTCGATACAAGCAAACTGTTAAGGTAGGTTCACACAGAATGCGAATTTCACAGCAGGAGCAAAGGATTCCCATGTTATCCGTACATAGAGGGCGGATCTGGAGCTTGGCGATGGCGGCGAATTAAGGGAGGCAGGTGGCGTGGTGTTGGTGAAAGTTCACTGCAGCCTAGCCTGCAAATTAAGCAGGGCAAAATTGGCAGAAGTTGAAAACTATTAACCTTTGTTTACATTTGCACCGTCCAGTCATGGACTAAAAGTTTCTGAGAGCTACAGTGAAGCAGCGCAGCGGCGATGCTTATTCATTAGAAATGGAAGACAGAGAAAATTATGTTGACAAAGGATGAAGTGGAAAAGCTCTGAAAAAGATCTAAGCCGGTCAAACATGGCTACCGCTATAGCTCCCACCGTACCACCAAACCGCTGTTCACAGCTCACCATGTTTGTTCTCACGCTGTGACCTGAAGCTCTGATGCAATCTACCTGCTCACACTGTACGTCCATCATCCATCCATCCATCCATCCATCCAGCGCCAACATCTTAGGCCTCTGAGGTCATTGCTGATATCTCACCAACATAGTTTTGGGCTCAGACTGGTTTTCTTTCAGCATCCTCTGCATCTATTAGGAACCAGGATGTACTCAGTTGTATCCAGTCAGATGTTTCTTAGTGATGAATTCTTCCTTCAGATGTTTCCTCCTTTCAATCTTTTCATCTTCCTCTCTGTCCCTCAGCTCTCCTATCTGGCTCTGAGGCTTTAACACGTGGCTCCTCCCACCGAGTCATCCCGCTCGGACCTCCACCCTCACGTCTGCTTCAGAGTGATGGCAAAGCCCAGTCACATTTCATCCAGGAATTAGTCGGGACCAAGCGCCACTCTGCCCGTCAGCTAGTCCGCGCTCAGCCGCATTTGGTTCATGACATGAGCTGGCCGGAGATCCATGAAACATCCCGCTCACAAACCAGGGCGGAGTCAAACTCCTCCACCTTGAACGCACCACCCAGGGGGAACCAGGAAGTAGCCAGGACCCTGGCTCCAGTGGGCGAAAGCCAGGATGTGGAAGACGTGATGGAGGTGACTCTTTATTATTATTATTACTATTAATCTTTGGATACTTAGTGTCCACCATATTGGATCAGTCCAATTATTTACTTTTGATGTCACCTTTTTGGAAACACAGGAAGGAGCAATCAGCTAAGTGAGCTTAGTGCTTGGAAAAAATCTTTCATTCCTTTAGAGACAGCATGAAAAGTCAGCTGAGTACAAAACATAGAGAGGAAAACAAGAAGAAAAGGGACAAGAAGAGAGGGACACAACCTAGAACAGATAATGGATGTCTTCTGAACATATGAATAAATTTGGACCTTACTTTGATTGTGGCTGAGAATAATAGAAATACAAATGAGAGTGTTTCTATATGTACTGCCCCTCATTTACTGTATCAGAATCAGAAATACTTTAATAATCTCAGAGGAAAATTACTTTTGTATCAGTTAGAAAGCATCCCCACAGCATGATGTTACCACTGCCATGCCTTGCTGTTGGAAAAATGCTTTCAGGGGAATCGGCATTCTTTTAGCATTCCAGATAGAGGAGGTTATTATGAAGCATTTAGCCACCTCATGTTTGTATGTTTTAGCGCATGGTTCATTTGGCGGTTCCCCTGGACACAGAAAACAGCAGAGGTGATCTAGAGCCCACGGAGCTCCACGGAGGGCCGGCCTCCCAGGAGGCCTCTGGCTTCGATGGGTTGGACACAGAGGACAGAGAGAGAGGAGAGGAAGAGTGGGAGAGATACGCTGGGGAAGACAGAGACAGAAGGGAAGATGTGACGGAAGTGGAAGACGAAACGGGACAAGGGACGGATGAACTCAGCATCTCAGAGGCCTCGGAGTTTAATCACACAGCTCCGGATCTGGACACTCTAATCGGTGAGTAAATCTCTCCAGCCCACTGGGCTGCTTTTCCAAAGGTCAACGTGAAGATTGGCGGTTGGCGTCTAATGAGTCCAGTCAGCAAGGAATAATCAATAGATCTTTATTTATACCTAAAACTAATACGTTTGCAGTGATTTAATGAATTTAGCCTTAATCAGGAAAATGATAAAAACAATAATTTTCGTCTGGGAGCGGCCATTTTTGCCCAAATATAGTAGCCCCTCCCTCCTGCCATCTTCCAGCAGTGACGTCACGGTGCGGTAAGCCTAGCGCCATTCTCCCCGCTTTACAAGCAAAATCAATGGGAACTACTAGACACATCTGCAATCAACAACAATTATTGAAGATTTCCAGAGGACTTCACCATTGAAATTCACCAGAGCTATAGTGAAACTGACAATGCCCACGTGCATGGCAGCTGGATGCTGGAATACATCGGGTAAAAGTGAAAAAAAGAGTTATTTCACCTTTCTGATTCCTGATCCTCCACGGACGGGTTGGTCGTTGGATCGCCAAGTTGAAGAGGGAGGATTTACCATCGAACTTCTGGCCAGAGAAAAAACCCGTAATATGTAGCCAACATTTGGAAGAAGAATGTTTTCAAGATGACTTGGATAATAGCGCGTTGTGACAAACACCAGATACAGCACTGGGACTTGATCAACAGCCGATACTGCACCATGACGTCACAAACCAGTAGGTGGCAGTAGTGTTCTTTGACAAACATGGATGCCTCCAGTAAAGCACATTCACATGAAAATTACTCTGAATTAAAAACACTGATCATTTATTGAACAGCATGGAAAAATTTCAGATTTAAAGAACTTTCAGAAGTTTAAATTCTGAATATGAGCGACTTTTCCTTTAAACCAGCAAAGCACTGCTGGGAGGATGCAGAGTAAAAGGGAGAGGTTTGTAGAAAGGGCCGATCTGATGGATAAGCCAACTTCACTTTATGTCTTTGGGTTTTATTTGGACAGAAACAAGTAACCAGAGAGTGCAGCTTCAACATATTGTTGGTTTAAAAAGGGAAAAATCTGAAAATGTTCTTAAAAATGAAGAGCTTTGAACAAAACGCACGTCACAACCATGTGTTTTAACATGTGGTTTTGCCACAGGCTACACGTCGTCTTTCCATCCGTCCAAGGAGCCCAGCAGGCCCTTCATCACTGAGGCACATGAGCTGGAGCAGCAGGAGCAGCAGGAGCAGAAGGAGCAGCTGGAGCAGCCGGCTCCTACAGTCATTCAGGTCAGGACAGAGAAAAGTGTCCTTTTCATTCTTTTTAGCAACCAATAAATGATAATTCTTCTATTCCTAAATAAGCTAAACTCTGATTGTTGTTTCATTTGAATGTTTGATGAGTGAAATGTTTTGGGAATCCATCTTGGATACGGGACAAGGGGATGTTTTTTTATCACTGGATGTTTGGTTCTTATGACTGAATATTAGGGCCAGGCTAGAGATTTTTCTTCTTCTATTTTGAGAATAAAGTTGTAAAATTATGAGAATAAAGTTGTAAAATAATGAGAACAAAGCTATATTTTATAACATCTCTTCCAAGAATCTCTTTCTTCCCTAAAAGCATCGGTTTGATAAATCAGGAAATCTTTTAGCAGCAGCATCAAACTGGGCAGGATGTCAAAGTGGACTCTGGTTGCTGATTGGTGGAGCTGGTCGACCGTCATCTGCTGGGCGGAGCTCCAAGCTTTCTTTCTGAAACAGATTGTTGAATGATGACTTTATTCTCGTAATAGAAGAAAACAAATCTCTGGCCTGGCCCTAATATTACTGCAACAATCAATCAATCAATTTATCAATCAATCAATGGATTAATCTTTATTGTTAACTATAATTTGCATTGTAATCCAGATTACAGTTTCAATACAAACTGTTCATCACATACATGTGGGGGGGGCGCTGCTGCCAGGGGCTCGCTGTGAGGCTCTGTCTTTATCTCTGTGGAAAGAAAGGAGCTCCCACTTTATCCTTGACAGGGTACAGTTTGAGATATCAACGGTGGTAGTTCTGGGCCCTTCCACCATAACATCCAAGGGAGTTTTGATAGGGGGGGGGGGTCTTGAGTCTTTTCTTGCTAGCTCCTCGTGGCGAATCCAATATTTCCAATGTGTTGGGCTTTTTCACCTTGAAGCGAGCGCGCGCATCCGAGATATTATCCCATCTCACCTTTGAGTTCAACCACTGCAGCCATCCTGCATTCATTTGCACCCAGCATACGGCTCATCCTGCTTGTTCACAGCCTTAGTGAGAGCATTAACCGCTGCCTGATCATCGCCCAAACTGCCACCAACATCCTCTGTAATTAAAGATACATCAGCTATCCTCCAAATCCAAACAGGAGAAATCAAACAAGTAAATCTCTTCCACGTCCTCAACTGACAGCATCGTAAAACACGCCATCCTCCAATCCTTCAGGAGTCCAGGGTGGATCCCACGAAGAACGTCCCATCAGGACAAGAAGGCTCCTCTTTACTCTGTCAACGAGTTAAGGACATTTGATCATTGAGAGGCCAGCTGAGCAGATCCATTGTTTGATTTGGGAGAAATGAAGAGAGAACTGAGAAAAGACACAGCAAAAGCAGGGACGGAGCAGGGAGGTGCAGGGGCAGATCAGGGAGGTGCAGGGGCAGAGCAGGGAGGTGTAGGGACAGAGCAGGGAGGTGCAGGGACAGATCAGAGAGGTGCAGGGGCAGAGCAGGGAGGTGCAGGGACAGAGCAGGGAGGTGTAGGGGCAGAGCAGAGAGGTGCAGGGACAGAGCAGGGAGGTGCAGGGACAGAGCAGGGAGGTGCAGGGGCAGAGCAGGGAGGTGCAGGGGCAGAGCAGGGAGGTGCAGGGGCAGAGCAGGGAGGTGCAGGGGCAGAGCAGGGAGGTGCAGGGGCAGAGCAGGGAGTTACAGGGGCAGAGCAGGGAGTTACAGGGGCAGAGCAGGGAGGTGCAGGGACAGATCAGAGAGGTGCAGGGGCAGAGCAGGGAGGTGCAGGGACAGAGCAGGGAGGTGTAGGGACAGAGCAGGGAGGTGTAGGGACAGAGCAGGGAGGTGCAGGGGCAGAGCAGGGAGGTGCAGGGACAGATCAGGGAGGTGCAGGGACAGAGCAGAGAGGTGCAGGGACAGAGCAGGGAGGTGCAGGGACAGAGCAGGGAGGTGCAGGGACAGAGCAGGGAGGTGCAGGGGCAGAGCAGGGAGGTGCAGGGACAGAGCAGGGAGGTGTAGGGACAGAGCAGGGAGGTGCAGGGGCAGAGCAGGGAGGTGTAGGGACAGAGCAGGGAGGTGAAGGGACAGAGCAGGGAGGTTCAGGGGCAGAGCAGAGAGGTGAAGGGACAGAGCAGGGAGGTGCAGGGACAGAGCAGGGAGGTGCAGGGGCAGAGCAGGGAGGTGCAGGGACAGAGGAGGGAGGTGCAGGGGCAGAGCAGGGAGGTGCAGGGACAGAGGAGGGAGGTGCAGGGGCAGAGCAGGGAGGTGCAGGGGCAGAGCAGGGAGGTGCAGGGACAGAGCAGGGAGGTGCAGGGACAGAGCAGGGAGGTGCAGGGGCAGAGCAGGGAGGTGCAGGGACAGAGGAGGGAGGTGCAGGGGCAGAGCAGGGAGGTGCAGGGACAGAGGAGGGAGGTGCAGGGGCAGAGCAGGGAGGTGCAGGGGCAGAGCAGGGAGGTGCAGGGACAGATCAGGGAGGTGCAGGGGCAGAGCAGGGAGGTGCAGGGACAGAGCAGGGAGGTGCAGGGGCAGAGCAGGGAGGTGTAGGGGCAGAGCAGGGAGGTTCAGGGGCAGAGCAGAGAGGTGAAGGGACAGAGCAGGGAGGTGCAGGGACAGAGCAGGGAGGTGCAGGGGCAGAGCAGGGAGGTGCAGGGACAGAGGAGGGAGGTGCAGGGGCAGAGCAGGGAGGTGCAGGGACAGAGGAGGGAGGTGCAGGGGCAGAGCAGGGAGGTGCAGGGGCAGAGCAGGGAGGTGCAGGGACAGATCAGGGAGGTGCAGGGGCAGAGCAGGGAGGTGCAGGGACAGAGCAGGGAGGTGTAGGGACAGAGCAGGGAGGTGCAGGGGCAGAGCAGGGAGGTGTAGGGACAGAGCAGGGAGGTGTAGGGACAGAGCAGGGAGGTGAAGGGACAGAGCAGGGAGGTGCAGGGGCAGAGCAGGGAGGTGCAGGGACAGATCAGGGAGGTGCAGGGGCAGAGCAGGGAGGTGCAGGGACAGAGCAGGGAGGTGAAGGGACAGAGCAGGGAGGTGCAGGGCAGAGCAGGGAGGTGCAGGGACAGAGCAGGGAGGTGCAGGGACAGATCAGGGAGGTGCAGGGGCAGAGCAGGGAGGTGCAGGGGCAGAGCAGGGAGGTGCAGGGACAGAGCAGGGAGGTGCAGGGACAGATCAGGGAGGTGCAGGGACAGAGCAGGGAGGTGCAGGGACAGATCAGGGAGGTGCAGGGACAGAGCAGGGAGGTGCAGGGGCAGAGCAGGGAGGTGCAGGGGCAGAGGAGGGAGGTACAGGGACAGATCAGGGAGGTGCAGGGGCAGAGCAGGGAGGTGCAGGGACAGAGCAGGGAGGTGCAGGGACAGAGCAGGGAGGTGCAGGGACAGAGCAGGGAGGTGCAGGGACAGATCAGGGAGGTGCAGGGGCAGAGGAGGGAGGTGCAGGGGCAGATCAGGGAGGTGCAGGGACAGATCAGGGAGGTGCATGGACAGAGCAGGGAGGTGCAGGGGCAGAGCAGGGAGGTGCAGGGACAGATCAGGGAGGTGCAGGGGCAGAGGAGGGAGGTACAGGGGCAGAGGAGGGAGGTACAGGGACAGATCAGGGAGGTGCAGGGGCAGAGCAGGGAGGTGCAGGGGCAGAGCAGGGAGGTGCAGGGGCAGAGCAGGGAGGTGCAGGGGCAGAGCAGGGAGGTGCAGGGGCAGAGCAGGGAGGTGCAGGGGCAGAGCAGGGAGTTACAGGGGCAGAGCAGGGAGTTACAGGGGCAGAGCAGGGAGGTGCAGGGGCAGAGGAGGGAGGTGCAGGGGCAGAGCAGGGAGGTGCAGGGGCAGAGCAGGGAGGTGCAGGGACAGATCAGGGAGGTGCAGGGACAGAGCAGGGAGTTACAGGGGCAGAGCAGGGAGGAGCAGGGACAGATCAGGGAGGTGCAGGGGCAGATCAGGGAGGTGCAGGGACAGAGCAGGGAGTTACAGGGACGGAGCAGGGAGGTGCAGGGGCAGAGCAGGGAGGTGCAGGGACAGATCAGGGAGGTGCAGGGACAGAGCAGGGAGTTACAGGGACGGAGCAGGGAGGTGCAGGGGCAGAGCAGGGAGGTGCAGGGACAGATCAGGGAGTTACAGGGACAGATCAGGGAGGTGCAGGGACAGAGCAGGGAGTTACAGGGACGGAGCAGGGAGGTGCAGGGGCAGATCAGGGAGGTGCAGGGACAGATCAGGGAGGAGCAGGGGCAGAGCAGGGAGGTACAGGGACAGATCAGGGAGGTGCAGGGACAGAGCAGGGAGGTGCAGGGACAGAGGAGGGAGGTGCAGGGGCAGAGCAGGGAGGAACAGGGGCAGAGCAGGGAGGAGCAGGGACAGAGCAGGGAGGTGCAGGGACAGAGGAGGGAGGTGCAGGGGCAGAGCAGGGAGGAACAGGGGCAGAGCAGGGAGGAGCAGGGACAGAGCAGGGAGGTGCAGGGGCAGAGCAGGGAGGTGCAGGGACAGATCAGGGAGGTGCAGGGGCAGAGGAGGGAGGTACAGGGGCAGAGGAGGGAGGTACAGGGACAGATCAGGGAGGTGCAGGGGCAGAGCAGGGAGGTGCAGGGGCAGAGCAGGGAGGTGCAGGGGCAGAGCAGGGAGGTGCAGGGGCAGAGCAGGGAGGTGCAGGGGCAGAGCAGGGAGGTGCAGGGGCAGAGCAGGGAGTTACAGGGGCAGAGCAGGGAGTTACAGGGGCAGAGCAGGGAGGTGCAGGGGCAGAGGAGGGAGGTGCAGGGGCAGAGCAGGGAGGTGCAGGGGCAGAGCAGGGAGGTGCAGGGGCAGAGCAGGGAGGTGCAGGGGCAGAGCAGGGAGGTGCAGGGACAGATCAGGGAGGTGCAGGGACAGAGCAGGGAGTTACAGGGGCAGAGCAGGGAGGAGCAGGGACAGATCAGGGAGGTGCAGGGGCAGATCAGGGAGGTGCAGGGACAGAGCAGGGAGTTACAGGGACGGAGCAGGGAGGTGCAGGGGCAGAGCAGGGAGGTGCAGGGACAGATCAGGGAGGTGCAGGGACAGAGCAGGGAGTTACAGGGACGGAGCAGGGAGGTGCAGGGGCAGAGCAGGGAGGTGCAGGGACAGATCAGGGAGTTACAGGGACAGATCAGGGAGGTGCAGGGACAGAGCAGGGAGTTACAGGGACGGAGCAGGGAGGTGCAGGGGCAGATCAGGGAGGTGCAGGGACAGATCAGGGAGGAGCAGGGGCAGAGCAGGGAGGTACAGGGACAGATCAGGGAGGTGCAGGGACAGAGCAGGGAGGTGCAGGGACAGAGGAGGGAGGTGCAGGGGCAGAGCAGGGAGGAACAGGGGCAGAGCAGGGAGGAGCAGGGACAGAGCAGGGAGGTGCAGGGACAGAGGAGGGAGGTGCAGGGGCAGAGCAGGGAGGAACAGGGGCAGAGCAGGGAGGAGCAGGGACAGAGCAGGGAGGTGCAGGGACAGAGGAGGGAGGTGCAGGGACAGAGCAGGGAGGTACAGGAGCAGCAGGAAAACGCAAACACCTCCTCTGAGAGCAGAACAAGCTGTGAGTTCTGAGGAATGTTTCATATAATTGTCCTTTAGTCTGGAAGTCAGGCTTAGTTAACCAGGCTTGGATTATGTTGTCCTCACATGTGTGCCAGACTCTGCATCACACAAACCATTTTCTAGAGAGCAGTAAATCAACTTGACTGCCTTGACTCAGTTTCTTATTAAGGCCAATACCGGTACTGATTATTTTGACATCAGCCTAATGCTGAGTCTACACCAGGTGCATTCTGGGCATCAAAGCGTCTGGTTTACATGCAGCATGTAGAGGGGGACGGTGTCCCGGGAGTTTAGTGACGCCTCTGAGCATCCAGAGCGCCTGTTAACGGGTCCAATCTCTGTTACTGAAAGTGTTAAATGTGGGTAAACACTATTTTCTTCATTTTTCAGTCAAAGACAGATACTTGCTGACTAAAATCTAAATAGATCTGCATTAAAAACAGTTCATAGGAGTAAAACTATGACTAAAACCTCCACACCGGAACCAGCCGTTCCGGACTATAAGCCGCTACTTCTTTCCCAAGCTTTGAACCATGCGGCTTATAAGAAGCCGCATGGTTTCTGTAGATTTGTCCTAAACATCCGAGGTGGAAGTCAAAGTTGGAAAAGAAAGAATAAGTGGCTAATTTTCATTTAGCACAATAACATGCTAGCAGCAGGAAGGAGAACAAATGTCCTGATTTCAAACATTTTGACATTTATTTGCCGCATTAAAGCTGCTGAACCAATGAAGAGACTGAGCTCCACTCCTGCAGAGCTGAAATAAAGAGCTGATGAAGCTCCATCTTTCAGGAGAAGATCTTACTGCTGCGAGCTAACAAGCTAACAGGAACTAGCATTCTTCCTCCCTACTCCAGGGGATATATGTAGAGCTCCCCCTACAGGTTTGGTGGGAGACAGTTCAGTAGGTATCAGCAGCTTTAAGTAAGGTGCGCTCTATAGCCTGGAAAATACGGTATTTGACTGTTTACATTTTTGTTAAAAGATTTTGACTAACACTAATTTGAAATTCCTTTTAAAATTGATACGGGTTAAATATCAAATAAGTTTTTTATATTTCTTCTGTCTGAATATTATTTTTCCTTCTCCTGGAAGGAGAAAGATGTGTGGAAAGCAGAGAAGGACAGAGACGTTCAGTCCAGCGGCTATGGAGTCCTCAGCTCTTCGGCCCCTGAAGGAACGGCGCCGCCACAGACCGACACTGGCACCGACTTTGGGCTTCTGGGAGGGGACAGAAACGGTACGATCTGGTGTTGTAGATCCCTTTTTACCAGCTCCAAATCCGATGGAGGTATTATTTCTCAGAAGGGATCCACAAAGGAGGAAACATGGTTAAGTAGTAACAGCATTTATTCCAGTAATGTTTATCAAATCGTTGATAGAAGCCCAAACTGCAGAGGAAGATCTATCAGGCCCCAGCATCTTCATCCAGTTAACAGGGGAGATTCTACCGTCTTTCTAAAAGTCGTTCAGCAGGCCTCACCACAGCATCATCACACAGCCTACAGCATTACCATATAGAATAGAATAGAATGGAATGGAATGGAATGGAATGGAATGGAATAGAATAGAATGGAATAGATCAGAATAGAATAGAATAGATCAGAATAGATTGGAATGGAATAGATCAGAATAGAATAGAATAGAATAGAATAGAATAGAATAGAATAGAATAGAATAGAATAGAATGAACTGGAGATGGAGAGTGAGGAGGACTCCAGCAGCAAAACAGCGTTTTCCACATGGAAATACCGGTGTTACATTGAGCTGCGTTTCCCCATCAGATCCGGTTTCCCCTGCATCTCCGCACAGCGCAGGCGGCACGATTCCCCGCGCAAGCGACAGGAAACGCGCATGCTTGCTAAAGGCGCGCAACAGCTGCCCTGTGCTCGCGCCACAGGAGAACTATGGAGAGCGTGAAGGATCAAATGTTAGTCTATATGGAGAAATCTGGATGGATGGATGGATGGATGGATGGATGGATGAATGTTGCAGTATCTATAACAACCCAAACACACATGATTTCAGAATTAGACATCCCCAGTTATTAATTTCATACACTGACCAGATCTGAACGACCTGTTAAAAAACTTCACATCCATGAGTAGAGGTAATGCAGCCTTACGATATTTACACCGCATCAGATACCGTTCCCCCCATGTTAAGCAGGGGGAACGCTATCTGACGAGGTTTATAGGCACATCAGATAGCGTTCCCCCCTGATGTCATTTACGTTGAGTTGCAATAAATGCTAAACTCTCTGCAGGTTCTTGTCTTTGTCATCCACTCTATTCAGCTGGCTTTGGAAACAGACGGCGAGAAGGTGGGGGCCGAGTGGTGAGGGTTACGGGGGCGAGAAACACAAAAGTAACGCAATAGTTACTTTAGCTAGTAACTAATTACTTTTTTTGTGGAGTAACTCAGTTAGTAACTCAGTTACTTTTTGAGAGAAGTAATGGACGTAGGTACTCTGTTTCTGCTAAGATAAGATAATAGTCATTCACCCAGTAAGATAATCTGGGATATAATCTGAGATGGGGGAGCTGGTTTGGAAAGGATTGGGGCCAAGATCTCAGCCTTGAGGAGCTCCATGTTATGTTTGCTACAGGAAGAGCTAAAACTGTTCATGTTTTCTCTCTGGTTTGTCAAACAGAGGATGAAGGAGCAGGTGGGTCACAGGCAGTCGTAGTCACCCAGAATCCCACCGCTCCAGAGGTCGGATCAGCGCCCAGCAGAGAACCTCTGCAGCCCAGTTTGGATCAGGAGGAGTACTGGGAGGAAGGGGAAGATATGGAGAATGACAGGAAGGAAAGAGAGGGAATCATCCCGCTCACCACAGATCCTTCTCCCACCACTGGCTTCACTGAGACGGAGATGGATCCCGGCCTGGAGGAGCCGATGCAGGTCAGTTCAGATTCCCTTCACACAATCAGAAAAAAAAAAGTCTGTTCTCTCACCTGTGAATGTTTCAGGTGGTTTGTTTGAACTGGAGCGAGCTGGCTGGGCGTGGCTACGTGGTCCTCAACATGACCAAGAACATGAACTGTGTAAGTACCAGGAACCACTTTGGTTCCTTTAGATTTATCTGCCCTTGGCCTCATTAATACCCTGATTCAAAACAACAAACCCTGAATAACTGGGATTAAATCAAGCTATTTGTGCCAAATCCCTTAAAGCATCACATCAAACAAACAACTGTTTAAAGATTCATTTACACCCAGTTTATTTTCCAATCTGAACCCTTGCCTGGTCTTAAATCTCCTGCTGCTCTTCCTCCAGCAGTGACTGAGCTAACAGTAATTAGCGCCATCCTTTGATGGAAGCTCCAGTTCTATGGAAGAAAAACAGTCTCATTGAAATATGTCTTTTAGTTACAATGAATTTTAAACACTGAATTTTTTTAGCTCCGGATTTTAGACGCTGAATTTATTTACACATTGAATAACTTTTTATCTGGTGAAAATTCCCCACAAAAAATTTGAATGCAAATGTGTCGACCTTTTGGTGAACTCAAGCCAAAGCAACCTACAGTCAATGCAGTCGAGCAGCTCCTAGCCAATGAAATTAGCTCATTTGGTCATTCAACAAAAGGTCAACACGTTTAGAGGCCAATTTTTTGCAGCAGGGCGTGCCTCTTGGCGCAGTGGTTAGCGTGCACGCCCCATGTACGGAGGCCTTAGTCCTCGAAGCGGCCGACCCGGGTTTGAATCCAACCTGTGTTCAATGGCCGCATGTCTCACCCCCTTTCCTGTCAGCCTGCTGTAAAGAAAACAAGCCACTAGTGCCATAAAAAAACTCAAAAAAATTTTTTTTTTGCTCCTGAATTTTTTCAGCTGATTTTTTTGCATCTCAATTTTTTGTAGGCTAATTTTTTGCAGCTGAATTTTGGCAGATTCCAATGAGTGTTTTTCTTCCATACATTTCAGGTTTAAAGGAACTGCTTTCTAAACATCTCAGGCAGTTTCTTCCAGTTTGTTCCCATTTTTCTCAAATGTGTCTGAACGGCCATGTCGCATTTATCTGACCTGAGCCTCATTAATCGACGTAGGTCCCGCTTCTGCGTGACGAATCATGGGTACTTTACCTCAGCAAGTACACAGAAGTGGGAAGAAAAACAATAGCCATGGCGGACGATAAAGTCGAGAACAGTCTTTATTTTCAACCATCTTGAAAAGACTGTGTTGTTAATGCACTGACTTTAGTTTGGATAGAAATGAAAGATCGCTAGATGCGCTCCTGCATCATCCATGTTTACTTCTGTAAACACAGAGCACGCTCACTTGTGACGTCATCGCCTCCTCTGCTGCGCATGCGGGACACTTGCGCTGTTTGAATACAGTTCACACCAGAGATCACATACAATTCGCATAGATTTGAATAGTGAACGACCACGCAAAATCTGATTTAACAAAAAAAACGGAATTGAGCATCACTGCAGAGTGAATGCTTCGGGTCCCGGGGTTAAGCAGTCTCTGAATCAGACCACTGATTCTCTCCTTCAATCTGTTAACGAGACACTTTGATTCAGGTTTGCTGAAGCAGGGATGCATCTACAGAATGCAAAGGTGGCGGATCTCAGTTCAGAAATTTATTTTGTTCTCTAAATGTATTTATTTTTTAAATCTAGTTCTTGACAAACAGTGATTAAAAGCTGATAGCTGCAGGCTAAGCTCCTCCCAGGCACTAGGTGGCGCACTCCCACTCACCCGCTCTCCTTTGGTAATGTTTGCCAGCCAATTTCCACCTTTGGTTAGCATTAGCAAATATTGAACTTAGTTATCCAGATTTTTTGATGTTTTTTTTGCTTCTTATTTGATTAAATTTATACTTTTTGGCTTGAATCTAGAGAAATGTAACGTAGAAGAAGCAATTTCTCCGTCCATCTTTGATCCAAACCCTGCGATGATCCGTTCTTCTGTTAGAAGCAGACTGTCACTGTCGCGACATTTACCCCATACTGCTCCCAGTGCATTAACGGTTTCCACGGTAACCTGCTGAAGCTTAGAAAACAGCTTCTCTCATCCGTCGCTGAGTGTTTGAGCTTCATAGAAAATGTGTTTGTTTGTGAGACAGGAGGAGTTTCGTGTTTGCCAGGGCGTCCAGCTGCTGAAGATCATCGAACGTGAGTTTGCACGCAGGATGAACAGCCCTGAGGGATCATGGGTACTTTACCTCAGCAAGCCAACGCATCAGCAACACCAGCTGCTGATGAACCTGGCGTCTGGACGGGGTACGCTTCTCTTCTGTTGCTCTTAAACCAAACTGTTAGCAAAACAGGACTTTAGGAATAGCAAAATGTTCTCACTTTGATGAGTCTCTCTGGAGTCGTAGACGGGTAGATGTTGCCCGATGGGGCGGGTAAACATTGCTGTTCATCATGTTCTGTCTTTTAGGAGTCATTGCTGCTCAGGAAGTTCTGGACATGTTAGGAGAAATCAGGACGAGCCTCAATAAGGTACAGAAACATTTATCTAGCATTGAGTCTGTTCTTTGATAAAGACTGCTTGGTGTAAATGTTAAAATCTACTATTAACCTGAAGTTTCTTTACAGTTGAATGGTAGATTTAATGTCTACATTTTAATTATTATATATATATATATATATATATATATATATATATATATATATATATATATATATATATATATATATATATATATATATATATATATAGTGAAACAGAATGATTTTCTGTTGGTCTACTTTGGTTACAATTATACTTTCACTTTTGATCTACAGCTTTTTGTCAATAAATTTGAAATTTGGGATCATAGTTGAATTCTGATTTCTTCTTTCTTACATCGCCATTTAGCGAAAAATGTCATGGTTTTATTTTTGGTCCGTAACGTCCTGCTGCCTGATCTTTTAAAGTGTTTAATCGACTTTTCTTCAGATTTCCTTAAAATGTTTTTTGTTTTAAAGGAAAAGTCCGGTCCTCCAGGAATAATCAATGGATCATTATTTATACCTAAAACTAATACGTTCGCGGTGATTTCATGAATTTAGTGTTAATCAGAAAAAGAATGAAAGCAATAGTTTTAATTGCGATCAGCAGGGCAAGAAGATGTTTGGAGCTAAATGCAAGACCAAGTTCTAGAAGGAACCACCCAAAACATACCATCAGAGCTTCACTGGAATATTTTAAATCTGAAACAATTCAAATGTCATCATTTAAAGATAGATGAGAGATAAAGATCATTTATTTTGTTTTACATGTCATTATTTACTGTTATTTTATCCACAAGATGTGTGGACTAACTGTTATTGAGGACAACAATCGAAAAAGTTTAATTTTTTCTGTTTGGCCTTGAAAAAAGGAAAACAAAGCCAATTTCTGCTGATGTCCTTCAGACGACCTTGGTCAGGTTTCTGGGATTTGCAGGAGAATAAAATTCCCCTGAATGATTCTTCTGCTGGTGCTTCTCCTCAGGTTGGAATCCAGAACTACAGCGCAGCCAGCAGCTGTCAGTCTCGGCCCAGTAAGACTCGCAGCGACTACGGTAAACTGTTTGTGGTGCTGGTCATCATCGGCTCCGTCTGCATGGTGATCATCACATCCGGGTTCATCTACATCTGCTGGCAGAGGAGGCTGCCTGGAGTGAAGAGCATGGTAGGTCCACACGTTCTGGTTTGCTTGAACTTGGACCCATTTTGGGGTTTTTAGGCTGTAACATCATCCAAGAAATTGATAAACTGATTCATCTCACCAGAATCCAGCTCGCTGATCATAGAGAGGTGAAGTCAGCCTTTAAAAATGATTTCGGACTCCCTTCGTGTCCACATGGTTTAATCAACGATCAATTGTCCTTGGAGTGACGTCTGCCGGCTGTCCAGCTTAGGCTCTGCCCCTGCAGTGGTTTCATGATTACAGTATCTTAGCTTTGACCCTGATAAAATGCTGTCGCTAACGTCCAGCAGACCAATAGAAATGTGTCCTCACTTTAAAGGAAAGCCCGCCCCCCAGATCCAGCACAGAACCACCGGATAATCTCATCATAGGACGCCACGGGCCACGAAATGTTTATTTTGAAACGGAAAAAAAACAAACTAAAGCCTCTTTCCAAATGAAAATAGCAGGTTAAAGTGTGTTTTCTTCAAACATGAATCGACCCGCTAAAAATCAACATCTGGTTCCCTTTCCAATGGCAAAAGAAGCTGGTCTAACCCCTCACTGGCAGCTGCCTGGCCTCTTTACCCCGTAGCTGCATGTCCTGTGACATCATCACGCTGGCTTTGTGTTGATGATGATGATGTCAGCACAGCGACTGACGCAATGTGCTGACATCCATATGGTGCATTCAATGGTCTCATGTAATTTAGGGGGTCGACCCGGTGTTCTGTCAGACCATCAACAGGCATGTGCAAGATGTCAGATTCGCTTTTATGCTTTTAGTTTTGTATGAAAAATACACTTTAAACTACCTCAATGGGCATGTATCCCTTTAGTCACGTACAAAAAAAATTCAGATGGACATACACTTCAAAAATCACCAAAAAGTAAGTAGTCAAATAGTTGTTTTGTCCATGACTACAGGGATACACACCTTTTAAGGTAATTTAAAGTCATAGGGAAGCGGCTGTTCCAACCGTTGCATTTCTGAATTCTCCCGAGTAGTGCCCGACTTTACACGGGTGAATAAAGTGAATGTGATTGGTCGATTATCAAGGGGCGGGATTGTTGTGGCGGAACGTTTGCAAGCAAGTTTGGTTGTGGCCGGTTTGTCGGAAGCTAACCAGTTAGCATCTTATTGCTAGTAGGTTCCCAATGGTAAATTCCATTGGGACCAAGTAGCACTAAATTGGTGACTTAGAAACGACGCTGTCAAGGAACGCTATGGACAGAGGAAACATGCAAGAGGAGGAGAGTTTAGTGTCGGAGGTCGTGGATGAGTCTCCTCCGTCATCCATTTTTTATTTAGAGGAGGAAAGCGGGGACGAAGATGTTGTGGAAGAGGACGCCAGGGCGGCAGAAGCTTGGTTTGGTGTAGAAGGCTTCCAGCCGTACATGTTTGAGCCCTTGCCTCGCAACGCTGCCAGTTCTGTTAGCTCTACGCCTGCTGAAGACACAGACGTCCATCCCCGTGAACACTGGGACGCAACTCAATGGGAAAGGAAAGGATTCTGAGTTCTGATTTCAACCATTGCGTATATTAACTGCGACATATGAATCAAGATGCTATGACCCAAAACATTTGATTGACAGATGACCGTTGATATATGATTGGCTGAATTTAGGTGTTCAGGCTGACGTAGAACTAACTGGCCTGCAGAAGATAACGGAAAAACAAAAAACAGACAATATGGTCTGATAAAGAGAACATTTATATACATGTTTAAGCCAGAATGATTTGACATTTAAATACGACTTCCCTATGACTTTAAAGTTTTTTTTTCGTAAAAAACTAAAGAGATAAACAAGTATTGATTATGGGTATGCTGGTCTGACAGAACAGCGACTCTGGTGTTCTCACAGCGGCCGATCAGAACCGAGGAGATTATAACGCGGGTCGCTTGCCGAGTCGTTTGACCCGGATAAACACGCGTCAGTGAGCTGTTCCCACTGCCACTAAAAGCTGATTGCTCCCGGGTTTAAACTGGTTTTTGGGCCAGTGGGAAAGGGGGATATTTTATTTTACACGACTCTGTTTTATAAAGATAACAGCAGAAAGTAAAGGCACAGGCTGAGGTGTTATATGACCAGATGTAGAGTCAGGAACATGGTTCTACCGGCCAAATAACCACTGTACTGTTCTATTTAATGCCTACATGTATATAAAGCTACGTTGTGACGACGAAATCCTTTATGTGATCTGAGTACATCCGCTCCGAGGCGCTAAAACGCTTGCAGTGGGATATGGTGCTTGGCTGAATCCACGGACCTTACGCTTTGAGTGGAACCCCGGGCTTAGAGGGGGAACGGCTGTTTTCATTTCTGAACCTCATTCACTTCAGGATGCAACATGTGACTGTTACATGTTTATAGTGTAACCTTTAAAGGTTCCCTATTATGCAATGAGGAGTAACCTTTGGTGTTTATACTGTTTCTAAAAAGAAAGAGGTGAATAGAAGGTCTTCAGCTTAGATCCAGCTTAGCTGGGACATTTCTAATAACGTCCTTTACCTGGCTTGGTTCGCTTTATTGGTTCAGGTGGATGAAAGCTGAATTCTCTGACCTATTTGTTGACGTCGGCTTTATTTATCCTTATTTTGCTCTAATTTCAGACCTACTGAAGACCTCCTGACTAGTTAAATGTGATAAAAACTTCCTTCTGCTTCGTCAGTTTCCTGCAGAGGAGCTTCATTCTGTGAAGAATGGTTACCATGACAACCCCACCCTGGACGTGACCAACGAAAGCCAGGCTGAGATGCAGGAGAAGAAGCCGAGCACCAATGGGCTGACGGGGGCGGGAGGAGGAGGAGGGGAGGACAGCGGACACTGGCAGGTGATTGGATGATGGATTTAGCTGAAAGAAAGTTTATGTGTTTGTTTTAAATAACTAAAACTGCTCGTATCAGTATTTATTACATGTGCAAACTTTTGGAAGAAATCTGACTTCATAGTTAAGGAAGCAAAGGATCTAAAAAGCAACTCTAAGATTGCTGCTTTGCTTTTTCTAACCTAATGTTAGCATTAGTGGACCTGATAATCAGCTGGCAAACAGTGCAAGAGGAAGAACAGGCGATGGCGGCAGTTACTGGGGGGAGGAATTCAACCTGCAGATTTCATCCTAAAATGAATTATTTTCAAAAGACATACAGTTATTTCTCTCTGTATTTATTTATTTAATGGCTTTTTATTTAGATTTATTCACTATTTATTCAGTGTCATCATAACATTTAGCTAAACATGAGGCTGATTTCCACTTAGCTTTAACGTCGCTTTAAAGGAGAAGGTCCTAGACCTAAACCTAATACTTTTGCAGTGATTTAATGAATTTAGTGTTAATCAGTAAAAAAATTAAAACAATTTTTTTCATCTGGGAGCGGCCATTTCTGCCCAAATATAGTAGCCCCTCCCTCCTGCCATCTTCCAGCAGTGACGTCACGGTGCGGTAAGCCTAGCGCCATTCTCCCCGCTTTACAAGCTAAATCAATGGGAACTACTAGACACATCTGCAATCAACAACAATTATTGAAGATTTCCAGAGGACTTCACCATTGAAATTCACCAGAGCTATAGTGAAACTGACAATGCCCACGTGCATGGCAGCTGGATGCTGGAATACATCGGGTAAAAGTGGAAAATAAAGAGTTATTCCACCTTTCTGATTCCTGATCCTCCACGGACGGGTTGGTCGTTGGATCGCCAACTTGAAGAGGGAGGATTTGCCATCGAACTTCTGGCCAGAGAAAAAACCCGTAATATGTAGCCAACATTTGGAAGAAGAATGTTTTCAAGATGACTTGGATAATAGCGCGTTGTGACAAACACCAGATACAGCACTGGGACTTGATCAACAGCCGATACCGCACCGTGACGTCACTAACCAGTAGGTGGCAGTAGTGTTCTTTGACAAACATGGATGCCTCCAGTAAAGCACATTCACATGAAAATTACTCTGAATTAAAAACACTGATCATTTATTGAACAGGATGGAAGAATTTCAGATTTATTATTATATAATTCTGAATATGACCAGACTTTTCCTTTAAAGGTTTTCCTACTACCTGACTTTCTGTTACTTGTAGAAATAGATCAATTACAGCATAATCTGGAAAAACAAAGATTTTATCTGCTTTTACTTCTGCCCACATTTTATTTCTGAATGTTTTTTATGTGATGGTGAAGAAAAATAAAAACACCAACCCCTTTACAGGAGAGCAGAAGACCTCGCCTATTCAGTCAGACCAGCAATTCCCTCTAATGACCCCCCTTTCAGAGACATAGACAGGTATGGGGCATTGCAGGCTAACAAAGAAGCCAAACGACCCCCATTCCAAAGGGGGGGGCCCGTTCCTGAATGGAAGAAAAACGTCTTCAAACTTGGAAACAAAGTCCAGTGGATTGTTTTTTTGGATTTTATTTTAATGTATTTTATAAATAAAACTTGTAAATGAACTAAACTAAACAGTAAGGTTTAACATCAGTATCTTTGACTTCTCTTTGTTTTTCAGGCATTTGTTAACCAGGCAGCCACCGAGGATGATGAAGAGGAGCAGGACACACATCTCTGACTGAGGAGATGAGATTGCTGTGATGAAGATGGAGGAGAAGAGTAGCAGTGGCTGAGAACACGAGCGTTAAGCTGGAGGAGTCACTGAGGTCATTAGAAACCATTAAGCTTCATCAAGCGTGGGAAATAAATCAACATATGACAGCAAAGCTCTTCTGTTTGGCGTGCCTTAAGCTCTCGGCTCTTAAGGCTGAGTTGGTGACAAATCATCGCTCTTCATCTGCAAACCTTCAAGCCGCTTTAACTGCTTTGTCAGAATGTCCCTGAATGCATCGTTTGTCTCCCAGTCTGTTAGCACAGGCAGACAGTGAACGCACCCCTGAATAAATGACAGGATGGTGCTGATCCTTTTTAAAACTTCTAGCTTTATTGTGACATAAATCCTGGACTAAAAGTTAACACACCCTCAGACTAATACTTTTAGAAGTCTCCTTTCCAATATTTAGGCCTTTAGAGTTTCAGTTTGTCTCCTATTTGGGTTTTCAGAGTCAGAACCAGAGAGCTCATTGTTGAGATGACAAACAGTATTCTGGATCATCCCAAAATGAGGGTCAAGATATTTTTATATTTATAAATAAATACGATTTTATTTTAAAAATACATTTATTTATTTATTGATCTGATACACGACTCAAATATTAGCTAAACCTGCCTTTTGGGGTTCGTTAGGACTCTCTGGTGAGCTCAGATATTTGTGACAATAATAACTTTGCTCCAGAAGGTGGCAGCACAAAGCTTGTACCGTAAGTTTTTTGTCTTCTTCTCCTCTAACAGCTAGATTATGTTTAAAACAAGACGCAGACTTTTCTTCCATTAAACAACTATCATTACTAAAGGGATCTGCAGTGTAGAACACGGTGGTGGCAGCAGGAGGCTGTGGGGTTGTTTGACTAGTTTCCAAGAACAGGTTTGTGTTTTTTCCGCCTAGAAAGGATGGATGAAGTTGAAAACTTCTAAACTTGTCTGTCAGTTTGTTGCCAAACCGAGTCTAACTCTGCGTCCAGATCAGTTCAGAAGATTTTTAAAGTCTCAGAATGGCCTAGTCAAAGTCTAAGGTGTCCCTAAATGTAGGTTTCCTTATAACCTGGCAGATCCGCTGCACTCTTTCACATTAAAAACCTATTATTTTTGAGTGTTTTTAGTGGAACTACGTCACATTAAAGCAGTAAAAGGTTTTATTAAGCGATGACTCGTGATCCCAGGTTCACTTGCTGACATTCTAGAATTTCAGCAGGTGAGACTTTATTCATAGATCCACCTTGATGAGCAGTAATATTTTATTGCTGTGATTCTAAGGATGACGTGAATGTTACCCTGACGGTGAAATATTTGCTGCTAACCAAGAATCCGTCACACCAGCAGGAATGTCTCTTATGGTCCCACAGCAGTGGCTTCGCCGCGGTCCCTAACGGCCGCTTCCACCTCTGATCCACTGTGAAGGAAAAGTTTGGCACTTTATGGGTTGATGGTGGAGGAGCAGCCTCTGAGATGCTGCAGGACTTTATCCCAAACGGAGACTCTGGAGCATCACTCTTTTGCTTTTAGTAGCGGTTTGAACTGCTGAGGATGTTCTCTGTGTTTGCTGTGCAGCACTTCACTACAAGCTTAGCCTGTGCTCTGTCAGCCTGATGTGCTTTTCTTAATAGTGCTGAATAGTTTGCTCCCGACTTAAAGTCGATTCTGTGAAACAGGGACAAAATCTGAGTCCAAAAGCATGAATATAGTTCTATGTTTATCTGTACTTTAGCTGTGATGTCCAGGCTGAGTCACCAACCCTTACATTTATTAATTTATTTAAACTTGGAGTCTTGCACGGAAGCCCAAAACGGTCGTGTCCCTCCAACAAGTTCCTTTTCTCATTATCTAAAGATAACGAAAGCCGTTTTCTCGTCATAACGAGAGGATTGGTTTGTGTTAAAGCTGATTACATCCTTTAATACCACGACAGCGGGAGAGGATT
The DNA here is from genome assembly GCF_016077235.1 of Cyprinodon tularosa. NCBI lineage: Eukaryota > Metazoa > Chordata > Actinopteri > Cyprinodontiformes > Cyprinodontidae > Cyprinodon > Cyprinodon tularosa. The sequence continues at coordinate 851,083 of NW_024038354.1, forward strand.
TATAAGGCCCAGTCCTTTTTCTCTCACTAGCACTCGGTTTTGCACGTTCATGTGTAAGGTTAGTGTATCCCAATAGTTATAGGAGCTAGGGGGAAGTGCTCCTCCATCATGGCTGTCTGTGTGTAATTTTGTTGTTGTTTTGATGATTTGCTTCCACTTCTGCTTCATCAGCAATCAGCCCTTTGCCTCCAGGTGTTTCTGAACAGCCCAGGTGTTACACCTGCAACAGGATGCATTAACCCAAAAATGAGTCCAGATTTGTACTGTACTCCATGCAATCCAATCATCCACCACCACCTGACAATGAGTGAAAAGAAAAATAAAACAAAAGAACTGATTATTTGTTTACTTGCGGTACCGCAACTGAACCACTAGGGGCCCCGCAGGCATGGATGGACTGGGAATCCAGGTTAATCATCTCGTTATCTCAAGAAATCAATAACTGTTTTCTCCTGATAACGAGATAATTATCTCCAACTTTATTCTCATAATTTACGACTTTATTCTCATAATTTACGACTTTATTCTTGAATTAAAAAAATAAAATAAATCTCTAGCCTGGCCCTAATGCTCTGTCGTGAGATTCATTCAGCCCCTAAATTATTAATTCCTCTGGCAGATTCAGGTTTAAAGCGACCTTTAAATTTTACCCCTATGCTTCAGACTAGAGGAAGGGTTGCGTCTCCTGAGGGAGCTAAAGATTTGGGTGATGGTAAAGAGATCATCCAACCTCAAAGACTTGGAGTTCTTCACTAAAGGTGTTGAAATAACAGCTGCTGAACAAATATCAGAACAGTTAAAGTGCTGGAGAACAATGATTTTTAAATTCATCTTTGATGATATTGAGTTTTGTTTAGTTTTTTTCTGATTTGTTAGTCATTCTATATTGTTTTATTGCATTTCTAAGAGAAGCCTGCCTGAGCTTTAAAGCCAAATATTATCTAAATCCAAATCTTTCAGGAGACTGGATATTTGTGGGATGTAGTTTCCTGAAAAGTTTCTGTATTTAGAGCTGAGATTTAATGATGGGCCTGAAAATGTGTGAAAAATCCAAAACCACAAGTCAACCATTCAGAAAGCTTAGAGAAAAAGTTCATGAATTTCATTTTGGAAAACAAATAAAAAATTGACGATAAAAGGAATGAGGGGGACTTTGAAATGTTTGGATGGTTCTGAATCCTGCTTTCATAAATCATATCAGTGGCTTTAGTCACATTAGGTCAGAAAGGGGCAAAAATCCCTGAGGATAACAGAGCCTCCATCACACTGACATGGCCTTAAATCTCATGTCCATTTTGCCAATAGATCTGATGAGCATCTGCTTCCGTCCCTCATGTATATCTCTCTTTGTCTGCTGGTTGCATTTTGTCAGATAAGCAGTATTTGTAAAGCGTTCATAGAGAAAGAGCAGTTTGACCCTATTTATACAGCTGCCTGCAGCGTAGATCGGCCATGTTTAGAGCTAATTACCAATAAGGGAGAACAAGCGAGCATGAAGCTTACAGCACGGCAGCAAACGGCAAAAATCACAAATGAAAATGGATGGTGTTGCTTTTTTTTTCTGTTCAAAGCTGTGAATAAAATCTGTTTTCTCGTATGTTTTTCACTCCAGTTTTTGCGGTTGCAAGCATTTGGTGTTCAGTTGTAGCCAAAACTAACCAGCGCAATATTGAAATGGATCGTCTATGTAATCTTAATGTTTATCTTTTAATTAAACTCTGTTTTTTTTTTATCTGTGTATTTAGTTTATTAATTATGTGCTTTATGATGCTTTTTCTTTGCCTAACATTATTAAACGAACACAATAATATGCCTAGAGAATAATAAATGTTTTCTTTCGCTCTTTGAAACTGCTAACATGTATTTTGTTTTTTATGTTGTCTGTTTAGTACATGATACAACCTAAACAATAAAAAATAAAAGGAAAACATGTTTGATTTCAGATATATTCATCTCCAATTTTCAAAGTTTTTAAATCAGGAGTTGGAAACCAGGCTCACACTGAGTCTGGTTCTGCTGGAGGTTTCTTCCTGTTCAAAGGCAGTTTTTCCTCTCCACTGTCGCTACAAGCATGCTTAGTGTGAGGGATTGCTGAAGAGTCAATGAGTCGATGCAATCAGCTGGTTTTCCTTAGATAGAAAACTTTGAATCAATCTGACTGGATGATCTGGTGAACTGGAAAGTGACCTGAGATGACATGATGTGAAATGGAGCTATAGAAATAAACTGAATAGAATTATTTCTCGATTGAGATTTGGATAGACTGGCTTAAACAGTTCTCGTAAACTTTGTGAATTTAAGCAGTCACAAATTACTAGCAATATTTATGGTTATTTAATGTGTTTTAAGAGAAAAATCAGGTTTGTTTTTTTCCATTTCATTTTTTCCCCATTTGATTCATTCATTTATAAAAATCTTAATTTGTTAAATAAAAAATTAGTTTGCAAATTAAATATTTAGTTTGTTAGATAAATATTTTGCTCCAAACTGAATATTTATCTATTTATAAATATGTAGATCCAAATTAATTTATTTAACAAACTAAATATTTAGTGTTGAGCTAAATATTTAAGAAACTAAATATTTAATTTGCAAACTAAATATTTATTTAACAAAGTAAGATTTTTTATAAATAAATGAATGACATAGTGAAAAATTACTTGAAAAAATATAAGGCCCTGATTTTTCTCTTAAAACGCACTAACCATAAATATGGCTCCTAATGTTTGACTGCTTAGCTTTACAAACGGCGCCACATAATCTGTTTATCTTGGGAAAACAGAAGATTGCTAAATGTGAAAACTGTGGGTTAGATGAATCAATTATTGAGGAGGAGAGACAGCAATTAATTACAAAGTTTAAGCAAAGTAAAAGTTCAATTAGATTTATTTGAATTATTTAGAAGTTTTTCAGAAAGTAACATTTACAGGACAATATTTCGATATCTATAAATAAAACATTTGCAAATAGAATTTCATTTCTGAGTCATTCTGGTCCACACCCCATAATGGTGGATATTTGTTGCTGCCAACCACCAAAAATGTTAAAGATGAGCGGTCAGATAAAATGGCAAAGAGGGCAAATCAAAATCCTATTAGTTTTACAGTTAAACAAGTAAATCGTAGGGAAAGAGTTTTATTAAAGAAAACTGATGGGAAAATAGCAAAAAAGGTGGGATGAAGAAAAAACAAAATCGTGGTTTTATAAATTTCAGAAAATTGTAGGAAAAAAGAAATGGAAGACAAAATAGAAAGGAGGAGAGAAAGATAACAAGGTTAAGATTTCAGCAAACAGGATTGAATAAAACACTTTTCAAAATTCAAAAGCAAACTACTGGAAAATGTGATTACTGTGGAAAATATGAAACAATAGAACTTTTTATACTGGAATGTCATCAATATGAAAGCCAGAGAAGATATATGAGGAGAGAGTTTGAATGTATTAAAGAAAAGATTCATTTATTGGATATTTTGAGGAAGAATTTGGGGAGTAAACGTATACAAATAATTATTCGATTTTTTCATACAATTTGGTTATAGAGAGTGTGAATGTGTGTATGGTATAGACCGGTAGAAATACAAAGTGTATATAGATGGATAAATTCTAAGATTATATATAGCAGCATATGACATGATGTGGAGGGAAGGGTTATTAATTAAAATAAGAAGAATGGGTATAAATGGTCATATGTTTCGATGGATTAAAAATTTTCTAGAAGATCGAAGAATACAAGTGAGGATAGGGGAGGATTATTCTGAGAGTTGGAAAATTGAAAATGGAACACCACAGGGAAGTATAGTAAGTCCGTTATTATTTTCAGTGATAGTTAATGATATGTTTTGCTTTTAGCAGTTCAATGGGTGGAAGAGGTAAGACCATTAAAATCTATCATTTGCTCAGATTTCAGTTCGTCATTAATCAGTTTGCAAAATAATCAGTCAGTCAGTAGACCAGATATATTACTTGAAATACAACAAACACTTTACAGAATAAATATGATGGGGCTAGTGGTACATTTTGTGTGGGTTCCGGCACATAACGAGATAAAAGGAAATGAAAGGGCAGACAGGATGGCTAAGGAGAGTACCAATAAGTTAAGGGTAGACATTAATGTTAGTTTTGGTATAACAGAAATAAAGGGTATAATTAAACAAAAAGCAAAAGAGAGGTGGCAAAAGTTATGGAATGAAGAAAAGAAAGGAAGGTGGCTTTATAAAATACAAAAGAGAATTGGACCAATGAGAAGATCAGAAAGGAACAGGAGAGAAGAGATTATTATTTCTCGACTTAGAATAGGACACACTGGATTGAACAGATCGTTATTTTTGATAGGGAAACATCAGACAGGGAAATGTGACTGTGGGGAAGATGGGACTGTGGAACATGTCATTTTAAATTGTAGTAAATATTCGATACAGAGAAACAGGTTAATAAGGAAACTTAGTGACATGAAAATGAAACTTGACATTGTAGATTTATTGCAGAAAGAATCAGGAAGCAGAGGATATCGGGTTATATTTGAATTTTTGAAACAGATTAGGTTGTATAATAGGATATAGTTTTTTTTTTTTTTTTTTTTTTTCTCTGCCATGTAGTCCACACTCCATACCAGTTGGTGGCGGTAATGCTCACCTAACGTCTTTTGCCAACCGCCAATAAAACTCAATAAGAAGAAGAAGAAGAAGAAGAAGTAGAGGAGGAAGAAGACGAAGCAGCAGAAGAAGAAGAAGAAGTAGAGCCGCAGGCAGCATAGCTGCAGCTCGTTAGCTCATACGCAGTCCGGCTGCTGTCTCTGATAAATGCTGCTGGTTTCCGTTTCCTGATAATGAACCCTACAGATGTCAGGTTTGTTCCTATATTCGACATAACTTTCATTTTCTTTAGTAAACGAGCTTTTCAAACATCTCTCCTGTTTGTGAGGCAGACTGTTTACTAAGCTAGTTAGCTTGCTGCTAGCTTCCCTTCATGCTGCCGTTTCGCTTTTATTCCACCAAATCCTCTGAATGTGTCTTTAAAGCCAGGATTCAAATGAGGGAATATAAACTAAGCTTCTAGTTTAGCTTCCTGCAGCTTTCTTGAAATATTTGATGGGTTCGCTTCGTGTTTTTATCTAGCTAGTTAGCGCTAACTTTACTAGCTTCTTTCTTTCTTTGGAAATGTGCTCATACCTGCGATCAAATGGTCCATAGAGTCACTTAATCCTAATCTGAACCTTTGATTTATGTTTTAATCTGTCTAAAATGACACGATGCAGTTTATTTTGATCCAAACGTGGAGGATTCCTGCTAATGTAACTGTTAGCTTAACTTAAGCTCTAAACCAGTGGAAACCAGTTTAAAATGATCAGGGTCCGAATAAAGAAAACCATCAACCAGTAAAGGTCCAGAGACATTTTTTATTATAATCTGTTGCTTTAAACAGAATTTAATACTGAATTAAAATGCATACATGTTATTCATTACATAAAAAAAAAAAAAAAAAAAAAAAAAAAAAAATATATATATATATATATATAAATAAATGTTCCAATTTAAAATCTAAAGTGTTTTGAAGTAGAGAACAACAATCATTCTTGGTTTATAGATGATTTCCTGATTCCCATATTTTCTCAAACCCCTGAACTGATCGTTTGTTATTTTTCTTTCTTTTTTCTGTCTTAATGTTGGCAGTGGGCTTTAAGCTTTAAACCTGGGTTTGAATGGAGACTAAGCCATTCTCAAGCCATTCCAGACTCATTCCTCAGCTTATATATTCCCCAAAACTAAGACCGTTTGTTTAAACGATTGGATGCAAACTCTTGGTACTTCAACATATCAGGAAGCAGATTTCTCATCTCAATCAAAATATTTATTTTAGACTAAGAGGCTTAAAAGTTTCACCAAATCTAGTCAAAACACCCAAGAGCGCCTCTCACAACTTCAGAAGAAACTTCTCCTCTCAGGTCTGGATGAAGAGATGCTGAGTTTGGAAGCAGAAAACAAACAGAGTTCATCCAAACTATGGATGATCCTAATTATCCCTTCTACAAAAATCCACAAAAAACTGAAAACATTTGGGCAGAAACTGCACACATGTTGGCTGGATGATGGTGAGGATTTTTTTTTTATGTGAAATTAAGCACTGATTTTGCTCTTGAATTTAATAATATGGCGCATGCTCTCCTGGAGCTCAGAGGAAGTCAGAGCGGAGCAGGACGGGTGGAACAGGAGGCTGTAGGCTTTGCTTTGTGCAGGAGGTCTGGAGCGGAGATGGAGGATGTGGGGTTAGACGCTGTCCTCAGACAACAAGCTGTAATTTATAAATGTTTTAAATCAGGTCGGGTCCGGATTAGCCAGCAGGTGGATCCGGACCGCATCCGCTAATCCGTGACCTCTGCTGTAGAGTTAATGAAATGATCCATTTTCTTTGGGTTCTCCAAGCAGCGGGCTGGTGAGGGAAGTTGGGCCCATATTGGTCCAACTAACAGCCAATGTTTAATGTTTCAAACCAAAGGTGGGCCAAAGTTAATCTAAATGCAAGTATGCATGGGGCTTTTTATGCTTTCATAGAAGTAGTGACACGAATGCAGTATAAAAACTAAAATTATAGGAAAAAAAGAGCAATGCTTAGGCTGCATGGGGAATATTAAACCGTGTTATAAGAGGGAATCAAATAAAAAAAATATGTATTTCCAAATGATTTTGTTAAACCAAAATTTGGAAATGTCAGAAAAGGAAGCAAATACAAATGAGTTTTGTAAATATTCCACAAACATAGGATCTGATATTGCAGAAAGCATTCCGGAGACTATAGGAACCATTCTACTTCCTGGTTCTAGCTCCTTCCTAGGTGTGAGCACAATTTAGACAGCACTTATTGTGGCACTTCAGCCGTAGAAAGTTTCCTCAACGTTAGCTGGTCATGTGGCGGGGAAGAGCTCCCAGCTGCTTCTGCCAGAAATAAATCTTTGTCTCCCAGCCAGACACGTCCTGTTCTCCTGTTAAAGAAACAGAAACAGACGCGTGAAGAAGTTAAATTTAACCTCCTAAATCTGTTCAGGCAGCAGCAGAGCTGATGAGGTTTAGATCAATGCGTGGGAGATAATTGGTTCACATTCTGACACAATGGGAAAGTTTGAGGTGTTTGTTTTAAATGTGGAATAATTCAAACGTTTAGATTGGCTCTCCTCTGTTTAACACCAATAAAAAAAAAGAACTGTGCCTCCTGTGGATATCACAGATTGTTAAGTTTGCTAAATCAAAGTTTTCCAGCATAAAAGTATATTTTTATATATCAGCCTGCACCGTTTGTCCATCTCTGATATTTTTCTCTGTTTTCCAAACTTTTTTCTGCGAATCCTTCAGCTGTGAGAACATCTGTGAGAGGAGATCGTAGGTTCCTCACTCGATCTGTTCTCATAAGAATCGGAAGTTATTTTCTTCAATCCAAATTCCCTGAATTTACACAGATGTACACTTTGTTTTTTCTGTTAAAAATGCATCAGAGATGATTTGGAAACAATGAAAACGTCCTAATATTCACACTAATTCATATGAAGATAAAATTTCATGTTTTATTGTGACTCCTTAGTGAGGATAGTGATAAAGGTGATAAAGAGTCATTTATAGAAATGATGATAAAATTATTGCTGGTTTTAATTCTCAATTTCAAACCATTAAAAGCTGAAACTATTTGTTCTGATTTAGGGCTGCAAATAACAATTATTTTGCAAATTAATCTGTCGATTTTTTATTTTATTTTTTTTGATTAGTCTATTAATAATCAGACAGCCAAATGTTCCTTAAATACTTTTTACTAAATGAAAGCAGGTGAAACTAAAACTTTTCCACTTTGAGGCGTTCTGGTTAAAGCAGCTTGATGGAAGAAACTTTTTTATCTTAAATGCTAAATGTTTATATATATTTTTTACAATCTTGGTATAATTTCTTTCTCAGCTAAAGGCATGTTTTAGAGTCTCTATACTCCAGTTAACGATTGCATCTAAAAATATCAGTCATGTTTTCAATTCAAACTATAGATATAAAGTAATAGATTAAAGAAAAGAATGGCTTAAATCATCAAATCGATGTCAGTTTAATCTGCCAAAGAGGCGGGCTGTAGTGATTTAAAATTTCCAGCAGGTGTCAGTAACCAGTGACACAGTATTGATACAATATCAATAGTTTGCTAATGTGTCGAAACGCTTTATGACGTCTGATCTACCCATCACTAACGGACAATATTCTCCAAAAGACAAAAAAACCCTAAAATGATCCTATAGTTATCAGGCATTCGAAGAGTCTCGTAAACTTTTCAAAGTTTGAAGCTAACTTGCTTGCAAACAGCGTAACGTACTTGTTCCACTCAGGAAAATTGTCTGTAGGGAAGTTAGATATTCCACAGCGCCCTGCGTCACGCCGACATGTGACCAATACGAGGCAACGTTTGAGCTTAGCGCAAGATTAGGCCAGACTACAAAGGACATTCAAGATGGCGGCCCGGTGAAGACCCCACCGGCAACTTAGAAATATTTGAGCGAAGGCGGGCTTACAATTTGTTTCTTTGCATTTTGTTTTTTAGTAAATGCCGTACATCGTACGGCGTTGCTGCTGTATAGCTAAAAGCCTGATCGCAGCTGAACGTAGACCACCCTTCAAAATCCCAGAAAATCCTGGCTCTGTAGTCAGACAAAAAGCGAATGTAAGGATGTGTTTGAATTCATGCGTCCTTCGAGGGCCGATGATAAAGGTTGGCAGCCCAGAAGCTGGGCTGCCAACCTTTGACTGTCTGATGTAGAACTATGAAGCTGTAATTAGGAAGCATATAGAGGGAATTAATCACAACTGGTTTATTGTTTGGTATGAAATAATGTTTCTTTAACATTATGCCATCCTGCCTGGTGTTTAACGCTGTGAGTTAGCCACGTTAGCATGCAGTTAGGGTGATGATAAGCTGGGAAACGGTTTTACATTTCATCGGCCTTAACCTGTGCTGATTGTTTTTCCTCACCAGCCGCACACTGATAGATCACTGGAAGCTGCTGCTCTGATTTGACCTTAAACGCCTCACTGATAAACCAAAGAGGCTGAAGCTCGATCTATGCCTGATGCACGCGGGTTAACGTACAATGAGGCACACAGACACAATGTCCACAGCTTCAGTGCGTCTTCCGTGGCTTCTATACTCCGTGCTGCTTTTTCACTTGTGCCTAATATGCTGTCCTGCTCCAGGGGGCGGTGCAGCACAAACCACAAGCTTACAAAACCACATTACATGAGGAAGTAGAAAATACAATTTTCTACCAGCATCTGTAACGGTCTGCGGAGCTCGCAGCAGCAGTAAGCAGAAATGAAGCTTCAGGAATCCTCCTGTTTTTACACTTTTAAAGGTTTTTGGTTTTATTTCTGGGTGCATCAAGCCAACTCTGCATGTTTGTTACCTCAGGAAGTGATTCGTTCCTCTTAGGCCTGGGAAATTTATTGCATTTAGGGCTGCAACAACGAATCGATAAAATCGATAAAAATCGACTTTTAAAAGCGTTAGCAACGAATTTCATCATCGATTAGTTGTGTCGCGCGATTATTGCGTCATCCGCCGCGCCGTCATCACTGCCTCTTGACTGAAAGAGGAAGAAAAAAAAATATGGCAGAGCGAGTCAGCGCCGCAGGTGCAGTGTTGCCAACTCAGCGACTTTTCAGACCCCTCCAGCGACTATTTTTCAAAAAAGCGACTAGCGACAAATCTGGCGACTTTTTTCGGTTTCACTGGCGGCTTTTGGAGACTCTTACGTGAAAGCATGTATCGTTTCTACTCTGCCGTGGGGCGCCTCCCCCACCCCAACCGCGTTTTCCTGCAGGAGTCCCTCTCAGCGCTGCAGTCAGAGCCTCAGCGTCCAGACTGCAAATGAAGCGCGCATGCGCCGGGATTGACGGCGCAAATTGATCACAATAATTAAAATAGCCTGCGCTTTGTAAAGCGAAAAAAGTGATAACATGCAACTTTTTTCAAAAGAAATTAACATGGCACGGAACCACCATGTTTGTTGGGTTTTAAAGTGGGGAAACGTTACGTTAGTTTCTCAGGTAGCTCATCTGATGCTTTCCTTACTGTGTTAGTAGGTTACAGACAGTGATAAGGTTGGCTACTTATTTTACTTTTAATTTCATTTGAATTAGCTTAAGCAGCGTTTATATTTTCTTTATAAATAAATTAACTTGCAAATTATGAGGGCAAGGCTTTTAAAGTTTAAATCTTCTGGCAAAGATAAAGTAAAGAAGATCCTGCAATTTATGGAAGTAAAGCAGAATAAAATCCAGCAAGATCAGTAATATGTAAATTAATTATCTGCCACATTCCCATGTAAATATCTGTCTTTGGAGGATGTGTTTTTTAGCACCCCTAGTTCTCTCATTTTTATTCCAAATACAATTTATAATTTGAATCACAGGGCTATTTTTATCTCTATGGTTCAGTATTTTCTTAAGTAGCAACTTTAACTGCTGTACTTTCCTGTCTTAAAAGGCAGAACTCTTCTAGTCTAAAAAAACTCATTTGTTGAAATGGGGGGGCCTATTGTTTGAACCCCTTAGGGGCTTTTAAAAACAAAAATGTCTTTTTTTGCGCTTTATGAAACAAAGTACCCTATATTTTGTGGATGTACAGCTACATTTCTCATGTAAGTTTGCGTAGTTTTAACACAAACATTTATTTTTCATATTGCACCAGGACAGGTAATGAGCAACCTATACATGTGTGCTTGTTTGTTCTGTCTAAAATTTTTATTTTGGAATAAAGAGGTTAATATAAAAAATATTTTTTGTCCGATTCATCGATTAATCGAAAAAATAATCGTCCGATTCATCGATTTTTAAAATAATCGTTAGTTGCAGCCCTAATTGCATTTGCAATATAATCGCAGTTTAACAAAAACACAATTTTCAAATCGCATAGACGCTGTTTTTTTTTTGTTTTGTTTTTTTTAATCCCACTGTAATACAGAGTAAGAAAGAATTTCTCCCTCCAGCGCTTTAGGTGGTGATTAAACTCATAAAGTGGGTTTGTCGTCACACAGAAAGGTAGAGTTTCAGTTAGCAGCCAGTGTTGTTTCTGGCAGCCATCTTAGTTTCATCATTATGATGATGTGATAGTTTTAGGCGCCTAAAACTTTAAAAGGTTTTAGTCAGTTTTATGTTGCAAAACAAAGTTAACATTTATAATTTGGAATAAAAAGCAGATTATTTCCCAGACTAACAGCTCTATCCTAGATGCTACAATAGCTGGGTATAGAATGCTGCCGTGCAGATCATCATTGCTGTTGGGCAGAAAACTTTGATTTATAGAATTAAGGTTTCATCTGAGGTATGAAACCTTAGATGACCTTACAGATGGTTTAATCAATAAATCCTCTTGACTTCTTTGATGTTAAAGTTAATAAATATTTGTATCGTTTTTTCTTCTTCTCCATTATTAAACAGTTCTTTCTTTGCGATAATAATGGACCAGTATTCCCTCCATATTCCAGGGTCTTTAAAGGGATGATTAGTTTTCTTAAGGACTAGGATTATAATCTGGATTTTCTCTGCTTGGGTCTCATCTAGAATTCCCTTTTTCCCCTCAGGGATGACCTGACGACAGAAACTTCCAGCAGCTTTGTCCTCTTCCTGCATCATCCCAGTTCCGTTGGGTAGAATATCCTCCTCCATCGCCGCCATCAGCTCCCGGTTCGTCCCCGATCGCCCTGACCTACGGTGACCATGTACTGCCTGCAGTGGCTCCTCCCCGTGCTGCTCATCCCCAAGCCGCTGAACCCGGCCCTCTGGTTCAACCACTCCATGTTCATGGGTTTCTACCTGCTCAGCTTCCTGCTGGAGAGGAAACCCTGCACCATCTGTGCCTTGGTGTTCCTGGCCGCCCTCTTCCTCATCTGCTACAGCTGCTGGGGCAACTGCTTCCTCTACCACTGCCAGGATGCCGCACTGCCGGACGCCGCCCACGACCCCGCCATCGTCGGCACCTAGGAGGAGGCGGCATGAGCAGGCGGCGGCGGTGAAGGGGATTTACTGTAGAATGACACTGCCACGCCGGAGGAACACAGAGGGCTCAGCCAACGGTTGGAGACGAAGATCAGCAAACTAGAATCAAAGGGAATCTTTAAGTTTGAGCCGACAGGATGTTTTATTTCCAGCGTTTGGGTCTGTGAGGCATTAGAAAGTAGAAACTGAACGTTTTCTGTTTCTCCTGGTGTCCAAAGCTCTGCAGCCCGTCTGCGAGACGTTCTTCACGGTCCGATAAAACGCAACAAGCTTCTCCTGGACCCATCAGTGTTTCCACCTCTTCCTGCGCCTCCATTTTGTTTTGTTTTTTAAGCAGATTTTCCTCCTGCATGATTTGCTGTTTTCTTTTTTTCCAAACTGTCAGATTCAGTTTTTAACTTGAACAAAACGCTGAAACCTTCCAAAGGGTACCGACCGGCGGTCGGCCGGCGCGGCGTCTGCTGATGCTGAAATATTGAAACCGTGCGGACTCTGCAGGCGGCCAACAAGGAGACACGGGTCGGCCATCTTTTTTTATCAACCGTAAGCAATACAGGAAGCTGGAACCACCTTTATCCCTGCAGGACGTCTGATGATCATTTCTGTTTCCACGGTGATCCGGCGCTCCCAGTGCTGATGTTTAGCTGTCAGACTCTTTGTTCCGTGTTCCTGCTGTGGGGGGGGGCGAGGAATGTGCTCAACGCCGCAAGTTTACCTTGGTTTTAATTTAAATAAAGTCTTTCTTCAGTGTTTGGATGTTGTGCTTTTTTCTTTTTACGATCAAGCAGATTAGAGTCTGCAACCTTTGGAAGGGAAAGGAGCCATTTTATCCCAGAGTCCAGCTAATAAAACCCTTTAGACACAATGTTTAAAATAAAAAACAGATTGTTTTAATACGTTTTTGTTGAATCATTTAGCAAAGCAGGGTAACAACAAATAACAGACGAATGCAGGGGAGGAACAGTGGCGGATCTAGACCAGATGTATCGAGGGGCCAGCGTGTTTTCATGGGGGCCCAGAAAAGCATGAAATTAAAAACGGAGCAAGAGATTTAAATATATTTAGAGAGCTGCATGAAGGGAAATTTATTTTCAATTTGATTCAATAGAAATTCTATTTCTTATGAGGTCAATATACATTTATAATTCAGGAATTTTACATATTTTTAACTTAATTTATATTACAACTGCTGTTTTCTATCAAATTTGAATTAGAAGTCAAGAAAAACTTAAATTCATCTGTAAAAATTAGAGGATTTTTTTTTTTTTGTGAAAATAAAACATTTATCAGATGCAAACTGGGATCCTATCTCAATACCACTGAAGTCTTATCATCATCTTATTGTTTTTGAATAATTAGTAAAACAGAATTTGTGAAGAAAAAGAATGAAATGGATCCAAAGGACCCGACAGTAACCATGTCTGTTCCAGCGCAGATCATCATGAGAATTTCTGGCCCCCGTTGGCCCCTGTCTAGAACCGGCCATGGCGAGCTGTATGCTGAGGTTAAGATCTCCCTGACATGAGTTTTTGGAACTTGGGATGTCTGCATCACCCTTCATTTAGATGAGGCAGAAAAAATGGTTTACTGAAACTTTTCCATACTAAGAAAAAAAGGGCAATTTAATCCGCAACAAAAGGCTGATTCCTGTTTTAACCAAAGTTTCCTCTGAACTCCTTCAGGCTTCAGTTCTCTGGTTCAACCAGCAGAGGGCACCATTCCTGTGACAGATTGTATATTTTTTTCCGTCTAAAATCTTAAATCCGTGCTCTGGGTTTTGTTGCTAGTTGACATATTTTGATAAAACCTGAAGTCATAAACAGAACAGATCAAAGTGAGCAATGGGTCTGCGATTAATTTCAAACTTCCTCTATTCCAGAACAGTTGAACAAAAAAATAAAAACTTTTTAAATCCCCTCTGATGCCATCTGTAAATCCTACATTTTGATGTTAAAATAAAGCAGCAGAACGACACTGAAGGGGAGAATCCTGCTTTTATTCAGTCGAACAAAATATCTATTTTTACTCCTGTATCATAAACACAGGGAAGGATTTAGGAAATGGAGAAGCCAACACATAGAACAGCCCCATTCTACAAATAGAGAAATGTTAATAGAATAGACATCCGTGATCTGTTCTAGGTTTTGTCCCTCTCTTCTTGTCCCTTTTCTTCTTGTTTTCCTCTCTATGTTTTGTACTCAGCTGACTTTTCATGCTGTCTCTAAAGGAATGAAAGATTTTTTCCAAGCACTAAGCTCACTTAGCTGATTGCTCCTTCCTGTGTTTCCAAAAAGGCCAAAGTAAATAACCCAGTCCTTCTTTTCACTGTAGACAAGCCATGATCTGCTTCTCTGTTCTCCATTTTTCATTTGGATGAAAGAATAGCTGCATGAATCATGACAGCAGACAAGATAGAGGAGAGCAGGAGGCGGGGTTACCAATCTACTTGCTCTGGAGAGCAGAGTTCGCTGCTTTTAGATGTTGTCTCCAAAGTCTCCAGTAGCAGAAAAAAGTCTCTAGATTTGGCGCTAGGAGCTTTTTAGAAATCAAAGTTCTAGAGGGGTCTGAAAAGTGGCTAAATATAGCGACTAAAGCGCTAAGTTAGCAACACTGCTCTTTGCATGGTTTGTTTTCAAATGGTTTGCTGCTGTCTGTTTGGACCTTTCTGAACATGTGCAGCAAATGGACTGATCCAATATGGTGGACACTGAAGGGGGGGCTGAGACACACTTAATATTATCAGCGTTCTGATGGCATTTTAGCCAAAGGATTTTTATCAAAAACATCAAAAATGTGCAGAAATAAATAATAGTTATATTAACCATTCAAGTAAAATGAGTTTTATGGGGCCCCCAGGAACTTGGGGCCCTGGGCACCTCCCTATTATGGCTGAAAGGTAAATCCGCCCGTGCATAAACACATATTAAAAACATCCACGATGAAAATAAATGTTCATTTTTGATTTCGATGCTGTATCCGACATTCTGTAATAGAAAATGTTTCTGCAACTGAGAACTAGCAGCTCTTCATGTCTTCCTCGTCTCTGCTGGTTGCAGTTGCTAAAGGAGAAGTTTCCGTCTCGGTTTCCTGACAGGTCAGTGAAATTAGTCACAGTCCGAGTTCTGTTCCAACATCTCCTATAAAATGGTGATCTCCGTCTCTTGGTTCCGGTAAGCCTCCTCCTGCATCTCTACGGACATCTGCTGCATTCTCTGGAAGGCCTCGTATCCTTTCTTACCTGGACGGAAACAACAAGAAAGTGAAACCATGGCAACCGGAGAGGCTGCCAGGATGAAGAGACGCTCGGGTTCGCACCAAATGACAAGATGGTTTCCTTGGCGGTGCTGCGTAGATCTTCATCCGTGGACCTCCACAGCTCGGCGATGTGGTCCACGCTCTCGGTGGCCTGGCGAACAGAGAGAGGCGGTGAGTGAGTGGAGCTGCCCGGGACTGGGAACGTCGGCTGGACCGGTTCTGCTCACCCTGAGGCATTTCAGAGCCAGGCAGGATCCCTGCTGGATCAGAACATCCGAGCTCTTCAGGCTCTCCGTGTAGAAAACCAGCGCCTGGAGCAAAGAGCCAAAACACACCATCAGAGCAGCGCTCTCTGAAACCAGCAGCGCGACTCAACTGGGATCAGTGGGAAGCTGATGGCAGACATGATAATACAGAGTCGGATAACTGGCAAGAAAAACGTGAATTTGTAAATGAAAGTTAAAATTGTAAACAAACATACAATTTAAGTTTGTTCCTTGTAACCTCAGATAGATGAGAGATCAGATTTTAATCTGTAACGCTACGTTCAGACCGCTAGCAGCAGAAATAGCTAATTTACATGCAAAGTCAATGCTTGAAGTGCATCAAGGTGCAGCTAAACGTCCCTCAGCGCGTTTTGAGCAGCAGGAGCAGCACCTCATGAGCTTCTGAGCATCTGAGGCGCAGGACGAGCTGCTGGAGTTGGAAACATTTAACTTTAGCTGCTGGACGCGCCGCATCAACCAATGAGAGAAGCTGATCTGGGAGCTGGCAGGGAGTCAGACACAGCACTGCTGATGCAGAGCGCTATGATCACTCCTCTGAAACAGTTTATTAACGCCTAAATTAACTTCAAATGTAGAAACCTGCCGGCAGAATATGTTGGCTTTTATTATCCTGCTGCCTGCAGTTTGTAGCACAGACCTGAAAAACGCTAACATCTACTTCAAGCCGCCACCAACAGTAGGGGAAAACCCCCAAGAGGCCTGAGGGAGCTGCTGCTGGGGATTCCCAGTGACAGCGCAGCGCCGGTATGTGGGGGTCTGAGCGGCTCCCACAGAGAAATAATCTTTGAAGGCAGGATGGTAATCTGGATGAACTGACTGCACAGACCATGTTTTCAGGAGGACTTTCTCACTTCAACATAGATTCTAACTACTTTTTACCCGCTGATCACAGCTAATATAGCTGCCATTGTTCCAGGCAGAGAAAGGATCGGGTAGCTCCGCCCACCACGCATCAGACCCACTTTATCACCGCGCAGCTAGAGCAGCAAAGATGCTTCAGCTACACGTCAGAACTGACTCAGACTGTTGAGGAGGACCAGTGGACCATCCTTTTTCTAACACACTTAATCCCAGGTGGGGTCACGAGGGGTGCTGGTGTCTACCTCCAGCTGCCTACAGGTGAGAGGCGGGGTCCACCCTGGACAGGTCTCCAGTCCATCGCAGGGAAACACAGAGACAAACAGGACAAACACTCATTCACGCATAAGGAGAATTTAGAGAAGCCAGTGAACCTAACAGACCAGTGGACTAATATCTTATAATTTATATATAATTCCTCTATCTAAACTATCTAAACTAACTAAATCTATCCTAACAGGGTCTAATCCAATGCAAATGAATAGATAGCATCTACTATAGAAATCACTGACTGTCAAAATTCACTGGCACCTGTAATAGATGTAATCCGTCTCCTGCTGACCTCATGTTTTGGTCGTTACCAAGATGAAAGATTTTTGGTGTGAGATATTTGCTACCGTCCACAGGGCTGCATGCAGGGAGGATCCCTCCTCTTTTTAAGCTATTTCTGATATTCTTTAAACTAAATCCTTCTCAAGCAAAGCCCGACACTGCATGGCTTTCTGTTCTTTACTGGAAAGACGTTTAATTTAGCTTATCTGGGAAAATACTTACAGTCGACTGGTCTAAGAGGTTCTGTTCAATTTCAAGTTGGAGAGGCTTAGATTTTCCTTTAAGGGTTCATTGAGTAATTTAATCATTCAGTAGGACCTGGGACCCCCTGCTCTCCATCATACACACTCTACACATCCAACCAGTTGAGTTATTTATTTTTCTCCTCTTTAGATTTCGATGTTTTTTCTTTTCACTATTATTTTTTCTTCAGGTTATTAGTATTTTTGTTTTTTCATTGCTGTTCCCTTTCTCTTCCTGTCCCTTAGTCTGTAATTTTAATCTACTGTCATTTATGCTCTTTGCTTAAGCGTGAGGTTGGGGGGATGTGGGTGTGGGAGGGGCTGGTGGGTGGCTGTTTTTTCTGAATATTGTTTTTTGAAAAAGGGACTATTTTTTGTGTTTGGGGTCCATTTCTGGGCTGTGGCTCAATAAAGACATCCATAAAATAAAATAAATAAATAAAAAATTCTCCCTGAAATTACATCTGTGAATTGAAACAAGTCCGGCTCCCAAACTATAAATAGGAAATACAATAAATTGTTTGACAGAAAGGCATTGAGGAATATTTTTCAGGTGGAACCAATATTTTAAATTTAACCATGTCTGATTTATAGGTGATTAAACAAAGAAAAATGAAAAATATTTAGCCTCGCCAAATTTTCTTCAAAAATAAACACTGAGAAAAACACCATGAAAGTCAATTTTAGACTTTATAGATCCACATCTTGATTATGAAAGTTGGCACGCATGTTTAACCCATCAGGATCTACAAAAAAGCCTCTTGGAGCCATGGTCCAAACCCCACAGGAAGTCGGCCATTTTGAGTTATAACTCAAGCAGATTTGGACTGAATCAGTTGAAGCATGTTTGCTCCACAGAGTGGGCAGAGAGCTAGGTGGAAATGGGATTTTAACACAAAAGGTGCAAAAATGATTTTTTTTTCCGCTCATAAAAGGGAATCTGGTTTTATAAATATGCTGATTAATATTATTGGAGACCTTCTGCATAAGACAAAGCCTTTGTTCCTAAGATTTAGCCGTTGGTTCATTAAATTTACCAATAATATCAACAAACGTAATAGAAAATAAGAATAACAGAGCAAGCTCATGTAACGCATGTTAATAAACTGAAATGGTCACACAATGACCTCTGACCCCTCCTTGGAAAGGTCTGAGCCTCTGGTTTCCAATAATGGCGGCCATTAGGGGGCGTGGCTAAAAATGAATGCCTGCTGTTGCATTACTCCTGCAGAGTACATGTCAGGTGGAATTTTAAATCTCATTTTATTTGTTTACGCAGCTATAAAACAAAAAGTGTTTGTGAAAAAATAATTAAATAAATTTTAACGCCCCATTTGAAAGACGTGTGGATGAAACACCATGTGACTGTGGTTTGGCCATTTCTATAAATAGATAAACAGCAGCAGGTGTCGGCTGGGCCCGGTACCCACTGGGCTTAAGATTTACAAAAATAGTTTACAATCATTTTAGAGTAAATTAAATATTTATATGAAGTCAAATTTACTAAGATTTTGATAAATCTTTAGATACAATTTTCAGACTTAAGTAAAAATCTTTAGATCTTCTTTGATATTTTTTAGGAAAGCACCAAATAGATTTAAAGGTAAAGATTTGTGGAGCTGTCCTTCAGCACCGCTCCGTTCGGATCACCTTGCTCCTGAAGGCCTTGCAGCCTGCCGCTCTGCACACGCAGCTGCTTGCAGCCTTGCAAACTTTGTGGTTGGAGTCGACCAGCAGGGCGGCAACAGTCTGCAGGGTGAATTCCAGTGGGAGGAGCTCTGATAGTCTCCGCCCCCTCAGCTTATTCAAAGCCCTCCTCCGTTTGGGGCTGATCAGTGCTGACAGGAGGTACTCTGGGGAAAACAAAGAGCCCTGATGCATGAAAATCTGACCGACGTCAGATCCAGCAGCGCGGCGTTTAGGCGTGAAGGCTCTACCTTCTCTGGAAAGGCGGGAGATGTGCTCCCCCAGATCCTGGAAGCTCCAGCGCTTCAGATAAACGGAGAGCTGGAAGAGGGTGACTCTATCTGCGCTGCAGATGGATCGACAGCCCGGCAGCAGCCTGCAGGCCGACTGCAGCTGCTGCAGGAGTCTGGAAAACACTGCAGAGAGGAGGAGGAGAGAGGAACTCTGGGAGAGCTTGATGATGGAGGTAAGAGGAGACAGAGTTAGGTCTGACAGCTGCTGTACCTTTCTCCGACTGTCCCGGCAGCTTGGCTTTCACCTTATGAGTGTAACGCTTCTTCAGCGTCCTGGAAAAGGTCTCCCCATCGCAGCAGAACGGAGAGCTGCTGTCCTTCACACACTCCTCCCAGAACAGCAGAAGGTTCCTGGACCTCTGGGCTTTAGGGAGGCCTGCAGGTGGAAGCGAGGAGTGTCAGATGAGCCCAGCATCAGGTCTCTCTAAACCTGCGGTTTTCCACTGACTGTCTCTGGCGGTGATGTCGTCCCTCCCCTCCAGCAGCAGACAGCCGACTCTGTCCAGAACCTCCGTCTGGTTGGACATCTCCTGCAGCAGCTCCCTGCGAGTCGGACCGAAGTCGCTGGTTTTTATCGTCTGAAAGAAACAAAGAGAACTAAGGAGGTGATCCGGATCAGTCTGGTAGAGGAGACCAAAGACCCAACAGACAAAAGCGTCACATTTTTTGTTAATGAAAAAAGAGAAATTTGTAATTTATATTGAACATAAACTACTGTATTTTATTTTGGAAAGGTTATCCCCAAAGAGGTTGCATTTTTTTATGCAGCGGTTTGAATTCTCATTCAATGTGTATGTTGTAATGTTTGCTTCACACCAGCAGGGGGCGAGTGCGGGTTACGTTGTTTTTTCCTCATTACTGCAGGATATTTCAAACTGAAAAGCGTCTCCTCTTCTCTCTCAGGAGTATATCTGTCAATCAAGGTGCTGTTGCTATGGTACCCGTTACAGTTAATACAACTATTTCTTATTTTTGCACATTAAACCCACCTAATTTGAAGCAAATAACTTAGGAACTATAAGCCCAAATGACGCGTGTGATACATTATTTAAAAGCTAAAACCTTCTAGTTTCTGAATATATAAATAAAAATGGTGAGTAGAACACAGCCTAAGCTGCATCAGTTCAAACATGACTCAAAGTTGTTTTCTTTATTCTGGAAAATGAAAGGCGTTTTTGAACAGCAGTAATATTGTTGAGAAAAGGCAGGTCTCATTGTATTCCATTTGTTCTACATCATGTCAACCACAACTGCAGAACATTTCAGACCTCTAGCTGCAACAGTTTCTACGGAGCGTATTACTTTCACCACAGAGAAAAGAAATCTGACAGCTTATCTCAAAATGACGAGATCGATATCTCGTCATTATGAGGTCTTTCCCTACATATGGTCTTAAAGCCTGATAAACCAGACTAAATGTGAGATTAAATGTGTAAACAAAAAGCCTGTAGGTAAAACGGCGAATACGTCCTTCTTCAAAATGAATGAGCGTAAAGCCTCTTCCTGCTCACGTTTAAACGGAAACTCAAAGTCTAATCCTTCCAAACTGATTCCAAAGCTGAGTCAAACCAGAACTGTTCAATAGTTGTTGCCATCTTCCTTGTTGTGTTTTCTCCAGCGTCGCACAGCTTTGTCGTCACGCCCTCAAAACCCCGCCCACTTTGCATCCAGAAATTCAAAACACATCTCTGCGTTGTGATTGGCCCGCCTCTTCTGGGCCGAGGCTAGACGACTGCAGACAAAAATGGTTTTGGCCGCTGGCGGGTGGGGCTAGTTAACTAGACTACTTAAAAAGTACTTTTATTGAACAACAGCAACAGAAAGGAGAACTTTTAACTCAATACTCTGAGCTCTGTGAGCGCTAACCTGGAAGCTGCTGCTGCTGCAGTGCATGCTGGGACAGCTGTCCAAGTCTGCTCTGATGCATGCTGGGACAGCTGTCCAAGTCTGATCTGATGCATGCTGGGTAAAGAGGGAGGGGCCAGAACAACATCAGGGGACTTTGTCCGTTCTTGGTCTGCTGTTCTAGTGAATTGGAACAGTGCTAGGGCTGAGGCTGACGATGTTTCACGAGGACACGAGGACGCACAAGAACACATAGAGAGAAACAGCCTCAGAGTTTCCCTGATTTATAGGTTTAGAAAATGTTGAGTTTTCCATTCTAGTTCTGGTTAAAACACCTCCTCCCTGACGCGCCCCTCCCATCAGCCCCTCTTCTAGCTGCACCTTCTACTCGCTCTAGAAGCTACGGCTCTATAAACAATAAATTCTTCAGGTGTTTCTGCTCTATTTTTTATTCTTAGGAAGAGTGGTTCTGGATTTATCTGACAAACGGTTTGGTACCTGCAGCAGGATGCAGCAGATGTCTAGGTGGGTCTCCAGAGCCTGGTCAAGACCCCAGTTCCCAGAAGTCAAAGGGGCAGCGACCAGCTCTTCCTCTGATTGGCTGTTGGACAGGAGGCCCAAACTCTTCAGGGTGTTCTGCTGGAAGGAACTGATGCTGAGGAGAGAAGAAGAAGCGCTGCTCCAGAACACGTCACTGATGTCCAGATGTCCCCTGAGTGGCGGCGAAACTCACCCACTGTCTTTCAGCCTCATGCTGCCCAAACAGGAAGTGTCATCATCTCCGTTGAGGTCGAGGGACAGGAAGTCAAAGCTGCCCAGGACTTCCTCCACAGCCAGCGTTTCCTCTGATGGCGAGTTCCTGAGAAGGGACAGGTCGTTCTGCAGGAGAAGAGTAGAACATCAGGGCGCCGTTGCTTCAGCGCATTCAGTGTCTGACCTCAGACGTACCTTCAGGATGGTTCCCAGATGCTGAACCTGGTGCTCCAAAGCCCGGAGCTCCTTCTCACAGCTGCTTTCTGTGTGAAAGGACTTCTCCAGCTCTGCCATCAGGGCTCCCAGTCGGACGGCCTGGGCCCGGCGCTGGGCGCCGCTCATGTTGGTTCTCCCTGAGGCTGGAGGCTGAGTGGGCGGTCTGGGTGGGGGGGCGTCATGGTCAAGAGATTCCTGCAGAGGGTGAACATGAGGCCCGGTGAGTGAAGAGCCAAGAAAAGAGCTGGAAGAGGAACCCGCTGAGATCTACCTGTTCACATCTCTGCTGCAGAGCGGCGCCATGTGTCTCAGGGTCCGGTTCTCCTGGCCGGTTCTTCCTGAGGATGTCTGGCGTGCTGGACCTGCACAAACATCACCAGCATCAAACTGGAGCTAAGAGTTCACAGGAATCAGAAGCTCCTCAGTAAATCCCAGCCATCAGCACCAGTGCTGGTCTACTCCTGGTTCTGGTCCCGTGGATCCAGGAACAAACTTTCTGCCTGGTCCATCTTCCTGGTTTTGTTCCTAAGTTTAGATTTTAGGCGTAAAACGGAAACACAGGGTCCCCTGAAGTCATCACCGTGTTTCCGGATGTGATGTTTAAGGGGGCGCCACCTGTCCTGGTTTCCTGGACCTACTCTGATCTTTAGGTGGTTGAAGATCCACCTGTCGATCTCCTGCTCCATCTTCCTCTCATTGATGACCAAGACCCCAAGACACCTAAACTCCTCCACTAGGGGGAGACATCCTCCCCAAACCAGAGAAGGCACTTTACCCTTTTCCAGCTGAAGACCATGTCTCAATTTGGAGTCACTGATCCTTAACATTTTTTACACTGTATTATAATTAATACATTAGTGTCATTAAAAGTCGTAATTAGGTCATATAAATGTTAAATCATTCTGGCTGAAACATGTCTATAAATGTTCTCTTTATCAGATGATATTGTCCCAAAATATAGAAAATTTCTCTTTTAAAAATAAATCCTGTCTTAAAATCTGTTTTTTTTTCCGTTATCTTCTGCAGGCCAGTTAGTTCTACGTCAGCCTGAACACCTAAATTCATCCAATCATATATCAACAGTCATCTGTCAATCAAATGTTTTCGGTCATAGCATCTTGATTCATATGTCGCAGCTAATATACGCAACGGTTGGAATCAGAATCCTTTCCTTTCCCATTGAGTTGCATCCCAGTGTTCACGGGGATGGACGTCTGTGTCTTCAGCAGGCGTAGAGCTAACAGAACTGGCAGCGTTGTGAGGCAAGGGCTCAAACATGTACGGCTGGAAGCCTTCTACACCAAACCAAGCTTCTGTCGCCCTGGCGTCCTCTTCCACAACATCTTCGTCCCCGCTTTCCTCCTCTAAATAAAAAATGGATGACGGAGGAGACTCATCCACGACCTCCGACACTAAACTCTCCTCCTCTTGCATGTTTCCTCTGTCCATAGCGTTCCTTGACAGCGTCGTTTCTAAGTCACCAATTTAGTGCTACTTGGTCCCAATGGAATATCCCATTGGGAACCTGCTAGCACTAAGTTGCTAACTGGTTAGCAAGATGCTTCCCACAAACCGGCCACAACCAAACTTGCTTGCGAACCTTGCGCCACAACAATCCCGCCCCCTTGATAAACGACCAATCGTATTGACTTTATTCACTCGTGTAAAGTCGGGCACCACTCGGGAGAATTCGGGAGAAGCGTTTGGAACAGCCGCTTCCCTACGATTTTAAACTAATTTGTGGATCTACATAATATATAGTGGGCTGAGCAATGTTTTTTATCTTCACATAAGACTCCAAGGTGACTGCAGACACAAACAAGAGCATTTGGTTAATTCTACATGATGGTATCACTGCTGCCACCTTCAGGCTTAGAGGAGAACTGCTTGTTTTGGGGGTATTTAATTAAATCCTAGGGGGAACAACCAATGGCCTGGTAGGGGTGGCCAGTGATTGGCTGAGGGTGTCCATGGCCGCCCTGGCAGGTGCTCTAGATCCGTCACTGTTTGCGTTTCAAATAAAACAGCTTGTCTTAATTTTTTAGTAGCGTAAGCATTTTTGGCAGAACTTATAAAACCCTACTTCGCCTTTCTGGTTCTGTAAAGGTTGTAAACCTCATCTAGCGAGGTGAAAGCAGCCTGTTTCATCCTGAGAACAATGTTCTGGATGGACGGATGGAATCCATCCATCCCGGGTAAATCTGGGGAACATAAGCTCTAAATTACTTTAAGGGTGGTTCTCACCGCGGTAAGGCCAGAAGGGAAGCTGCTGTAGTGGCTTCCCCCGGTGACGTCTCCACCACGCCGCCCCACTCCTTCTGGTCAACCTTCTCATCCATCCTCTGCCTCTCCTCCCGCTCTTCTTCTTCCACTTCCTCTCCAAAGGGAAGCTGAGTCTGACTTCCTCCCAGGCTGGAGGAGGGGTAGCTGTGAGCTCGGATCAGACTGGAATCAGATTTTAGACCAGAGTCTTAAATCAACCACAGATAGAAACTTTAAAAGTTTTCTATTATTTCCTACAAACGTAAACCTTCTAATCTGTCTTTAAGCAGCTGTTAGAAAAGGTCCATTAGAGGAGATAGACCAGAAAAACGACTCGGCCCGACCTGAGGAGATCCTGATGCAGCCAGAGGGTCTTCATCCAAGACCTAAACTCTGATGCCTACCTGGAGATGTAGGGACTCTGAGGGCCTGATGTCATGGAGGTGTGTTCAGGGTGGGGCAGGTAGCTGAGCAGGGACACGCCTCCTCTGGTGGGACGACCTTTGGACACCAGAGAGGGGAGGGAACCCTCCTGATCCTGCAGCCCGCGAACCATCGACTGAGGAACATGAGAAGACATCAAGTCACATGAAGTTCAGGGTTACAGATGAAAACACAACAGATTTAAACAGTTTAATCAACCGATTAAACAATAAAGACCGGAAGAAAAAAGGACGACATAAAACCTAAGATGACGTCGGTGAAACCGGGCTGATAGAAAACCAAAACATCTACATCCTCTTTCACTGCTTTAGGTGGAGCTGCCAGTGATTCTGCTCTCAGGCTGCCATCACTGAACCAGAAGCTCATCAGGTCACCATCCTCAGACCAGCTGAGCTGCATCTCCCAGCCTGATCCATCAGAGCTGGTCCAGCTGTGGACCATCCAGCAGGTGGGGGTGTAGGTCTGTGACTGAAAGAGCTGCCATGTCTCTGGGCAGGACCTCCTTCATCATACTCTATTGTTCAGTGCAGCCGAACCTGCTTGGCGTTTCTGTGGGAGTGGGGAGTACCAATATGGCGGACGATGGCTTCACTTCTTTCAGGCAATCAGCAACCCAGTGATGGGTGGGCCCTCCACCACAGCTTCCAGCTCCTCTTTGAATCTTCTGCTGTTTCTCAGTAGAAGGAGCAGCTGGTTGTTTGTTCTGGAGCTCCATCTGTTCTCATGTCTGCAGTTACAGACCATCCCAACTATTACCTGGTTTATTCAGGTACGCAGGATAGAGTCAGTTCACAAGAGAAACGCCTCAGATACCAAAAAGAAGACGGTATTAGTGTGAGAGAAATAATAGAAGTATGAAATAAGTTTAGGAGATTCAAACTGGAGGAAAGCAGGAGCACATCAGGACAAACGGACACTTCTATGATCACTCCGCTTTACCCGGTGCCATCCATTACTGTCCACACTCTACTGTCCTCAACAAAGACAATTCAGGGTAGAAAAAAAAGAAAAATTGATGGATGGATGGATGGATGATGGATGGATGGATGGATGGATGATTGGATGGATGGATGGATGATGGTTGGATAGATTGATGGATGGGTGGATGGATGGATGGATGATTGGATGGATGGATGGATGATTGGATGGATGGATGATGGATGGATGGATGGATGGATGGATGATGGTTGGATGGATGGATGGTTGGTTGGATGGATGGATGATTGGATGGATGGATGGATGATGGATGATTGGATGGATGGATGGATGATGGATGGATGGATGGATGGATGATGGTTGGATGGATGGATGGATGGTTGGATGGATGGATGGATGGATGATGGATGGATGGATGGATGATTGGATGGATGGATGAATGATGGATGATTGGATGGATGGATGGATGATGGATGGATGGATGGATGGATGATGGTTGGATGGATGGTTGGATGGATGGATGATTGGATGGATGGATGATGAATGGATGGATGGATGATGGATGGATGGATGATGGATGGATGGAATGGGTGAATGGATGGATGGAGGGATGGATGGATGGATGATGGATGGATGGATGGATGATAAATGATGGATGGATGATGGATGGATGGATGGATGATGGATGGATGGATGATGGATGATGGATGGATGGATGGATGATGGATGGATGATGGATGATTGGATGGATGGATGGATGGATGGAATGGGTGAATGGATGGATGGATGGATGGAATGGGTGAATGGATGGATGGATGGATGGATGATGGATGGATGGATGATGGATGGATGGATGATTGGATGGATGGATGGATGATTGGATGGATGGATGGATGGATGATGGATGGATGGATGATTGGATGGATGGATGGATGATTGGATGGATGGATGGATGATGGATGGATGGATGGATGATGGATGGATGGATGGATGGATGGATGATGGTTGGATGGATGGATGATGGATGGATGGATGATTGGATGGATGGATGGATGGATGGATGATGGTTGGATGGATGGATGATTGGATGGATGGATGGATGATGGATGATTGGATGGATGGATGGATGATGGATGGATGGATGGATGGATAATGGTTCGGTTGGATGGATGGATGGTTGGATGGATGGATGATTGGATGGATGGATGGATGGATGGATGATTGGATGGATGGATGGATGGATGGATGGATGATGGTTGGATGGATGGATGGATGGATGGATGGTTGGATGGATGGATGGATGATGGATGATTGGATGGATGGATGGATGATGGATGGATGGATGATGGATGGATGATGGATGATGGATGGATGGATGGATGATTGGATGGATGGATGGATGGATGATGGTTGGATGGATGGATGGATGGATGGTTGGATGGATGGATGAATGAATGAGGGATGGATGAGATGGGATGATGGTTGGATGGAAGGGATGATGGATTGATGGCTGGATGGATGATTGGATGGGATGGATGATGCGTTGGATGGACTGGCTGGATGAGTTGGAATGGATATGGATGATTGGATGATGGATTGATGGATGCTTCGATGATGGATGGATGCATGGATCGACGGATTGGACATGGAATGGATGATGGTTTGGTTGCGATGGATGTATGATGGACTAAGATGATGGCATGGATGGATGGTGATGGATGGATGGATGATGGAAGGATGATGGAATAGGAACGATGGCATGGATCATGGATGGATGGATGATGGATGAATGGTTGGATGATTGGATGGATGGATGGATGATGGATGGACGATGGATGGATCATGGTTGGATGGATGATGGATGGATGGTTGGATGGATGGATGATTGGATGGATGGATGGATGATGGATGGATCATGGATGGATGGATGATGGATGGATGGTTGGATGGATGGATGATTGGATGGATGGATAATGGGCCCTGTGGTGTTGCACACCTATGGTTGTGTCTGTGATGCACCTCTGACTCTCAGACGGTGCGCCCCATCAGCACTGAGGAGCTGACCTGGAAGCAGTCCACTGTGAGCATGCATATCGAGACAGTGGAAAGGAAAACCTTTTCTTCAACAGAAGGAAACGTCCAGTAGAGCCAGTTGCAGTGTTATATTTCCAATGTGGATGTCATGTTTTTTGAAGTAATGCCGTGTGTTGCTCCAGGGCCCGTCTCCAAGACTGGGGGCTGCTTCCTTGGTGTTAAGCCAATCAGCAATCCCCTGTCCTTTTGCCATTTCTATGGATTTCTCTGATGAGGCTGAGGGGATTGAAGTCCACCCACCCCCAGTATTAGGAAGCTGGCCTCAGAGGCCTGAAGCAGACTGAACCTTTAGATGCTGTGGAGGAAAGGAGGAGTTTCGCCGTCATCAGCTGTCTCTACTCACCATAAAGTATTTCTCTGTGAAAGAGGGCGTGTTCGGAGCGGTCCAGCTGTAGAAGGAACCTTTCCTGCTCGACACCGACTGCTTGTTGACGGACAGCAGCCTCATCTTCTCACCGCCGTCAAACGGGCTGGAAGACAGACGACACTCAGTCTGAGGAGATCAATGACCTGATGCAACTAAAGCCTGGTTTATACTCAGAAACCAGGTCACACCCCCCCCCCCCCCCCCTTCCGCAGACACCTCCCCAAAATTGTAGGTGACCGCAGACAGGATGCCTCTGATTGGTCAATTCCACATCCATCCTACACTATGCGTTTTTCCTAGTAGCTCTAGTTTGTAGCTCTGTGTGACGGTCTGTTGGTTTGCACCCAAAACATGCAGCGCCACGGCCAGTCTTTGGGGAACACTCACGGGTAAACTGGGTGTCGTCCAGCATTAGATGAGGGTGGCAGACTGCGAAAAAGCTCTTCAAACTGACCCACAATCCTAGCTAGTTCCTGATTGGCCCTCTGGAATTGTGGCGTGGAATAACAGCGCAGACCACGCTTCAAAGTTGGGCATAAATCAAAAATAACTGCAACAAGCTGACTGCGACACACTGCTGTGGGGGGATAAGCAGCCCGTTTAGGGTGAAGTGTGATGCATGGAACCACAGAGGCCGATACGCGGGTCGATATGCGGGTCGATACGCGGGCCGATACGCCCGTCGATACGCCGGCCAATACGCCGGCCGATACCCGGGCCGATACGCGGGCCGATACGCGGGTCAATATGCGGGTCGATACGCGGGCTGGCTCGTGTTGGAGGTGCAGAGAAACTCCATAGAAAAGACCAAATGAAAAGAAAACTCAAGATTTATCCCACAAAGAATCAAGTTCATTTTAAATCCATGTGTTTAATGAAAGACTTCAAATCTCTTTAAGCTTCATGAAGATCTTTCAAGCTTTCAGCCCAGTATCCAAACATTTTCTATCAACTTATTAACTTCTGATCTATAATTCATTTGGACCCAAAAATGCTGCAGAACTCAGGAGACGATGTTTGGGTTGTTTGTTACCTGCAGCGTTTTTTTTATGTTTGGATGAATCTCCGATCATACGGATAAAACTGAAGGATTATGGCTCCTACGGGACGGATAAGCTGGAAGCTGCTCAGCTGAAGGATGATGCCTCTCTCAGCTCCTTTCAGAACCCCCCTCCCCCACCCGTTGCAGATCGTGGTGAAAAGCATCAGCTGTTTGGGGAACTTCTTCCCCTGTAGTCATAATTTTCTCTTTTCACTCTTTGTTCTCGTGTCTTCCTGTTAAGTGTGGGTGGACAGGTTTTGCAGCTCGACATGTTTTACTGTACAATAAAAGCCAGATCTTCTCATCTATAGCCCCGTTTACACAACCTTTTTCAATCCGTGCTGAGATCGGTTAGATCGCGGTAACCAAGATATTGGCGGCTGGCCAATAGAGGGCGCTAGGGTGCTGCCCCACCCACCCAATGACCCACATATATATATATATATATATATATATATATATATATATATATATATATATATATATATATATATATATATATATATATATATATATATATATATATATATATATATATATATATATATAATGTGTGACATATTTATTTCTATAGCTCCAATTCACATCATGTCATCTCAGGTCACTTTCCAGTTCACCAGATCATCCAGTCAGATTGATTAAAAGTTTTCTATCTAAGGAAAACCAGCTGATTGCATCGACTCATTGACTCTTCAGCAATCCCTCACACTAAGCATGCTTGTAGCGACAGTGGAGAGGAAAAACTCCATTTGAACAGGAAGAAACCTCCAGCAGAACCAGGCTCAGTGTGAGCGGCCATCTGCCGAGGCCGACTGGGGTTCAAGGAGACAGAAGCAGACATAGAAAAAGAAGCATAGATACAAAAAGCAACTGTCAACCAGCTCCACAGGCGGCCCCGTCCAGGAAACACAGTGGAAAGAGAGAGAGAAATGCCACAAGAAGCGTGCGTCCTTTATTGGAACCGTTTTTAGCTCCAAAGCTAGGCTAACTGCGTGCAGCGAGGCTAATGCTTTATCCTGCTTTCCCTGCCTCCTTTTCAAAGGTCAGGATCTGATCCATCATGGATAAAGACAGCTAGGACTGATTTAAAGCACTTTGTAGAAAAGGCAAAGAAGAATGAACAATCTGGGATTCACATGGAAAATAATAGAATATAGTCTATTTTTATATGTTAATTTGCATAGTTGCTCTTAAATAAACCCATTCTAAGAAAACAAATATTTTTTTCATATATTATAAAAATATAAAGCTGACTAATTGCTTATCTAATATTAAACTGATACATTATTTTTTTTAGGTTTGTGACTCAATATTGGACCAAAACACAGATTTACCTTCACAGCTTCAGAAGGGTAAGATTTATGGACAAAAATAAGCCTGCACATGGAATGAGAGACATGCAGTGAAGGACCACAGGTCAGATTTGAACCCGGGTCACCTGCATTGAGGACTGAGGCCTCTGTACATGAGTCATATGCACTAACCACTGCATCACCAAAGCACGCCCTTTAACTGTTTTTATAATATTTTTTGCTGTTGGCATTCGTATAAATATATTTGGATGATAACTTGCTATATGTTTGATTAGTTTTTGGTAGATGTCTATTTTGAATTTATAGCCCCCCCCACTCGGAGGAAACTCCACCAGCTTGTTCAGTGTAAATGGAACGTAAAACTGAACCGGACTGTGTCAGACCCAACCAAACCGCGCTAACATGGTGCTAGTTCATCAGTAGGGCTCGGCACGGTTCAGTTCTGGCTCGGTTCTCATAAGCAGACCGCCTCATCATCCTTACAGTCAGCCTCCGTAATCAGGAAACTTCAGACATTCCTAAAATCCTAGCTTCCCTAACGTGCCGCATAATTTCCAGTGATGATTCTGCTTAGCAGAGTGATGAATCTCATCGTCTGTCGTTGTTTCCTGCATCTGGAAGCCCTGATTAGACGGTCGTTTGTCGTTTCCACTTCCTAAAAGCCGACTCTGTCAATTAAATTCACCAAAGGCTGCCTTCTTGGCCTGACTCTCAACAAACTTCCTGAATGTTACGGGCACCGCCATGTTGGTTTGCTTGTTTCACGCTAGAGAGCAGTAGTACCGTAGATCGCCACTAGGAGGCGAGATACTGTGCTAGCGTGGCATGTAAACGGTCCTAAGGAACCCAGCTCGGTTCGGATCGGTTTTCAGAGGGTGGAGGAAATGGGTCTCAAGTCTTGTTCTTGATACTTTACTCCATTCACCTAAACCTCCACCTTCCTGTTGCTTTAGGACTTTCATTTGTTTTTCTGAGGTTTTTGTTTGTGTCCGTACTTCCAGGTGACCTCCAGCTGCAGCTTGATGGTTCCCAGCTCCGTTATGTCCACCAACATCAGCTGCGGCCTCGCCATGAAGAAGTCCACGCTGGCAAAGGTTACCATGCCAACCAGCAGCCAACCCAGACCCTTGGCCTCCGTCACCTGGATGAGGGGATCACATGGGTTATAAACATGCACACACTTTGCTATGCAGTGTTGAACTGATTGATCATGTGATCATCAGCAGGTATGGAGTAAAATGAAGAAGATTAAGTTGAGGGGAGCCCATTAAAGCTCTAGGTTCCAGATGCACCGCCTGCCACTGATTAATGAGCAAAAATATAGTGTTTGTTGAGCCCTCACAATTTTCCTTTTTTAAAAAAATAAATAAGGAAAAATAAAATAAATAAAAAATAAATTGGACACTTTGTCGAAATAAACTGCTGACAGGAATAACCAACAACTCCGTTTGACTTTGTCCTTAGCATCTCCACCAACCTTGATTTCAAAGTTATGGTATATGTGTGGGAGGAAGACCATCTCTTCTTCATCCCAGGACTGAGAGTCATCAGACTCGATCCGTCCTCTGATTTTCCATCGCTGCCGGCCCAGTCGCACCACCACCTGCACATGTCCAACATAAACTAAATTTTTAAAAAGACCATGTTTCAACATCTTCTTTCAGTGGCAATTGACCTGATCAGGTGAAGGGCTGAACAACAGAAAGAAATGTGTTTGTCCAGAACAAGTTTAGAGCTTACAGTACAAGTTAAGAAGTAATAACTTTGGAAAAAATGTAAGTACAAATCACAAATTTAGATACAGAATGTAAAAACCAGAGGAAGGTTTTTCACACCTTACTAGCCATATAATTTTACCAGAATATATATATATATAAATGTGGTACTTGTACTTGTAAAATTAGTTAATCGTATTATTTCATGTGTGATTTGTACTCTGTGGTAGTTTGGAGCGCAGGGGCGGCCGGTATGAGGATCAGATCCTCCAAATCCGAGGCCATGGTTCTCCATCGAAGAAAGATGGCCTCCCCTCTTCAGGTTGGTGGAGAGTCCTTGGCCGTTTCTCAATTCACAAGACCACGAGTACAGACTAGTGTTCTCGCCAAGTCTGTTCTTGAGAAGAACCCAGGAAAGTCTGGACTCGGGGAGAACGGGAGCACGCAGAATAAATCTGGGTCAATTGGAACAGGAAGTGTACTGATGACATCACCACATTCAAAGCTCGTCTAGAGCTGCATTTCATCTCCTGTTATTAACAGTCTCTAAATAATAATAGATTATGACTTTTTTTCATCTATTGGGGGAATAATGAACACAGTCAGATAAACACAAATCAAATGAACATTTTGCCAAATAAAACAAAAATATCTCCAATAGAGCCAGTGGTCCTTCACACACGGCTATGCAGAGAGAGGGCTGCTGCAGACAGGCTAACGTTAGCCCTGGCTGCAGCAGACGGGCTAACGTTAGCCCTGGCTGCTGCAGACAGGCTAACGTTAGCCCTGGCTGCAGCAGACGGGCTAACGTTAGCCCTGGCTGCTGCAGACCTTGGAGATCTGCTGGTTGCCGCGGTCCTCTCAACTTTGGTAATTTATTATTTTTTTTATTACAAATTAAATCGGTTAATGGTCCATATAGTGAAGCTTAAAGTATAATGTTCTCGTCCCAAATGATCTTAAAACATAAGTTTATTGAACAACAGCGACAGAAAAGAGAACTTTTAATTTAATCCTCTGAGCTCTGTGAGCGCTAACATGGAAGCTGCTGCTGCTGCAGTGCATGCTGGGACAGCTGTCAGTCTGGAGAACGGACACATTCACGTGAATGTGCTTTACTGGAGGCATCCATGTTTGTCAAAGAACACTACTGCCATCTACTGGTTAGTGACGTCACGGTGCGGTATCGGCTGTTGATCAAGTCCCAGTGCTGTATCTGGTGTTTGTCACAACGCGCTATTATCCAAGTCATCTTGAAAACATTCTTCTTCCAAATGTTGGCTACATATTACGGGTTTTTTCTCTGGCCAGAAGTTCGATGGCAAATCTTCCCTCTTCAAGTTGGCGATCCAACGACCAACCCGTCCGTGGAGGATCAGGAATCAGAAAGGTGGAATAACTCTTTTTTTCACTTTTACCCGATGTATTCCAGCATCCAGCTGCCATGCACGTGGGCGTTGTCAGTTTCACTATAGCTCTGGTGAATTTCAATGGTGAAGTCCTCTGGAAATCTTCAATAATTGTTGTTGATTGCAGATGTGTCTAGTAGTTCCCATTGATTTAGCTTGTAAAGCGGGGAGAATGGCGCTAGGCTTACCGCACCGTGACGTCACTGCTGGAAGATGGCAGGAGGGAGGGGTTACTACAATATATTTGGGCAAAAATGGCCGCTCCCAGATGAAAATTAGTGGTTTTATTTAATTACTGATTAACGATGAATTCAATTAAATCACTGCAAATGTCTTAGTTTCAGGTATAAATAATGATCCATTGATTATTCCTGGATGACTGG
The DNA here is from genome assembly GCF_016077235.1 of Cyprinodon tularosa. NCBI lineage: Eukaryota > Metazoa > Chordata > Actinopteri > Cyprinodontiformes > Cyprinodontidae > Cyprinodon > Cyprinodon tularosa. Next base: position 885,046 of record NW_024038354.1, read on the forward strand.
ATTCTTCCAGTGGGTAATGGTTTTAATTGGTTCGCTGGACATCAGGAGCAATATTTTAATTGGTCAAGAGTTTATATCAGGCTTAAAGATATTTTGATCATCTGAATGAAATTTAATCTGAAAAAAGAAATTTGAAACAAAATGAAATGTGAACAAAACATCAAATTACTCTTAAAATATTTTCTGAAGTTTTTCAAAGTTTCTTTTTGACTTGCATTCATTTGAAAGTTATATCTTTAAAACATGGTCTTCATTTGCAACAATAATGTAAAAAAAAAAAATCACCCTTTATTGATAGATTTCAATTTACCTCTTAAAGACAAAAAAAGACAATTTTATTATTTTCTTTTTGAAAACAAAAATTAATTTCCAGGCTTTGAAATTGTCTGAAATTGTCTTATTTTTGGTTTTCTTATTGATTGTGCTCTATAGGTTTTTGCCCCTTCAGTCTCCACAGCCTCATCCTCTTCTGCATCTGGTTTACCAATCAGAGCTCCGATGTGAGTCACTCCTGTTGTTGAGGGAGTTACAGGAAATTCAAGCCCTGCGCCTCTTCCCCGCATGGAGCACTGTTTTCACGTTAAACCCTGGGAGACCGAAATGTTGAAATGCTCCGTCTTTCTGAGAGAAACTCACCTCATATTGGTCTCCAGGGCAGAGCCGAGCGAAGCCGATCAGACCTGCAAAGTGAAAACCGAAGTTCATCTGGAGGCCTGAGAGAAGCTGAGGTAAAAGCGATCCGCTGCTTCAGGCCCTACCCTTCATTTTGATGTGCAGCTCTCCGAGGAGGACCTCTAAATCTCCCTCCATGGTGGACATGTCCTGCAGAGATGAGTGCGGACGGGTCAAGGAAGTCCAAGAGAAACAATAATCTTTCTCTTTTTACAGCTGTGTTAAGGGAAAAGAAATCATCAATAATTTGCTGATGATAAACTGGCTGATAGCAGGACACAAATATTAAGAGTTCCTGAAAAGATGAGAGTTTAGACTTTCTGCTAAATCCTGTTCTAATGTAAATTATGACAGATTACTGGATTAAGGATATTTCTAGTATGCTACATTATATCACACGTAACAACTTAAAAAAAATCTGGAAATAGTCTTTATTTCCAAAAGATATGGGAGCAGGAGAGGAGAGAATGGCATATTTCAACAGCCTGAAATAATCTGTTCCTCCTCCATAACATGGGATTAAATTAATTCACCATCAAGTCTTTAACTGTGTTTATTTCTCTCTTCATCAACAACTCTGTGGATTTGGTGACATTTGATCATTATTTGCCAGAGTTATGAGAGGAAAACCATATACTTTAGCCATCTGATATAATCCGTTCCCCCTTTGATGATCTTTATAAAATGTATTTTCTATTTAAATGTTTATTTAACAATTTACAAATATTCCAAAAAAAGTTTAAACCAAATGTCTGCTGCAATGCTACTCCTGACAATTTGAATTGAGAATACATTTCATAAAGATCATCAAACCAACAGTGAGATTTATTTTAACCATTTTGGATTTTAAAATATAAAACAATAAATGTTTCAAACATAATATAGAAAAAACACAGTTTAGAAATTCTCAGGATTTGTTTACTTTTTTCCCATGTAATGGGGGAACGGATTCAATGTTTTATGCATGTGGACTCACAAATGTTTTAATTCCTTAAACAGGGTCAATGGGTGGGATGGTGGGGCGGCGCCCTCTATTGGCCAGCCTCTACTGAACCCAACGCAAAGCCTGCCTGTGGTGTGAGTACCTGCAGGCTGTGCTGATGGTTGCGGCTGAGCTCCAGCAGACTCTCTCTGGAGGCTCTGGTGGATGGAGACAGGGAGAAGGCCCTCTTCATGTTCACCGCTCCCTGACACAGCTTCCACTGGATGCAGTAGGTCTCATATAACTCCTCCACCTGCAGAGAGACACAAATCTCTGCTGAATCCCTGCGACTCAACAGGGGAGAAGGTTCTTCATGCGGGTCTTTCAGGTCCTAAAGGGAGATGTTTAGGATTGAAGGCTGTAATTCACCTTGCTGATTTGAAACTCTAGTCGTCTGATGTATCGCTCCAACGCTCTAATCTCCTGTGAAAGCAGAGATTTCATGCTAGTTATGTTGTTACTATCTTTATTTTCATCCAAATATACAATATAATATATTCCACATATACTAAGTGTATTGATGAAGTGAGAAAACATTTTACCTTCTCCAGATCATAGAGGAACCCCTGGAAATGGAGGAAATGTATAATTAAAACCAACAGCAGATGACAGGTTCCAGAAATTCCGAACAGGATAGTTTGGTCCAGTTTTTCTCACCAGTCTTGAGTTCCTCTTGGTTTCTCTCTGCTGCAAAGACAGGAGCTCCATCTCTGCCTGGTGAACCTCCAAATATTCCCTGCTCACGCAGACACACAAGTTTTTAATTAGACACATATTAGAACTTTACATCAACGCTCCTGACATTTACCCTAATCCTGACATTTACCCTAATCCTGACATTTACCCTAATCCTGACATTGACCCTAATCCTGACATTTACCCTAATTCTGACAATGACCCTAATCCTGACATTTACCCTAATCCTGACATTTACCCTAATCCTGACATTTACCCTAATCCTGACGTTTACCCTAATCCTGACATTTACCCTAATCCTGACATTTACCCTAATCCTGACATTTACCCTAATTCTGACAATGACCCTAATCCTGATATTTACCCTAATCCTGACATTGACCCTAATCCTGATATTTACCCTAATCCTGACGTTTACCCTAATCCTGATATTTACCCTAATCCTGACGTTTAACCTAATCCCGACATTTACCCTAAATCCTGATATTTACCCTAATCCTGACGTTTAACCTAATCCTGACATTTACCCTAATCCATAAATTTAACCTAATCCTGATATTTACCCTAATCCTGACATTTACCCTAATCCTGACATTTACCCTAATCCTGACGTTTACCCTAATCCTGACATTTACCCTAATCCATACGTTTAACCTAATCCTGATATTTACCCTAATCCTGACGTTTAACCTAATCCTGACATTTACCCTAATCCTGACGTTTACCCTAATCCTGATATTTACCCTAATCCTGACATTTACCCTAATCCATACGTTTAACCTAATCCTGATATTTACCCTAATCCTGACGTTTAACCTAATCCTGAAATTTACCCTAATCCTGACGTTTACCCTAATCCTGACATTTACCCTAATCCATACGTTTAACCTAATCCTGATATTTACCCTAATCCTGACGTTTAACCTAATCCTGACATTTACCCTAATCCTGACGTTTACCCTAATCCTGATATTTACCCTAATCCTGACATTTACCCTAATCCATACGTTTAACCTAATCCTGATATTTACCCTAATCCTGACGTTTAACCTAATCCTGACATTTACCCTAATCCTGACGTTTACCCTAATCCTGACATTTACCCTAATCCTGACATTTACCCTAATCCTGACGTTTACCCTAATCCTGATATTTACCCTAATCCTGACATTTACCCTAATCCTGAGGTTTAACCTAATCCCGACATTTACCCTAATCCTGACATTTACCCTAAATCCTGACATTGACCCTAATCCTGACATTTACCCTGATCCTGACATTTACCCTAATCCTGACGTTTACCCTAATCCTGATATTTACCCTAATCCTGACATTTACCCTAATCCATACGTTTAACCTAATCCTGATATTTACCCTAATCCTGACGTTTAACCTAATCCTGACATTTACCCTAATCCTGACGTTTACCCTAATCCTGATATTTACCCTAATCCTGACATTTACCCTAATCCTGACGTTTACCCTAATCCTGATATTTACCCTAATCCTGACATTTACCCTAATCCTGACGTTTAACCTAATCCCGACATTTACCCTAAATCCTGATATTTACCCTAATCCTGACATTTATCCTAACACTGACATTTACCCTAATCCTGACATTGACCCTAATCCTGACATTTACCCTAATCCTGACATTTACCCTAAATCCTGACATTGACCCTAACCCTGACATTTACCCTGATCCTGATATTTACCCTAATCCTGACGTTTACCCTAATCCTGATATTTACCCTAATCCTGATATTTACTCTAATCCTGACATTTAACCTAATCCCGACATTTACCCTAAATCCTGACATTTACCCTAATCCTGACATTTACCCTAATCCTGACATTTACCCTAATCCTGACGTTTACCCTAATCCTGACGTTTACCCTAATCCTGATATTTACCCTAATCCTGATATTTACTCTAATCCTGACATTTCACCTAATCCCGACATTTACCCTAAATCCTGACATTTACCCTAATCCTGACATTTACCCTAATCCTGACATTTACCCTAATCCTGACGTTTACCCTAATCCTGATATTTACCCTAATCCTGACATTTCACCTAATCCCGACATTTCACCTAATCCCGACATTTACCCTAAATCCTGACATTGACCCTAATCCTGACATTTAACCTAATCCTGACATTTACCCTAATCCTGATATTTACCCTAATCCTGACATTTACCCTAAATCCTGACATTGACCCTAATCCTGACATTTACCCTAATCCTGACATTTACCCTAATCCTGACATTTACCCTAAATCCTGACATTGACCCTAATCCTGACATTTACCCTAATCCTGATATTTACCCTAATCCTGACATTTACCCTAAATCCTGACATTGACCCTAATCCTGACATTTACCCTAACCCTGATATTTACCCTAATCCTGACATTTACCCTAAATCCTGACATTGACCCTAATCCTGACATTGACCCTAATCCTGACATTTACCCTAATCCTGATATTGACCCTAATCCTGACATTTACCCTAATCCTGATATTTACCCTAATCCTGACGTTTACCCTGATCCTGATATTTACCCTAATCCTGACGTTTACCCAAATCCTGACATTTACCCTAATCCTGACGTTTACCCAAATCCTGACATTTACACTAATCCTGACATTTACCTTAATCCTGATATTTACCCTAATCCTGACGTTTAACCTAATCCCGACATTTACCCTAGATCCTGACATTGACCCTAATCCTGACGTTTACCCTAATCCTGGTATTTACCCTAATCCTGACGTTTACCCTAATCCTGATATTTACCCTAATCCTGACGTTTACCCTAATCCTGACATTTAACTTAATCCTGATATTTACCCTAATCCTGACGTTTACCCTAATCCTGACATTTCCGTAATCCTGATACTTACCCTAATCCTGACATTGACCCTAATCCTGACATTCACCCTAATCCTAATGTTTGCCCTAATCCTAACATTTACCCTAATCCTGATATTTACCCTAATCCTGACGTTTACCCTAATCCTGATATCTACCCTAATCCTGACATTACCGTAATTCTGATATTTACCCTAATCCTGACATTACCGTAATCCTGATATTTACCCTAATCCTGACATTACCGTAATCCTGACATTTACCCTAATCCTGACAAATCTTCGGCTGACATTTCTTCCAAATTCTTTTCATATCCAATCTGCTCTATCAGATGTTCTGCATATCTCTTAATCTTACAAGTTTTACAAGACAAACTTCTATATATGTAGATTAGATTAGGATTGAGCTGCCTAATGCTCCAGTTAGATTCCCGTTGAACTGCAGGTTGGACTAGGATTTCGCCGCCACCTCTTTCTCACAGCCATTATCATGGGACAGGCAGAGGCGTGTTGCTTTCCACCTACTTGAGTCCGCTGCGAAGCGCCTGGAAGACTCTGTCCACCTGCTCTGGCTGCGACCAGCTCGCTGATGTCTCTCTACGAGGCGACAGTTGCATTCTGGGAGGCTTTCCCGCCATCATGGCTTTGGAGCGAAAAGAGCTACGAACAGAGGAAGACCTAAAGGCCAGAACAACCAGTAGAACATATTTAGTTCCAGGAATTATGAGTAATCATCCAGAGATGTTCCAGCCTTCAGGTTGTGAGACTTTTTGGTGCTTGATGCTTCCTGGGAGACAGTCTGAGATGTTTTTTTGTTTTTTAACTTTGTTTATTGAACATTTTGAACATAAGACAGACATAGTTGGGACAATTTCAAAGTGTCAATACAATCTCAATGTCACAGTTCTGTCAACCCCCAATCCACCCTGAGCGCCCACCCCACCCACAGGCCAAAAAATAAAAAAATAAAATAAATAAAAAAGGGTAGACATGGATGTAAATGTAGATAGATAAGTAGAGATCATGTTAAACATTCAAGTATCCTCAGGGTCAAGAAGATTCAAAGAGTCAAAATATCTAAGAAAAGGGTCCTAGTAGCCTAAATCAACTTGACGGAGCCTCTAAGAGAAAACCTCAATTTCTCTACTTTGAGGTTGTAAAGCACCTCTCGAATCCAGCAGGCATGCGAAGGGGGATGAGAATCTTTCTGGTTAAGTAAGATCAACCTACGAGCTAGAAGCATGGTAAATGCTATAGCCTGCTTCATTCCTTTAGGCAAGTTAGAAGTAGGGGGGATGCCAAAGATTGCAGACATTGGATTAGGGACAACCAGAGAACCATATGCTTCAGACAGTGATTTAAAAATCCCTGTCCAGAATATATTCAACTTGGGACATGACCAAAACATGTGTGAGTGATTGGCAGGCGAGAGTTTACATCTGCCACAGGCATCATTTACAGAAGAATACATTTTTGCTAGTCGTGAATTGGTATAGTGAGCTCTGTAAACAACTTTGCATTGAATTAGTCTATGGCGGGCACACAGTCTGAGATGTTTTTAATAGAGCTTCTGTCTTAGATTTAAAAATAAATGTGGGTGTTGTTTCCAAGCACAAACACAGGAAGTGGCTCACAGCGTTGGCATTTGAAATGTTTCATGCTCGATCTCCTGAGACAGATGGTTTGCATGTCTGTATTTGTTTTTATATAAAAATCATAAAGTTTCCATTTAGTCTGCCCTTCTTTTACGTATAATCCTGCAGTGAATGAACGGGTCCAAACAGAGGAACAACGAGAAAACGAGGATTCTACAAGGTCAGAAATGGCTGCATTTCTAATCAAAATAACAAAGTGAAATAACTTCTACACTACTGCAGTTAAATAAACCTCATTAATTCATTTTTAAGTGATCTGATCTATTGGCTCTATCTTAACTTATCTTCTAGTTTTCCACTCAAAATTCTATTTCTGATTAGAAACCATTAAACTCACTTCACCGAAAATTAAAAATGCTCTACATGACATAAACTCCAGGTCAGCATAAAGTCTCACTAATGTGGAATAGGAAACTGAAATCTGATGAGTGTCACTAAAAATCCTGATTTATTTGTGGAAGTTAGCTTCTGTCTGATGTATGACGATGAGTGGATGAACCTGGACGACACGCTACCTGAAATATAGACCTATGACGATGAGTAAATGAACCTGGACGACACGCTGCCTGAAATATAGATCTATGACGATGAGCGGATAAACCTGGACGACACGCTACCTGAAATATAGACCTATGACGATGAGTAAATGAACCTGGACGACACGCTACCTGAAATATAGACCTATGACGATGAGTGGATGAACCTGGACGACACGCTACCTGAAATATAGACCTATGACGATGAGTAAATGAACCTGGACGACACGCTACCTGAAATATAGACCTATGACGATGAGTGGATGAACCTGGACGACACGCTACCTGAAATATAGACCTATGACGATGAGTAAATGAACCTGGACGACACGCTACCTGAAATATAGACCTATGACGATGAGTAAATGAACCTGGACGACACGCTACCTGAAATATAGATCTATGACGATGAGCGGATAAACCTGGACGACACGCTACCTGAAATATAGACCTATGACGATGAGTAAATGAACCTGGACGACACGCTACCTGAAATATAGATCTATGACGATGAGCGGATAAACCTGGACGACACGCTACCTGAAATATAGATCTATGACGATGAGTGGATGAACCTGGACGACACGCTACCTGAAATATAGACCTATGACGATGAGTGGATGAACCTGGACGACACGCCACCTGAAATATAGACCTATGACGATGAGTAAATGAACCTGGACGACACGCTACCTGAAATATAGATCTATGACGATGAGCGGATAAACCTGGACGACACGCTACCTGAAATATAGATCTATGACGATGAGTGGATGAACCTGGACGACACGCCACCTGAAATATAGATCTATGACGATGAGCGGATAAACCTGGACGACACGCTACCTGAAATATAGATGTATGACGATGAGTGGATGAACCTGGACGACACGCTACCTGAAATATAGACCTATGACGATGAGTAAATGAACCTGGACGACACGCTACCTGAAATATAGATCTATGACGATGAGCGGATAAACCTGGACGACACGCTACCTGAAATATAGACCTATGACGATGAGTAAATGAACCTGGACGACACGCTACCTGAAATATAGATCTATGACGATGAGCGGATAAACCTGGACGACACGCTACCTGAAATATAGATCTATGACGATGAGTGGATGAACCTGGACGACACGCTACCTGAAATATAGACCTATGACGATGAGTGGATGAACCTGGACGACACGCTACCTGAAATATAGATCTATGACGATGAGCGGATAAACCTGGAGGACACGCTACCTGAAATATAGACCTATGACGATGAGTAAATGAACCTGGACGACACGCTACCTGAAATATAGATCTATGACGATGAGCGGATAAACCTGGACGACACGCTACCTGAAATATAGACCTATGACGATGAGTAAATGAACCTGGACGACACGCTACCTGAAATATAGATCTATGACGATGAGCGGATAAACCTGGACGACACGCTACCTGAAATATAGATCTATGACGATGAGTGGATGAACCTGGACGACACGCTACCTGAAATATAGACCTATGACGATGAGTGGATGAACCTGGACGACACGCCACATGAAATATAGATCTATGACGATGAGTAAATGAACCTGGACGACACGCTACCTGAAATATAGATCTATGACGATGAGCGGATAAACCTGGACGACACGCTACCTGAAATATAGATGTATGACGATGAGTGGATGAACCTGGACGACACGCTACCTGAAATATAGATCTATGACGATGAGTGGATGAACCTGGACGACACGCCACCTGAAATATAGATGTATGACGATGAGTGGATGAACCTGGACGACACGCTACCTGAAATATAGACCTATGACGATGAGTAAATGAACCTGGACGACACGCTACCTGAAATATAGATGTATGACGATGAGTAAATGAACCTGGACGACACGCTACCTGAAATATAGACCTATGACGATGAGTAAATGAACCTGGACGACACGCTACCTGAAATATAGATCTATGACGATGAGTAAATGAACCTGGACGACACGCTACCTGAAATATAGATCTATGACGATGAGCGGATAAACCTGGACGACACGCTACCTGAAATATAGATCTATGACGATGAGTGGATGAACCTGGACGACACGCCACCTGAAATATAGATCTATGACGATGAGTGGATGAACCTGGACGACACGCCACCTGAAATATAGATCTATGACGATGAGCGGATAAACCTGGACGACACGCTACCTGAAATATAGATCTATGACGATGAGTGGATGAACCTGGACGACACGCCACCTGAAATATAGATCTATGACGATGAGCGGATAAACCTGGACGACACGCTACCTGAAATATAGATCTATGACGATGAGTGAATGAACCTGGACGACACGCTACCTGAAATATAGATCTATGACGATGAGTGGATGAACCTGGAGGACACGCTACCTGAAATATAGATCTATGACGATGAGCGGATAAACCTGGACGACACGCTACCTGAAATATAGATCTATGACGATGAGTGGATAAACCTGGACGACACGCTACCTGAAATATAGATGTATGACGATGAGTGGATGAACCTGGACGACACGCTACCTGAAATATAGACCTATGACGATGAGTAAATGAACCTGGACGACACGCTACCTGAAATATAGATCTATGACGATGAGTGAATGAACCTGGACGACACGCTACCTGAAATATAGATCTATGACGATGAGTGGATGAACCTGGAGGACACGCTACCTGAAATATAGATCTATGACGATGAGCGGATAAACCTGGACGACACGCTACCTGAAATATAGATCTATGACGATGAGTGGATGAACCTGGACGACACGCCACCTGAAATATAGATCTATGACGATGAGCGGATGAACCTGGACGACACGCTACCTGAAATATAGATCTATGACGATGAGTGAATGAACCTGGACGACACGCTACCTGAAATATAGATCTATGACGATGAGTGGATGAACCTGGAGGACACGCTACCTGAAATATAGATCTATGACGATGAGTGAATGAACCTGGACGACACGCTACCTGAAATATAGATCTATGATGATGAGCGGATAAACCTGGACGACACGCTACCTGAAATATAGATCTATGACGATGAGTGGATAAACCTGGACGACACGCTACCTGAAATATAGATGTATGACGATGAGTGGATGAACCTGGACGACACGCTACCTGAAATATAGATCTATGACGATGAGTGGATGAACCTGGAGGACACGCTACCTGAAATATAGATCTATGACGATGAGTGGATGAACCTGGAGGACACGCTACCTGAAATATAGATCTATGACGATGAGCGGATAAACCTGGACGACACGCTACCTGAAATATAGATCTATGACGATGAGTGGATGAACCTGGACGACACGCCACCTGAAATATAGATCTATGACGATGAGTGGGTGAACCTGGACGACACGCTACCTGAAATATAGATCTATGACGATGAGTGGATGAACCTGGACGACACGCTACCTGAAATATAGATCTATGACGATGAGTGGATGAACCTGGACGACACGCCACCTGAAATATAGATCTATGACGATGAGTGGATGAACCTGGACGACACGCCACCTGAAATATAGATCTATGACGATGAGTGGATGAACCTGGACGACACGCCACCTGAAATATAGATCTATGACGATGAGTGGATGAACCTGGACGACACGCCACCTGAAATATAGATGTATGACGATGAGTGGATGAACCTGGACGACACACCACCTGAAATATAGATCTATGACGATGAGTGGATGAACCTGGACGACACGCTACCTGAAATATAGATCTATGACGATGAGTGGATGAACCTGGACAACACGCTACCTGAAATATAGATCTATGACGATGAGTGGATGAACCTGGACGACACGCTACCTGAAATATAGATCTATGACGATGAGTGGATGAACCTGGACGACACGCTACCTGAAATATAGATGTATGACGATGAGTGGATGAACCTGGACGACACGCCACCTGAAATATAGATCTATGACGATGAGTGGATGAACCTGGACGACACGCCACCTGAAATATAGATCTATGACGATGAGTGGAGGAACCTGGACGACACGCCACCTGAAATATAGATCTATGACGATGAGTGGATGAACCTGGACGACACGCTACCTGAAATATAGATCTATGACGATGAGTGAATGAACCTGGACGACACGCTACCTGAAATATAGATCTATGACGATGAGTGAATGAACCTGCACGACACGCTACCTGAAATATAGATCTATGACGATGAGTGGATGAACCTGGAGGACACGCTACCTGAAATATAGATCTATGACGATGAGCGGATAAACCTGGACGACACGCTACCTGAAATATAGATCTATGACGATGAGTGGATGAACCTGGACGACACGCCACCTGAAATATAGATGTATGACGATGAGTGGATGAACCTGGACGACACGCTACCTGAAATATAGATCTATGACGATGAGCGGATAAACCTGGACGACACGCTACCTGAAATATAGATCTATGACGATGAGTGGATAAACCTGGACGACACGCTACCTGAAATATAGATCTATGACGATGAGTGGATAAACCTGGACGACACGCTACCTGAAATATAGATGTATGACGATGAGTGGATGAACCTGGACGACACGCTACCTGAAATATAGATCTATGACGATGAGTGGATGAACCTGGACGACACGCTACCTGAAATATAGATCTATGACGATGAGTGGATGAACCTGGAGGACACGCTACCTGAAATATAGATCTATGACGATGAGTGAATGAACCTGGACGACACGCTACCTGAAATATAGATCTATGACGATGAGCGGATAAACCTGGACGACACGCTACCTGAAATATAGATCTATGACGATGAGCGGATGAACCTGGACGACACGCTACCTGAAATATAGATCTATGACGATGAGTGGGTGAACCTGGACGACACGCCACCTGAAATATAGATGTATGACGATGAGTGGATGAACCTGGACGACACGCTACCTGAAATATAGATCTATGACGATGAGTGGATGAACCTGGACGACACGCTACCTGAAATATAGATCTATGACGATGAGTGGATGAACCTGGAGGACACGCTACCTGAAATATAGATCTATGACGATGAGCGGATAAACCTGGACGACACGCTACCTGAAATATAGATCTATGACGATGAGTGGATGAACCTGGACGACACGCTACCTGAAATATAGATCTATGACGATGAGTGGATGAACCTGGACGACACGCTACCTGAAATATAGATGTATGACGATGAGTGGATGAACCTGGACGACACGCTACCTGAAATATAGATCTATGACGATGAGTGGATGAACCTGGACGACACGCTACCTGAAATATAGATCTATGACGATGAGTGGATGAACCTGGACGACACGCTACCTGAAATATAGATGTATGACGATGAGTGGATGAACCTGGACGACACGCTACCTGAAATATAGATGTATGACGATGAGTGGATGAACCTGGACGACACGCTACCTGAAATATAGATCTATGACGATGAGTGGATGAACCTGGACGACACGCTACCTGAAATATAGATCTATGACGATGAGTGGATGAACCTGGACGACACGCTACCTGAAATATAGATCTGTGACGATGAGCGGATAAACCTGGACGACACGCTACCTGAAATATAGATCTATGACGATGAGTGGATGAACCTGGACGTTACCTGAAATATAGATGTATCTTTTCTATATCCAACTCGCAGCCTCAGCAAACTCTTCTCTTTGCTCCTACTGATGATGTTGAGTAATAGTTTGATAAATCAGAGCATTGGGCAGAAGTAGTAGGTTACTACTGGTATTTTTTTGATTTGTGTTTTCATATGACTTGTTGATTAATCTAGAAATGTCTCAATCTACGGAAGCCCAGAGAGGCCGTGTTCCTCCGATACTTTTTCACGGTGGTTTTCTTGAGAAAACGAGTTCATTTTCTCATTACCTAAAGATAACAAAGCAGTTTTATTGTCATAACGAGATGATTGGTGTGTTAAAACTGATTCCATCCTTCAATCCCACAACAGCAGGAGAGGATTTAGAAGTCACGGCCGCCTGTGTGTAATCCCGTAAATAATCCAGTGTTTAACTTTTAGGTAACGAGATGACGTTGCTGGTTTGATGATTTGCTTCCACTTCTGCTTCATCAGCAATCAGCCCTAGGCCTCCTGGTGTTTTCTGAACAGTCCCAGTGTTACGCCTGGGACAGCTATAAGATGCATTAACCGCCAAAATGAGTCCAGATTAAAGATTTTCATTTTAAAAACAGTTTTCCAAGCAATCCAATAAAAGAAATTGTAAATTTAGCTTGTAAAGTGGGGAGAATGGCGCTAGGCTTACCGCACCGTGACGTCACTGCTGGAAGATGGCAGGAGGGAGGGGTTACTATATTTGGACAAAAATGGCCGCTCCTAGACGAAAATTATTGTTTTAATTTTTTTATTGATTAACGCTAAATTCATTAAATCAAATGTATTAGTTTCAGGTATAAATAATGATCCACTGATTATTCCTGGATGACCAGACTTCTCCTTTAAAGGACCCGGGAACAGGGGCGGAGCATGACACCGTTAGCCAATCCTAGGCCACTCGTACCAGGTAACATAATTCAGAAGAAGTTTCCCTCTAAACCAGAGGCTAGTTGCTGTGATGCTCTTAATTGAAATTCTCAAACTAATTTGATATTTTAATTATTTGTAAATTAACAATAAACTGATTTATGAATTACAATAGGTAATTACTTCTGTCAACATACTAAAATTAAATATGATAAACAGAATTAATGCCCTTTTTGGGGCTATAGTTTTTTTTAATGCAACAGATAGGAAAGTTATGAGTCCAATGAAGCCATCTAAGAGTCTTCAGTGTAATTAGAGATAAATAACTATACGCATTTAATGGATGTATTAGTTTATGTAAACATTAATAACATGCTAACCAATTACTGATAAAATTATAGAGGATGAAAGTTAGATAAGAAACAATCCTGGAGAGAAATACCATCAACACCTTTGTTTCTAGATGTTGGAGCTTGGCCTGTTTTTCAGTGTAGTCCTGTTTCTCTGACTGTGACTAACCTGCACAAGCTGCTCAGCTTTCTTAGTCTGCAGCTGGAAAAAGCTTTCATAGAAACCAGGTTCTTCTGGTTTTTCACATTTGATGGTTAAGGAAGGAATCTTTGTCTGAAGCTGACATCATTTTTCTAATCTTACAATTTTAAATCAAGAGTTAATGACTTTCTGCTGCTTGAATGAAATATTCTCCAAGTGTTTCTAAGATTAACCCTTGAGATAAACTGTCGCTCCTCTCAGTTTGATAACAACCCATCTAGAGTCCTCTAAAGATAAGAAAAAAATCACTGTGACTGTTTTCCTTAAAGCAAACAGAGGTCTCCCCTGAGGCCTCGCTCACCGTGGCCGGCCGCTCAGCGAGCTGAACCCCGTGAAAGATCGGCTCCTGTGGACCAGACCTCCGTCTGACGGCGAGCTGAACCGAAGCTTCACTGACATCCTGTGGGTCAATTAGAAACAGGAACAATCAGATCAGGAAAAACATTGTTTAATATACATAAATACAGGAGCACACAGAAACCAGATCAGCTAAAAATTATCCAAAAACCAATTAAAAACCTTTGATTTAAGCAAGTTCACACAGTCCAGAAATTATGATAGGAAACAATGTATTTAATAACCTCAAACAAGCATGGTTATAGTGACAGTGGAGAGGAAAAACTCCCTTTGAACAGGAAGAAACCTCCAGCAGAACCAGGCTCAGTGTGAGCGGCCATCTGCTGAGGGCCACTGGGGTTCAAGGAGACAGAAGCAGACATAGAAAAAGAAGCATAGATACAAAAGGCAACTGTCAACCAGCTCCACAGCGGCCCCATCCAGGAAACACACAGCCAGGCAGACAAGCTCCGAGCCAGCTCCCATGTCAGAGGATGAAGAGAGCACATCCAGTTAGTCACAGTCAGAGAAACAGCACTACACTGGAAAACAGGCCAAGCTCCAACATCTAGAAACAAAGGTGTTTATGGCAGCAGCACAGCTGATATTTCTCTCCAGGATGGAGTCACAGCCAAACAGAATGATGAAAAAGGGGTCCCTATGTCCTCCAGCAGTCTAAGCCTATAGCAGCAGAACTATAGAGATACACTATATTGCCAAAAGTATTTGCTCACCCATCCAAATGATTGGAATCAGGTGTTCCAATCACTTCCATGGCCACAGGTGTATAAATTCAAGCACCTAGGCATGCAGACTGTTTTTACAAACATTTGTGAAAGAATGGGTCGCTCTCAGGAGCTCAGTGAATTCCAGCGTGGAACTGTGATAGGATGCCACCTGTGCAACAAATCCAGTCGTGAAATTTCCTCGCTCCTAAATATTCCACAGTCAACTGTCAGCTGTATTATAAGAAAATGGAAGTGTTTGGGAACGACAGCAACTCAGCCACGAAGTGGTAGGCCACGTAAACTGACGGAGCGGGGTCAGCGGATGCTGACGCGCATAGTGCGAAGAGGTCGCCAACTTTCTGCAGAGTCAATCACTACAGACCTCCAAACTTCATGTGGCCTTCAGATTAGCTCAAGAACAGTGCGCAGAGAGCTTCACGGAATGGGTTTCCATGGTCGAGCAGCTGCATCCAAGCCATACATCACCAAGTGCAATGCAAAGCGTCGGATGCGGTGGTGTAAAGCACGCCGCCACTGGACTCTAGAGCAGTGGAGACGCGTTCTCTGGAGTGACGAATCGCGCTTCTCCATCTGGCAATCTGATGGACGGGTCTGGGTTTGGCGGTTGCCAGGAGAACGGTACTTGTCTGACTGCATTGTGCCAAGTGTAAAGTTTGTTGGAGGGGGGATTATGGTGTGGGGTTGTTTTTCAGGAGCTGGGCTTGGCCCCTTAGTTCCAGTGAAAGGAACTCTGAATGCTTCAGCATCCCAAGACATTTTGGACAATTCCATGCTCCCAACTTTGTGGGAACAGTTTGGAGCTGGCCCCTTCCTCTTCCAACATGACTGTGCACCAGTGCACAAAGCAAGGTCCATAAAGACATGGATGACAGAGTCTGGTGTGGATGAACTTGACTGGCCTGCACAGAGTCCTGACCTCAACCCGATAGAACACCTTTGGGATGAATTAGAGCGGAGACTGAGAGCCAGGCCTTCTCGTCCAACATCAGTGTGCAACCTCACAAATGCGCTTCTGGAAGAATGGTCAAAAATTCCCATAAACACACTCCTAAACCTTGTGAACAGCCTTCCCAGAAGAGTTGAAGCTGTTCTAGCTGCAAAGGGTGGACCGACGTCATATTGAACCCTATGGATTAGGAACGGGATGTCACTTAAGCTCATATGTGAGTCAAGGCAGGTGAGCAAATACTTTTGGCAATATAGTGTAGCTCAGGATAACCTGAGCCACTCTAACTATAAGCTTTATCAAAATGGAAAGTTTTAAGCCTAGCCTTAAAAGTAGACAGGGTTTCTGCCTGTGATGAAATACCAATCAGAAGTTTAGGGAAGCCTTTAAAATGAAGGAAATGTTTCGATGTTGCAGGAGTTTATTGAGAGCGATAGTTACACTTTTTAATCAAAAGCCTTGTAGCGTAGCTCATAGCAATCAAAGGTGGCAGTGTTTTTCCTCTTAGGTTTATTCTGAGGAATTTGGGGATTTCCTGTCAACTACCAACCAACCCATGTGGTTCTGAGGCGAAGCAGAGCTGAAGGGGCGGTTGCTGTGGTGCATCGCATGGTAGCAAGACCAAGCAAAGCTTCATGAGGGAAATATGGAGACAGAACTGGTAAAAATATCATAAGACAAACATTTACAGAAAGGGTTTGCAGAGTGACGAAGGTCAGCAGAAGTTGATTTATCCTCCTAAACATCAGGAGAAAAAACTAAACCTGTCTCATAATGAGCCAACAGACACAGAGCTGCAGCTGATTTAGTTTATGCATGAAGGGGGGAACCTGCAGGAAAATTAATAAAACTAGAACCCAAAACAAATAGTGAAGTTTGCGTCTGTCAGCAAAACAACGTGGAGTAAGAATAGGTTCTGAAAAGGTACGCAGGAATAATGCAAGAAATTAACTTTTCTTTTTAAATGTCTAAATTCAAAAAGTAAAGGGCGAAAATCTCTCTATTAGCTGTGAAATATTGCAAAGTAAATGCAATTCTATCAAACTCACCCTAAGTTCATCATTTGAGCTTTTATTTCTTCTTGCTTGAAGAAGTAAAACTTTTTTTTTTTTACTTGTTTCAACCAACCTTATTTTTTTTTATCTCTACCTTTTATAAAGCTTCCAGTTTTCTTAATTTAGACTCAGACAACTTTTATTGTCATTTTGTTTACACTATAACAGAGTATTAGGGCCAGGCTAGAGATTTTTTTTCTATTTCGAGAATAAAGTCATAAAATTACAAGAATGAAGTCTTGAAAAATTAGGAGAATAAAGTCCCAAAGCAAATAGTCATGAAAATACAAAAATAAAGTCGTAATATTACAATTATAATAATAAAAAAATCTCTAGCCTGGCCCTAATACTCCGTCATAATACACAGAATGTATGCAAGACCAAATTTAGTTTAGTTCAGCTTTCAGACAGAAAATGAACATTTCCATTCCATGATGTGCAGCAGTGATCAAATGCCAAAAAAAAAAATGGTGCAAAAAAAGAAAAAGTGTCGATACGGAGGTAATTAGGAACTCTGTGATTTTACATTTTACTAAAATTAGTAGTTTATTCCAGATATGTCGAGTAACAAAGTACAAATACTTCTGTCAGGTTTCTGTTTCTTTTATGTTTTTCTTTTGAGTATTCAGTCTTACTTTACTCCTTGTTTTCTAGTGTTTAGTTTTCTGTTCTCCATGTTTTATAGTCCTAGTTATTTGATTATCATTTTGTTGTTATTTCCAGTCTTCCAGGTTTCTATTTGTTGCTCTCTGCTGCCCTCTTGTGTTCTCCTTCTTCCCTAGCTCTTTCCCTCTCTTGTTCTGTGCACACCTGCTCCCAGTTTCCTCATTAGCCCCCTCTTTGTCTCAGTCTCCTTTAAAAGCCCTCTCTCTTTAGTTCCCCTTTGTTGGGTCCTCGTCGAACACCGTCTAACTTGCGACAACTCCGTCTCTCTGTGCCTTCCTCCTTTTGATTGTGACTCCCCAGATGTCTCCATGGTTTCTGGTACGTTTAGACTAGTTTTCATGTTTTGGATTTTTGTATTTTTGGACTCCTGGTTTCATGTTTGTTTGGACTTTGTTTTCTTTTTGGATTTTTGGATAACCTGCCTCTGTTTTCTGTTAAGTCATTATTAAATCCACAACAGATTCACCTCTGCCTCCCTGCCTCTGCTTGTGGGTCAACTAACCATAGCCAAATCGTGACAACTTCATTAACTTACTTCAGGTGAAATTCTAAACTTTTTACTTTCTTACTAAAAATAGACTCGTTAGTTTTTTGTTTAATTTCAGCTCATTTTCATTATGGCCTGTTGGTGTTTAAGAAAAAAAAAATGAAATCCATCAAAATAATTTATTTCATCCAGACAATTAATTTCTTTGCGGCTGGACCAACTTGTTGTTTACCACAAACCAAAATAAATGGTTTTTCAAGACGATGCAAAGTTAAATTTGACACCATTAGTTATAAAACTAAGAAAATACAGTGTATGGAAGTTATCATCTAGACAGTTAGCTGTTACATCAAGTTATTCTATGAGTTCAGACATTTTACTGACAGACAAAAGAAGGTGAACTTAGACATTCTAGAGGTGATGAAGAAGAGGAGCTACAGCAGTGCAGCTGCCTAAATGCCTGGGGGTGGGGGTGGTGGGGAGAGGTTTTTGAGTCCTGGAAAAATGAGCTCTGACCTGTTGATTTACAGGGTCCCATGTGGTGAGGAGGTCAAAGGTCAGGGCTTTGAGCCTTTGCCAACATCTTGCTCCATGTGTCTACAGACAAACAGATTCATGTCCATGTGTGGCTGCCAGCGTGTGATCTATGCATCCCCTGGGGGGGGGGAAACACACAGCATTCAGTGTTTTTCCCTCTGTTAAGTTTTTACGTTTGTCTGCAGGCAGTGAGGTCGTTTTTAGCGGCTTATTAGCATCACTTTCATTATTATTAATTATTAATTCATTATTAATTTTGCTAAAACTAGTTAAGATCGCCGTCATGGTTGCCTCGTCTCCTTCAGTTTGATTTTATAAATCCAGACGCTGGTGAAGATTCTCGTTCATCCAGGTCAGAGTTGTTTCAAAAAAGTTTAAATCAATCCATTGGGGTTAGTTTCCAGGATTGAAGACGTTTCTCTTCCATCCAGGAAGCTTTTTCAATTCAAAATGTCAGAAATAGCGTTGAGTTCCAGGTTTTATCCAGCAGCCCAACAAAGCCTGGTTTATGTTTAGAAAACATGCAAATAGAAACGGATGAACGGGTCCCCCCCTTTGGAATGGGGGTCGTTTGGCTTCTTTGTTAGCCTGCAAAGCCCCATACCTGTCTATGTCTCTGAAAGGGGAGTCGTTAAAGGGAATAGTTGGCCTGGCTGAATAGGTGAGGTCTTCTGTTCTTCTGTAAAGGAGTTGGAGCTGCGATGATAGCGGGAAGGAATCAACTCTATCCCGCTTCTTGAACGCTGTAACCCGTTTAAGGTTGATTTCTCTTTCCTAACTTAGATGCATGTTTTCTAAAGGCTTTGTTGGGCTACTGTATAAAGCCTGGTACTCAACGCTATTTCTGACATTTTGGATTTAAAAAGCTTCCAGAAACGTCTTTAAACTTGGAATTGTTTTCCTCAGGAGCAGCAAAGCACCTGAGGGGTGCAGCGTTTACTGATGCTTCATAGAAATTACGCTGCCGTGCGTTATGCTATAAGTTAAGCTGTCGTTTGACAAAAGTTCTGGACTCGTTAAGAATACTCTATGAATACGCCCACAATAGAAATAATACATAGAAAGTTCAGTGTATGCTAAATCGGCAAGTTGTGACAGCGCCCTTAGAATGAATAACCCTCATATTCATGCAAAGTGCTAAAAGCAGAATTTCCCACCACTGAAGCTCAGAATAAAACAGATCTTAACAGATCTTTGATGTTCAGATCTAGATCTAACATTTAAATCAGTATAGAACAATCGTCTCAGTAAATGTCAGACAAAATACCACTAAGCCAACAAAATAACCAGACATCTCTAATTAGCGTTAGACTCTGTGGACATAATGTCTCCCATGCTGACCCGTGTTCATGTCATACATCGTGTGTTTGCATGTAATGACCAGAGATCCTGTGTTTCCAGACCAAGTCAGTCTAGAGATAAACGACTTGGACAACTTTATCTCCATAATCTATATAAACCTTTCATCACGCAGAATCCATCTCATCTTCCTGAGAAGATCCAAACAGAACAAATCTAGATTCCTTTGTCCTTTTTTCCCCAGTTTCTAACACAAACAAACATCCATCTTCATCCTCCAAAGACGAACATCCCAACACGCTGCAGTGATCGTTCACATCTGCTTTCAAGTTGGAGATAATCTGATTGTTTATCAATAAGAGAAGAAAAATGCAAAAAATGCGGAAACCTTTGACGTCCAGCTTTGGATTAAAACCAGACCTTTGGTGTTTATCAATCGTTCAGAGCTGCAGGGTCAGTGGAGGACAGTAAGTTAGAACAAGCTGCTGGTATCCAGGGGGGGATTTACCATTAGGCAATACTGGGCAGTTGCCTAGGGCCCCAAGTTCCTGGGGGCCCCTTAAACTCTGTTCCCATGTATTGTTAACGCAACTATTCCTTAATTATGTTTTTGATAAAAATCCTTTTGCTAAAATGCCATCAGAACACTGATAATATTAAATGTGTCTCAGCCCCAAATCGCCCCCCCCACCCCCCCACCCCTTCAGTGTCCACCATATTGGATCAGTCCATTTGCTGCACATGTTCAGAAAGGTCCAAACAGACAGCAGCAAACCATTTGAAAACAAACTATGCAAAGAGCAGTGTTGCTAACTTAGCGCTTTAGTCGCTATATTTAGACACTTTTCAGACCCCTCTAGCACTTTGATTTCTAAAAAGCTCCTAGCGCCAAATCTAGAGACTTTTTTCTGCTACTGGAGACTTTGGAGACAACATCTAAAAGCAGAGAACTCTGCTCTCCAGAGCAAGTAGATTGGTTACCCCGCCTCCTGCTCTCCTCTATCTTGTCTGCTGTCATGATTCATGCAGCTATTATTTCATCCAAATGAAAAATGGAGAACAGAGAAGCAGATCATGGCTTGTCTACAGTGAAAAGAAGGACTGGGTTATTTACTTTGGCCTTTTTGGAAACACAGGAAGGAGCAATCAGCTAAGTGAGCTTAGTGCTTGGAAGAAATCTTTCATTCCTTTAGAGACAGCATGAAAAGTCAACTGAGTACAAAACATAGAGAAGAAAACAAGAAGAAAAGGGACAAGAAGAGAGGGACACAACCTAGAACAGATAATGGATGTCTATTCTATTAACATTTCTCTATCTGTAAAATGGGTCTGTTCTGTGTGTTGTCTTCTCCATTCAGAGGGACCCCTGCCTGTCTTTGCCTAGGGCCCCATATTTCCTAAATCGGTTTTTATTAGGTTGTTCTTACCTCCTTTTTTCTGATCCGTCTGTAATGATATCAGGTCTCAAATCATCTCTTTGGTGTTATTGCATCTTCTAATTCTGTTATAATGAGAAAAGAAAGTCACATGAACAAATTATAAAAAAATATATATATTTGTGTTCATTGACTTATTAACATTGTTTTTCCTTTAATAGTTCTAATGCAAAAGTCCAAACACTCATCACTTTGTCTAAAGCTTTCAGTCCCATTTTCTGCTCATGTATTCATCACCCTGGATGTCTGGATCCTTCAATTCTCTAGAATGTGTGCAGATTTCTAAATTTCCCCCCTTTTTTTAAACATTTAAATAAAGTGTTTGTTTTCACAAAGCTCCAAGAGCACCTTCAGCTTTATGACATTCACAGGAAGTTAGCATCCATCTTTATAGGATCCCTTAATAGGGCAAGTTGGCGTTTTTGATCACTTGCATACTCCTTAAAAATGTTATTACATTGACATTAATATGTAATAACATTTAATATTTACCACCAAAATATCCAGATTGTTTGAATGAAGGTAATAAGGTCTAATGCAGGATTCCAACGACACTATTGGCTGGAAATTTAGATTTTCAAAGTATTTCACTGAGTGCCCTATAAAGGGTTAAAGTCTAGTTAGGGTCCTGAATCAGCTCAGTTTAAAATTATCTCATTTTAAACTGATTCTGGTTATTGGACAGTTTTAATAATTCTTTGTCCTGCTGCTGCTTTTGATAAGATGGAGTATGAGAGCCAGGCTAGAGAATTTTTTTTCTTCTATTAAGAGAAAGGAGTCTTAAAATTAAGAGAATAAAGTCGTAAGATTAAGAGGATAAAGTCGTAAAATTTCAATAATAAAGTCATAAAATTACAAGAATAAAGTCGTAAAATTACGAGAATAAAGTCGTAAAATTTTGACAATAAAGTTGTAATATTAAGAGAAACAAGTTCTATTTTAAGAAAACTCTTCCAAGAAGTCCTGTCTTCCCTAAAATGAGGAATGTGGAGCATCGTGTGAAGTAAAAGCCTGGTGAGACCATCCTGATCTCGCGAGCTTTCAAGGTTTCACTCGCAGATCAGTCTGGAGACTCTCCGTTGAAGAAAATTTGGAGCCGTTCACCAAACGAACGTCCAATCAGCGTTGGCTTTGAGGCGGGTTGAGGTGTGACGCAACGAGAAGCGCGACAGTTCAGTCTAAAGAACATGGCGGCTTCAGCCGATGAAACTAGCATTAGCGTGGCTATCGAGCAAGTTTTATCGGAATTACAGAGTATTTCTTCACTGAAAGAAGAGCAAAACACTGCTCTGGAGGCTTTTCTCAGAGGAAAAGATGTTTTTGCTGTTCTCCAGACTGGTTTCAGCAGGAGTTTGATCTATCAATTGGCTCCTCTCGTCGTCGCTCTGTTAGTACGTCATATGCTTCGTTGTTCTAATTGGTTTATTTGGCCCGTCTATCACCAACATAGGCCAATCAGCTAACCAGTATTTTCGTATTACTTTAGTATTACTTAAACGGAAGGTTTCCAGATGGATATGCGGAGCAAATCCATCTGGCGGAGTCAGGTTAGTGTAGTTCTACTTTAGCATCGGTTTGATAAATCAGGAAATCTTTTAGCAGCAGCATCGAACTGGGCAGAGTGGACTCTGGCTGCTGATTAGTGGAGCTGGAAGGCCGTCATCTGCTGGGCGGAGCTCCAAGCTTTCTTTCTGAAACGGGTTTTTGTTTGATGACTTTATTCTTGTGATGTTAATACTTTATTCTCAAAATAGGTAAAAAAAAAATCTAGCCCGGCCCTAATACTGCTTCGTATTTTGAAACAATAGATCATGTGGTTTTATTAAGGAGGTGGAAGTCTATGTTGTATAAATCCATTGGCTTTAGCCTGACCTGTCCACTGTCTCTGTCCAGTTTGGACATATTTCATCCTTTTCAATAAACTTTAAGATTAATATCTTAATCATAGAAATATTTTGGGTGTAACTGTGCTGTTTTTATAGATTTCAAATTAACATTTTATAATAAAAAAAAAATGTTTTCAACAAAATTGTTTCTTTTTTTCAGAGTTGGTTTATCAAGTCTTCCATATTCATATTGAGTTTTATGAAATGTGTCCTCTGTATTCCAGCTTTCCTCTGGTGTGAGGAGCTCAGAAACATTTCTACATGAAAAAGAGAACTTTGAAAATATGAAATCCACAAACAAGTACACAACAAAGTAAAAAAGGAAAAGTGAAGCATCTGGTCGCACTCAGATTATTGTTGTTCAGGAACATCTGAAGTGGATTAAGATTTATTTGGCTTGTGGAGGTGAGGAGCAGGAAGAGAAGGAAGGTTCTGGGTTTGTAATCACACCAATCTCTGCAGTATACCCCCCCCCCCCCCATCATTAACCTGTCTGTCTGCACCAGTCAAACCATGTCCAAAACTTACTCAACACACAAAAATACAATCAAGATTAAAACAAATCATTGAAGGCACACATGTTTACTCTTTCAGCTTTATTTCTCCTGTTTTTGGAGCTGAAATGGCGCCACAGAGCCAAATGTTGGTATGTGGACACATTTTTATCTAAACTTCATTTGGATAAATTTGCGATTAAAAACATTCTGAAAGGGATTAACTGTAAGTCATCAGGGAAGATTATTGTGGTTAGCATTTAGAGCAATTTAGCGTACTAGCCCCAATTATCAGTTAAAGATGCTGAAGATGGCTCAGAGGTTAAATAGGAAAATGTTAAAGCTTCTGTAAACAAATCAGACGCTTCCAAAATGGTTTACTGCTGTATAAGAGGACCCTTTGTAAAGCAAGAGCAGCATACTTCTCCTCATTAATAGAGGAGAATAAGAATAATCCTAGATTTCTTTTTAATACAGTTGCCAAACTCACCCAGAGCCATAGCTCTGTTGAACCGTCCATTCCACCTGCTCTTAGCAGCAATGATTTTATGGGATTCTTTATAAATAAGATTGATCTTATTAAAAATAAGATCATAAGCACTCCTCTATCCGCGATTGTACCTGAGGTAGTCATGGAATCTGAACCGGGTTTAGACTGCTTTGATCCAGTTGAACTCTCTGAATTAGCAAAATCATTGTCTTCATCTAAGCCTTCAACTTGTATGTTAGATCCAGTTCCAACCAGGTTATTTAAGGAGGTATTCCCTTTGATCTCCTCCTCCATTTTAGATGTGATTAATCTATCTCTGTTACAGGGATATGTACCTAAAGCTTTTAAGATTGCTGTAATTAAACCTCTGCTTAAGAAACCGTCTCTTGACCCAGATGACTTGGTCAATTATAGACCTATATCCAATCTTCCTTTCTTATCCAAAATTCTTGAGAAAGTAGTTGCCAAACAAGTTTGCGATCACTTCCACCATAATGAACTTTTTGAAGAGTTTCAGTCTGGCTTTAGAGCTCATCATAGCACTGAAACAGCTCTGGTGAAAGTCACTAATGATATTCTCATGGCCTCAGATAATGGACTTGTATCTGTGCTCGTCCTGTTGGATCTTAGTGCTGCATTTGATACAGTTGACCATAATATTCTTTTAGAAAGACTTGAATATTTTGTTGGAATTAAAGGAACAGCACTAGACTGGTTTAAATCTTATCTATCTGATCGAATTCAGTTTGTTCATGTTAATGATAGATCTTCAACACGCTCAAAGGTTACCTGTGGAGTACCACAGGGATCAGTGCTAGGACCAATTCTCTTTACTTTATACATGCTCCCAATTGGTAGAATTATTAGACAGCATGGGATTAATTTCCACTGTTATGCTGATGATACCCAGCTATATCTGTCTATAAATCCAGATGAAGCTAACCCATTACATAGATTACAGGCATGTCTTGAAGACATAAAAACCTGGATGACTCTCAACTTTCTGCTTCTGAATGCAGACAAAACAGAAGTTATAGTCTTTGGACCAGAGTCTCTGAAAAAGAAACTGATTAGCCAGTCACTTCATTTGGATGGGATTAAACTGATTTCAGATAATAAAGTAAAAAATCTTGGTGTTATTTTTGATCAGGACCTGTCATTTAAATCCCATATCAAAGAGGTTTCTAGAATTTCCTTCTTTCATCTGAGGAACATTGCAAAAATTAGAAATATCCTGTCCAGGGGTGATGCTGAGAAACTAGTCCATGCATTTGTTACTTCAAGGCTGGACTATTGTAATTCTTTACTATCAGGAAGTCCACAAACTGTAGTTAAAAGCCTTCAGCTGATCCAAAATGCTGCAGCCAGAGTTCTAATGAAAATGAAAAAGAGAGATCATATCTCGCCTATCCTGGCTTCTCTTCATTGGCTTCCTGTTAAATCAAGAATAGAATTTAAAATCTTCCTTCTCACATATAAAGCCTTAAATGGCCAAGCTCCATCTTATATCAGAGATCTGATTGTTCCTTATGTTCCTAACAGAGCACTTCGCTCTCAATCTGCAGGTTTACTAGTGGTTCCTAGAATTTCTAAAAGTAGAATGGGAGGCAGATCTTTTAGTTATCAGGCTCCTCTCCTGTGGAACCAACTACCAGTTTTAGTCCGTGAGGCAGACACCCTGTCTACTTTTAAGGCTAGGCTTAAAACTTTCATTTTTGATAAAGCTTATAGTTAGGGTGGCTCAGGTTATCCTGAGCTATCTCTATAGTTATGCTGCTATAGGCTTAGACTTTTGGAGGACATAGGGACCCCCATTTCATCATTCTGCTTCATTCTCTCTCTGTTCTCCTATTCTGCAGAATCTGTTAGTTCAATCTCTAACCTTCTGCTCTCTCTGCTTTTCCTCAGAGTAGCTTTGCCTCGTCTGTTCCTGTTTGGCTGTGACGTCATCCTGGAAAAAAAACATCAGCTGTGCTGCTTCTATCAACACCCTTGTTAATAGATATTGGAGATCGGCCTGTTTTCCAGTGTGGTCCTGTTTCTCTGACCGTGACTGAGTGGATGTGCTCTCTTCGTCCTCTGGCATGGGAGCTGCCTTGGAGCTCGTCTGCCTGGCTGTGTGTTTCCTGGACGGGGCCGCCTTTTACAGCTGCTTTTTGTATCTCTGCTTCTGTCTCCTTGAACCCCAGTCGGCCTCGGCAGATGGCCGCTCACACTGAGCCTGGTTCTGCTGGAGGTTTCTTCCTGTTAAAAGGGAGTTTTTCCTCTCCACTGTCGCTACAAGCATGCTTAGTGTGAGGGATTGTATTTGAGTCAATGAGTCAATGCAATCAACTGGTTTTCCTTAGATAGAAAACTTTGTATCAATTTGACTGTATGATCTGGTTGAACTGTAAAGTGCCTTGAGATGACATGTGTTGTGAATTTGGCGCTATATAAATAAACTGAATTGAATTGAATTCCAGCAGAGCGATCATCTCAGTTAAAAAGCTTAGCATAAAAAATTAGGCTTGCATCAGGTGCTAATTAGAATTTTAGAAGATAGAAGCTGCAAACTTTATGGAAGTTTACTTTGCAAAAGTTAGAGATTGAACTATTAATATCTAGACTTGTTGTCTAGATATTAATAGTTCAATCTCTAACGTTCTGCTCTCTCTGCTTCTCTGTTCCTGTTTGGCTGTGACTCCATCCTGGAGAGAAATATCAGCTGTGCTGCTGCCATCAACACCTTTGTTTCTAGATGTTGGAGCTTGGCCTGTTTTCCAGTGTAGTCCTGTTTCTCTGACTGTGACTAACTGGATGTGCTCTCTTCATCCTCTGACATGGGAGCTGGCTCGGAGCTCGTCTGCCTGGTTGTGTGTTTCCTGGACGGGGCCGCCTGTGGAGCTGGTTGACAGCTGCCTTTTCTATCTATGCTTCTTTTTCTGAGTGGGCCTCAGCAGATGGCCGCTCACACTGAGCCTGGTTCTGCTGGACGTTTCATCCTGTTCAAAGGGAGTTTTTCCTCTCCACTGTCGCTACAAGCATGCTTAGTGTGAGGGGTTGCTGAAGAGTCAATGAGGCAAGAGAGAGAGTTTGTAAACCACTTTTATTGTTCAAGTTTAAAATGTTATCTAAGTTCAGCTTCTGAGCAGTGGTGCCTCCAGAGGGTGGCCCCTCCACCCCACTGGCCGCCCCACTGGCCACGCCACTAGTCAGGGTAAATTATAGTAGCATCAGTTTAACATTTCCTCCCATTCTGCACAGCCAGCGATGTAACATTAAAAATCACACAATAAACCAGGATCTGAGGAGGTTTTTACTGAAGTCTTTCTGATTTCTACAGGCAGGTTTACCACAGTAGTAGATTCAAACCCTGAAATGATGGCTTTTAGTGTCAGTGGCCACCCCAAGATTTTTAGTGGCCCCATCTGGCCCCCCTATAAAACATTTCTAGAGATGCCACTGCTTCAGAGCCTTTTTCTCTTATATTATACAATCTTGTTTGTAGCTATTTATTTTTAGTTGAGTTTTTAAACATTTGAAAGTTAAAAGATTTTTGTTAAT
This sequence comes from Cyprinodon tularosa, assembly GCF_016077235.1. Taxonomy (NCBI): domain Eukaryota; kingdom Metazoa; phylum Chordata; class Actinopteri; order Cyprinodontiformes; family Cyprinodontidae; genus Cyprinodon; species Cyprinodon tularosa. Next base: position 913,568 of record NW_024038354.1, read on the forward strand.
AAATTCTTATATTTCGATTGGAACCTGTTGTGAATTTATTCCAAGTGTGTTAGATTAACTGTTTCACCCTGATTTGAACTTGAATCAAACTTTAAATCTGAGGGCATCTCAGTGTTGCAGTGAGTAGCACTACTGCCTACCAGCAACAAGGTTCTGGGTTCGACTCCTGGCCCAGGGTCTTTCTGCATGGAGTCTGCTTGTTCTCCCTGAGCATGCGTGGGTTCTCTCTGGGGACCCTGCCTTCCTCCCACAGTCCAAAAACATCAGTGTTAAGTTAATTGACTTCTCTAAATCCTCCTTAGGTGTGAATGGTTGTTTGTGTCGGGATGAAGAGTGATGGATGGATCAAACTTTAGTTCATCGTCCTAATACAGCAGTTTACTGATTGAATGTTAACCATCATTAAATGCATAGTGACATCGCTCGGTGAGGTACAGAGGAGAAGGTCCAACCTGTCAGTAAACCTGACTGAGATCAACAATAGACGTCTATATGAAGACCTCCTGAGTCCATTAATAGTCACAGTGATGCAGGAGTCTGTGGTCCTTACTGAGGTGTTCATTCTGGAAACTTTTACGACATTCCTGTTTTATTATTCGCCGCGGTCGAGAGCTGACGGGACCCCCCAGGAGGACACCAGCAGGAAAAACCCCACAGAGCTCCTCCACGCAGCATCTGGTCATGTTTCACTGACTGCTATACTGAAACGTAAACCATCATCGAGGGAAAACAGACTTTCATTCAACAGATGGATTTATGATTGGCACGCCTGACCAGAACCAGTTTACAGACCAGTTAGCTGATCTGGAAGGGAGTGGAGAGGCGTTACGTAATACATGCCTTTATGCAGGAACATAAAAATACTCTCACTCCCTCCTGAATGAATAGAAATACTTATACCACAGCTAAACTGGATATCTGGTAGCAGAGCTGGACACGTTGATGCTTTTGTTGTTCAGAGGAAGCCTGATTGATTGATTATCAAAAGAAGAACAGAGAACAAAGAAACACCAACAAAACAAAACCATCAACTGAAAGTTACAGAGTCAGGATGAGGCATTAGAGGTTGGAAAGTAGAAAAGTGTCCTAAATGTCTCTGGAGCATTGCAGGCTAACAACGAAGCCAAACCACCCCCATTCCAAAGGGGGGGGGGGGACCCGTTCATCCGTTTCTATTTGCATGTTTTCTAAACATAAACCAGGCTTTGTTGGGCTGCTGGATAAAACCTGGAATTCAACACTATTTCTGACATTTGGAATTGAAAAAGCTTCCTGGATGGAAGAGACACTTTGTTTCCAAGTCTGAATTGTTTTTAATTTTCTTTTTTGGAAGATGAATCAGATGCTGTTAGCAGCTGGTTAAGCCGGCCTTACACTGTGCGATTATTTTCAATTGTTGCTCTCAGCTACAGCTCAAACAGTACGATGAAACCTCAGGGTTTAAAAGTTCCCAGTTCACCATGTTTGTTATCACACTGCCCGACCCGACGCTCTGATGCCATCTACCTGCTCACACTTTACATCTACAAACCAGGTGGGACTCAGCTCCGCAGTGAGATGGCGCTACTCGGACTTGTCTATCTGGAAGCCAAACTAGTAGAAGAGGAATACAGACATCCTAAGTTCCAAAAACTCATTTCTGGGAGATGCTTATTGAACGAGTCCTGAAAAGAAAAGGCGATGATGCATTTAGACAAAGACATGGCTGAGCAAACGTGTCTACTACGGTCTGACAGTTTGAAAGAAAGAACTCCATTTCACTCATTGCACTCCCGCCATGCTGCTGGGTTTTCCTCTGAGAGGAAAAAGAAGAAGAAGAATCCTTGTTTGCCCTCTGAGTGATTTGCTCACGACCACCTTCAGATTAGATTAAGATTACTATCAGATTCTCTCCTCCTCACCTGTGGACCTGTTTCTGTTGGAAATCTTTTCTCTCTGAAGGAGGAAATATCCTGAGAAAATAAACTGCCTCTGATTGGCTGCTGTTCAGGAAATCCTTGAGATTCTAGAGCTGCAGGTTACTAATATTTTACTAATCCAATCATCCAACATATTCTAATTATCAGTTCGTAAGAAATCGTATGAAAAGTTATGCACAGTATTTCGTACGTTTTGGACGTTTTTCCTCGAAAAAACAGATCAGTGCGCATGCGCAGGCAGACAGACGAAAAAAGCAGATCCGCGGACGGACGTAAAACTGGGAAAAACAGTGCAATAATTACTTCTTCATGTCTCTAACTACGTTGCTTGATGTTTTGTATCTTAGGGTTAATTGTATGTTAAATTCTATGTTATTTAATGGTGCGTAAGATGCGCAAGGATATCTTGTTTCGAGGCAAGACGTAAAAATACGATGAAATAAGACGAAAAAAACGTCTAAAACGTACGAAATTACGGTGCATAACTTTTCGTACGATTTCATATGAACTCATAATGTGAATACACTGATTCATCTGTTTATTTTTTCGATTAACCGATTATTAGTCGGATAGCAAAATGTTCCTTAGAGGGGATTTTACTGAGTTTAAACCAAGTTACGCCGATCGGAGGTCACTAAAATTAGTGTTGCTTCGGTGTGTAAGTTTGCCAAAAAAATGTCGGACTCCGTAATTTTCTCTGGTCCCCTCCCTGATCTGACCAGTGATGACATGTTTAGCTGCATGTCGTCATTCAACCGCTGGTTGTCTAGGTGGTGTCCTGAAAACAACGTGGGCTACATTAATAATTGGCAATCCTTTTGGGGAAAGCCAGGTCTGATTCGGAGAGACGGCATCCATCCCACTTTGGATGGTGCAGCTCTTCTTTCTAGGAATCTGGCCACATTTATTAGTCCTCCAAAACCCTGACCACCCAGGGTGCAGACCAGGAAGCAGAGTTGTAGTTTAACACACATCTCTGCAGCTTCTCTACTGTTACCCACTCTTTACTCCATCCAGACAGTGTCTTGCCCACGACCAAAATCTAATAAATTAGCAAAGATTCCCAAAGGAGTAAATCATGATAATCTAATTAAAATCAAAATAACTCCAATTGGGGAAAAAGTTAAAACAATTAAATGCGGTCTGTTTAACATAAGATCGCTTTCCTCTAAAAGTCTGCTAGTTAATGACTTGATTTGTGATAATCACATTGACTTGTTTTGCCTTACAGAAACCTGGCTGCAGCAAGAGGATTATGTGAGCATAAATGAGGCAACTCCTTCAAGCTATTTAAATTTTCACATACCCAGAAGTTCTGGGCGAGGAGGAGGAGTAGCAACAATCTTCCAGTCTGACTTACTGATTACTCCCAAAACAATTAATACCTACAACTCTTTTGAAAATTTAACCCTTAATTTCCCTGATCCAAATTTCAAGGCAAGAAAACCTCTTCTTTTTGTAACTTTGTATCGTCCACCAGGTCCTTACTCTGAATTTTTAGATGAGTTTTCAGAGTTCCTTTCTGATTTGGTATTAAATACTGACAGGGTCATCATAGTGGGAGATTTTAACATCCATGCTGACATTGAAGGCGATAGCTTAAGAGAAGCCTTTAATGCTATCTTAGACACTATTGGCTTTGTTCAGAGTGTGAATAGTCCCACGCATTATCATCTTCATACTTTGGATCTTGTGCTGACATACGGCATAGAATGTGAAGAAATAACAGTATTTCCTCACAACCCTGTCCTCTCTGACCACTTTCTAATAACCTTCAGGATTACTTTAACAGAGTTCTCCTCCCCCAAAAGAAGGTTCAATTTTAGTAGATCTTTATCAGATAGTGCAGTTATAAATTTTAAAGAATCTGCTTCACTTTCTCTCTCCTCTGTGTCGCTGAGCAGTGCTGCAGAGTGCAAAAGCTTAGCTTATTCCCCTTCACAGGTTGATGATTTTGTTGATGGGGTTTCTAGTTCTCTGCGTATTGCCTTAGACAACGCAGCTCCTTTGAAAATGAAAACCGTTAAAAATAGAAAGCTTGCTCCTTGGTTTAATGCAGAGCTGCGTACTTTGAAGCAAAATGCTAGGAAACTGGAGAGAAAATATCGCTCCACAGGCCTGCGAGAGTCCTTCCTAGTCTGGAAAAATGGTTTACTGCTGTATAAGAGGACCCTTTGTAAAGCAAGAGCAGCATACTTCTCCTCATTAATAGAGGAGAATAAGAATAATCCTAGATTTCTTTTTAATACAGTTGCCAAACTCACCCAGAGCCATAGCTCTGTTGAACCGTCCATTCCACCTGCTCTTAGCAGCAATGATTTTATGGGATTCTTTATAAATAAGATTGATCTTATTAAAAATAAGATCATAAGCACTCCTCTATCCGTGATTGTACCTGAGGTAGTCATGGAATCTGAACCGGGTTTAGACTGCTTTGATCCAGTTGAACTTTCTGAATTAGCAAAATTATTGTCTTCATCTAAGCCTTCAACTTGTATGTTAGATCCAGTTCCAACCAGGTTATTTAAGGAGGTATTCCCTTTGATCTCCTCCTCCATTTTAGATGTGATTAATCTATCTCTGTTACAGGGATATGTACCTAAAGCTTTTAAGGTTGCTGTAGTTAAACCTCTGCTTAAGAAACCGTCTCTTGACCCAGATGACTTGGTCAATTATAGACCTATATCCAATCTTCCTTTCTTATCCAAAATTCTTGAGAAAGTAGTTGCCAAACAAGTGTGCGATCACTTACACCATAATGAACTTTTTGAAGAGTTTCAGTCTGGCTTTAGAGCTCATCATAGCACTGAAACAGCTCTGGTGAAAGTCACTAATGATATTCTCATGGCCTCAGATAATGGACTTGTATCTGTGCTCGTCCTGTTGGATCTTAGTGCTGCATTTGATACAGTTGACCATAATATTCTTTTAGAAAGACTTGAATATTTTGTTGGAATTAAAGGAACAGCTCTAGACTGGTTTAAATCTTATCTATCTGATCGAATTCAGTTTGTTCATGTTAATGATAGATCTTCAACACGCTCAAAGGTTACCTGTGGAGTACCACAGGGATCAGTGCTAGGACCAATTCTCTTTACTTTATACATGCTCCCAATTGGTAGAGTTATTAGACAGCATGGGATTAATTTCCACCGTTATGCTGATGATACCCAGATATATCTGTCTATAAATCCAGATGAAGCTAACCCATTACATAGATTACAGGCATGTCTTGAAGACATAAAAACCTGGATGACTATTAACTTTCTGCTTCTGAATGCAGACAAAACAGAAGTTATAGTCTTTGGACCAGAGTCTCTGAAAAAGAAGCTGATTAGCCAGTCACTTCATTTGGATGGGATTAAACTGATTTCAGATAATAAAGTAAAAAATCTTGGTGTTATTTTTGATCAGGACCTGTCATTTAAATCCCATATCAAAGAGGTTTCTAGAATTTCCTTCTTTCATCTGAGGAACATTGCAAAAATTAGAAATCTCCTGTCCAGGGGTGATGCTGAGAAACTAGTCCATGCATTTGTTACTTCAAGGCTGGACTATTGTAATTCTTTACTATCAGGAAGTCCACAAACTGTAGTTAAAAGCCTTCAGCTGATTCAAAATGCTGCAGCCAGAGTTCTGATGAAAATTAAAAAGAGAGATCATATCTCGCCTATCCTGGCTTCTCTTCATTGGCTTCCTGTTAAATCAAGAATAGAATTTAAAATCCTCCTTCTCACATATAAAGCCTTAAATGGCCAAGCTCCATCTGATATCAGAGATCTGATTGTTCCTTATGTTCCTAACAGAGCACTTCGCTCTCAATCTGCAGGTTTACTAGTGGTTCCTAGAATTTCTAAAAGTAGAATGGGAGGCAGATCTTTTAGTTATCAGGCTCCTCTCCTGTGGAACCAACTACCAGTTTTAGTCCGTGAGGCAGACACCCTGTCTACTTTTAAGACTAGGCTTAAAACTTTCCTTTTTGATAAAGCTTCTAGTTAGGGTGGCTCAGGTTATCCTGAGCTATCTCTATAGTTATGCTGCTATAGGCTTAGACTTTTGGAGGACATAGGGACCCCCATTTCATCATTCTGCTTCATTCTCTCTCTGTTCTCCTATTCTGCAGAATCTGTTAGTTCAATCTCTAACCTTCTGCTCTCTCTGCTTTTCCTCAGAGTAGCTTTGCCTCGTCTGTTCCTGTTTGGCTGGGACGTCATCCTGGAAAGAAACATCAGCTGTGCTGCTTCCATCAACACCCTTGTTTATAGATGTTGGCGATCGGCCTGTTTTCCAGTGTGGTCCTGTTTCTCTGACCGTGACTGAGTGGATGTGCTCTCTTCGTCCTCTGGCATGGGAGCTGCCTTGGAGCTCGTCTGCCTGGCTGTGTGTTTCCTGGACGGGGCCGCCTTTTACAGCTGCTTTTTGTATCTCTGCTTCTGTCTCCTTGAACCCCAGTCGGCCTCGGCAGATGGCCGCTCACACTGAGCCTGGTTCTGCTGGAGGTTTCTTCCTGTTAAAAGGGAGTTTTTCCTCTCCACTGTCGCTACAAGCATGCTTAGTGTGGGGGATTGTATTTGAGTCAATGAGTCAATGCAATCAACTGGTTTTCCTTAGATAGAAAACTTTGTATCGATTTGACTGTATGATCTGGTTGAACTGTAAAGTGCCTTGAGATGACATGTGTTGTGAATTTGGCGCTATATAAATAAACTGAATTGAATTGAATTGAAAGTTCAGCTAAAAATGTGCCCTTTGAGGAAATATCAATGTACAAAACGATTGTTCATCTTGAATGAAATTAATGTTAGTTTTTGTTTTTTTTACAATTTTGGTATAATTACTTCGAGTGGATTTCTCTTTCAGATAAAGGCATGTTTCAGTCTCTATACTCAAGTTAGCATAAACAGTAGTGTATAGGATTTCCTAAAAGCGCGTTCACGAGTCTACAGAAACCGCGGCAGACCAAACCAGATGAAAGTGCGCATTCAGCTCGGCAAAGAACTCATGCTCTTCCTCAACACTGAAGTCCTCAGACATTTTTCTTTCATTGTTTCTTTCTTTGCACAGGTAAACAGCACATTTCTTCTTCTACGCTTGCATTATCGGCAGAGCAGACGCTGAATGCGCACTTTCGTCTGGTTTGGTCTGCCGCGGTTTCCATAGCGTCGTGAACGCGCTTTTAGAAAAATCCTATACACTACTGTTTATGCTCTAAAAACATTCTAAATGACTTCGTTTCGAGTAAATTCTGGACGCTACCCACTCAGGACACTTGGAATACATTGGACGAGCAGTATGGAGGAATATTGACACGTTTTTTGTGGACTTTTATGGACCTTTCTGTCTCGGTCACCATAGACCTCCATTATTTGAATGTCAGCAGACAGCAAGAAGCCTCCCAGATCTCCAGATGCATTTGAGATATCAAAAAAGTACTCCAGAGTGTTGTTCAGCATGGGGGTGAGTAGAAAATGAAGGCTAATCATGTTTTGGGTGTACTATTCCTTTAATTATTGTTATAACTGATGAATCGCAAGTAATCTAACTAATTGTTTCAGCAAATTGAGACGGTCTTGCTTTTTTTCTTGGTTGTGACTTTTAACATTGCAAAGCATCTTTATGCAACGCTACAACAGCGATAACTTGTGCAATATATAATGTGCAGTTAACCATTTGGTACCGTGTGCAATAACCTGTTTCTCTATATTTCACGCCCACTGCAATAATCATATGTGGATGTGCTGCATATATCCCATGCACCTTCTTCTTCTATTTCAGTTGATGTAACGAGTTAATTTCTCCACTGTGAGATCAATAAAGTCAATCAATCAATACACTAATAGCTCTTCTGTTAGAGGATTGATTGTATTGACTTTGAATAGACTCTTAAACACGTCTTTCTCTTTATTTAGTTGAGCTTATTTTCAGGAGTGTTTAGTGCCTGCATAGTTATTAGATATAATAATACTGTGTGATTATTTCCTAATAAAGGTAGTATTTCATTTTAACCTGTAGTCACAGTGAACTATTTATCACTCAATGTGGATCAACCTTCCTTTAGTTAACATTTGAATGACCAGAGACACGTTTGTTCTGTCTCCTCTGATCGTTCCTACATGTTTGTTTCAGGTTTTGGCCTCTTTGGTGCTTCAGAGATAAACTTTGACGCAGCACCGGTCCTGGGAGTCAGATAGAGAGAGAGTGGGAGGATAAAAACAGGAAGGAAGGGGGAAGAAGGGGCACCGGCCCTCAGCTGGCCTGTTATACTGCTGTTTCTGGGAGCCGGCAGCTAGAGCTGCACTCGCTGAGGGGTTCATGAGAAACGGACGCTCTGCTCTGAGACCGAAGCTGGTTTGGGCCGAGGAAGGAGGAAGGGATGATGGAGCAGAGAGGAAACTCTGGGAGATGAGTTTATCTGGGCAGATTAACCGTCAGATGGAAATGAAACCATTCACCTTCCTAAGATCAGAACAGTATAACTGAATATGGATGCTGCAGCGAGTCAAGCTGTCTTTGAAGGTCCTTTAGTGTTTGATTTATGCAGAAAAGTTACAAAATCAAATCCTCTGCATAGCTGGAGGGTTACAGCTGATGACAAACTGAACCACAGAGTTCAGCCAAAGTTCTCCTGAACAGGAGGCATGATGCAGCTTTTCTTGCAGAGATTAAACCTGATAAGTTGGGAAAAAAAAGAGTTTGCTGTTTTCCCAAATTTCTTAAAAAAAAAAAAAGAAATCTGGGAAAACTTAAATTATTCCCAAAACTGGTGCATGATTTGTTTAGGTTTGTGACCCTATATTGAACCAAGCAAAACACAGATTTACCTTCACAGCCTCAGAAGGGAAAGATTAATGGACAAAAAGTCAACCTGTGCATTAAATTATTTTTATATCATGTTTTTGGCATTCATATAAATAAACTGGTGTGAAGCGGGAACTGGCAACCTTTTCAGAGCACAGACTGCTCTAACCAGTAGCCCAACACTCCCAACAATATTCATTGAAAATATCTGGATTGCATTTCTTTTTTTATCACATTTAATTTTACAAAATGTTTTTTTCCTACATTTTTGTCCGTGTAGAAAATGTTTCCTTACAACAACAATGGAACCAAATTCCTGGCCTCTCAGCAGATTCACTGACATCCAGCTACAGCAGCTGGTTGGGAGTAAAAGTGCTGACATGACGGACGGCGCCGTCCATTACTGATGACCCCTAACAAACTAACATCATGTTTTAAAGCCTTACCTTGACCCCCCCATGGGAATTCCTCCTTCAGGCTCCACAGTAGCAGGTAAGATAGTGACTGAGCTTTGATGAAAGCTTTAGAAACATCCGCTCCACATGAGTCACTGAAGTGAACCTACCGTACAGGATGAGGAACCAGTTCTTCCCAACTGTCAGCGCAGGTCCCCAGCAGGCCGCTCATATCTCAGTGTGTGTGTGTTGGTAGGGGTGTGTGAGGGTTTGGCAGCTGCCTGCTCGCCCCTGATAGCGCTCAGTCCTGCAGAAGCTCAGCAGAGGTTCACAGCATGTAATCCACCAAGAAGAAGATCTGCTTCTTTTTTTCCTTCTTTCTCTCAGGTCTCCTCAGTTGTTCCGTCAGAAACCTTTATTCCTGCAGTCGGCCTCTCCTCTCCTCTCCTTTCTTCTCCTCTCCTCTCTTCTCTTCTCCTTTCCTTTCTTCTCCTCTCCTTTTCTTTCTTCTCCTCTCCTCTCCTCTCTTCTCCTCTCCTTTCTTCTCTCTCCTTTCTTCTCCTCTCCTCTCCTCTCTTCTCCTCTCCTTTCTTCTCTCTCCTTTCTTCTCCTCTCCTCTCCTCTCCTCTCCTCTCCTCTCCTCTCCTCTCCTCTCCTCTCCTCTCCTCTCCTCTCCTCTCCTCTCCTCTCCTCTCCTCTCCTCTCCTCTCCTCTCCTCTCCTCTCCTCTCCTCTCCTCTCCTCTCCTCTCCTTTCTTCTCCTCTCCTCTCCTCTCCTCTCCTTTCTTCTCCTCTCCTTTCTTCTCCTCTCCTCTCCTTTCTTCTCCTCTCCTTTCGGCTGCCTCTCAGCTGTCTCTCCACTCCCTTCTCCACGTTTCTCTCCTCCTCTTAAGGCCCTTCCCACATTTTTCATTCTCTCATCTTCAGAAACTTTTAATGTCCTTTTGTGTTTTCATTTATTGCTCCTTCTGACATGTTTTATTTTAAATTTGTCTCCTTTCCTCGGTCAGAATGCATCTCATTTCTTCCTGATGTTTCTTTTGCTTGCAGACATAGATAAATGTAGACTTTCTCTTCCCCTGTGTTCTCTGTTTTCCCAAGTTTTTAAAGAAAGGTCCAGTACCCCCCTCCCCGCCCCCTCCCCCTCCGCTTGCTGAGTATCATGTTTGGCTTTTAACTGAAGGACTTGGCTCCAGCTCAGGCCTCATACATCAATAATCTGACTGCAATTCTCCAAATAAATATTGGGCCCTGAAGGAGGCTCAGCACCTCTGGGTGTTTGGATCTTAATCTAAACACAGAGACAGAAACTGAAAACATGTTTGGCAGCAGGACTGGAGGCATTTTGTCTGTAATTATCACCAACAAAGAAGTTTAATGTTTATCTAATTGTTGTGTTTTCCGCACGGTTTTAAGCGCGGCCACATTTGTGGTTCACACGGCCATTCTGCAGAAATGTAAAACCCATGAGAGCGCAGAGAAATATGTGGAGCTGTTTAAAGCCACCGCATCCATCCAGCCCCCAGCTCAGAGGGAAACCAGACTTACAGTCTGAACTTTGCAATTTAACTTAAAGCTGGTTTGTGAAATTCTCCAGATGGTCGTTGTGACAGTTGGATTCAGTCCAGCTGATGTTCAGGATCCCCTCTTGGGTTGATCTCTGCTGCCGCTGCTGCAGTAGATTATGAAAACATCTACACTGCTTCCTCTTCCTGCTACGTTTATCATGTGGACACCAGGAGAGATTCACTGAAGACATGTTGGTGGCACCAGGCTGGACTCCCTTTCACCCTGAAAGCCGACCAACTAACAGCAACATCACTGGACCAGAAGTTTGTCCTGGAAATGAATAGAATTTAAGATCCTCCTTCTCACATATAAAGCCTTAAATGGCCAAGCTCCATCTGATATCAGAGATCTGATTGTTCCTTATGTTCCTAACAGAGCACTGCGCTCTCAATCTGCAGGTTTACTAGTTTAAGGCTAGGCTTAAAACTTTCCTTTTTGATAAAGTTTATAGTTAGAGTGGCTCAGGTTATCCTGAGCTATCTCTATAGTCATGCTGCTATAGGCTTAGACTGCTGGAGGACATAGGGACCCCTTTTTCATCATTCTGCTTCATTCTATTTCTATTCTCCCACTCTGCAGAATCTGTTAGTTCAATCTCTAATGTTCTGCTCTCTCTGCTTTCTCTTATTGTAGCTCAGCACAAATTAGAGGGTTTGTTGCAGCCACTTTATTACCATAAATTGACCATGGGGACATTATTTATTTAAACACTACAGTTGGCATCTCTATATGATATAGAGGCTGTTTATGAGGAATACTGACATTCATCAGAGGGTATTTAAAAACTCTTTCCTGTAACTTTCGTCGGGAAATTATTGTAATTTAGAATCAAACTAATCTTCTTTAATGAACCACATTTGTTCAGCAAACTTATGCTTTTCTTTACAGAGTAATGCATTAAGCTGTGATGCTGCATCTTTAGCATGTTACTGTCTCTAAATATTATAAGTGAGAATAAAAGACTGCCTCCACTCCTCCTCACCCAGAACTTCTAGATGTGCTCTCTTCATCCTCTGACATGGGAGCTGGCTCGGAGCTCGTCTGCCTGGCTGTGTGTTTCCTGGACGGGGCCGCCTGTGAAGCTGGTTGACAGTTGCATTTTGTATCTATGCTTCTTTTTCTATGTCTGCTTCTGTCTCCTTGAACCCCAGTCGGCCTCAGCAGATGGCAGCTCACACTGAGCCTGGTTTTGCTGGAGGTTTCTTCCCGTTCAAAGGGAGTTTTTCCTCTCCACAGTCGCTACAAGCATGCTTAGTGTGAGGGATTGCTGAAGAGTCAATGAGTCGATGCAATCAGCCGGTTTTCCTTAGATAGAAAACTTTGAATCAATCTGACTGATGATCTGGTGAACTGGAAAGTGACCTGAGATGACATGATGTGAATTGGAGCTATAGAAATAAACTGAATAGAGTTAAAATGGAAGGTTGCTGGTTTGAATCCAGGCTCAGTCATCAGCCATGTTTCCATCAACCTTTCTTTGTCCCTTTTGAATGATCACATCAGAAGAGCTTGATGGAAACAGCTAAATTTCAAGTCGTTGTTGCGTAAAAGCTTTTCACACTTTCTTGATGCGGCTTTTGACTTTTTTTAAAAGGAGAAAAAGAGCAAGAAGAGGAGATAGAAACACATCTGTTGGATAAGTTGTGATTTAGTGAATGTTTGCTTCAAAGGCCTGGTGTGGTGTTTCTGCTGCGGCTGGCGTCTTTAATGCATCACATTTCTCTCTCCATGTCTCCAGTTAGCCTGATTAATACAAGCTGCTGTGATAAAGTCAGTAAAACTCCCCTGATTGCAACACGTTCATTAAAACTCCAGTCCATTACTGATCTGTGGTTCTTGCTAGCTCGCTGACTCTACTTCCTGTTTATTACAGCCAATGGGATTTACCATTAAGCAATACTAAGAAGTTGCCTAGGGCCCCAAGTACGTGTGGGCCCCATAAAACTCTGTTTACAACTATTCCTTACTTGTGCACATTCATTTCATACCCTCTTTCAGACCCCTCTAGCACTTTGATTTCTAAAAAGCTCCTAGCACCAAATCTAGAGACTTTTTTCTGCTGCTGGAGACTTTGGAGACAACATCTAAAAGCAGCGAAGCAGCAAGTAGATTGGTAACCCCGCCTCCTGCTCTCCTCTATCTTGTCTGCTGTCATGATTCATGCAGCTATTATTTCATCCAAATGAAAAATGGAGAACAGAGAAGCAGATCATGGCTTGTCTACAGTGAAAAGAAGGACTGGGTTATTTACTTTGGCCTTTTTGGAAACACAGGAAGGAGCAATCAGCTAAGTGAGCTTAGTGCTTGGAAAAAATCTTTCATTCCTTTAGAGACAGCATGAAAAGTCAGCTGAGTACAAAACATAGAGAGGAAAACAAGAAGAAAAGGGACAAGAAGAGAGGGACACAACCTAGAACAGATAATGGATGTCTATTCTATTAACATTTCTCTATCTGTAGAATGGGGCTGTTTGATGTCTTCTCCATTCAGAGGGGCCCCTGCCTGTCTTTTCCCAGGGCCTTAAATGTCCCAAATCCACCCCTGGCTTGAAGCTACAGAACAGAGCAGATAAACATCCAGAGCGTCGAAGCAGGAAGGCAACTTGACACCAGTTTGATCAGCATCCAGATTTCTGTTTTCAGAATGCCTTCGATGTGAACACAGCTTAACAGCTTCATTAGGGGTTGTAGATTTTTAATTATGTGATTTCCACTTGAAGACAGTTCTTGTGTTCTTGAACATTTTTGATTTTAACTTGTAGATTTTTTTGTTTTGTCTTGAGAATCTTTGATTTTTGATTTGATTTTTTCTCAATCATATTAGTTTTGTCCTACTGTTTAGTTCCAAAGTAGTAAATTTTATTTGTAATGTCTATACTTGTATTTTCAGGAATGAAACATCTGATGTCACATGTAAATATTGGAAAGCAGAAGACGTAAAAACAAATCATATATTTCTCTGTATTTATTGACATATTAACGTACTCTGACCTCTACTCATACAGTTCTTTCCACCCAGAGAAATCCTTTAAGAGGAATCTATGTGATTCAAAAAAACAAAAACAATAAGAAATATAAGGAAGTTTATAATACTGATCGTCACACAAAGTCAGACACTGGCCCAGTTTTCCCACATGCTGCATCAGCTGGCACATTCTCAGCGCTCCGACACATGGCAGCTAGAGATAAGAGGCATCCTGTTTATGCCCATCCACTCCCTCATTGAACACCCACTCTGACAGCTGATGGTGCATGGGGGGGGCGTGTCTGCGCTGTGTGTGTTTCACACATACAGTATCAGTCAGTCAAAATGGCCCATCCCAGTCAAATGCCAGCCAAACAGCAATCCACTCCCCTCCAACTTCTAGCCACTATAGTGACCCCCCCTCTTGCATATTTTTTCCTCTGACTCCACCCTTTCACTGAATTAGAGGGTCTGACCAGGAGGTGGCGCTTCTCTTTAGATCTTAGTGTCCACAAATCATGACAGAAAGAATATTTTACTACAAAGATTGATGTTAAAAAAGAAATTGTAGGGGACCAGCCAAGGACCAGCCAAGGACCAGCCAAGGACCAACCAAGGACCAGCCAAGGACCAGCCAAAGACCAACCAAGGACCAGCCAAGGACCAGCCAAGGACCAACCAAGGACCAGCCAAGGACCAACCAAGGACCAGCCAAGGACCAGCCAAGGAACAACCAAGGACCAACCAAGGACCAGCCAAGGACCAGCCAAGGACCAACCAAGGGCCAGCCAAGGACCAGCCAAGGACCAACCAAGGGCCAGCCAAGGACCAGCCAAGGACCAGCCAAGGACCAACAAAGGACCAGCCAAGGACCAACCAAGGGCCAGCCAAGGACCAGCCAAGGACCAGCCAAGGACCAGCCAAGGACCAGCCAAGGACCAACCAAGGACCAACCAAGGACCAGCCAAGGACCAGCCAAGGACCAGCCAAGGACATACCAAGGACCAGCCAAGGATCAGCCAAGGACCAACCAAGGACCAGCCAAGGACCAACCAAGGATCAGCCAAGGACCAGCCAAGGACCAGCCAAGGACCAACAAAGGACCAACCAAGGGCCAGCCAAGGACCAGCCAAGGACCAGCCAAGGACATACCAAGGACCAGCCAAGGATCAGCCAAGGACCAACCAAGGACCAGCCAAGGACCAACCAAGGATCAGCCAAGGACCAACAAAGGGACCATCCAAGGACCAGCCAAGGACATACCAGGGACCAACCAAGGACCAGCCAAGGACTAGCCAAGGTAAGTGGGGAAATTTTGAATGGCTGCTACTGTAGAGCTACATTTACAAAGGTTCTGCAACTGTTATAAAGCCTGTATAACTGTAAAATTTGAACATTTTGTAAAAATATTTCAAGCGTGAGACGTTTACAGGTATTTCTATTTAAAGATTTATTTTATTTTTATTTTATCTATTTTATTGGCCAATTCTGGCATGTGTTGTTTTAAATATTGTCTCCAACTCTTCCAGACATCATTAGTCCATCTCCAATCTATCCATGCAGTTATTTCCTCTATAACATAAATACTTGATTTTACATCAATCCATCCTTCTGTTGGGATCTGGAGTTGTTCCACCTTTCCCCAGCAGAGTGCGCCGTGGGTTCTCTGGGCTGGAGCTCACCAGCACACCTGGAGCTCGTCAGCCCATTAGAGGACCCCTCTACTTAAGCAGATGCCAGACCTTTCTTCGACGCCGCAGTGTTAGCTAAGTTTAGTTAGCGAACCTGAGCCTCCTTGTCTTTAAATTTTGTCCCCTAGAGAAAACCGTATTCTAACCAGCCTTTGTCTTGTCGCTCCTAAGAAAACCTGTCTCTCGTGTGAAGCTCTGGGAGAGCTTAACCTGAATCTGCCTGCCTGCCCTAGAGAGCCAAACCTGAAGATCTCACTTTGGAATCCACCTGCTGCTCTCGGAAGGAGAGCTAACCCCTCAATCCAAGGTCTGATCCAACAGTCAGAAGTTAGACGCTGCACCTGCTGAGCACTTTGTCAAACCAACAGTCTCTGGACCCAACCGGTTCCCCCCCTCTGAGAAGAAAGCCTGAAACTCTCCAAGGTATAATCTGCAATAATCAGAAAACTAAGCAACGCTTCCTATCCACCTGGTTAACCAAACTGTCATCTCTGCAGACGCCTGAGAATCCAGCCCGGACCTGTTTCCTGAACGCAGTCTAATTTTGTGCAAACATTTAATAAACTCTGTTAAACTTTTCATCTGTCTACTGGTAGTGTTCTGCATGTGGGTTTGATTCAGAACCAATCATGACACCTTCCACTGTAGGAGTACTACGCCATCTTCTGGTTATTGCCTTTTTAGCAGCCAGAAGCAGTATTCTCAACATTTTGTCATCCTTCCCTCTTTTTAAATTTAATGTTCCAATATTACCAGGAGACATTATATCAAAACAATGGGGAATTCTAAATTTTTATTTTGAACCAAAGTAGCTTTATTAATGGGCAACCTCCGAATATCTGTTTCTCCAGCACCACAGCATCTCCAGCTTTGGGAATCACCTGAACCTGATTGAGTTCTTCCAGCCATACTCTCTCCAAACGAGTGAACATGTGGTTTTCCATTCATATTCATTAATCATCTCCCAGTCTTTCTCTAGCACCTGAATATTTGCTTCCTTCTCCGAACTAAAAAATTATAATGCTGCATCCTCTCTTCTGTTGTGGTCTGGCTACAGCACCGCATCCACAACACAAACAATTTCCTTGGCCAAGAGGCGGGAAAAATATCACCCAGCAAGGTGATTCCAGCCATTATAATTTGTTATTGAACAAATTACAATCAGTTGGCTTATGTGCAAAGGCTGTTACATGGTTCCAGAATTATCTTGTAGATCGTACACAATGTGTCCATGCAGAAGGTTATAAATCTGAAATTCTTGAGATAACCAAAGGGGTCCCACAAGGATCTATTCTGGGGCCCATTCTGTTTTCAATTTTTATAAATGACAAAAATACATTTATATGCTGATGATACAGTGGTTTGCACTCACGCTCCCACCACTTCAGGGGCTGTACAGGAACTTCAGGTTGCATTTCAGGCATCACAAAATACATTGTTAAGTTTAAAATTGGTTTTAAATACACAGAAAACAAAGTTTATGGTTTTCTCAAAAGCTCGATCACAGCTACTTGACAAATGTAGTATCTTGTCCTTAGATGGGAAATCCATTGAGAGAGTGTCTTCATACAAGTACTTGGGAATATGGATAGATGATAAGCTGTCTTTTAAAGTACATATCAATACATTAGTGAAGAAGCATAAAGTAAAGCTTGTTTTTTACTTCAGAAATAAATCTTGTTTTACCTTCAGTGCTAAGAAGCAACTTGTAGAAGCTACCTTTTTGTCTGTGATTGATTATGGAGATATATTGTACATGCATGCTGCATCCTCCATCTTGCGTCATATTGACTCAGTGTACCATGCATCATTACGATTCATTACAAATTCTAAGTCCCTTACTCATCACTGCATTCTTTATGATCTAGTTGGTTGGACATCACTAACAATTCGTAGAAAACAGCTCTGGTATATCTTTATCTATAAAGCAATACTTGGTAAACTCCCACTGTACCTCTGTAACCTCCTCTCTGTGAGTTCCGGTAGTTATCAGTTGCGCTACTCTCAGTGGTTACTTTTTAATGTACCCCGAGCTTCAACTGAGTTGGGAAAAACTGCATTCTCCTACTCTGCACCTCGGTGATGGAATAACCTCCAGAAAGAGCTGAAATTAGAAACTCTCGTGTCCATTAATGAATTTAAAGCAACCATGAAGAATGTAGTGATGGAGATATGTGCTTGTTTTTCCTGAGATGCTCAATGTGTTTTAACATACTGCTCTGATTTTATTTTTTATTTTATTTTTTATTCTTTATTTCATATTTTGCAAAATGTAATATGTGGTAAATATGTATGAACTTCCTGTGGTTTGGCTGCTACCTTGGCCAGGTCTCTCTTGAAAAAGAGATTCTGAATCTCAATGGGACTTCCTGGTTAAATAAAGGTTAAATAAAAAAAAATAAAATAAAGCATCAGCTGCTATATCTCCACTTGGGCCACCTACCTGATCTGGTGGAAGGAGTGAATCCTTCCTAGTCTGGAAAAATAGTTAACTGCTGTGTAAGAGGATGCTTTGTAAAGCAAGAGCAGCATATTTCTATTCACTAATAGAGGAGAATAAGAATAATCCTAGATTTCTTTTTAATACAGTTGCCAAACTCACCCAGAGCCATAGCTCTGTTGAACCGTCCATTCCACAGGATCACAAAAGATCACAATTCAAGTTCAACGCACAGCCTACCTGGAAAAGATCAAACAACTTGAAGAAATGTTAGAAAATGCACCTAGCATGAAAGTAAAATGTGAAAAGGAAGAGAAGGGACAGGAAAAGGCAGTGGAGTTCCTTCATAAGATAAAATTCTTAAAGAAGCAAGCTAAAAATACATCTTTGGTAGAACGGCAGCTTAGACTGAAATGTGAGTACCAACTTAAGACTTAAAATGCACTTGATACGAAATCCAAGGAACAGCAGAAAAAAAAATCAAGAAACTGCAGGATCACGCTGTAAATCTGACTTTTGGAGATGAATCTTGCTTCAAAAGAGGGTTATCACAAAGTCTCCACCCAGAAAGATTCAATATAAGAAATTGATTACTTACCCTTACCTGCCTCCAATCAGCTTTGAACCAATGTTGTCGCAAAATTTAGATTTCTCTTATTTCATATATTTATTTATGCTATTTACTCACTTTAAAAGTTTTCACTCAGCCTCTTTCACCTGTAAGGCCACACCATTCTCTGCAGAATGTTGTTTGTAGACCAGACGTACCTTCTTCTATAACAAACCAGATTCTTTCTCATGTTTATTCATAACATGTTGCTGTTTAACCAAAGGATCTGTAATCAGTTTAAACTCTGACTACTTTCCATTGTTGTAAGTAAGGAGGAACGAACGCTGCTCTAGCAGAACAGAGCAGAATGCTGTGCCATTAGGGCTGTATGATGAACTGTTCTCTCTTTGCAATGATATGAATAAATGTGCCGACTGAGTGAAATCCATTGATCTCCGATTATCTAATTAGGATGAATAGTTGAATACTTTTTTCCTAATACAATTCTGCCTCCACTAAAGTCAATCAGCATCCAGAGTTCATCATAAAAGGGTCTCACAATCCACAGTCAGTCTGCTTCCCAAAGTGCCGGCGGTGGTCGCGCTGAGTCTGACTTCATTCAGATGACCTGGATTCAACCGCCCTCCAGCCCCTCCTCTACCCTCGTAGCTAAAGCTTCATCAGAGCGTCATTCCTCCTGGACTCTTACTGCGTTCCTCTCATCTAAACCGGTCCGGCAGAAGACCGCCATGTTGAACCTGGTTCTGCCAGAGGTTTCTTCCCAACGGGGATGTGATGGAGAGCAGAAGCTCCATCCCTATTAATTGATATTTATTTATAGAACAGATAGTTTTTGTTTCATTTCTTTATTTCAGTTTGTGTTGTGTTGTGTTAATTGGGGTTTACCTTCCTGGTGTGTCTCCTTAGAAGGGTGGAGCATACCATGTGAGCTAAGAAGGATAATGCTCTAAAGTTAAGTTATATTAGGTTTGATTTAATTTCTTTATTGACTTTAGGATTAGTTGTTTCTAAGTTGCATGCATGTAAATATTTATTTGTACCCTTTATTTTGTGTTGGGTTTGTAAATAATTTATTGTTGTTTTGTCACCCCTTCACCTGGTGTGGAGTGGGAGTGGCCAAGAGCTAAAGCCAGCTGCTGTGCTTGGCAGTAAAAAAATGGGTGTCGGTGTATTGGTGAACTGCAGCACCAATAAAACATATTCCACCAAATCTTGTTGCGCTGCCTCACCTCCTTCGCAGTGCCGCCCTCGGAGAATGACAGGGGAGTTTTTCCTCTCTTCTGTCACTTTATGCTTGCTCATCATGGACAGGTTCTCTCAACCTGTATTATTCAAGCTTTACTTCCATCTTCCAGGTCCCTGAGTGAAGCTCTAGTATCAGCTCATGCAGTCCACTGGATCTCCCCATAATGCTCAGCAGACCGTCTCTCCAACCAGCAGCCTACAGACTGACCAACTCCATCTATCTCCACTCCACCACCAGTTTCAGGACTGGGGGGGAAACAGCCCTGTTCTTTACTGCTATTCATGCATAGCAAATAAAATTCAGCACTAATGTTTCCTGCCGAGGTCTGAGCGCCAAAGACTAAAGTAATTGTATCAATAAAATTCTTCTAATTGTCTTTCTTTCTGCCTGAGTTTTTCCGATTGAACTCTAATCAAACAGACGTCTAAAGTCATCACAGATCTCAACATCATCACAGGTCCCCATCAAAACGCAGGAATCTCCAAAAACAGGCCAACATGCAAGCAGTCTCCCCCCATGAAGATAGTGGCTCCCAGAGATACAGAAAACAGTATAATAATAGAGGCATCCATGCAAAGCCAGCGTTTCAGCCAAATGCACAGAGTTCAAACCCCCATATGGAAGTCCTCAAGGAAACCAAGTCTTATGAAAATCAGGGACCATTCCCAAACCAGGGCCTACATGCAAACCCAGGATTACACCCCAACCCGAACCCTAGGTCCATACCCTAACCTGGGCCCCTATCCCCATCGAACCAGTATGCAAAGCAAGGCCATCACCAAAATACAGGAGATTTCAAACTCACAGAGGCCCCTAAAGGCAACAGAAGGCCTCCATGCAAGAAGATGGATTTAAGAAAATTATTACAAAATATTATTGAAAGTAAATATATATATATATATATATATATATAAAGACAACTGCAAAATCATTCAGAAAACAAAAATGAAACATAAAAGAGGGAGATCAAACCTGAAAAATGGCCTCCAACATCTAAACTTCCTCTGATGAGTAATTTTAGTAAACAGGCGGCTTTTCTGTGGAACATTGATTAGCATTGCAGTCGTGGAGTAGGAAGGTACCAGCCTGTAAAACTTGACCTGCGGGTTCTCCTCATGCATGTGTTGGTTCTCTCTGGGTGCTCCAGCTTTCTCGGCTGTCCAGAAGCATCATATTATGTTCTTTGGTCTCTCTATAGAGTGCCCTTGGTTTGAATGCATTGTTCTTTCTCTGTATTACTCTATAATGGACTAGTGACCTGTCTAAGGTGCACAGCTCCATGACCAACATCTGTAAAAGACAAAAGAAAAAAAGGCAGAAAAAAAAATTATGGACATCAACTACAATGGGAAAAAAGAACAAAACAAATAAATCTGAAAGAAAACAAAACGAGAAATAAAACAATAAATATGAAAAGCTAAGAGTGAAAGAGGAATTAAAAATAGAAAAACAATAAAAATTTAAAATATTGTTATAAAACTCCAAACTAATTAAGAACAGCAGAGAGGAAAAATAACAAAACCTAGGAGAAAAAATAATCTACAAAAAACAAGTAGGGAATGTTTCTCATGTTGCCACTAGATGGTGCTCTAAGCAAGCCTGGATGATACCTTCAGTCAAAGTGAGTTTTGCAAGAAGCCTTTAAAATATTAGTGAAATCTGACCTACTGATGGAAATAACTCCTCCAGCTTCTTGGCTGGTTACCAGGATGGAATAAAAACAAGGCGATGCTCCACATCAAACACACATTTACACCCATTTGCCTGATTTTCACAAATAAAATCAAAATATGAAAAAAATATGTCTTTGTTAAATGATAATGTTTGAATTTTGAAAGAAATAATTGTTTCCTCTCAGGTTTAAGAGCGATGTGATCATATTCGTATCTGTAAATACTGCCAGGCAAAGCTAGATTGCTGCCAACCGTGTTTAACTGGTCTGTATTTTCAGCTGGTGATGAAATAGGTCTGTTAATCAATCAATAGGTCTGTTTATCAATTCAAACATTATTCAATTAAGTTTGTAGTTCAACTATTTGAATTTGAAAGCTATTTTCTAAAATAAAACTAGCTTAGAAAAAAAAAAGACTAAAAGCTTTTTTTGAAGAAGCAATATCTTGCTTTAGATGGAATATAACATTTCTGTTCAAGGAGACAGAAGCAGACATAGAAAAAGAAGCATAGATACAAAAGGCAACTGTCAACCAGCTCCACAGGCGGCCCCGTCCAGGAAACACACAGCCAGGCAGACGAGCTCCGAGCCAGCTCCCATGTCAGAGGATGAAGAGAGCACATCCAGTTAGTCACAGTCAGAGAAACAGGACTACACTGGAAAACAGGTCAAGCTCCAAGATCTAGAAACAAAGGTGTTGATGGCAGCAGCACAGCTGATATTTTTGATCTAATGAACTGTAAAGTGCCTTGCGATGACGTGTTGTGAATTGCTGCTATAGAAATAAACTGAATCTAATTGTTCATTTAAACGTGCAATTTGCTTAAGAACATGCAATAATTAGCCATCTTGTTGCGGGGTGATCTACAGAGATTGCAGTGCAAATGTGAACAGTTTAGTTTCCTGAGAGTGGATGCTTTGGATAAGGAGAGACAGACTAGGTAGCAGGAACTGTACGGGTATATAACTGCAGTAGGATCCTTGTTCCTCTAAATTAAACTCTGGCCAAGGGTAAGCACAGGTCTGACTGCTTCTTCACACCAACAGGCCTGAACATACAAACTCACCACAACCTCCTAACCCCACTCACCAGCCCCCTGCCAAAAAACACACACACACACACGTACGCAGAGCACGAGCACAGACCACATTATGGTGTGTAAAAAAATCCTTGTAGACCTGTGCATATTCATACACACAACGTCTTTCAGGAATAAAAATAAATGACCATGATGAATGTGCCTGAAATAACCAACAAATACAAACACACGCTTACTGTACATACATACAGTATGTAAGCCAAGCCATCCACACACTCTTACTTTCTGCAAACATAAACCCCAAAAAACCTGAAGCTACCAAAGAAAACATCACACAGCAAAAACTGTATGAACAGGAAGTGACCTGACAAGAGAAGGTCGGTTCAGTGACGTTAAACACACATATATTACAAAACAGCACATGTACAAACCTACACAGAGGAGACTAATAGCTCCAAACTTATGTTTTCAGGGACGTGAAGGAAGGAGGTCATGAAGAAGCTGAAGTCATGCCGTGTTCACCAACTTATAATTTAGAAGATAAAGTTAGATTAAAATGTGTGAATTCTAATTAAAGAAGTCTGGTCAGCGAGGAATAATCAATAGATCATTATTTAAACCTAAAACTAATGCATTTGCGGTAATTTAATGAATGTAGTTTTAATTAGTAAAAATAGAATAATAATAATCTTCGTCGGGATCATTGAGTCTGGGAGCGGCCATCTTTGCACGTAATATGTAGCCAACATTTGGAAGAATGTTTTCAAGATGACTTGGATAATAGCGCGTTGTGACAAACACCAGATACAGCACTGGGACTTGATCAACAGCCGATACCGCACCGGGACGTCACTAACCAGTAGGTGGCAGTAGTGTTCTTTGACAAACATGGATGCCTCCAGTAAAGCACATTCATATGAAAATTACTCTGAATTAAAAACACTGATCATTTATTGAACAGATGGAATAATTTCAGATTTAAAGTCGTAGGTAAGCAGCTCAACTTCACACGAGTGAATAAAGTTAATGTGATTGGTCGTTTATTAAGGGGGCGGGACTGTTGTGGCGGAACGTTCGCAAGCAAGCTTGGTTTGAATACTACCTCTCTTTATCATGCTTTTATCTTTACTTGCTTTTATTTACCTTCTATTTTTTATGTTTAATTGCCTTACCTCACCAATAAATTGTAAAATCATGGTGCTCTGCTCTTGCATTGCAGTACATTTAAAGCAAGACCACCCAAATGTTTCTTATAAACAGTAGTCTAAAAAAGAAGGGGGATGGTGGATTTCTTTTTTTTTTTTTTGGAAGTATATATAGCCTAATTAATATATTCTATTAACCTAAAGCAATATGCATGGTCTGGTTGTTCCATGTCAGGTACGCCGGTCATTGACCTTGACCAAGGCACCTTACAGTAGAACTGCAGTCAGTCCCTTGACTGGCATGGCTATCACTGCCCCTACACAGTTAGCATGGCTATCACTGCCCCTACATACAGTAGTTAGCATGGCTATCACTGCCCCTACACAGTTAGCATGGCTATCACTGCCCCTACATACAGTAGTTAGCATGGCTATCACTGCCCCTACACAGTTAGCATGGCTATCACTGCCCCTACATAGTTAGCATGGCTATCACTGCCCCTACATAGTTAGCATGGCTACCACTGCCCCTACACAGTTAGCATGGCTATCGCTGCCCCTACATAGTTAGCATGGCTATCGCTGCCCCTACACAGTTAGCATGGCTATCACTGCCCCTACATAGTTAGCATGGCAATCGCTGCCCCTACATAGTTAGCATGGCTATCGCTGCCCCTACATAGTTAGCATGGCTATCGCTGCCCCTACACAGTTAGCATGGCTATCGCTGCCCCTACATAGTTAGCATGGCTATCACTGCCCCTACACAGTTAGCATGGCTATCACTGCCCCTACATACAGTAGTTAGCATGGCTATCACTGCCCCTACACAGTTAGCATGGCTATCACTGCCCCTACATAGTTAGCATGGCTATCACTGCCCCTACATAGTTAGCATGGCTACCACTGCCCCTACATAGTTAGCATGGCTATCGCTGCCCCTACATAGTTAGCATGGCTATCGCTGCCCCTACACAGTTAGCATGGCTATCACTGCCCCTACAGAGTTAGCATGGCTATCGCTGCCCCTTAGGGTGGCCATTTCTATAGCACCAAAAAGGAGGACATTGTGCGGCATATCAATAAATTACTAAGGTGTACATAAGAATCGGGTAAAGTCACATTTATAGCACAATTCTTAGTAGTTTAAAGAGGATGCTTGTGTAGCTGAATAGAACAAAATATTAAAGAAATGTAAAAAAGAATTGGTTCCCAGCATTTGTATTTATTTAATACATTGTGGTGTTTAAAAAGTGACCATTTTTTAACACAATTAATTTGCGCAGAACTGCTGCAATTGATCATAAAGCAGTTGTTTGGAAAAGAAGCTCGAGAAAGAGCTAGAGAATAGGACGATGCAAACTGCAAAAAGTGGCTGGAAAAGAGGAATTCATGACATGGCTGCAGCCTGTCGAGAGTAAAGATGATTTCACCATGTTCTCTATCTATCCATATCTATCTATATATCTATCTATCCATATATCTATCTATCTATCTATCTATCTATCTATATATATATATATATATATATATATATATATATATATATATATATATATATATATATATATATATATATATATATATATATATATATATATATAAACTTGAGTCATGGAACTGTGCTTACAGCTCCTTATTTCATGTAAACTAATAACTTGTGTACATGATACTTGTTGATGGCATTAAAATTATTTCTAATAGCATTAAAAGAGCATTAAATTAGAGTTCCTCATTCCTGTATAAAACCTGTGAACGCTTAATTTAATCTGACATATTAAAAAAATCCCCATCATCATCCAGCAGATGTTCAGTTTCTGCCCAAATATTTTCTTTCTGTTGTGGATTTTTGTAACAGGGATAACTAGGATCATACATAGTTTGTATGAACTCTGTTTATTCTCTGCTTCCAAACTCATCATCTCTTCATCCATTCCTGCAATAAGAATTTTCTTTTAAAGTTGTGAGATTCACTCTAGAATCTCACAACTTCTTCCTGGTCTGTTGAAGCACCAATAGTCTGCATCCAATTATTTAATTAATTGCTCTTAGTTTTTGGGAATATATACAAACTATGCTCTAATTTCTAGATACCGATCTGTTTTTACTATAATTTAATTTGACAAACCGGGTCTTCTCTACATTCTTTTTTCTGTTTGGTGCGATTGCAATAGCGGGTCTTGATCTGGACGGACCGGAGGGGAGCAAAAAATAGCTCAGCTCCGTATTTTGACGGTGAAGGACGGAGAAGACGTACGTGGGCGGTGACGAGCGGAGGATGTGCAACAGCTCTCATTGATTTACATGACAGACAAGTACTCCGTACGTGAGCGGGGCGGAGCGCTGACGGAGTATGTGGAATCTGGGGGTAAAGGAGGACAAATACACGTCCGGCTGGGTGCAGCGCCGGACGCCGGACAGTGCAATGAAAATCCGGACTGTCCGCCCTAAAGCCGGACATCTGGCCACCCTACTGCCCCTACACAGTTAGCATGGCTATCCCTGCCCCTACAGAGTTAGCATGGCTATCACTGCCCCTACATAGTTAGCATGGCTACCACTGCCCCTACATAGTTAGCATGACTATTGCTGCCCCTACATAGTTAGCATGGCTATCGCTGCCCCTACATAGTTAGGGACTCTTTTGGGATTCCCCCCCCCCCCAGTGGGACTGGAATACTGCTTATAAACCCTGTGAACTCTTTATTCTCTAAAACAGTGCCTGCCACTAGTAAAAGCTGCATCTTGTAATAAATAAATACTTGAAGTCCTTTTTTGTATCCCAAGGGGTCAAGGTGGTATTTTTGTAGAAACTCGTAACCTCTTGCGCACCAATTTGAACAAAAGTGTTCATCATAACTGGCCAGTGTTTTCCATACAGGCAGAAATGTTCCTCTAATTGCCATCACTCACCTCCTCCAGACCTGTGCTTTACACCTTAGCACCGAACAGAGCAGAGGGAGTCAGGCACAGGAAGGAGCAGGGAGGAGCGAGGGTTGAGGCTGACGAGGGTGATGCTGGTGCTTTAGGAGGAGGACAGAAGGGAACAGAGGGTCCTTTAAGTCCACCCCGGGAGACAGCGGGGTCAGTGTGTTTGGCCTGGCCAGCTTTCACCCATCTCTGCCTCTCACTCTCAGTTTTCGCTCTCTGTCCCAGGAGCTGCTTCTCATTAAGCCTATTTGTTTTGGCCTCTTCACACTGGCACTTAGCAGCAACACGCTCGCTCGCATGTGCACGCACTGACGAACTTTGCGTCCCACGCACACATGTATACGCAGTTTTTGTTTGTTTTGGCTGTGACCAGGTGCCACTTAGTAGTAGCTCTAAACGCCAACGATCAGCCAAACACACCGCAGTGTTTATCTTTGCCAAGCTTGGACTCACTCATACACATAAACACAGAGCTGTAAACATAGAGCAGCTAAAAAGTGAATGCAAAGAATAATGTCTCTGCAAATCAAAAAATTCAGCATTAACCCCTGATGAATTAATAGCTGCATGTTTTTGTTTGGATAATTAAATGATGCCCTTTTGGGTACCTCACTTTTTTTTCTCCAAAATCTTGACCTGCATGAACCTTTTCATAAGAAGCAACAGCTAAAGAGAGCAAAGTTTAAGTTTGCAGGGGTTACACGGCTTCAAGTTTTATGACACTTTTAATCATTAAATAAATTGAAATAAATTACTTTTATGTGACTTTCAATTAGATTCTATTCAGTTTATTTCTATAGCGCCAATTCACAGTACGTCATCTCAGGTCACTTTCCAGTTCACCAGATCATCCAGTCAGATTGATTCAAAGTTTTCTATCTAAGGAAAACCAGCTGATTGCATCGACTCATTGACTCTTCAGCAATCCCTCACACTAAGCATGCTTGTAGCGACTGTGGAGAGGAAAAACTCCCTTTGAACAGGAAGAAACCTCCAGCAGAACCAGGCTCAGTGTGAGCGGCCATCTGCTGAGGCCCACTGGGGTTCAAGGAGACAGAAGCAGACATAGAAAAAGAAGCATAGATACAAAAGGCAGCTGTCAACCAGCTCCACATGCGGCCCCGTCCAGGAAACACACAGCCAGGCAGACGAGCTCCGAGCCAGCTCCCATGTCAGAGGATGAAGAGAGATGAAGAGGTTAAACGCAGAGTTAAAACTGTTAAGTTAAAATCAATCCGCTGGACTTTGTTTCCAAGTTTGAAGACGTTTCTCTTCCATCCAGGAAGCTTTTTTGATTCAAAATGTCAGAAATAGTGTTGAGTTCCAGGTTTTATCCAGCAGCCCAACAAAGCCTGGTTTTAGTTTAGAAAACATGCAAATAGAAACGGATGAACGGGTCCCCCCCTTTGGAACGGAGGTCGTTTGGTTGTTTATTACTTAACAGGTGTCTAAGGTATGATGGCTGGTTATACTTCATTATTTATGGTTATCAGATAAAGGAGCATCAATGAAGATTAAACATTGACTTTTTACTCTTAAACTTCCTGGTCAGCTTTGGTGGACCATCTGCTTACGTTGCAGGTTGAAAAGGCAGAGATAAATTTGCCAAAAAGTAAAAAAAAAATAAACGTTCTTTTTAAGTTACAATCAAATACCTTAAACTTAAAGTCTATCCTAGAATTAAAAAAAAGATGTTGAGCAGCATCATCTGTATTTCTGCTGTGAGGAACACTGACACCCGTTTTGTATCCATAGCCTGTTACAATGAGGCTACCCTCCTACATAGAAAAATATACAGTACACATTCCCCTCTACAACACACACTTTACTGTACATGGAGCTGGAAACAAAAGACGCGTTCTTTTACCAAGTATATTTTGGACCCCAACCCTCCCAATTTTCTGTCTGGAACCGAGTGCATAGAGCTTACAAACCGGTTAGGTTTAGGTTTCCAAATTCACCCAGCAGGAGAAGCGTAAACAGCACCATCATTCTCAGGATCCTATATTTAGCACATGCATCTGCACGCGTCCAGTTCCACACAGAGCATATGTGAACCCCCTCTCCTGTAGTTATAAAACCATTGTACAGAGCTGCAATGATGTCTGCCACTTAAATATGTAAATATGTGGACTGTGCAGCACTGTGCGTTCAGTGATGGCCCTGTGTTTTCTAACAGGGGCCAGGAGCCCCATGGCTCTGTGCTCAGAAATATTGCTCAATCATGGATTATAACCAACACCAACTTTTTACTCTGGAAAAATTGGGTGAATCCTTCTGCGAGGGGAAAATGATACAATGTTGAAATAGAAAGGCATAATACGAGACAGGTGTCTAAATATGAGGAGTAAATTATTTTAGAATTAATCGTGTAACAATATCAGCTTTTCTGGACAGTTTGGGTACAAACCCCTAGAATAAAATCTTCCTTGTTTGAAAAGATTATGTCCAAAAATAACCAAGATTTTAGGAGCAATTTCTGCCTGAAAAGTTCAAAGTGAATTAAACCTGGAATTACTTTGGTTATAAGATCTAGATCCAAAACTTTGGTTCCTGAGAAATTAGAAATATTTTACCAGAAGAAACATCAATATAACTGTTACTGTGTCTAATCTATTCTATGGCCAAAATATATTCTAAATAAACACCATGAAGATCCATCATCCATCGGAAAAAAGTCAGAATTCTGACTTTAATGTCAGAATTCTGACTTTTTTCCCATGTTACAGTTTTTTTGGATTGCTTAAGCACGATTTTCAAAACAGGGCCCATGTTTTCAAAACACTACACACAATTAGCACAACCACACAATCAATTAGCAAAACACTACAGATCCTTTGCATAATTAAACACTCTTGTAAAAACTATACACTTCTGTTTAAAAACCACACTTTGTTACCATATGAAACACACGTTTCACATTACTATACTCTGTTTGCACGAGTTACACTCTGCTGTGATAAACCTAAAACACTTTTAGCACTTCTACTTCCCTATGATTAGAGTTGGCTACCATCAACAAAGTACAAATATAATGTAAATTCACCAAACAATACACAAGACCAATGTTGCAGCGTGAAGAAACTCATTTATTTCTCAACACGCCCAAAATGTGACATGGAGATTCATAATACTGTAACAAAATGTCACTTTACGTATTATACTGTAAAAAACAAAACAAAAACTAGACATTGTCTCTTCGCCTAGCTGGATCTGGCCAGAGAATTTCATCAACATCGCAGGCAATGTTGTCATTAGCAAGACACCTTGGAAAGAAACGTCTTGAATGACAAATCCATCCTTGAATTGCTGCTACCTCCATCTGGTCACAGGCCTCCTCCATGGCCTGGATGAGGGGTACCTGAGCCTGGAGACGGAGATCATATACCTTCCACCGCCATGCAGAGAAAAACTCTTCTATAGGGTTGAGAAATGGAGAGTATGGTGGAAGATATAGGAAATGTGGATGTTGCTGAAAGCAGTTCTGAACCAGAGCAGAGCGGTGGAAAGACACATTGTCCCAGACAACAATGTATTGCATATGATCCATTTGATTTGCTGCTGTTATGTTGTGCAATTGGTCCAAGAATGTAAGTATGAGTGCTGTGTTGTAAGGGCCCATATGGGCATGGCGGTGGAGGACCCCATTCTGTGTAATGGCTGCACAGAGTGTTATATTACCCCCACTTTGCCCTGGGACATTGACTATAGCTCTGTGGCCAATGATGTTTCTTCCCCTCCTTCGTGTTTTCGTCAGGTTGAACCCAGCCTCATCTACGTAGATAAACTCATGCTGGATCTACTCTCCATCCATTTGTAAAACTCTCTGAAGAACAGTGTCAGGCAAAATTGTGTTCAGTGTAGATCTAGTATACATATCACAGTACAGTAAAAGATTATGAGACAGTATGCAAGATCACAATGCTTAGGTGAATACATACCTCTGCATAATCATGCCGCAGTCGTTTCACCCTTTCGGAATTGCGCTCGAAAGGCACTCGATAAATTTTCTTCATTTGAATATGGTTTTTTTGTTAGGATGCGTGCCAGTGTTGATGTTGAGACCTGATGGATATTGTTGAAACCGACGTGGTTATTGACAATGTTAGCTTGGAGCTGTTTGAGGGTTATAGCATTGTTGGCCAAAACCATGTTTACTATCTCCCTCTCTTGCTGTTCTGTAAACATAGGAGGCCTTCCCCCTCGTCGTTCCTGACCCTCAATCCTATGTAGAAAAAAAAACAGTAAACAATAGTACAGTAATTTCACAGGAAAAGGTAACAGAAGTGCTGATAGTGCATAGAATACAGTACTGTAAGCAGTTGCTGAAACCGTGCAGATGTTTTTGATATGATGATATTTTTACAATACCTATTTTCCAGTCGAAATTTTCTTATCACACTTGCCACTGTGTATCGGCTTAGATTTGGCTGTACTCTCAGTCCAGCCTCCCTCAGCGTCAGGCCGAGGTTGACAACGTGGTCAACCAGTGTTGCACGTATCTCATTTGTCAGATTCGGTCCTCTTTGAGCACGTTCTTGTCTTCCTCTTCCTCTACCTCTACCTCCAGCATGGCCTCCATCTCTTCCTCTTCCATTGATTTCTCCTCTGTTGATTCCTCTTCCTCCTCTTCCTCCTTGTCCTTCTCCCCCTCCTTGTCCTCCTCCTCCTTGTCCTCCTCCTCCTCCTCCTCCTCCTTCTTCTTCTTCTTCTTCTTCTTCTTCTCCACCTCATCCTCCACCTCGTCTTACTATTTCTCTGACTCTTTCCATTGTGCTTGAAGACCAATGAACTCACCTGCTGCTTTTTATAGTGCTTATACACCTGATTGGTGTGTCTACAATTAAGCAAACAAGTGTTTGCACACCTGATGACTGTGTTGAATCAATTGGTTGGAAGGTGTGGTAATTTGACAGTCAGTGCTTTGGTATTGCAAGGAAGTGACTTAATAATAGATTTTTGTGTGTAATGTATGTTAAGTGTGTTTAGTGTTTTGCAAATCACTGTGTGTAGAGTTTTGCAACAAGTGTGAGGTTGACAATGTGCTTATAGTTGTGCAAATAAGGCCGATGTTTTGCTTCTTGGGTGTAAGGTTTTGCTAATAGTGTACTACTTTTAACTTTAGTGTGTAAGCAATCCAAAAAAACTGTAAACTGAAATAAAATTTAAAAATCAGTTAACTTTTTTTTTTTTTCAGTGGCCCTAATCCTCTTCCGTAGAGATCTGCAAATGCGTAGAGAGAATTCGTATGTGTAATATCTGGATTTTCTGCCCTGAGCACAGTCTTGCAGGCTTATGGCAGTCCTTTATCATAAAATCAGCTTTCCTGACAATCCGCAATTACGTCTAAGATAGCAAAGACAAAGTTTGGACTTGGAAAAACTAAATTTTGACTACCCTGAATGACACTTTAAGATATCTGAAAATATATTATGACTAGTGAAAATAAGAATTCAAGATATCAATCAATCACATTTTGGAGTTTCACAAGTCTGGAAATAACCAAGATATCTCAAGGGTATTTTTGACTAGTCAAAACTCTATATTTTGATATTTGATATAATTACGAAATAGCCCCCTGCTGTGACTGAGCTATCATAACAGGTGCAGCTTATGAGGTGAATTTAGGCTAGCTGTAATGGCGCTGGCTTTTCTTGAAAAAGTTGTTTCAAAATGCCACAATGCAGAAAGAACTCAGAAGTACGGGATGTGCACCGAACAAGAACTTTGTGAACTCGAAGGCTGCTTTAGAAATATGTGGAGAATTGCTCCGAGGATGTTACTTTAAGGCGGATTATTTAAGCTCCGCTAAATTAGCGGCATCTGTTTCACAGTCAATCCGATTCAGGAGCTCAGATGTGTAAAGAGAGCCATTCGAGAAACTGCTTGACTTCCAACCAATGATTTGTCTGTATCTGATGTATTTTTGTTGAAACAAAAATACATCAGACTTAAGTGACTCTGCGTGTTTACAGACTGATCTGCATATTTGTAGATCTTCGTACACATTTACAAATCTTAACCCACATTTTTAGATCTGAATACAGGTTTGTGAATTTTTCACACAATTGCAAATCAATTACACACAAGTTATTTTACACATTTGCAGATACTCATACAGACACACAACTCTCCGCACACACTTGCAAAAAAAATTGCAACAATATTGCTCCGATAGTTTCGTTCTGGGTTGCACATACTTAGAATCCCCATTTTTAAAAATGTGTTCATTGTTTGCACCAATATGGGAGCGAAATTCCCTCCATATACTTGAAGAACCAGATAAGTTATATTTCAAGCTTTAATTGTTTGGTACATTTTGAGGTTGTGAACCTGACCTTTAGGATGCACAGATCAAACCCAACATATTAAATAATTTTTTTTATCCCTGTGTTGAGACTTGATCTAATTCCCTTAAATAATGACTCCCTCATGACAATTAATTTTGTATCAGCCCTGTCTCACTAGTGTGAGCGACTGAGCTCCTGATTGTGAGCTATCTCTATAGTTATGCTGCTATAGGCTTAGACTGCTGGAGGACATAGGGACCCCTATTTCATCATACTGCTTCATTCTATCTCTATTCTCCCACTCTGCAGAATCTGTTAGTTCAATCTCTAACGTTCTGCTCTCTCTGCTTTTTCTCATAGTAGCTTCATCTGGTCTGTTCCTGTTTGGCTGTGACTCCATCCTGGAGAGAAATATCAGCTGTGCTGCTGCCATCAACACCTTTGTTTCTAGATGTTGGAGCTTGGCCTGTTTTCCAGTGCGGTCCTGTTTCTCTGACTGTGACTAACTGGATGTGCTCTCTTCATCCTCTGACATGGGAGCTGGCTCGGAGCTCGTCTGCCTGGCTGTGTGTTTCCTGGACGGGGCCGCCTGTGGAGCTGGTTGACAGTTGCCTTTTGTATCTATGCTTCTTTTTCTATGTCTGCTTCTGTCTCCTTGAACCCCAGTCGGCCTCAGCAGTTTTTCCTCTCCACTGTCGCTACAAGAATGCTTAGTGTGAGGGATTGCTGAAGAGTCAATGAGTCGATGCAATCAGCTGGTTTTCCTTAGACAGAAAACTTGGAATCAATCTGACTGGATGATCTGGTGAACTGGAAAGTGACCTGAGATGACATGATGTGAATTGGAGCTATAGAAATAAAATGAGTAGATTTTAATACTACCTCTTTTAATCATGTTTTTATCTTTACTTGCTTTTATTTACATTCTATTTTTCATGCTTAAATGCCTTACCTCACCAATAAATTTTAAAAATCATGGTGCTCTGCTCTTGCATTGCAGGGCCACCAAAATGTTACTTATAAACAGTAGTCTAAAAAAGAAGGAGGATGGTGGTTTTTTTTGAAAGCATAAATAGCCTAATTAATATATTCTTGAGATGACGTGAGTTATGAATTGGCGCTATAGAAATAAACTGAATAAAATTGAATTGTGCATTGTCTATGCAGGCAGGAGCTCAGAGGATTAGTTGTCCATGCTGAAGTACCAAATAACTTGGTACGCTTATTGAGGTTGTCAGCAAATTGTGTGTAAAATGATGAGAGAGAGAGAGAGAGAGAGACGTTTTGTGAGGCGATCAGGGCACTGTATGTATGAACGTGTTGACTCAGTGAGATTGGCGGGTCCGTCCCCAGGGACTCGTGGCTTAGCCGGCGGCGGCACAATGTCAAAGCTAAACACATCTAATTGAGAAGGACATGCACAGGCCCTCCCCTGTGTGTATGTGTTGGACAAAAAGCTATGGAGCGACCGAAAAACAGCAGAATTGTTTGGCTAAATAAACTGAGGTAACTTTGTCTGCGGCTCCTTAAGCTCGTTTTCTGACAGCATACCGACGTCTGCTGGGTAAATAAGATGCCAGTATTCAGAGTGCTCTGGTTAAAAATGGCTTTCTGCAATATTAGACCCTACAAGAAGCAAATTAGCTTTTTTATCAGAAGTTATTTTATACTTAGTTCCTCTGTAAGATGTTCCTCTCCAAGACACTGGGTTGAATTTGAAAATATTTGTATAAAATCTTTTTCTAAATACCTCAGTTTTTGCTTTAATTTTGTGCACCATATTATTTGCTCTTTTGCTTGTGGTCAAATTGTGCTCCAGTAATCAGAGCCACATGCAGACATGCAGGCGGGGGTTGAGGTTTGAATAAAAAGGTAAAGATCTGCAGCATTAAATAAGATAAGATGCTGTAATTCTCATTAAACATGCAGGGTAAATGCAACAGAACTGGACTCGCCGCCACTAATGGCCAACCTGACTAGCTTGTCTTAGACTTAGACAACTTTTATTGTCATTTTGTATGCACAGAGGGTATACAAAATGAAATTTCATTTTGTACAGCTTTTAGACAGTGACTGAGCAGCAGCACAGCAGTAAGATAGACATTTCCATTCCATAAAGTGCAGCAGTGATCAAATGTAAACAGTGTGGGACAAAAAACATGGTGCAAAACGACGCATTGATATGGAAGTTCAGAGCATTAATATCTATGGTGCAAATATGCAGTGTTTGGTGTTATCAGTGTGATGCAGAGTCTGTGATTTAGAGTTTCAACAGTTCATCAGTCTGATGGCGGTGGGGAAGAAGCTGCTGCAGAACCTGCTGGTCCTGCATTGAATGCTGTGAAGCCTCTTCCCAGAGGGCAGCAGGGAGAACAGTCCATGGTGGGGGGGTGAGGGGTCAGTGATGATGTTACGGGCTCGGGACACGCAGCGCTGGAATGAAATGTCTTTAATGGAGGGAAGAGGAGCCCCCACACTGCAAAAATGATCTAGAAATAAGTCAAAATATCTTAAATTAAGTGTATTTACCCTTAATTCAAGTAGGTAAATAGGATGATTTGCCAGTGGAATGAGATAATATACACTTGATATAAGACAATTAAATTGTGTTTTTCTTATTTTAGATGTAAATTGTCTTGTTCCATTGGCAAAGTGTCTCACTTACCTGCTCAATTCAAGAAAAAATGCAATTTTTTAGTACAAAAAATGACTTATCTAGATTTCCATTTTTTCCAGTGCATGATCCTCTCTGCTGTTCTCACCTTCTTCCAGTCTGAGGCGCTGCAGCCTCCACACCACACAGTGAGACAGCTGGTCAGAACGCTCTCTATGGGGATTCTGTCTCTACTGCTCTGGGAAAGTGGAGCACCAGTTATGTGCAACTGCTTCCACCATAATGAACTTTTTGAAGAGTTTCAGTCTGGCTTTAGAGCTCATCATAGCACTGAAACAGCTCTGGTGAAAGTCACTAATGATATTCTCATGGCCTCAGATAATGGACTTGTATCTGTGCTCGTCCTGTTGGATCTCAGTGCTGCATTTGATACAGTTGACCATAATATTCTTTTAGAAAGACTTGAATATTTTGTTGGAATTAAAGGAACAGCACTAGACTGGTTTAAATCTTATCTATCTGATCGATTTCAGTTTGTTCATGTTAATGATAGATCTTCAACATGCTCAAAGATTACCTGTGGAGTACCACAGGGATCAGTGCTAGGGCCAATTCTCTTTACTTTATATATGCTCCCAATCGGTACAATTATTAGACAGCATGGGATTCATTTCTTTGGAGTTGGCGTCTTGGCTGTTGTGTGGCGGTGTTTACCTTCCTGTTACCAGCATGGGCCCTAAGAAGAATCAAGCCTTGGAGGATTTTGAGGAGATAAGGAAAGTATTGGATTTCCTTTCTGAAGAACCTCGGCCATTGGACTCAAACAAAAGTCCATTCTGGACCTGCTTGAAGAGGTGAAGGCTTTACGACTGCTGAATGAGGAAAAGGACAAACGGATTGCTGCTTTGGAATACCGAGTGGCTGACTTGGAGCAGTACACCAGAATGAATGATGGGATCATCACTGGACTGCGTGTGACGCCGACGCGGTGGCAGGGACCTGTCCGGCTGGTGAGCCGTCACCCGGACAGACGAACTCCACAGCAGAGCAGGTGGCCTCTTTCCTCTTGGGGAAGGAGATAAAGCTGGACTGTGACTCCGCTGCAGCGTGCCACCCGCTCCAGAGACGAGGGAACAACAACAGATCGCCGTTTATCATAAGGTTCAGTAACAGGAAACAAAAAGCTGCTCTGCTGAAACAGGGCAGGTTGCTAAAGGGGTCAGACGTGTTCATTAACGAGCACCTGACCAGGAAGAGCGCCGACATGGCGAGGAAGGCCCGGTTCCAGAGGAGGCAGAAGAAGATCCAGTCCACATGGACCAACTGTAAGGTCTTCATCATTCTGGATGGAACACGAAGCTTTTGGTCATTAGGGACCTCACAGAGCTGGATAAATACGACTGAACTCTCTGAGGAACATTTGGAGCACAGGTGATATCACGCACAACTCACTTTCACCATGGCACAAGTTACAGGACCTGTTTCTGCTTCACTTATGGACACGACACTAAAACCTCCGACTGTTGGTGTCGATAACCTGGAAACATTCAGCTACACGGGTTATAAAAGTCAGGACATGGAAGACAAAATGGATCCAGATAACAACTTCTTCTATGACATGATAACTGCTGCTGCTACAACTGATCAATTCAACAGCGCCGTTCAACTAGATAAAACGTTTTCTATCATTCAGAAGTTTAAATGCAAACTTCCACAACATCAAAGACTGAAGCAGTTTAAACAGCCAATCAGCATCATAGCATCTCTGAAACATGGACCAATCAGGAGAAAGGAGCTGATTCTGAGCTGCAGGGTTATGAGTTCAATTCCATCATTAGAGAAGGAAAACTGGAGCAGGAGTAGCTGTGGATGCTGACAATAACTTAGAGTATAAAACAGTAGAAATCCTGACCAGAGTGACTAAAGATTAATTTGAGTGTTTAACAGTTGAAATATTTATTGATTGTTAGTTGTATAAACAGAGCTTCTGGTTCCAGTGTGGAAATATTTAGAGAATGGTTTCAGCAAACAGTTACATCTCAGAAGATCTTCTTCATCTGTGCGACTTTGATATAGATCTATTTCACTCAGATAATCATAAACCTACTGAAGAGTTCGTTAATAGCAGGTACAGTTTGAGCCTTTTTCCTAAAATCACTGGACCCAGCAGAATCACACTCAACTGAGCCACATTATAGATAATAGATTTACTAATAGATTAGATAACAATACGTTCAGTGGATTAATAGTTCAGCATATTAGTGATCATCTTCCAGTCTTTGGTTTCAGCGACAATTTCTACATGAAAAATAAGGATTAAAGTAATCCACAGTTTAAAAGAGTAAGAACAGAGGAATCACTCCAACCTTTCAAAGAGGACTTATTGAAACATAACTGGGAGTCTGTTTTATAAGAAGATAAAGTTGATAAAGCATATGATCATTTTCATAATATTCCCTCATAGAAACAAATACTCAGAAGCTCCATGGATCACAAAGAGTTGAAAAAAATGCCTGCAAAAAAAGAACAAACCGGGATTGATGCTGACAAACTAGTCCATGCATTTGTTACTGGACTATTGTTAGACTTAGAAAACTTTTATTGGACAGGGCAAACGTTAGCCCGTCTGCAGCGGCCAGGGCAAACGTTAGCCCGTCTGCAGCGGCCAGGCCTAACGTTAGCCCGTCTGCAGCGGCCAGGCCTAACGTTAGCCCGTCTGCAGTGGCCAGGGCTAAGATTAGCTCTTCTGCAGCGGCCAGGGCTAAGATTAGCTCATCTGATGTGGCCAGGGCTAACGTTAGGCCTGGCAGCTGCAGACATGGCTAACATTAGCCTGTCTGCAGCAGCCAGTGCTAACGTTAGCCCTCCGCAGCGGCCAGGGCTAAGATTAGCTCGTTTACAGCGGCCAGGGCTAACGTTAGCCCATCTGCAGCGGCCAGGCCTAACGTTAGCCCGTCTGTAGCATCCAGGGCTAACGTTAGCCCGTCTGCAGCGACCAGGGCTAACGTTAGCCCGTCTGCAGCATCCAGGGCTAACGTTAGCCCGTCTGCAGCCGCCAGGGCTAACATTAGCCCGTCTGCAACAGACATGGCTAACGTTAGCCTGTCTGCAGCAGCCAGGGCTAACGTTAGCCCATCTGCAGCGGCCAGGGCTAACGTTAGCCCATCTGCAGCGGCCAGGGCTAACGTTAGCCTGTCTGCAGCAGCCCTCTCTCTGCATAGCCGTGTGTGAAGGACCGCTGGGTCTAATGGAAGCTTCTAGTTAGAGTGGCTCAGGTTATCCTGAGCTATCTCTATAGTTATGCTGCTATAGGCTTAGACTGCTGGAGGACATAGGGACCCCTTTTTCATCATTCTGCTTCATTCTCTTTCTATTCTCCCACTCTGCAGAATCTGTTAGTTCAATCTCTAACGTTCTGCTCTCTTTGCTTTTTCTCATAGTAGCTTCATCTGGTCTGTTCCTGTTTGGCTGTGACTCCATCCTGGAGAGAAATATCAGCTGTGCTGCTGCCATCAACACCCTTGTTTCTAGATGCTGGAGCTTGGCCTGTTTTCCAGTGTAGTCCTGTTTCTCTGACCGTGACTGACTGGATGTGCTCTCTTCATCCTCTGGCATGGGAGCTGGCTCGGAGCTCGTCTGCCTGGCTGTGTGTTTCCTGGACGGGGCCTTTTACAGCTGCCTTTTGGCACCCCCAAATAAAAAAAATACATGGACTACTTTCTCAACTTTAAACCTTGACAAGACATCTGGAATTTTTTGCAGTATTGATAAAAGAACACTATAGAACCCCATTTGTTATGGGATTTAAATGACTCCCAAAGTCATTTAGAATTGCAGAGTAACATGATGTAGTCTAGAAAAATGGATAATTGCTTCTACATAACAACAAATGTGGTAATTTATAAAAAAAAAATAAACTTGGATAAAATCTGACTGATTGCTCAAGACTCCTCAATCAAGTATGGAGCACCTTCAACATTTTTTTTAGATTAGAAATAAGAGAAAATTGGTGAATGCGAAATTTTCTCCTAAATTACTCGTATGACTGATTTAGGAACTAATTTGTTTGTTGGTCTGCCTGGCTGTGTGTTTCCTGGACGGGGCCGCCTGTGGAGCTGGTTGACAGTTGCCTTTTGTATCTATGCTTCTTTTTCTATGTCTGCTTCTGTCTCTTTGAACCCCAGTGGGCCTCAGCAGATGGCCGCTCACACTGAGCCTGGTTCTGCTGGAGGTTTCTTCCTGTTAAAAGGGAGTTTTTCCTCTCCACTGTCGCTACAAGCATGCTTTGTGTGAGGGATTGCTGAAGAGTCAATGAGTCGATGCAATCAGCTGGTTTTCCCTAGATAGAAAACTTTGAATCAATCTGACTGGATGATCTGGTGAACTGGAAAGTGCCCTGAGATGACATGATGTGAATTGGAGCTATAGAAATAAACTGAATTGAATTGGATAGTTTGATTGTTTTTTTTGGCAAAATGTTCATTTGATTTGTGTTTATCTGACTGTGTTCATTATTATTCCCCCACTAAATGAAAAAACTAATAATTTATTGTTATTTAGAGACTATTAATAACAGGAGGTGAAATGCAGCTCCAGAGGAGCTTTGGGTTTGGCCATGTCATCAATACGCTTCTGTTCCAATTGACCCAGATTTATTCTACATGCTCCCGTTCTCCCAGAGACCGTGCTTTCCTTTGTTCTTGTCAAGAACACACTTGGCGAGGACGCGAGTCCGTACTCGCGTTCTTGTGAATTGAGAAACAGCCCCTGTTCTCTCTGCAGCCTGAATAAATAGTATTTCCCATTAATCATTAAAGCCCCCAAAGTTTAAAATCAATCCCCATGACGAGTTCATAAAAACATTTGACCACAAATGTGGCTGAAGAGACGGGGAGAAGTTGTTACTGGACTGCTGACAGACAGAGCAGGACCAATGTTGGTCTGTGCTCTGTTTATTCCATATGAAACAGGTGTTGCACACCAGATGATGGTTTGCTTACTCAAAGAAAAAAATCACACAATCACCTGCACTTTCAAATAAAAATTATTTTCATTAATATTATTTCCCCACTGCAATTCCTTTACATTAAACTGTTTGTACAATGTTTTGAAACTACTTTATCATGTCTGTTAGCACATCCTCCACTATTTTCTATTGACAAAATGTCAGTGAATTAAGCCCTTCAAAGAAACATCATTAAAGTAACATGGTCTCTTCTTGTGCACGGTTAATCCCTCTCCAAAATAAACATGCATTAATAACCACATGATTCTTGTCAGGTATTCATTGAGGCTTGTCAATATTTGAAGAATCAGAGTGGTCTGGGCCTGTTTCCAAAGCCAATTAGCTACAGTTACCAAAACAAAACTGTTTACAAAGATATTCCTTGGCTGAATTGTAATACGAACATCCTCTCCAAGCTGGAACGTCAGATCTGTCTCTGCTGTTCCCTCATGACGTGAATGGTGCGTGAAACGGGACAGGTGCTGCAGGTGTTGCAGATCTGCACTGGACCCGCTCAATGTGGGCACTGTATGCTGAGTGCGTGATTCTAGTCTTTTAGCTGCACCCCTGGCTGCTGCCCTGGGATGATTGCACCAGCAGGGTTTACTTAAGGCTTTGAGCATGACAGCTGCTGGAATACCTTTTGCCCACAGAAAATGGGACATGGGTCATACCAGTGCTACAGTCACACAGGCCCAGGCAGCACGGTTCCAGCAGGGAACTTAAATGGGCTGTGGATCAGAGCTCATCCCAAACTGACTACAGATGCTGCCATGGACTGTATAACATAAATGTCTTGCAGAACATTCACATCTGTCCCTAACTTTTACGGACAGTAAGTCCAAATGTATTCATATGGCAGGTGAATTTGACTTTAATTCCATCAAGGTGTTTGTTACTTGTAGGATAATGAGGCAAAATCATTACATAAACTTTTGCAAAAAACTAAACATTTTCCCTGTTTGCTAGTTTAAACGGATCCAAAACTTGCTATGGTCTTACATTCTGGTCTTTATGTTTTAGTCATTAGTCTGTTCTATCCTCTCGTCTTAATGAAGTTCTGTCTAGTTACCAGATCCACTTTTTTCCCGCCTGGTTATTCTTTGCTGCCCCCTAGTGTCCTTTGCTTTCCCCTTAGGTTTTTCTACTTACTTCTCTCTACACCTGCTTCCTATCAGCTAATTAGTACTCCATTTGTTTCTGTCCATATATATGTCGGGTTCATAAATGTAGGTTTGCAAAAGAAGAACTGAAATACACAATAATGGATACAATTTCTGCAGAAAGGAGAGACAGTTGAACCCCAGACTCAAACACACTGTCTCCCACTGGACCTCCTCCGCAGAGCATTTTATTAACAGAACATGACGCATGGTTACAAACAGAGTATTGTTCTGACAGAACAATTGATCAGTTCATGAAGACAGAATGCTCCATCAGAATAACGAGGCAGGATGGTCTCCTGACTGAATCATGAGACAGGAGTAGAGCATCCCCTCGCACAAATGTTTCATAATCACACATTAATTTTATAATCATCATTGAATAAACCTAACAATATACACATCCTGTTCAGTAACTCGTTTGCTGAGTTTGAATTCAGGGGCTGTATCCTCTGAAGGTCAAAAACATCCGCCGATTACATCATAGAATGGCGCCGAGGCAGGTTTGGATTTGAAGACTCCTTGTTATGCGGCCATCAAATGCAGCCTTGTTTTTGCCTGTTTTGAAAGAATAGTCCGGTGTACCCTACGCAGCCTTGTCTATCCTATGATTTATTGCGAGACAAGGCAAGTAGAGTAACTATTAACATAATCCAAATATGTAAATAGTTCTGTCTGAAATGAATGAAAATAGCTGTTTTAAATGGTTAGTCAGATATGTGGCGGGTTGTCAAGACCCAGTATTCAAGGCGAGACAGACAGCAGGATAACTGAAAGCGTTTATTTAAATCAAGAGCAGGCTGTGGATCCGTGGTATCAGTGGCTACTGTGGGGCGCTGCCCATCACTGGAAACTCTGTTTGGAGAAAAAAACTGATTAGTGACCATGATAATCTGATGGAGGATGATTATCCTTGTGAGTCACTAACCTGGTTAAACAATTCAGTCTATCTCCATAGAACGAGGAAGGATCAAGCCGGTGGGATGTCTGTGAGATGCGGCGGGGGCCACCCAGAGAGTACCAGGTGCTGCAACCCCGCAGAACATGCAGGAGTCTGAGCCAAGTCAGGGAAACAGATCAGAACAGGAAGGCTCAGAGGTCAAAGAGTCCGAAGCCCGGTCAGGGATATCAATCAGAACAAGAAGAGGCATGTTCAGGGTTCCAGGAATCCACAGACAGTTTAGGCAGAACATTCAGACAGGAACAGGCAGGATCAGTGGTTGAGAGGCAGATCAGGACATTTAGAAACACTAGGGCATGCTAAAACCCTCTCACCACTATCCCCCGAACAATAATTTCGCCCCGATGGCTAAGACTGGGCCATATAAATAGAAGTAGGAGCAGGTGGATTAGATGATCAGCAATGAACAACCGGGCAGAGTTAGACAGGTAATTGGAGAGAGCAATTAGGCCAGCCATCAGGAAGATGGAGGAACAGCT
Organism: Cyprinodon tularosa; assembly: GCF_016077235.1. Classification (NCBI taxonomy): domain Eukaryota; kingdom Metazoa; phylum Chordata; class Actinopteri; order Cyprinodontiformes; family Cyprinodontidae; genus Cyprinodon; species Cyprinodon tularosa. The sequence goes on from NW_024038354.1 coordinate 956,460, forward strand.
GGCACAGAACAATGTCAGAGTGTGTGGAGAGGTCTCAAGAACATCTCCGGCTTTGGACAGAGGACTATCAGCAGGGCTAGAGACAGTCACACCAAGTTTGCAAATGAGTTAAACAGATTTTTCACCCAGTTTGACTCTCCTTTACTCTCCTTGATGATTCAGCTTGACGTCTTTACTCAAGTAAAAGTGAAAAAGTATGTGATCCAAAAAGTATAAAAGTATAAAGTAACCTTTAAAAAAAACAGCCAGATGCCACTCTACGAACTGAAAGCTAAATTTTTCGACTATTTCTAAAAATTCTCTGAGATAGGTCCAAGGATGAGGGAGGCCTTGTTGGTCTCCCTCTCCCGATACGCTCTTGCCTGTTTCTGACCTTTCAGACATTTCAACATCTTTTTCTGAATCCCACATTGTAGCATGGCATAGACAATTCACGTTAGCAGTTTGAAGAACACCTGCTTGCTTCTGATGATTTCCTTTAGCTAACCAATGAGTGTTTGCATTATAAGACTCATCCAATGACACTAGTTTCACTAGATGTGGATGGAGCCAATGATCTGCATTGGATGGAGCACATGATGGGAAATAAATATTTAGAAACATTAAACCAGGGGAACCAATTAAAAACCATCGGGGTCTGAATAAAGAAAATCATCAACCAGTAAAGACCCGGAGACATTTTTAATGATCTGTTACTTTAAACAGAATTTAACACTGAAATAAAATTAGGTATTTATGCATCCATGTTATACATTGAATTTATAAATAAATATATAAACAAATTGAAAATTTTTCCATTTTAAAATCTGAAGGGTTTTTTTTGAAGTAGAGAACCACAATCATTCAGTTTGGTTTATAGACAATTTCCTGATTCCCATATTTTCTCAAACCCCTGAACTGAGCGTTTGTTATTTTCTTTCTTTTTTCTGTCTTAATGTTGGCAGTGGGCTTTAGGCTGCCCTGCAAGGCTTTAAACCTGGGTTTAACCAGAGACTAAGTCATTCTCAAGCACATATCAAGGAGCTCATTTTGAGCCTGGATCCAGATTTATTGTTGATTCTGTTCATGGTGGAGAATCCTGCTTCACATCAGCAGGTTGAGCCAAACATCCTCTAAATGTGCAGGGTCATCTTTGAGCACCATTTCACTTTTCTTTCACCAGTTCACCACAGTTCTTCCAGCAGTCCACACTTTCTCTGCTCTCTTTTTCTCATGGTCTTCTCCTTCTTTCCCATCGCCCGGCTTGCCACAGGTTTGCCTGCTGTGTCTAAAAGTAGCAGCAGCAGCAACCCAGACTGACAGCTCATTGGCTCATTTGGATCACGTGCAGCCTGGAGCCGGACGCTCCCCAGGGCTTTACCGTATTAACAGAAGAAGCTGCGCAAGGGAAATTATCCACTGTCGTCAGACAACATGCGGTAATTTATAAATGTTTGAAATGAAGTTGGTTGTGGATTAGCGAGCAGGTGGGTCCGGATCCAGACTGGGGTCCACTAATCCGTGACCTCCGTGACCTCTGCTCTAAGTGTTATCTTTCCAAAGAGCTCTCACTGATGTTTCTATGTTGAGGTATGCAAATGTGGTGGCATGGCCTAGACCTAGATGAGCACTTGTAGAAATACCATTTTTGCAGATATTTCAATCACATTTGGAAGGCTGCTTGCCAGGATATTAGACAGTGTTTCTATTGTGTCAAAAAGTTAATTCCTGCCTTCTGGAGTTCAATTCTTAATTATTTTCACAGGCGAGAATTGTTGTCGAGGTGAGTTCCTTCTTTATATGGAGCCCAGAACTTAATTTTTACTCCATATGGCTGAAGAGCTATAAAAGTTTGAATTAGGAGAGGCCTTTTTCAGCTGAAAACCCTGGGATTGGGAAGGATCTCAACCTTTTTTTTAATTTCTCGATTGCCTTTTTTCGGTCAATTTACAAAAAACTGTTAATTGCTTGAACAACATTGACACAAACGTTACTCCATGTTTTCATCCCTGTGGAGGAAAAGCATGTCTTCAGGATGGTTTTGCTGTCATGTGTTCAGGATGAAGAGCCTTTTTAGGCGTCGTTTCTGAAAAAAGACCTAGAATTGAGATGAAATGTAAACATAAGTGAGAAACCGGTTAACATTCAACATTTCCTTATCTTCTTTTTAGGCTCCATACTAGATGAATAATTGTGTTTCTGAACTCCACACCCCTTGTCAATAATCCATTACTCCTAATTTCCAATCTGAGGTCACTTCAGTGACACCATCAGGGATACATCATCTCTATCTTTGCACATGGGGAGTTTTACTTTGCTTGATTAATAAAATCACTGGCATTTCTTATAGAGTTTCCTATTTTATCAGGGTCTCTTAGTGAAGATTATTCCACCGCTGGTCAAAAAGTGGAATTTGACTGATTACATCTGTCCCTTCTAAATATTTTCCTTCTAAGGTCAATGATTTTATTTCTTCATGAAGCCGCTGACAGAGCATGTTGTGATTTGGTGTTGGTCTGTTAGCTCTTTGTCTGTGGAAGCTCACCTGGGACCATGTGTAACTGTATGTTTGCTCAGCAGACTGGCCCAGCTGTATTTATTTCCTGGCTGGCAGTGGCGAGATGATGGCGCTGGTTCATGTTGGTCACAGCCTGGCGTTCTCCTAGCAGCCAGAGACAGTTACTTTTGGTCCAGCTTCAGTCTAGCTTAGGTGGCCTGATTGGACACTAATGATGGATATCCCGTTTCTGGACTAACCTTCAGAATAAACGCATTTAATTGTCTTAGTAATTAGAAAATTGTGTCCACTGCAAAAAATCGTCTGTTTTTTTTTCTTAAATTAAGTAAATTTGTTCTTGAATTAGGAGGTAAGTGAGACACTTTGCCAACGTAACAAGAACATTTACATTTAAAATAAGAAAAAAATTGAATTGTCTTATTTCAAGTGCATATTATCTAATGATCTTATTCTAAGAATAAAAACTCTCATTCCATTGGCCGATCATCTAAATTACCAAATTAAGGTTAACTACACTTAATTAAAAGGAATAGCTGGTCATCAAGGAATAATCAATGGATCATTATTTATATATAAAACTATCATATTCGGAGTAATTTCATGAATTTAGCGTTAAAGCTACAGTGTGTAATTTTCAGCGACATCTAACGTCCAGACTGCAGGCCGCAGCAACATGAACATCTCCCCCCCACCGCTTCTCCCCCCCAACAGTACGGCGAGCGTTACGGGACAAAATGTCTACCACGACGTCCGCATCACCTACCTTCTCAAGTAATGAGGTTTGTTTACATAGATAATTTTACAGATAGTATTTCATTAGTCTGTGTGTTCAGTACCGTCTCAGTTCATCTCTCTCAACTTGCCGTAGTTACTTTCGAGCGTAATGGGCGATCTCGCAATTGCTAGTTTGTTGGCTCTGCGCTGCCGTAGCGCAAAGATGTCAGCCTCCATGGCTGCGAGACCCGCTCCTATGTAATTATAAATAACGAATTCTAAGGCAACGCAAATATTAAGATTAAGAGGCTGAGCTCGTAGATGATGATAAATAACATAGTTATGTATAATATATTACATTTCTGACTGTATATCCCTGTAATTATTACACACTGTAGCTTTAATTAGTAAAAAAATAAAAACAATAATCTTCGTTGCGATCACTGAGTCTGGAAGCGGCCATTTTTGCGAGAGGGAGGATTTGCCATCGAACTTCTGGCCAGAGAAAAAACACGTAATATGTAGCCAACATTTGGACGAAGAATGTTTTCAAGATGACTTGGATAATAGCGCGTTGTGACAAACACCAGATACAGCACTGGGACTTGATCAACAGCCGATACCGCACCGTGACGTCACTAACCAGTAGGTGGCAGTAGTGTTCTTTGACCAACATGGATGCCTCCAGTAAAGCACATTCACATGAAAATTACTCTGAATTAAAAACACTGATCATTTATTGAACAGGATGGAAGAATTTCATATTTTAAAGTTGTAGTGAAGCAGCTGCTCCAACCGTTGCATTTCTCAATTCTCACGAGTGAATAAAGTGAATGTGATTGGTCGTTTATAAAGGGGGCGGGATTATTGTGGCGGAAGGTATGCAAGCAAGTTTGGTTGTGGCCGGTTTGTCGGAAGCATCTTGCTAACCAGTTAGCAACTTAGTGCTAGTAGGTTCCCAATGGGAAATTCCATTGGGACCAAGTAGCGCTAAATTGGTGACTTAGAAACGACGCTGTCAAGGAACGCTATGGACAGAGGAAACATGCAAGAGGAGGAGAGTTTAGTGTCGGAGGTCGTGGATGAGTCTCCTCCGTCATCCATTTTTTATTTAGAGGAGGAAAGCGGGGACGAAGATGTTGTGGAAGAGGATGCCAGGGCGGCAGAAGCTTGGTTTGGTGTAGAAGGCTTCCAGCCGTACATGTTTGAGCCCTTGCCTCGCAACGCTGCCAGTTCTGTTAGCTCTACGCCTGCTGAAGACACAGACGTCCATCCCCGTGAACACTGGGACGGAACTCAATGGGAAAGGAAAGGATTCTGATTTCAACCGTTGCGTATATTAGCTGCGACATATGAATCAAGATGCTATGACCGAAAACATTTGATTGACAGATGACCGTTGATATATGATTGACCGAATCAGAAGATAATAAAAAGATTTTAGGACAGGATTTTTTTTTAAATAGAAATTTTCCAACTTTTGGGACAATATGGTCTGATAAAGATTACATTTATATGCATGTTTATGCAGTGTCTAATTATGAATTTTCACAAGGGATAAGAAATAATCAGCAAACTTAAGAGAAAAAAAGATGTTTTGGAGTTTGTCCAAATGCTTTTCTCTTAGCTGTCGGTTCTTCTCACGACAGGTTGCTCCTTCAGGCCATGGGAGAACAGAGTTGGCTGGGGAACACTGAGAAGGATTGCTCAACTGTAAAGGTTGGGAGGTCCATTAAGCCATCTGACAAGAAGAAGTGATGATGGAACATGGTTTAGTGTAAAACTTTCATGTGAAATAGGCATGGCACTCATTCAGTGTCATCTTATTAATAAACACAAACAGCCCCAGAGAGGAGGCTGTTGGCAGGAATCTGTGCCCACAGCCCCTAGTGTCACGCTCCTGCTGCAGAGCAGATAAGAGCCTTCAGATCTCTAACAGCCGAGGGTGACGGCTACAGAGCTGCTCGGCTCATTGCATAGAATGCTGGCTGATGGGATTCATTTCATTATTATATCCATCTTTGAAAATGGGATTATATTAACACTATTAAAACTATACCCTGTTTGACGACTATGAACAAACTGAGGTCGCACATTATTCAATTAAAAGCAATTAAATTGTTTTCCAAAAGGAAATTAAATGCTGTAAAAGTATTCTTCTTTTCAACCAGATGTTGTAGATGTGAATAGCTGTTGGCAGGAAGGCTCTTAGGTAGCAGTCTGTATGGACTGGATCTGGAGAAGCTTCTTACTGTTTAACTGGATGATCAAGAGGATGCTTAATGTTTGCCATCATGAAGGTGCCGTTAGAGATCACACCTTTCCCAAATCTAGATTCATCTTCATGGTAGCTCTGGTTTTGGAGGACATCTTTAAAAATATGTTCATGTCACAGACTCTGCATCACACTGATAACACCAAACCATAAATACTGCATAATTTCCCCATATATATAAATCCTCTCAACCTCCAGATCAATGCGTATTTTTGCACCATTTTTTTTCCCTCCAACATTGTTTACATTTGATCACTGCTGCGCTTTATTTAATGGAAATGTTCATTTACCGTCTGAGAGCTGTACTAAATGAAATGTTGTTCTGTATACAGTACACTCTGTGTATAGAAAAATACTAATAAAAGTTGTCTAAGTCTCAGACAAATCAAAGTATCTTGAGTTTCTAAAGAATCTTAAAGGAGAAAGTAAGTGGGAAAGCATCTTAAGTTATTAAATGTTTTCTGTAACTGAATTAGGATTTAGCAGGGAGGTGCAAGTGGTTAGGGCATAGGGCTTGAGTTCTGGATTCGAGCCCCACAGCCTCCACTCTGGGTCCCTGAGCAAGACCCTTAACCCCACACTGCTCCCCGGGCGCCGCACAATGGCAGCCCACTGCTCCCCAAAGGGAGGGGTAAATGCAGAGAGTTAATTTCACCAACATGAGATCGATAAAGTTCAATTATCATTAATGAATTTGTGACAAGAAACCTTTTCAGATTGAGATGTTTCATGTTTTTCTTGTTGCAAACGTTTTTGGGTGCTTTACCTTCAGCAGTGTTTTCCTGTTTATACTTGCAGTGGTTGCCCCTATGCTACACACATTCACACAACACTAAGCACACAATGCACTAAACATGCACTATGGCTCTTATGTGCAACAACCTTAAATGTTTTTTCTCTATTATGTTAAATGAGGGTGAGGGAAAGAGATATAACTGATAGTAACTTGGGACTCAATTTAATGCAGTTTTTTTTTTAGTTTTTTTTTTTATCTAGCACCACTTCACTAGATGTTGCCTTATATGAACCTCAAGCTCATTTAAGCTTATTTAAGGTTAAATAGCATCCAGCGTTCCAATGTAATTATAGACAGATTCTGTTATTATAAATGAGGTTGAATTGTTTGGCTCATGGACTTCATTTATTTAATTGTACCTCATGTACCTATTGTTCATAATTATGTTGAAGCGATGATGAAACATTGTTTGGAGCATTTTAACTTTCCTCCATAAACTGCCTCATGTTGTTTTGAGTATTTAATTATAGAGCAAACACGTCAAAGACGAACTGGTTACCATTGCTCTTGGAGTAGTAGCTGACTGGAGCTTCCCTGTGGGAAGTTGGATTCTTTCCCAAGTATGTTTTTGGTTGGATTTTCTTTTTCTACTCAGGTTTCTTCCCACAGTCTAGACGTGCATGTAAGGTTTATTGTTTATATAATTATCCTTCTGGTTGTGAGTCTGTAGGTACAGAATCTGTTACTGTTAGCAAAATAGAAATCAACCAATTTTTGATACAGATTTTCCTAATGTTGCATTAAGCTGGGCGAACACTGTCCGATATTTTCAATCCGCAGCTCAAGCTTAAAATGTACGTCAGGAACCAGATGTCGGACTTGGTGGCGAGAGATGGCGCTGGTCGGAATGGCAAATCTGGAGAAAGAAAAAGAAGAAGAAATCCCTGGTTTGCACATGGGCACGACTGGAGAATCGGCAACTTCTCTCTTTTTGCACACCCAAATGGAACAGCGAATAACTAAGGCACTGTAAGCCCAGATTACATGTGTGACACATCATTTGAAAGATAACACCTTCTAGTTTCTGAAAACATAAACAGTGTGACTAAAACACAGCTTAATCTACAGTAGTGAAAACATGACTCATATTTGTTTTCTTGTCTGGAAAATAATAGGTCTTATTTGAATAGCAGCAACAAAGACATGCTTGACAATAGACATGTATCGTTTTATTGATTTTATTCTATCTGAAATGTTTCACTAATACAGATTATTTAGAGACATTTGACACCAAAATTGTACGTTTTACTTTCCTTTTTTTTTTTTTTTTTAGAAAAAGTAGTAGATAAGGATTATATATAAAGTGGGACTTAATGACACACTGTTTTTGTTGCTGTTATTTACCAAATATTTTATCTTCAAAATATCAGCAGAAACTTAATTTAGGCTTGCAATTAGGAAAAATAAAAATTAAAAGCATGGAATTGCTCCCTTTCTGAACTGATTGCTGTTTTATTTTTAAAAATTGGTTAAGAAGCTTAGTTTTTGTGGTTTGGGTTCATGTTTCTTCATGTGAACACCTGTGTGTGTCCAGCTGACGTTCCTGCTGCTGGCGGAGGAAAAACAGCATCAGATAACGAAGGTGCTGGACCGTGCGCGGTTACGCACAGGTGAAGAGGAGTGTGTATCCCAGGTGAAGGGTAGCATGACGAGAGCGGAGCAGCACAGCAGATGAACCCGATAAGAGGATTATTAGTTTATAAAACATCTCGCCTACACAGCTGGGCCGCCATGGTGAAGAGACCTCTGCAGCCACTAGTCTAAAGCTCAGCGGTCGCCCAAAGCTTCCCTTGCTGTCTGCTCTCAGTACTCCTCCTGTCACAGTTTTGGTTCTGTTCAAGTTTTATCTCTGAATTTTAATTGGTCTTATTTCCATTCTTGTGTTCTATTTATTTTTGATTGTATTTGAGTTCTTAGATATTTCTTGTTTGCCGTCTTGTGTCAGTGTCCTCCTCCTAGCTCCCTTCTAGACTCCTCTGTTCACACCTGCTCCTAATCTGCTAATTAGCCTGCTCTTTGTTTCTCTCTCCATATATTCTCCTACTGTTCAGTCACTCTTTGCTGTTCCAGCACATATAGGGATTAAAGGAAATGAAATTGCAAACAAGATTGCTAAGCAAGCATCACAAAATAAAACCATCGATATGATGATTAACTTAAGTAAGACAGAAATGAAAAGCATCATTAAACAAAGGATGAAGGAAAGGTGGCAAAAACAACGGGAAGAAGAAAGGAGAGGAAGATGGTTTTATAGGAATCAATGGAGAATCGGAGAAATGAGGCGAAAAGAAGGAAGCAGAAGAGAGGAAACATTTCAAGACTTATATTTGGGCATAAAGCATTAAATAATACACTATTCAAAATAGTGTATTATGAAGACGAAACAGTAGAACATGTAGTGACATATTGTAAGAAGTATGAAGAAGAAAGAAAGAATTTGGTTAGAGACATTAATAAGTAGAAAGGGAAATTTGATTTGATAGATATTCTGCAGAAAAAGTAAAAAAAAAGTTGTCATTATTTTTTTAAATATTTAAAAATAATAGAAATAATTAGGAGGATTTAGTATTTGTAAAGTAATATTATAGATATATAGATAAATAAATATAAGTATCTGTATGAATAGGGCCATTCTGATCCACACTCCTCACCAGTTGGTGGCGGTAATGATCACCGAAAAGTTGTTTGCCAACCGCCATTAAACGCAACAAAACAAGACAAGAAAAGACTCTTTGCTGTTTTGTCGTCAGTTCCTTGCTCTCTTGTTGTGATGATTCCTGGTTTTCAGTAGTTTTGGATTTTTGTGGATTTATGTTTTTGGATTTTTGCTTCTGTTACCCTTTTTGTTATTCAAGAAACCACTTCTTCTTCTTCAGCAGGCTTTAATCCTCAAATTTGAAGCTGCAACATGAACTTTTCCAGATTTGTAGGATAATAATCACTGATGCAGGTTATTTTTCATAGATTCTATTTAATACTCCAACACAGAGTATTGTATAATTGAGCACAACCCCCAGACCAAATATTAACGGAGTGGTGTATTTTACTTAGACTTAAACAGATTTATTTTGTCCTTTTGTATATACAAGCGTAGACAAAAAGAAATTTCGTCTAGAACAGCCCTCTAGACAATTTTATTTCTTAAAGTGCAGCCTTGATCAGGTCTGCAGCAGTTGTTGAGCTGCTACTGCCTCCAGCTCCTGCAGCGCTCACTTCTCCTGGCTCAGGGGAGGGAGAGGATGATGATGATGATGCTGTGAGGGTGGTAGCCCTCCTGGGTTGAAGAGGCTGACGTGGTTGAAGCAGCAGTGGAGCCATCGGCAGGTTTAGCAGCGACAGACTATGCTAGAGAAGGTGCGGAAGCAGGAGGGGGGCGAGAGGAGCCGGCTGGGGATGTTTCAGCATTTGGCAGGGAAGCATCTAGAGTGCTCTCCTCATTTTCACCTGCAGAGGGCAGTGCTTCCCCTCTAGATGCCGAAGATTGCCTGGGAGTGCCATGATCTAACGTGATAACAGCCTGATGCATGTCTCGCTCCGCCTAGCTCCACTCACATACATCTGGGAACCCGCTCATTGAAAGTGATTTCCCCAACCGAATTTATGGTCTGTCCAATCAGGACGCAGGGTGGGTGTGTCCTGGAGTGGAGAAGCGACCGTGAGATTCCAACAACAATGGCGGCTCGCATTGAGGAAGCAAGCGTTAGCATTGATGCTGCTATTTCTTCTGTGTTGTCCAATCTATCTGATATTGTTTCATCAAAAGAACATCAGAGAACGGCTTTGAAGGCTTTTGTTGGTGGAAACGATGTTTTCGCCCTTCTCCCGACCGGATTTGGCAAGAGCTTGATCTACCAAATGGCTCCTCCTCTCACAGCGTCACAGGTTAGCTTCGGTGTGAGTGGTTGAAATAGCATGTCAATAAAGATGACAGACAAGTGGCTTATCCAATCATATGCAAGGAGTTTTTATATGGCCCAGCCTTCAGTAAAGGCAATTCCTATGGCGGGTTCCCAGATGTATGTGAGTGGAGCTAGGCGGAGCGAGACATGCATCTGGCTGTTGTCAGGTTAGCCATGATCTGCTGTGATAGCTAACCTTAATAACTCATGCCTTTCACCTGCCTCATTCTTTCCAGCTCCTAATCATCACTCATCTCATCGACCTGCCAGTTGCCCTTATATTGGGCTCAGTTCCAGCTCTCATGGCCAGATCATTATTTGTTTTCTGTTAGTCTGTCTGTTCTGTCCAAGGTGGAGACCAGTTTAAAGGTCCTGCTCAAGTTCTGGTTCCATGTCCTGTCCCGGCTACCCTCTTCCACTGAGCCTGCCCGTCTGCACCTGATCTTGTCTGCTCCTGCCCGTGTCTGTCGGGTCTGGCCAACAAAGAAGCCAATCGACCCCCATTCCAAAGGGGGGGGGCCCCGTTCATCCGTTTCTATTTGCATGTCTTCTAAACTAAAACCAGGCTTTGTTGGGCTGCTGGATAAAACCTGGAACTAAACGCTATTCCTGATGCTTTGAATTGAAAAATCTTCCTGGATGGAAGAGAAACGTCTTCAAACTTGGAAACAAAGTCCAGTGGATTGATTTTAACTTTTTTGGAATGACGTGGACGACTGAGAATCTTCACCAGCATTTAATTGAGTAGTAAAAAAAAAATATGACAGTTTCAAAACCATTAGTATATTTTTCCACTGGGTTTGGATATTTACATCTAAGGTCATTTTCAGTTTTATTCATTGAAAATTAACTTTAGCCCATTTCATTAATTGGGGACTCTTTACAATATACCTTTTCTTTCTTTTTCTACCCACAAATTCTATGTTGGATAACCCTGAAATTTTCCATTTTATAATCAGCTCACCTCCTTAAAAATGAAGAAATGAAGAAAATGAAGAATTTCTCTCTAAAAAAAATCATCTCAACAGGATCTAGAGAAGTTCCTAGAACACAGTGTGAATTCTTTATTATTACTTTATAAAAGTTTTTTAATGTCAAAGTCCGCTCATACTCAGAATTCAAACTTCTGAAAGTGCTTTGAATATGAAATTATTCCATACTGCTCAATAAATGATTATTATACTAATATAGGAAAAGTAGAATTACAGATATTGAGCCGTTCCTCCATCTGTAGTAGAATCAGATTCCGCAAGGCTGCATGGATGAGGATCTTTCCCTCCAAGGCCGTGGTTTTAATCTGCAAATTTGCTGCTTTTTCTGAGCTCTTATACTTAAGTGAGGTAAATAAAGCAAGAAATCAACAGGGGAAAGGGTTTAGCTCTTAAAGTCAAGTCTGCTCATATCCAGAATCCAAATTTCTGAAAGTTCTTTAATTCTGAAATTCTTCCATCCTGTTCAATAAATGATCAGTGTTTTTAATTCAGAGTAATTTTCATGTGAATGTGCTTTACTGGAGGCATCCATGTTTGTCAAAGAACACTACTGCCACCTACTGGTTAGTGACGTCACGGTGCGGTATCGGCTGTTGATCAAGTCCCAGTGCTGTATCTGGTGTTTTGTCACAACGCGCTATTATCCAAGTCATCTTGAAAACATTCTTCTTCCAACTGTTGGCTACATATTACGGGTTTTTTCTCTGGCCAGAAGTTCGATGGCAAATCTTCCCTCTTCAAGTTGGCGATCCAACGACCAACCCGTCCGTGGACGATCAGGAATCAGAAAGGTGGAATAACTCTTTGTTTTCACTTTTACCCGATGTATTCCAGCATCCAGCTGCCATGCACGTGGGCATTGTCAGTTTCACTATAGCTCTGGTGAATTTCAATGGTGAAGTCCTCTGGAAATCTTCAATAATTGTTGTTGATTGCAGATGTGTCTAGTAGTTCCCATTGATTTAGCTTGGAAAGCGGGGAGAATGGCGCTAGGCTTACCGCACCGTGACGTCACTGCTGGAAGATGGCAGGAGGGAGGGGCTACTATATTTGGGCAAAAATGGCCGCTACCAGACTCTGTGATCGCGATGAAAAATATTATTTCTATTTTTCTACTGACTAAGGCTAAATTCATGAAATCACTGCGAGCATATTAGTTTTAAGTATAAATAATGATCCATTGATTATTCCTCGCTGACCGGAGTTTTCCTTTAAGTCATATGTGTTGATGATGGCAGAGGAAAATAAAATAATTTTGGAAAAGTTTCCGTACATTCTGAATGTAAAGAATGGCGTGTCGTCCGACATTACTTTTAGAAATTGAAGCAATGAACTTGTCTGGTAGAGTTGATGGGAATGATCCAATCGACTCTACCAGTAACAAGGATCCAATAAAGGTCCAGATTATGCCCTGCCGCGCTTATACCTTCAAATAATGAGATTTTTATGTCATTTTCATTGCATGATTACCACTCATTCTCATCTTTTCTACTCCAAATTTCAAACTCACTATTTCCTCACGGGCTCATTCCTTCAGTCTGCTTATCGTCTTGACCAAACTATTAAAACTGACACTGAACGCTGTGTGTTAGCAAAGGGCCCAGTATGTATGGGTATGAATGTGTGCAGTACGTCTTAAAACAGGAGGTCTGGAAGATCTCAGCTGTCTGTTAACATAGCCGGACAACCAAAGGCCACAGCTCTGACAGATAGAGTTTATTTAAGGAGGAGAGCAAGCCTGATAAACCTCCTTCCCTTCTTTTACTGTTGTTTTTCTTTTACGTTTTCTACATTTTCTCTCTATGGTTTGTTTTCTTCTTGCCCACATTACGTCTCAGTCTTCATCTCTTATCACTGTTGATCTTCTTCACTCTTTTAAGTGCCCTCTTTTTCCCTCTTATCTCCTCTCTTCGTCTATTTTTTCCATTCACATAAACTTTTTTTTCCATCTTCACTTCCTCTTTCTCTCACCCTTTTTTCATGTATTTTTCTAAAGACTTTAGTGAATTTTCCCTCCTAATACTCAAACTTTTATTTTATACATCTCCTCTTTGTTCTAAAAAGTCTTGTTTCAATTTTCCTTTCCTTTCCTTTCATCTACTATCGACTCCTCGGTGTTCACTTATACCTTATTCTTCTTCAGTGGTTTAATTGCACTAACTCTCCTGCTCCTTGAACTGTGAGTAGGATAGTAGGACTAAAGGTCTGGTTCTCCTCCTGCAGCAGTGTGTCGCAGTGAGTTTGTTGCAGATATTGTTGATTTAAGGCTGATTTATACTCAGAAACCAGGTGGTCTGCGTGTGTGGCGCAGTTAACGCAGATACGCCCCGCCCCTTCCGCAGACAATCTGCAAAATTGTAGGTGACCGCAGACAGGAGGCCTCTGATTGGTCAAAACTCCATCCGCTCTACACTATGCGTATTTCCTGTTTGGTTCCTTAGTGGCTTGTTTTGTTTGTCTGACCGCCATTCTGGAAAACAACTGATGAAGATGGAGCAGCTAGAAGAGCGAGGTGCACGAGAACGCTGGGACCCTTTTCCCACCTGGATCCCCGCTCTTTTTGGCCCTCATGTCCCTCCGTTGTCGCACAAACTTGCCCCCACTTCCTCACCGCCTTGGCCGTATCTAGACCCACAGCTAGTTCCTGATTGGCCCTCTGGCGTTGTGGCGTGGAATAACATAGCGCAGACCACGCTTCAATGTTATGTGCAGGGGCACATTTGCGTTCACTGCGACACACGCAGACGATCTGGTTTACTGACCCCTAGTAGGACTTTTGATTTTAGCAGATTTAACTCTTTATAGGGCACTTAGTGAAATACTTTGGAAATTATAATTTCCAGCTAACAGTGTTATTGGAATCCAGGATAAGACCTCATTACCTTTGTAACATAAAAAAATTTATATTTTGATGGCAAAAATAAATGTCAATGTAACAAGAAACGCCAACTTACCCGAATATATTAAGAAAAACAACTAAAGTGCTTCTAGAAGAAATGAATGAAAAACATACATTTTTATTGGTCCAACATAACCTTAGAGGCATTAATGCTGATACTGGCACTTACTGTACAGTTTTTAGTTTATAAACCTAAATATGATTGTTAACTGGGCTTATTAACTTTTTAACTTTACTTTTTAGCTTTTTCCCTTTTTTCTTGATTTAAAAAAAAAAAATTTCCAACTTAATTTCCAAGGGCTCATCTAATTGGTCAAATGCCAAAATCAGATGTGCAGCCATGTAGCAGGATCTTTGCTGAATGGCTGGATATAGATCTTGTGCTTCTAGACGTCACTGAGGGCCAGGGGGTGAGGGGGTGGGGGGTCAGCGGTGGCTGGGCTGCATTAGTAAGGGTATGTAGGGTTGCAAGTTGATCAAAAACACTAACTTGCCCTATAAAGGGTTTAGGGTTGCTTTCCATTTGAACTGATTCAGCAGATAATGCCTTCAGATCGATTTATGTGGAGGTTTGCAAGTGTCACCCTGAAGGGGGAATATCAGGCTCTACTAGAACTATAACCTTCTAAACGCGATCTTGGATAAGCGAAAGAAAGACTAAATTAAAAGCGGGCTCAGCAATGTTGGATGGTGTATATATTTAATTGTAATGGACATAGACAGTATATGTATTGGATGACTAGAAATGTCCGCACAGCAAACTGCAGGGCGACAGCATTGAGGCCATTTGTGCTTAATTTTCACCATGTGGAAAGGGGACGGATTGTGAGAAGCCTGTCATCGCTGAGAGAGGACTGCTGGGCTCTGCTCTGCACCCTCCTCTCTATAATGGCTTCCAGTCGCTCATAAAAACAAAGAGCTGTGGGAAACCAGGACAGGCCGGCGGCCAGAAGAACCTCAGCAGATAGCACAGCTGCCTGCACAAGATGGAGCCAACACGTGTCTATATGTACGGCGAGGCTGGGAGGGTGAGGTGATCCTCATTTCCATGACAACCGAAATGAGCTTACCAAAGGGAACACTTCCTGCTAAACATGTTAGCTCACTACCTGTAGATGTTTACATGGATCAAATTTGCAGATGACATCTAGCAGAGTCCTCTGCAGCTATGACAACAACAAAACGTCCTCCAATAGCTGCCAAGACAGAATTCCCATTTTTACAAGATCTTTCTCACGTTCGCATGACATATTTTTCTCATTATTACAAGGCACCATTTTCCGTCTACAAGAAGCAGGCTCAGGCCAGTACTGAGTCACCGACCATCACTGATACCACACACATACACAGCGGGATTATGCATGGACTCCCAAAGCAAATAAAACTGTCTTGTCGTGTGATTGCTCTGGAAATCTGTGTGTCTTTCATGGCAGCAATTCAAGATTTTCTTGCTTTATCTCCAAAGAAAGTTCAAGCATGACTTTGACTTAATTCGAGGGAGGATCAGATTTACAAACATACCAGTCAAAAACCCTGCATGGATAAAAAAAACTTTCAGGATTTCTTGAAAGGTGTGGAGAGTCCTGTTGGTAATTGGCACGACTGAAATAAGTTTCCATGTCAGAGAAATCAGGGAGTAAAGCATAATTTACAATACTTTCTTGCTTTTTCTTTTTTTTTCCTACTGTTTTTCTCAATCTTGTCTCATTAGAGGCACACAACACTCTTAACTGTATTATATTGGAATTTATAGGAGAATAAAAACTTCACAGCCATGAGTGATTATTAATTATAAAAGATAGATGAGACATGATTTCAAAGGGTATTGGGCCTTTTTAGGTGGCGGTTACACATAACATTTTGTAAGCTGGCCAGAAAATTGTAGGTAAGGTCTTTCCTTAATATATTTTTGCATCTCCTTCAAAATTCTAATAAACCGATGTGTTCTTTAACCAGCCTTTGGAAGCACTTCATCATGATGGGAGTCAGAGCGATAGGCCGCTAATCATTGAGTGAGGTGACCTGAGGCTTCTTTGGGACTGGAATAATGGAGGCAGACTTGAGGCATGCTGGCACTATGGATTAGTCCAGCCAGGTGTTAAAGATGTCTGTGAGGTCCTCATCAAAAATAATACCAACATTTTATACTTTATTATCTGAGATCAATTTCATCCCATCAATAAAAAGTAACTCATAGAGTTTCAGACACACAGATCCTGTGTTTGATATTTTCCCAGGAATTAAAGACTGTAAGAAATAAGCTTTATTATGAAACACACATTTTAACCTAACCTAACTTTTTGCAATGAATCAGTATGCATCTGAATATTCTACAACAAACTAAAGAAAATGTTAATTTTCTGCTGAAGTACTTTAGGGGCAAATTCAATGTATTTACCAAGACCATCAACCACAATGTTATGAACATTTATTTGTATTAAACTTGCTGAGATCTACAGCAGTTAAATAGTTCAAAAGGTTGAGGATAGTGTCTATCAGTGGAGGTGGGAATGAAGGTGGATGACTATGTGTTTTGTTTTCATGGTCAAGTTTCAAGTCTTTTTCCATAATCAGGGAGTCAAGCTTCAGTCTCTGACATAAATAAACATTTCTTATCAAGTGCTTATCTCAACCTGTCTTTGGATGAAGGTATACCCTGGACAGTTCTTACTCCATGACATTCTTCATACTGTTTGTGTTTTGCTCAAAAAACTCCTGTGTAGAAAGTTATTCTATAGACCACCAGACTCACATGATCCAGCATTTAGCAGCAGTTTCATTTCTGGATTGTGTTTTTTTTTCAAATGGCCATTTAAAAACATGTTCATTGTGTGGAACACCAGCCCTGTCAAACTGGTGTTGGCTAGGCTTAAAACTTTCCTTTTTCCTAAAAGGTTATTCTGAGCTATCTCTATACACTGCAAAAACAATCCAGAAATAAGTAAAAAATGGCTTAAAATAAGTATATTTAGCCTTAATTTGAGCAGGTAAATAAGATGATTTGCCAATGAAATGAGTATTTTCACTCTTAAAATAAGATAGTTAGATAATATTTACTTGAAATAAGACGATAAAATAGTTTTTTCTTATTTTAAAAGGAAATTGTCTTGTTCCATTGGCAAAATGTCTTACTTACCTCCTCAAATCAAGGAAAAACACACTTATTTTAAGAAAAAATAACTTTTTGAGATTTCTATTTTTTGCAGTGTAGTTATGCTGCTATAGGCTTAGACTGCTGGAGGACATAGATTATTAGAGAACATTCATCAGGTTCTGTTGGTCTAAGTAGAAAGAAGGGTTGGGTGGACATGACACTTAGTATTTCCAAAAAAGTTCAAATCAATCCGCTGGACTTTGTTTCCAAGTTTGAAGATGTTTCTCTTCTCATCCAGGAAGCTTTTTCAATTCAAAATGTCAGAAATAGCGTTGAGTTCCAGGTTTTATAGAGTAGACCAAAAACAAAGCCTTGTTTTGGCTTAGAAAACATGAGAATTGGACCATAAGAACAGGTGCACCTCTTAGGAATGGGGGTCGTTTTGTTTCTTTGTTAGCCTGTAATACCTGAATGTCGGGTATTAGAAAAAGCTTTCCTGATTGGGAAGTGAAATGTCTTCAAACTTGGAAACAAAAATCCAGTGGATTGTTTTTTTTTTCACTTTTTGGAATAACTATGACCTGGATGACTGCGAATCTTCACCAGCAGACAGCACTTAGTAATAACATTTAAATGTCACTTTATTAGAAATACAACCAACGTTTTTTATCACGTTATGTCATTCTGTTGGCGTAGTATTCATTATTTATTTGTTTGGACATTTATCCTTGAACATTTAGGTCTGTGTGTATTTACCATAACAACAGGAGACCAGGATGACATCACTGGGCATGCCTGCAATTGGTCAACAAGCCGAAGCAATGGAGGTGATTGAATGTGGAACTCCAGCATAGTTGTGGAGGAAAAAAAAATAAAGTCCAAGATCAGGTATTAAAAAAAAGTTCAAGAAAGATTCCAGTAGTGGTGAAACTTAAGCTGTGCAGGGAAACCAGCCAAACTGTTGAAGGTTACTAAAGCTGGAGCTAAAGCTTTGGAAGCATTCTGAATTTCCTGGACATGTGAATACACGTCCTTGCTAATTGTGCTACTGGTGTTAGCAATGCTTTGAAGCCCTATGATCCGAGCTTTGGGTTTTTGGAAGTAACAGCTTCCATGGCCACCATCTAATTTTCTGATAGATGGAGTCGTGTCTGTTTACATCAGCTGATCACACCCTGTGCTGGACTTCTATTTAGGCTCAAAATGGGTAGAAAAACACAACCAGGATGGATGCTTGGAGTATAAAGCCTTGTTTTATTCCTGTAAACTAGATTTTGGTCTTTTTAGGCAATTAACATGACTATGTACCTTCAAGTGAAGTTAAAAAGATATTAATAAAAACTGATACAGAACCAAGTAGAAAAAAGAACAATTTGTACATTCCTTTCTGACGTATGTCTACATGTGACTGTGACTGCATGTATTTTTAACATTGGTTAACATTGGTTAACATCCTGGTTACAATGATTTGCTTCAAGTTGCTACAAAATAAGCATGGCTGCCATTGCCTTTTAGTTCTAAGGATCTCTGAAAAGAAGAAAAAGACAATGGCCAGTATTTCAAAAAATTTTATAGACTGTATTTACAATGTAAGGGTTAGGAAGTATTGGCAGGTTCTGAAACTCAGACCTTACTCCATTTCCCTGGAATATATATTGCCACATTCCACACACCTCCAGCCAAGAGAATCTGTGTTCTGCAATACATCCAGTTTTATGGTGGGAGCAGGGGGGGGGGGTTGCCATTAGGCAATACTAGACAGTTGCCTGGGGCCCTAAGTTCCTGGGGGCCCCATAAAACTCTGTTTACATTAGTGTTGAGCGCTGCCGTTTTTTGGCCACGATACCGATACCCGATATCTGGCTGTGCATTATCGGCCGATACCGATACCATCTGTTTGAAATTGATGTTTGTTTATAAATGAAGAACTGCAGACTGCTTGGATGTAGGCTGCTGCCTACCTTTGTGAAACAGGAAAAAGACTAAAACAAAGTTAATCCAGTAGAACTTTTTATTTCCTACCTGGAATGGATGACAATAGTTGAATAAACTTTTGTTCTCAAAATGGTATCGGTGCCCTATTAGTTGATACTCGCCGATACTGATACCACCATTTTAGTGCTGGATCGGGGCCCCGCCCAATACTGGTATCAGTATCGATGCACCACTAGTTTACATGTATGGTTAATACAACTATTCCTTATTTGTCCACATTAATGATGTTTTTGATAAAAATCCTTTGGCTAAAATGCCATCAGAACGCTGATAATATTAAGTGTGTCTCAGCCCCCCCCTTCAGTGTCCACCATATTGGATCAGTCCATTTGCTGCACATGTTCAGAAAGGTCCAAACAGACAGCAGCAAACCATTTGAAAACAAACCATGCAAAGAGCAGTGTTGCCAACTTAGCGCTTTAGTCGCTATATTTAGCCACTTTTCAGACCCCTCTAGAACTTTGATTTCTAAAAAGCTCCAAGCGCCAAATCTAGAGACTTTTTTCTGCTACTGGAGACTTTGGAGACAACATCTAAAAGCAGCGAACTCTGCTCTCCAGAGCGAGTAGATTGGTAACCCCGCCTCCTGCTCTCCTCTATCTTGTCTGCTGTCATGATTCATGCAGCTATTATTTCATCCAAATGAAAAATGGAGAACAGAGAAGCAGATCATGGCTTGTCTACAGTGAAAAGAAGGACTGGGTTATTTACTTTGGCCTTTTTGGAAACACAGGAAGGAGCAATCAGCTAAGTGAGCTTAGTGCTTGGAAAAAATCTTTCATTCCTTTAGAGACAGCATGAAAAGTCAGCTGAGTACAAAACATAGAGAGGAAAACAAGAAGAAAAGGGACAAGAAGAGAGGGACACAACCTAGAACAGATAATGGATGTCTATTCTATTAACGTTTCTCTATCTGTAGAATGGGGCTGTTCTATGTGATGTCTTCTCCATTCAGAGGGGCCCCTGCATGCCTTTGCCTAGGGCCCCACATTTCCTACATCCACCCCTGGGTGGGAGAGCATGTCAAAAGGCAGGACTGCCAAAGAACTGATTGATTTAATCTATGCTAAAGCCTTCATTGTGTCGTTTTCTTACTATGCTTTACATTAAAGACATGTTTGATACATTCCTTGATTTGGACCACTTACTTTTGCGTGTGGTGAACATTGATCAGATCTCTGTCAACCAACATTACCAGTGTGCCAGCAGGACATTTGTATTTGTGTGTGGTTGTGTGAGTGTGTTTACATGTGGAGTGGATGGGAAAAAAATCACATAAAACTGAAAGCTAAGACATAATATGAATCATCTGATACCATTTGTTTGTCTGGATAAACATTCTTCAGTGCTCGCATCACTTACCCAAACACACAGAGTCACTGTATCAAGTCTGTGATGCATTCAGGTTATCTGATTAGACACAGAAGCAGGAAAAACCTACAGCTGAAAACAGATCTGATGGCTTCCAATGACTCATGATAAAAACCTTGATATTCAACAAATGAACAAGTGGACCAGTTTAAAAAACAGCTGCTCTGCAGGGAACACAGACTGTTCCAGACTCAAGCCATTCATTTGATCTTTTTATGTTTACATTTTTCATGGGAAATATATTTAAACCAGCCTTTAAGTGCAGGTAATTTAATTAACCAGAAATTAAGGTTAGTTATTGCTGTAGGATTTCCCTGACATTTGCTCGTTAGCCTATTTAGCTAAAGACGTTTTATACTGTAGAAAGGATCCAAATGATCTCATTGTTCTTAGACTTTTATACTTCTAGACAACTTTTAATGTCATTTTGTAAACACAGAGTGTATAGAAAATAAAATTATGTTTAGTACAGCTTTTCAGACATTAAATGAAAATGTCCATTCCTTAAAATGTCTTAAATCAAGCATATTTACCATTCATTTTAGTAGGTAAATGGGATGATTTGCTAATGGAATTAGTATTTTTACTCTTAAAATAAGATTATTAGATAATATCCTCTTGAAATAAGACAATGCGGTTGCTCTTTCCTATTTTAAATGTAAATCGTCTTGTTCTATTGGCAAAGTATCTCACTTACCTCCTCAATTCAAGAACAAATGCAATTAGTTTATTTAGATTTACATTTATTGCAGTGCAGTGATCAGATGTAAACAGTGTGGGAGAAAAAAAACACATGGTGCAAAAATACATTGATCTGGAAGTTTAGCGCATTAATATTTATGGTGTAAATATGCAGTATTTTGGTTTGGTGTTATCACTGCATAAAGAAAAATGTGTTGGCAAAGTAAACGTCCTGACTTGTAGGGCTGTGTCGGCTTGCCAAAAATCATCCATCCATCTGTCCACCTGTCTGTCCGTTCCTCCATCCCTCGATCCATTGGGGTTGCAAGGCTGATGCCCATCTGCAACAACGAGACATTCAATCATGCACAAACTCCCACTTTTGAGACACCAGTTAACCAAACATCTGTGCAAGCTGCCAGGGTTTGACCGTTACACAGATGATCTGCATTGGTTCGTCTTTGCATTAAGAGAGGATATAAGAACATTTTAGAAAATCTTCTGTTTGCTGCATCATCATAAGTGTCTGTTCAGCATTAAAAGGATAATAAGCACTTTGTGATAACCACAGAAGAACTATAACAAAGAAGGATTCTACTGCACATAACATTAATTAGGCTGCACATTACAACCCTGATCTCTATTTATTCACTGGATTGCTGAAAAAGTGAAGCCGTCCGCCATGACTGGAAGACATTGACTGAGTTAGCCACTGACATTGGGTCTAACGGTAGAAAATAGAAAGTAGACGAAATAGAAAGTAATTCACTGTGAAATGTTAATGTAGGAATTCTTTATTAAGTGAATGATGCTGTCGTTTTTGTAATATTTGTTGCTCATATTTATATATATATATATATATATATATATATATATATATATATATATATATATATATATATATATATATATATATGAGCATTTTTATCAAAGTAATGTGAAAATTTCTGCACATGATATATATTTATACATATATATCAGGGCCCCATAGACGGTGGCTTGTTTTAAGAATGGACTGAAAACGTTCCTTTTTAGAAATGCCTACAATTGCTGATTTTAGATTTTTTTAATATGCATTTGAATGTATTGATTTTAATGATTGTCTTTTTACTCTGTTTTTAATGTTATGTAACCTTGTTTTAATTTTCCCTTTTTTTTAAATGTAGCCCTTTGAGTTTTTAAGTCAAATGTAAAGTGCGTTACAAATAGAATTCATCATTATTTATATATATATTTTTTAAATAAAGTTATTCAATCAATGGATGGGTATGTGTGTGTTTGTGTCTGCTGGAGTTGGAAACGTTGAACTTAAGCTGTTGGACGCGCCGCATCAACCAATGAGAGAAGCTGATCTGCGAGCTGGCAGGGAGTCAGACACAGCACTGCAGATGTAGAGCGCTATGATCACTCCTCTGAAACAGTTTATTAACGCCTGTAGTTTGGATTACGTACGTGAAAAACGCTAACATCTACTTCCAGCCGCCACCAACAGTAGGGGAAAAGCCCCAAGAGGCGAGTGGGCCTGAGGCAGCTGCTGCTGGGGATTCCCAGTGACAGCGCACTGCTGTCACTGGGAATCTGAGCGGCTCCCACAGCATACACCTTGAAGCTTTCTCTCTCCGCTTCTTTTTCCTGAAAAGAGATCACTCGTAACAAACTCTTTAAATAACCCTTGATAACATCAATTTAATTCTATTCAGTTTATTTCTATAGCTCCAATTCACATCATGTCATCTCAGGTCACTTTCCAGTTCACCAGATCATCCAGTCAGATTGATTCAAAGTTTTCTATCTAAGGAAAACCAGCTGATTGCATCGACTCATTGACTCTTCAGCAATCCCTCACACTAAGCATGCTTGTAGCGACAGTGGAGAGGAAAAACTCCCTTTGAACAGGAAGAAACCTCCAGCAGAACCAGGCTCAGTGTGAGCGGCCATCTGCTGAGGCCCACTGGGGTTCAAGGAGACAGAAGCAGACATAGAAAAAGAAGCATAGATACTAAAGGCAACTGTAAAAGGCGGCCCATGTTTCTTGGTTTCTAAGGACCACAGAAAAGCTTCTTGGCACAACTTGCTTTCATGTAACATCCTGGATGACCTGCACCACCTGAGCCACTTGTGTGGGTTGTAGAGGTTAGGACGTTTCTTCTGACTGGAAGAAATTAAATCTTTGTACTTTGAACCGGCAGCAATTCTTCGCCTTGATAAATGAGCAAATTGTACTGATAAAAGACCTTTTGGTTCTATGTAATCTGAAGACTAAAAAAGACTTGAGAAATGTTGCTAATATAGTAATGGTAGAAGAGGGCATAATGCAAGGAGAATCAGGTTCACATTCAGCTTCTTTTTTTTTTTTTTACCTTTAAACATAATGCTGACTGCTAGATAACCCTAATAAACATTTTAAGAAGGTGCCAATGCCATTCTCGGTTATGGCCCACTGCTACAGAAACATAAAGTCATCTAGTTTACACTCCAGCCTGGAGAAATGACCACCATGCCATTCGATGGCAACCTCATTTTGTTTTTGACTCAGGTTCATAATCCCACCTGTACATACATAGCAGCAGAAATGACCTCACACTGCTGCTCTGGACGCTATATGTGGAACTGGTTAAATGAAGTATGTACATTCTTGAGGCAGGGGGAGGTTCTTACAGATGCAGGTTTATTCAGAGAGCTGCAGAAGCATAAATTACACCAAATACAGACATTACTTCATTGGAGGAAAATGGAGAACGGTAAACAGATGACTACTTTAGCCTTTATTTGGTCGGAGATAGGATTTTAACTGACGTGTTGACATCTTTAAAGGAACAGATTGAAATTAGTTCTTTGGAGTCTTTTAAAAGTTCTGCCAGTGATTCTATAACGACTAAAATAGAAAACGTACCACATATTTTACGCTAATATTCATGCAACACGACCTTTTTCAAATTTTGTCCAACTACAATATATGCTTTGATGTATTTATTCTGTTCATATGTGATCCACCAACACAAAACACTGCCCTTTTATAAGGTGGACTAAAGCAAAGGACAGAATAATAACTGAGAAAAAATAAGTCATAGATTAAACAGTTAAACCATGGAATAAAGTTATTACTTACTTATGTTATTTTCCTCTGTCGTTTAAAATATGGTCCAAACTAAGTCAGATTGTATATTTTCAAACATTCAATCTTGTCAGAGTTTACTGGTTTATCTAGGGTTTAAACTCTGGCTGGACCTTTCTAAAAACATATGCTTGGATCCAGAGCCTTCCATTGCAGCCCTGCCTGCATGTTTTAGGTCATCGTCCTCACAGACGCTGCACTGCTTTCCCATTCATGATACTTATGCAGGATCTAAGGTTTTCTTCCTGGATTTTCTTTCATTTAGATCAGCTCACTTTTTATCACATCAAACCCTGCAAAAGAACAAGATTCCCACTTTTTCTTCCAGACAGTAGTTTCAGAACCACCCAACCCAAAGAAGCCTCAGGTCACCTCACTCAATGATTAGCGGCCTGTTGCTCTGACTCCCATCATGATGAAGTGCTTCCAAAGGCTGGTTAAAGAACGCATCGTCTCCAGTCTGCCGCCAACATTCCACCCGTTCCAGTTCACCTACCGACGGAACCGCTCCACTGAGGACGCCATCTCTGCTGCTCTCCACCTGAGCCTGGCACACCTGGAGGAGAAGAACACCCACGTGCGGATGCTGTTCCAGGACTTCAGCTCAGCTTTCATCACCATCATCCCACAGCATCTGATGGGCAAACTGGAACAGCTGGGCTTCAATACACCCCTCTGCTATTGGCTGCTAGACTTCCTCACCAACAGACCTTAGTCAGTCCGGGTTGGACAGAACACCTCTGATGTCATCAGTCTAAGCCCCTCCCCTCAGAGCTGCGTCCTGAGCCCCCTGCTGTTCACCCTGATGACACACGACTGCGTCCCCAGGTTCACCACCGATCGCATGGTGAAGTTTGCAGACGACACCACGGTGGTGGGCCTCAACAGAGACGACAACGACCTGGACTAGAGAGAGGAGGTGGAGCAGCTGGTGGAGCAGAGATAACAGCCTGATCCTGAACGCGGAGAAGATGAAGGAGATCATGGTGGACTTCAGGAAGAACCGTCCTAACCACGCTCCACTGCTCATTCTGTCCATACTAGGAATGCATCGGTATAGGCTGTTATTCATCATTTTTTTATACATTATTTTTGCGCCCTTTATAAATATTGCATTTAAAAGCATCTGTCTAACTACCTACGAATATAAATATCAGTGTATTGTGGTTCTCTTGTGTTCTCAACAATAGAAAAGCATTCAATAAATATATGTTTGAGCTCATTTTTTGAGCAGGTCCATCTACCCCCCACCATCGTTCTTCACTAAGTTACTCCCTTGCTTTAATTTAATTCATTCTCTACGCTTAGAGAGAAGAAAAAGAAGCCTTGAAATGCAGCATTTTTAAGATAATTATATCTTAATAAATATTGGCTCCACACTAATCTTAGTATAATTTAAAAAACAATGATATTGGAGAAGGCTAGGCATAAATCTGAATAGATATCATTGTTCATCTGCAGAGGGCTGCTCAGTGGGACAGTAAGGAGAATTGTTTCCTGGAAGCAAGAAGGTTCCCGGGGCTATATATTATATATATCTTTCTGCATGGAGTTTACAAGTTCTCCCTGATTTTGTTTTTGTTTTTTGCACAAACTTTGAAAAAACCTGATTAAACCGCAAAATAAACCAGTGTGCTTGGATGTAAGGAGAGCAGAGACGGACGGAACTCTATGCAACGCGTATTACTAAGAGTATGCTGGCCTGACACCGTATGCTGAGCTGACAGAACACCGGAGCGGAGCAAATATTCATCCAACGTGGAGAACTTTCTTGTGATTGGCTTATAGAAGGGAGCTCTGTGATTGGTTGCAAAGCATCCCCTGTTTCAAACAATGCATTTGTGTATCGAGGTATATCAGGAGAGTCTCAAAAATCCAAAAACAAATGCAGTGAAATTTAAAGACCACTGGTACTTTGTAATTTAATTTATAATAATTTAAGGACCAGAAGTACTTTGGTGAATCTTGTTCGGTGCGTGTGTGGATCTTGTATGCTTGCATGAATGTTGCTGTGTGTGTGTGAGTGGATCTTGTATGCTTGCATGAATGTTGCTGTGTGTGTGTGAGTGGATCTTGTATGCTTGCATGAATGTTGCTGTGTGTGTGTGAGTGGATCTTGTATGCTTGCATGAATGTTGCTGTGTGTGTGTGAGTGGATCTTGTATGCTTGCATGAATGTTGCTGTGTGTGTGTGAGTGGATCTTGTATGCTTGCATGAATGTTGCTGTGTGTGTGTGAGTGGATCTTGTATGCTTGCATGAATGTTGCTGTGTGTGTGTGAGTGGATCTTGTATGCTTGCATGAATGTTGCTGTGTGTGTGTGAGTGGATCTTGTATGCTTGCATGAATGTTGCTGTGTGTGTGAGTGGATCTTGTATGCTTGCATGAATGTTGCTGTGTGTGTGTGAGTGGATCTTGTATGCTTGCATGAATGTTGCTGTGTGTGTGTGAGTGGATCTTGTATGCTTGCATGAATGTTGCTGTGTGTGTGAGTGGATCTTGTATGCTTGCATGAATGTTGCTGTGTGTGTGTGAGTGGATCTTGTATGCTTGCATGAATGTTGCTGTGTGTGTGTGAGTGGATCTTGTATGCTTGCATGAATGTTGCTGTGTGTGTGTGAGTGGATCTTGTATGCTGCATGAATGTTGCTGTGTGTGTGTAAGTGGATCTTGTATGCTTGCATGAATGTTGCTGTGTGTGTGTGAGTGGATCTTGTATGCTTGCATGAATGTTGCTGTGTGTGTGTGAGTGGATCTTGTATGCTTGCATGAATGGTGCCGTGTGTGTGTGAGTGGATCTTGTATGCTGCATGAATGGTGCCGTGTGTGTGTGAGTGGATCTTGTATGCTGCATGAATGGTGCTGTGTGTGTGTGAGTGGATCTTGTATGCTTGCATGAATGGACTTGTATCTGTGCTCGTCCTGTTGGATCTTAGTGCTGCATTTGATACAGTTGACCATAATATTCTTTTAGAAAGACTTGAATATTTTGTTGGAATTAAAGGAACAGCACTAGACTGGTTTAAATCTTATCTATCTGATCGAATTCAGTTTGTTCATGTTAATGATAGATCTTCAACACGCTCAAAGGTTACCTGTGGAGTACCACAGGGATCAGTGCTAGGACCAATTCTCTTTACTTTATACATGCTCCCAATTGGTAGAATTATTAGACAGCATGGGATTAATTTCCACTGTTATGCTGATGATACCCAGCTATATCTGTCTATAAATCCAGATGAAGCTAACCCATTACATAGATTACAGGCATGTCTTGAAGACATAAAAACCTGGATGACTCTTAATTTTCTGCTTCTGAATGCAGACAAAACAGAAGTTATAGTCTTTGGACCAGAGTCTCTGAAAAAGAAACTGATTAGCCAGTCACTTCATTTGGATGGGATTAAACTGATTTCAGATAATAAAGTAAAAAATCTTGGTGTTATTTTTGATCAGGACCTGTCATTTAAATCCCATATCAAAGAGGTTTCTAGAATTTCCTTCTTTCATCTGAGGAACATTGCAAAAATTAGAAATCTCCTGTCCAGGGGTGATGCTGAGAAACTAGTCCATGCATTTGTTACTTCAAGGCTGGACTATTGTAATTCTTTACTATCAGGAAGTCCACAAACTGTAGTTAAAAGCCTTCAGCTGATCCAAAATGCTGCAACCAGAGTTCTAATGAAAATGAAAAAGAGAGATCATATCTCTCCTATCCTGGCTTCTCTTCATTGGCTTCCTGTTAAATCAAGAATAGAATTTAAAATCCTCCTTCTCACATATAAAGCCTTAAATGGCCAAGCTCCATCTTATATCAGAGATCTGATTGTTCCTTATGTTCCTAACAGAGCACTTCGCTCTCAATCTGCAGGTTTACTAGTGGTTCCTAGAATTTCTAAAAGTAGAATGGGAGGCAGATCTTTTAGTTATCAGGCTCCTCTCCTGTGGAACCAACTACCAGTTTTAGTCCGTGAGGCAGACACCCTGTCTACTTTTAAGGCTAGGCTTAAAACTTTCATTTTTGATAAAGCTTATAGTTAGGGTGGCTCAGGTTATCCTGAGCTATCTCTATAGTTATGCTGCTATAGGCTTAGACTTTTGGAGGACATAGGGACCCCCATTTCATCATTCTGCTTCATTCTCTCTCTGTTCTCCTATTCTGCAGAATCTGTTAGTTCAATCTCTAACCTTCTGCTCTCTCTGCTTTTCCTCAGAGTAGCTTTGCCTCGTCTGTTCCTGTTTGGCTGTGACGTCATCCTGGAAAAAAACATCAGCTGTGCTGCTTCTATCAACACCCTTGTTAATAGATGTTGGAGATCGGCCTGTTTTCCAGTGTGGTCCTGTTTCTCTGACCGTGACTGAGTGGATGTGCTCTCTTCGTCCTCTGGCATGGGAGCTGCCTTGGAGCTCGTCTGCCTGGCTGTGTGTTTCCTGGACGGGGCCGCCTTTTACAGCTGCTTTTTGTATCTCTGCTTCTGTCTCCTTGAACCCCAGTCGGCCTCGGCAGATGGCCGCTCACACTGAGCCTGGTTCTGCTGGAGGTTTCTTCCTGTTAAAAGGGAGTTTTTCCTCTCCACTGTCGCTACAAGCATGCTTAGTGTGGGGGATTGTATTTGAGTCAATGAGTCAATGCAATCAACTGGTTTTCCTTAGATAGAAAACTTTGTATCAATTTGACTGTATGATCTGGTTGAACTGTAAAGTGCCTTGAGATGACATGTGTTGTGAATTTGGCGCTATATAAATAAACTGAATTGAATTGAATTGAATTGAATGTTGCTGTGTGTGTGTGAGTGGATCTTGTATGCTGCATGAATGGTGCCGTGTGTGTGTGAGTGGATCTTGTATGCTTGCATGAATGTTGCTGTGTGTGTGTGAGTGGATCTTGTATGCTTGCATGAATGTTGCTGTGTGTGTGAGTGGATCTTGTATGCTTGCATGAATGTTGCTGTGTGTTTGTGAGTGGATCTTGTATGCTTGCATGAATGTTGCTGTGTGTGTGTGAGTGGATCTTGTATGCTTGCATGAATGTTGCTGTGTGTGTGTGAGTGGATCTTGTATGCTTGCATGAATGTTGCTGTGTGTGTGTGAGTGGATCTTGTATGCTTGCATGAATGTTGCTGTGTGTGTGTGAGTGGATCTTGTATGCTTGCATGAATGTTGCTGTGTGTGTGTGAGTGGATCTTGTATGCTTGCATGAATGTTGCTGTGTGTGTGTGAGTGGATCTTGTATGCTTGCATGAATGGTGCCGTGTGTGTGTGAGTGGATCTTGTATGCTGCATGAATGGTGCTGTGTGTGTGTGAGTGGATCTTGTATGCTTGCATGAATGTTGCTGTGTGTGTGTGAGTGGATCTTGTATGCTGCATGAATGGTGCCGTATGTGTGTGAGTGGATCTTGTATGCTGCATGAATGGTGCTGTGTGTGTGTGAGTGGATCTTGTATGCTTGCATGAATGGTGCCGTGTGTGTGTGAGTGGATCTTGTATGCTGCATGAATGGTGCTGTGTGTGTGTGAGTGGATCTTGTATGCTTGCATGAATGGTGCCGTGTGTGTGTGAGTGGATCTTGTATGCTGCATGAATGGTGCCGTGTGTGTGTGAGTGGATCTTGTATGCTGCATGAATGGTGCTGTGTGTGTGTGAGTGGATCTTGTATGCTTGCATGAATGTTGCTGTGTGTGTGTGAGTGGATCTTGTATGCTTGCATGAATGATGCTGTGTGTGTGTGAGTGGATCTTGTATGCTTGCATGAATGGTGCTGTGTGTGTGTGAGTGGATCTTGTATGCTTGCATGAATGGTGCTGTGTGTGTGTGAGTGGATCTTGTGCTGCGCATGTATGAATCACATATGTGTATTTGTGAAAATTATGTGAAAATAGACCGATCTATGTCCAAATAATATTCAAGCATCATTAAAAAGGTGATGTATTTTTGATTGGCACTGCATGCAATGGTTGAAAATCATACTTTTGTCTTTCTTCTTCTTCTACTATTTGGTTATTTCCCTTTCAGTCATTCTTGTGGTGAATCAGCCCGTCTCTACTATCCAGCTTCTATGGTTTAATGTCTCCAAACAGACATTTAGCATAAATGCACAACTTCACCCGCTCCCACGACATCCAACTGGCTGGAATATTGATGTAAACACATTGATGCAGATAGAAATGGATCCCAGGCTAGATGTGGCCTGTAGTCCATTTCCTTGGCATGCCAACTTTAAAGGAGTCACCAGTTTTATTTTCATTTTCCAAAGGTTCTCCAGTCTACATTTTTAGATAATCTGGTTTCATATTTGAGCATGGAAGAATCATGCTAATGACAAATATTAATAGTAGCATATCCTGAGCTTAAAAAAATCAAAGATATACATTTTTAAGCAAATATGCTTAATTTAAACATGCTAAGACTAAAAGTTCTTTTTAGTCACAGAAACTTGGTTCTCTTTATATTAAAGCGTTTCGGTCAAAGAGGTTCTCTCTGCAGTTTTTTTTTTTCTGTGGTGATACGCTGTGAGCTCTGATGGATGGGTGGTATGAATTAATGACTGTCTCTATTTATTCAGTGTGGGGGGACACAGACGCTGTGTTGTTAGGAAAGGACTCAGACATGACCCTGTGACCCTGTATCTCATACACACACAGAGCTTCAGGTGGTTCCATAATGAGTGTGTCTCACTCACAGCAGCCTCTTTCACCTGACCGCTAAACACATTGATGCAGACACAAATAGGAGCAGATCAGTCATCGTGTCTCTGCTCGCCCAATGAGTCAGAGTGACTTTGATAACTATGCTGTATTGGGTGTAGCGGCGTGGTGGTTAAGAACAAGCTTGTATCTCAGTGTCGAGCCAGACAGGCACCCAATACACCGTCCCACTTCTTTAAAAGCCCTCATTCTTTTGTATGGAGTTTTTAAATGTTCCCTGCCGCCACTGCCTACATTACATTAAGAAAAAACATTAGATATATTGCATCAACTTTCTATCGGAAAGTCGGAATGGGAATAATGGGAATAAAAAAATGTATATGTGTGTGTATGTATATACTCCACCAAGTTTACATAAAAAGCCAGACGTTTGCATTTTTTCATGTAGAACTAAAGATAAGAGTGAGTTACTGAGTGACAATAAGTTATCTGTAGTTATGTGAAACGTTTTTCCACACAATTTACAGTATTTTCTATATTCTGAAGATTTTCAGAGAATTGAAAATCATCATCATGGCGGCATGCGCCTATTCAGCTCTAAACAATTCCACACAATATGCAGGCATTGATCCCGCATCTACCTGCTGGAACTACGGTCACAAAATGTTTTAAACATAGCCACTTGATCGTCTGCAAAGCTGCAGACTCACAGAGCAGTCCATGGCGAGGAGAAGGATGGAGGAGGCTGTGTGCTAGGGGATGTAAGAGGGGTAGCAGTGGCAGGCTGACAGCGAAGCTAAGAATGAATTACCACAGAACATCGATCCCATCAATCCTGCTCTCCACTTCCGCTCACTGCATAACAAAATGGATCATCACCGACTCAAACTCTCTTCAAAAAAGGAGATATGTAACTGCTGCGCCATCACCTTGACTGAATCATGGCTTCATTCATCGATACCGGACAATGCTATTAGCCTGGAGGGGCTAACACTATAGTGCGCCGACAGAAACACAGAACTTAGCAGTACGACTTGGGGGCTCTGTGTTTACATCAACAACAGCTGGTATAAAAATGCTAGATCGGTCTCCAGCTTCTGCTCTCCTGACATGGAGTTTCTGACTGTTAACTGCAGGCCATTCTATCTGCCCAGAGGGTTCAGTGTGGTTAGCATCACTGCTGTTTATGGTCCCCCCAGCGCTAACACTAAAGAGGCCATGAAGACTCTATACCAGGCTATCTCTGAGCTCCAATCTGCACACAGAGGCTGTTTTCATCATTGCTGGGGATTTTAACCAGGCTAACTGGAAGACTGTTCTCCCTCATTTCTACCAACATGTGCACTTTGCAACTCGGGGTGAAAACACTTTAGACCTGGTTTACTCTAACATCAAAGATGCATTCAGAGCAGCCCCAGAAAGATCAACTTTCTGTCATGCTAATTTCTGCATACAGGCCCCAGCTAATCAGGGCTAAACCAACAGTTAAAGAGGTCAGAGTGTGGTCTGAGGGGGCCATGGAGAAATTCCAAAATTGTTTTGAAGGTTCTGACTGGAACATGTTCAAATAAAAAAAACTCGTTATAACTGATCAGAAATCCTGGTCTTTTTCCTATATCTGGCAAAGTGAATAGGTCGGCTGGTTTAAAAATACGGACTGGATATATACCTGGTATATCCTTGTGTATTAGCACTAAGGTTGTGCTGAATACAAGGACTGGATTTTTATCAGCATGTTATTTTTATGTATAAATAACTGGAATGGAGATAAGTTTTAATGTCCATCATTTTTAAGAGGGAAAAATTGGCAATATGCAGTGCGAGGGTGTGAAGACATTGAGATGCTTTAGTCTCACACCCAATGGGTGAGAGTTGACAGCCCTGAATGTGATGTGCCTGTTTTTTACCATAAATTACAGCAATCTACTGATGCTATAAAAGAGCAAGTGCATGTCAAAGTGATCAATTTATCTTTGTTTTGAAAGTCTTAAACCCCCTGAAAAATGGGAAAAAAAAAATCATTGTTCGATGCTGGAGCGTAAGTATTGTTACATTTTGACCGGTATAACTAGGGAGTAGCAATAGGGTAGCTGGTGACTAAACACCGCCGTGTTTTACCAACGGCCTCTCAGCAATCCATCGAATAATTAGAAATCAGTTGTCTCAGCCCATTTAATCTACACATTTAAACTGGTTTAAAGATGTTTTCATAGAAGAAAGTAGACCTGCAAGTTTAATTTATACAGCTCATCAACAGCGTGATGAGCTGTAGTCTGCTGCCGTGAGTGGGATAACTCTCACGGCAGCAGACTAGTGAATTTACATAGTCTGTCAGAAACGAGGAGGAAATACGGCACAGAGACGCATTTCAGATTCATCTCATGAGGGACTTTATCTCCACGAGCTCAGAGCGCACCTGAACATGTGGACACCTGTAACCATGTAGTCTATTCTCATTATCAGTTCGTATGAAATCGTACGAAACGTTACTGCAATTTCGTACGTTTTAGACGTTTTTTTCGTGATATTTCGTTGTATTTTTACGTCTTGCCTCGAGACAAGATATCCTTGTGCCTGAGCATCTTACGCACCATTCAATAACATAGAATTTAACATACAATTAACCCTAACCCTGACCCTGAACCTAACCCTAACCCTAAGATACAAAACAGCAAGCAACGTAGTTAGAGACATGAAGAAGTCATTATTGCACTGTTTTTCCCAGTTTTACGTCCGTCCGCGGATCTGCTTTTTTCGTCTGTCTGGTTGCGCATGCGCACCAATCTGTTTTTTCGAGGAAAAACGTCAAAAACTTACGAAATACTGTGCATAACTTTTCGTACGAATTCATATGTACTGATAATGAGAATATGTTGAACCATAGCAACTTGTCTGTTGCTCAAAGTAAGAGCATGGTGTCGCCAAGCACTTTCATATCTATTCATGCAGTTCAACGTAAATATAGAATTTTAAAGAGTTCTTTTGATCCTGTGTTCTTTCTGTAATGGATAACGGTTCAATAAGGTTTAAATATTATAATTATTTCCTTGTGGTTTGCCTTAAACTCCTCCATTTGGGACAAAGACTCTCCACCGACCTGAAGAGGGGAGTCCACCTTTCTCCATTGTCCTTGTCCCAAGTGGAGGAGTTCAACTACCTCGGGGTCTTGTTCATGAGTGAGAAATGGATGGAGTACGAGCTTGATAAACAGATCGGTGCGGCGTCGGCTGTGATGCGATCGCTGTATCGGACTGTCGTGTGAAGAGGGAGCTGATTCGGGGGGCAAGGCTCTGGATTTAACAATCGATCTACGTTCCCACCCTCACCTATAGTCATGAGATCTGGGTAATGAACCAAAGGACAAGATCACCAATACAAGCAGCTGAGATGAGTTTCCTTCGCAGGGTGGCTGGGCGCACCCTTCCTGAGTAGAGTCATTGATCAGCTGGCCTGGTGTCACCTCTGGTCCCCCCAGAACAGCTGGAGGAGGTGGATGTGGATCGGGAAGTCTGGGCATCTCTGCTAGACTGCTGCCTCTGTGACCCAAAGAGGAAGAAGAAGGATGGATGGATGGATGGATGGATGGATGGATGGACGGATGGATGGATGGTTTGCGTAAAAGGATTTTGGAGAGAAGAGTCACGTGTGATATAAACACAGTGACTTCAATTTTATTCAGTTTATTTCTATAGCACCAATCTCAAGGCACTTTCCAGTTCACCAGATCATCCAGTCAGACTGATTCAAAGTTTTCTAAGGAAAACCAGCTGATTGCATCAACAGCACAGCTGATATTTCTCTCCAGGATGGAGTCACAGCCAAACAGGAACAGACCAGATGAAGCTACTATGAGAAAAAGCAGAGAGAGCAGAACGTTAGAGATTGAACTAATAGATTCTGCAGAGTGGGAGAATAGAGATAGAATGAAATAGAATGAAACACGGTTCATGAGAGCTGACCAGATCTACGCTGTTATAGTGAACTTTAATTAATAGTGCATACACCTGAGAACTGATGATGTCTGTGTG
The DNA here is from genome assembly GCF_016077235.1 of Cyprinodon tularosa. Taxonomy (NCBI): domain Eukaryota; kingdom Metazoa; phylum Chordata; class Actinopteri; order Cyprinodontiformes; family Cyprinodontidae; genus Cyprinodon; species Cyprinodon tularosa. The sequence continues at coordinate 991,461 of NW_024038354.1, forward strand.
TTACACACCCTGGTTGCACTGAATTGTATATGAGAATGAAGTAGTGAATCTCAATCTATTTACTTATTTATTTTTACTGTATTTTAAGTAGGCCTATAGGCTCATAGCAGTGGCGGCCGGCCCATAGGGGGCGCTGGGGCACCGCCCTCCCTGATAAGAAGAGAGAAACGTAAAATATATTTTTAGAAATTAACTCATAAATGTCAGTTTTACTCTCTAGAGTGTGTACCTATAAGCAAAACAAATTATATAAACTACATTTTCCTATCTACTGTCATTAATTTGTGGATTTCCAGAGACAGACTCCTACCGTCTCTGTTCTGGGGGCGCTGATCAGACAGCCCCACATTTGCAGAGAATCTGTCAATCATGTACTATTGCTAGGTGAATTTAATGGCCAATCAGCGTTCCGGAACTTTATGGTCTTGGGGCGCTGAAAATACTGTGCTTTAACAGGCTTCTGAACCCAAGCGCAGGTGCAGACAATTAGAGGGAAGATGGCGAATGTAACGAGCGAGATGCAGCTTCCACCAAATTCGGTGAGATCCTTATTTATCTACCCGTTTGCCAGAAGAACATCCCTGTTGTAGGATATGAAAATTTTTGACATGGTTATTGTGACTGTGACGAATCCACCTCGTCACTTAAAATAACCTCTAACTTTGCGCGCCAGACACACATTCCTGTTATACTGTGTTTGTGAGGACCAATACGCTCGCGCTGAGCCCAGTAGCTCCATGAACTTAAAACACACAAGCTGCTCCTGGTTACCTGCTGGCGTATTGAGGGTGCACATTTAATATTTCAGTGGGGTTAGCCGTGTGTGTGTGTGGGGGGTGTAGGTGTTTATGCTATGGGGACTTGTCATCTTCAGTCTGGCTGCGTCTTTGCTGGGTTCAAACCCAGTTTGGTGTAATTGAAAAATTATTTGTTTTTGTACATCAATTGTTTGTGGAGGTAATATATGGACAAAACTGATTAATGAGAAGAAATCAGAAATAAGAGAGCCTGAGGGGAGGGGCTTAAACTATTTAATGAGGGCTGTGGGAAGAAAAGCGGCAATTTTTGTTTTCTGTTTCTTTGTTACATTGCTGGTAACTGGAGGGAGGCTGAGGCCCAGAGGATCTTGTACATGTTTAGTTTCTTTTGCACCCTGTTTTGAGATTTTGAGCTCAATAAATCACCAACACCGGTAACCCGACTGAGACTGGATTCTTGGAGGCCAAAGAACCCCGTCACAGTGACCCAAATCATCACTGTTACTGTTATTATATAGTAAATTAAATCATTACTGTTAAATTGTATGTATTGTCCAATTGTTTATTTGAATTCTTATTCCGGATTAGTTGGAGACATACACTAGGCTATATCAGCCCCACCAAAAATATTTTTCACCAGCCGCCACTGGCTCATAGGTCTTTTGTCCATTTTCACAGCACCTGCTGTTCAAAATGACTCCAAGCGGCGCTCCTGGCAGCTGCTTTCTTCTGATTAACCACAGCCTGATCTCTGCGAGTCACTCGTCATCAACTACCTGTTAGTAAATGTGGTCTATAACTGCAAGTATAAGGTATACTGCAGCGACCTACTCTCTGTCACACCTCACAGAGTTGCCGTGAAGAATTTTGCTGTCAGCTCGTTGGCAGTGGAATCACAAACAAATAAAAATTGGCTTCAGCTCTGAAAAGCTTCCAGTCATAATCAGCATTTCTCTCTGGCCAGACAGGACCTCATTGTATCTGAGTGCAAAGTACTGCGCTTGGTAGACTTACTGAAAACAGATTAAAACTTAAAGTGCTGCTACTAGTTTGGCCCCTGAGTAAATTTAGACCCCCTTTTATCGAAAACTCAGGATTTATGATCTCACTCTACCAGAGACAAATTGTTTTGATACACTCAATGATTTATAAGCAGATACAGGGACGGATTTAGGAAATTTGGGGCCCTAGGCAAAGGCAGACAGGGGGCCTTCTGAATGGAGAAGACAACACATAAAGCAGAGCCATTCTACAGATAGAGAAATGTTAATAGAATAGACATCCATTATCTGTTCTAGGTTGTGTCCCTCTCTTCTTGTCCCTTTTCTTCTTGTTTTCCTCTCTATGTTTTGTACTCAGCTGACTTTTCATGCTGTCTCTAAAGGAATGAAAGATTTTTTCCAAGCACTAAGCTCACTTAGCTGATTGCTCCTTCCTGTGTTTCCAAAAAGGCCAAAGTAAATAACCCAGTCCTTCTTTTCACTGTAGACAAGCCATGATCTGCTTCTCTGTTCTCCATTTTTCATTTGGATGAAATAATAGCTGCATGAATCATGACAGCAGACAAGATAGAGGAGAGCAGGAGGCGGGGTTACCAATCTACTTGCTCTGGAGAGCAGAGTTCGCTGCTTTTAGATGTTGTCTCCAAAGTCTCCAGTAGCAGAAAAAAGTCGCTAGATTTGGCGCTAGGAGCTTTTTAGAAATCAAAGTGCTAGAGGGGTCTGAAAAGTGGCTAAATATAGCGACTAAAGCGCTAAGTTAGCAACACTGCTCTTTGCATGGTTTGTTTTCAAATGGTTTGCTGCTGTCTGTTTGGACCTTTCTGAACATGAACAGCAAATGGACTGATCCAATATGGTGGACATAGGGGAACTTGGGGCCCAAAGCAGCTGCCTAGTATTGCCTAATGGTAAATCCCCCCTGAGCAGACAGCCTATACAAGATGCTCATAAGTCATCATGGGTTCTCTCATCTGCTCTTGGACAAGTAAGTAGAGGTCCTGACGAAGTCAAGTTTTTGTTTTTATTCTATTTACTAAAATAATTAACAAAAATGTCTACTTTGTATTAACAGCAAATAAATATTTGATGGCTCCTTGATAAAAAAAAACACTCACATATTTATGACATACTGTAGCAAATCAACCTTAAATGGCTACTTGTTTATGTAAAAAAAAAAAAAAAAAAAAACTTTTCCAAAATAATTTGAAAAATTGGTAGAACAAAAAAAAGTGTTATGGGAGAATAAAGAATGACCGGTAACTTAAAGGAAAAGTCCGTCAGCAAGGAATAATCAATGGATCATTATTTATACCTAAAACTAATATGTTTGCGGTGATTTAATGAATTTTGTGTTAATCAGTAAAAAAATAAAATAATAATTTTCATTGCAATCACTGAGTCTGAGTCCATTTTTGCCCAAATATAGTAACCCCTCCCTCCTGCCATCTTCCAGCAGGGATGTCACGGTGCGGTAAGCCTAGCGCCATTTAAGAGCTAAACCCTTTCCCCTGTTGATTTCTGGCTTTATTTACCTCACTTAAGTATAAGAGTTCAGAAAAAGCAGCTATTTTGCAGATTAAAACCATGGCCTTGGAGGGAAAGATCCTCATCCATGCAGCCTTGCAGAATCTGATTCTAATACAGATGGACGCACGGCTCAATATCTGTAATTCTACTTTTCCTATATTAGTATATATCAGAGGCATGTTTAAGCCAAATTTTGGGTCTCCTCAAGCAACCCTAATTTGAATAAACGCACCCCTAAAATACGAGTTGTTTTTTTAATACTATATGCGCTTTTCACAATAAAACACACAAAAAAGTGACATTGTAAAAACTATACAGTATTTGCTTATGTAACCCCTTCAATTATGTTCTGGCTCATCAGAAATAATAATAAACAAACATAAAACAAGTAAACAAGCCTGCAGTTATGTGCTGGATTGTCTGTGAAGAGAAAACCATTTCAGGTGACGACCTCTGAAGCTCATCAAGAGAATGCCAAGAGTGTGTGAAGCAGTAATCAAAGCAAAAGGAGGCTACTCTAAAGAACCTACAATATAAGACATATTTTCAGTTGTTGCATATATATATATATATATACCCTCTTCAATGAATGTGTGTATTAACAAAGCACTCATTTAAACTGTCTGTTTGTGTGGTTTTCCCTTTGAATTCTGCGCTGAATTCATTTCCTGTAGACAGCCAGAAAAACGTTCATATTAAATAATCTGTATCTGCTGAGCTTGATGTGAAGCTTGACATGTGGTAACCACATCATTTCCATAACCTAGTCAGTCAGCACACACACTCACTGCTGCACATTCACTAACACACACTGGCACACAAACGGCCCCGGTCAACCGAGGTATGCGGAGGTATTTACGCTAAATGGTGGGAATGGGATTCCATAAGACTGCCCCTTATTTTCAGCAAAACATTCCACCATTAGACTCTGCCAATTCAGCTCCACATTGGTGACTTGTATGGAGTTTAGTTCTTAGTATCATATTTTTACAAGGTAGTTTCAGTTATAAGTCTAATTTACTTCACATTCAAAGAAAGATGATGGCTTTATTTTAAAAGAACAATAAAGGTTATTAACCCTGTTATTATTCAATTCTATTCAGTTCATTTCTGTAGCTCCAATTCACATCATGTCATCTCAGGTCACTTTCCAGTTCACCAGATCATCTAGTCAGATTGATTCAAAGTTTTCTATCTAAGGAAAACCAGCTGATTGCATCAACTCATTGACTCTTCAGCAATCCCTCACACTAAGCATGCTTGTAGCGACAGTGGAGAGGAAAAACTCCCTTTGAACAGGAAGAAACCTCCAGCAGCCCTGTGTCTAAATCCCAGACACAGGAAAACCTTGCAAGCAATGGTTTTGTCAGAGTACTGTTTGTCAGAGTTCTCTCATTAACCTCCATCTCAACATATTTTTGTAAAGGCCAAAAACTGAAGACCCAGAATTCGACCAGAAGCAACAGTTGGCATTTGAACAGTTTAATAAAATATCAGACTGTCGCAGGTCTGGATTCACCAGGGTCATCAACAGCAATTTCTGGAAGGAGATTGGTCAGTTGAGTGACCAGACAGAAAGGGAGGGAAAATTTCCAATGTTGAGTTCTCATTTCCTTTCCAAGAGTCTAGGGACACACTTTGAGAGTTTCTGAAGAAGCTGTTTGGCATGTGACCTCACTGTTTAATCTTGAATGTGTCATGATTTGGTTATGCTTTGTTGAAACAAAAGCAGAAGCAGGGAGGAAGAGGTGAATTTCTTGAGGATTTAATAATGGGTTACTGAAAACAGAGGCAGGTAATCCAAAAATGTTTCCCCTGAGACATCAGGGAAATCACTATCAAAGAAGGAAGGCTCAGAGAGAAAGAGTTGGAGTATGTTTGATGAGGACCCAGTGCTGAAGAGCTTCACAGGGAGAGTATCTATGGGAGACTGAAACAAAAGGAGCGCTAACGAGCAGATTTGGAGCAGGTGTGAGCAGAGCAGAAACAAGAAAGGAGAAAGGGGAAAAAGGAGAACTCAAGAGGGCAGCAGAGGGCAACAAATAAAACCTGAGAACTCCAAATAACCAGAAAACACAACAAAACAAGAATGAAACCACAAAAACAGGAAAACATAGAACAAGATAAAACAGAATACACAAAAGAAAACATAACAGAACCAAGACTATAACAGAATGATTTCTGAATCCCTCCAGGTAGGTTTGGAGGAATCCTTATTTGACAGTTACATTATCAGCCATTCAAAATAGCCCTGTCAAACACCAGCCAAATGGCAGTGCACTTCCCTGCAACAAAATCACCTCCAACTTCCAGCCTCTGGCCTTCTCCTGGGCATTCATGTTTTTGACTCTGACTCCACCCTTTCACTGAACTACAGGGTCTGACCAGGAGACGACGCTTCTCTTTAGATCTTAAAAGCCAAAGATCAACCAAGGGCCAGCCAAGGACCAGCCAAAGACCAACTAAGGACCAACCAAGGACCAACCAAGGGCCAGCCAAGGACCAGCCAAAGACCAACTAAGGACCAACCGAGGACCAACCAAGGAACAGCCAAGGACCAGCCAAAGACCAACTAAGGACCAACCAAGGACCAACCAAGGGCCAGCCAAGGACCAGCCAAAGACCAACTAAGGACCAACCAAGGACCAACCAAGGGCCAGCCAAGGACCAGCCAAAGACCAACTAAGGACCAACCAAGGACCAACCAAGGGCCAGCCAAGGACCAGCCAAGGACCAACCAAGGACCAGCCAAGGACCAACCAAGGACCAGCCAAGGACCAACCAAGGACCAGCCAAGGACCAGCCAAAGAACAACCAAGGACCAGCCAAAGAACAACCAAGGACCAGCCAAGGACCAACCAAGGGCTCATCAAGAAAAGAGGGGAAATTTTGAATAGCTACTACTGTACTCTTTGGTCCAGGGGAATACATAGGGTAAGATCTGTGAGAGCAGAGACAGGCAGAATGATAAAGGGCACAGACTAGAGTACAGAATCTGAGCGTCGGTCCAGAATCCGAGCTAGGTGATTGAAAACCAGAGACGATCCAGGAGATAATGTGGGAGTGAGGTCAGGGTACCAGTGGCGGCTGGTGGAGTTTTCTCTAGGGTGGGGGCCATAAATCCAAAATAGACATATACCAAAAAAACAAGTGTAGTAAGTTATCACAGCAGTATATTTATAATAATGCCAACAACAACAAACATTATAAAAGCACTTTATAAAAACAAAACATAATTTAACATACAGGTTTACTTTTTAACATAAATCTTGCCCTTCTGAGGCTTTGAGAAGGTAAATCTGTGTTTTGCATGGTCCAATATTGGGTCACAAACCTAAAAAAATAATGTACCAGTTTAATAATGGAGAAGTCGACTATATTCTATTGTTTTCCCTGTGAATCCCAGATTGTTCATTCTTCTTCGCCTTTTCTATAAAGTGCTTTAAATCAGTCCTAGCTGTCTTTATCCAAGCTGGATCAGATCCTGACCTTTGAAAAAGGAGGCAGGGAAAGCAGAATAAAGCCTTAGCCTCGCTGCATGCAGTTAGCCTAGCCTTGGAGCTAACCCAGGTCCTGGAAAAGGATAGTTCTTGCACCATTTCTCTCTCTCTTTTTCCATTCCTCCCTCTCCATCTCTTTCTCCCGCGACTCGACCTGTCAATCACCCACAAAACGTCTGCAATGATGTTATTGTTTCACGATTAACTGATCCAAACAGTCATTTTGTAGCTGTGGATATATATTTTGGGTTGTGGACTGGTTTGCAGGTTAACGTCGTGCTCGATTTCAGGTCTTTACTCTTTAGGTCTTATTTTCCGTATTGCTTTGTATTTCATTCTCTCCTTCTATCAACAATTAGCAGCTTCAGCTAAAAACAAGTTTAAAAATACACAATTCAGATGTGCTTGGAACCCATGGTTTACTAAACGCAGGATGATGTGTGCTGCCAAGGAAGGATAATTCAGAAAATACCAACAAAAATTGCAATGAGTATTTCTCTTAATTTGAACTGTAGACCAGAAGTTTTAGGATGATGCTGTTTGTCTTAATCACACAGGACAAAAAAGAGCCAGTCTCAGAAAGCACACATCAATAAATCACCTCTAACTGGTTCTTTGTTTTATGAACAGCTTCTCTATTTATCATAAGTTGAGGACAAGAAGTGCATTACTTCCTGGACCTACAGTTATTCCACCTGAACGCTTTCATTAGGTTTTTGTATTTTCCAAAAATTAACTCAAACATTTATTTATTGAATGCTTTCCTATTGTTGAGAACACAAGAGAACAACAATGCAATGATATTTTATCTATAGATAGTCAGAGAGATGCCTTTTAGTGCGTTATATACATAGGGCCCAAAAACTAATGTTTGAAAAAATTAAGGAATAACAGCCAATTCCGATGCCAAAATAAATCATGCATCCCTAGAAGTTCAATTTCAGTTCCATCCATCCAGAAAAAATGGATATGCTTTATTTTAATTATAGCATAGCATAGTTTTTTTCTTGTAACCTTTCGGGTAAACTTGGGGATATATTTTCTTGAGTGTTGCATATCCCAGTAAATCTGTTGCACCTTTAAATCTGCCACCCTCCCTGCTTCTCTCTGTGCTGTTTAAAAAGATTTATCAACCTCTTTACTAATATAATGATGCCAGAAACAACATTTCAAGATAGAAGCTCTGCAGTCTGATTCTGTCTGATCAATAAGAAAACATGTTAATTTGAACCTGTAACTGGGAGTCATGATCCTCTGAGAAGCCCAGACTTTTAACTATTAAAAAATAACAAACTGTGTTTTCTCAAGCTTGCATTATAATACTAAATATTGTATAAATTTACAATTTGTTGCCATTTTTAGCTGAAAAAGCTCCGTATGTCTAACGAATGAAGAGAGCACACCCAGCCAGTCACAGTCAGAGAAACAGGACTAGGAAAAAACAGGCCAAGCTCCAACATCTAGAAACAAAGGAGTTGATGGCAGCAGCACAGCTGAGATTTCTCTCCAGGATGGAGTAACAGCCAAACAGGAACAGACCAGATGAAGCTACTATGAGAAAAAGCAGAGAGAGCAGAACGTTAGAGATTGAACTAACAGATTCTGCAGAGTGGGAGAACAGAGATAGAATGAAGCAGAATGATGAAATAGGGGTCCCTGCAGAGTCATCCCAGGATTCCTGCAGATGACAGAAGTCTGTCTGGTCCTGGAAGTCAGAGGTGAACAGAGGAAAAAGGAATGGAGAGAGTACCATCCCCTGTGGTGCTCCTGTTCTGCTGGATCAGCCAGCTGAGCCTTCAGTCAAACAACCTGTGGTCTGTCTGTCAGGTAGTCTTTGATCCAGGTGGTTGTTGATGCCTCCACCTGAATCTGCTGGAGTTTCTCTCAGTCAGTCAGGTTGAATGTTAAAAGTTCTGGAGAAATCAAAGATCATGATCCTCACAATGCTATCTTCCTAGTCTGAATGACAGTGGGTATGTTGAAGCAGGGGGATGATGACATCATCAACTCCATCTCCATGGCGATAAGCAACTGCAGGGGTTCTGATACCTACTGGTTTGCTTTCTGAGGTCAACCATCAGAAGTCTCTCTAAAATCCTTCATGATGTGGTTGTCAGGACAGCAGGTCTATAGTCACTGAGGACCATTGGCTGAGTCTTCTTTGTTCCTGGAACAAGGCAGGAGGTCTATAGTCACTAAGGACCGCTGGCTGAGTCTTCTTTGGTCCTGGAACTAGGCAGGAGGTCTATAGTCACTGAGGACCGCTGGCTGAGTCTTCTTTGGTCCTGGAACTAGGAAGGAGGTCTATAGTCACTGAGGACCGCTGGCTGAGTCTTCTTTGGTCCTGGAACTAGGCAGGAGGTCTATAGTCACTGAGGACCGCTGGCTGAGTCTTCTTTGGTCCTGGAACTAGGAAGGAGGTCTATAGTCACTGAGGACCGCTGGCTGAGTCTTCTTTGGTCCTGGAACTAGGCAGGAGGTCTATAGTCACTGAGGACCGCTGGCTGAGTCTTCTTTGGTCCTGGAACTAGGAAGGAGGTCTATAGTCACTGAGGACCGCTGGCTGAGTCTTCTTTGGTCCTGGAACTAGGCAGGAGGTCTATACTCACTGAGGACCGCTGGCTGAGTCTTCTTTGGTCCTGGAACAAGGCAGGAGGTCTATAGTCACTGAGGACCGCTGGCTGAGTCTTCTTTGGTCCTGGAACTAGGAAGGAGGTCTATAGTCACTGAGGACCGCTGGCTGAGTCTTCTTTGGTCCTGGAACTAGGCAGGAGGTCTATACTCACTGAGGACCGCTGGCTGAGTCTTCTTTGGTCCTGGAACAAGGCAGGAGGTCTATAGTCACTGAGGACCGCTGGCTGAGTCTTCTTTGGTCCTGGAACAAGGCAGGAGGTCTATAGTCACTGAGGACTGCTGGCTGAGTCTTCTTTGGTCCTGGAACAAGGCAGGAGGTCTATAGTCACTGAGGACCGCTGGCTGAGTCTTCTTTGGTCCTGGAACTAGGCAGGAGGTCTATACTCACTGAGGACCGCTGGCTGAGTCTTCTTTGGTCCTGGAACAAGGCAGGAGGTCTATAGTCACTGAGGACTGCTGGCTGAGTCTTCTTTGGTCCTGGAACAAGGCAGGAGGTCTATAGTCACTGAGGACCGCTGGCTGAGTCTTCTTTGGTCCTGGAACTAGGCAGGAGGTCTATAGTCACTGAGGACCGCTGGCTGAGTCTTCTTTGGTCCTGGAACAAGGCAGGAGGTCTATAGTCACTGAGGACAGCTGGCTGAGTCTTCTTTGGTCCTGGAACAAGGCAGGAGGTCTATAGTCACTGAGGACCGCTGGCTGAGTCTTCTTTGGTCCTGGAACTAGGCAGGAGGTCTATAGTCACTGAGGACTGCTGGCTGAGTCTTCTTTGGTCCTGGAACTAGGCAGGAGGTCTATAGTCACTGAGGACCGCTGGCTGAGTCTTCTTTGGTCCTGGAACAAGGCAGGAGGTCTATAGTCACTGAGGACCGCTGGCTGAGTCTTCTTTGGTCCTGGAACAAGGCAGGAGGTCTATAGTCACTGAGGACCGCTGGCTGAGTCTTCTTTGGTCCTGGAACAAGGCAGGAGGTCTATAGTCACTGAGGACCGCTGGCTGAGTCTACTTTGGTCCTGGAACAAGGCAGGAGGTCTATAGTCACTGAGGACCGCTGGCTGAGTCTTCTTTGGTCCTGGAACTAGGCAGGAGGTCTATAGTCACTGAGGACTGCTGGCTGAGTCTTCTTTGGTCCTGGAACAAGGCAGGAGGTCTATAGTCACTGAGGACCGCTGGCTGAGTCTTCTTTGGTCCTGGAACAAGGCAGGAGGTCTATAGTCACTGAGGACTGCTGGCTGAGTCTTCTTTGGTCCTGGAACTAGGCAGGAGGTCTATAGTCACTGAGGACTGCTGGCTGAGTCTTCTTTGGTACTGGAACAAGGCAGGAGGTCTATAGTCACTGAGGACCGCTGGCTGAGTCTTGTTTGGTCCTGGAACAAGGCAGGAGGTCTATAGTCACTGAGGACTGCTGGCTGAGTCTTCTTTGGTACTAGAACAAGGCAGGAGGTCTATAGTCACTGAGGACCGCTGGCTGAGTCTTCTTTGGTCCTGGAACAAGGCAGGAGGTCTATAGTCACTGAGGACCGCTGGCTGAGTCTTCTTTGGTCCTGGAACTAGGCAGGAGGTCTATAGTCACTGAGGACCGCTGGCTGAGTCTTCTTTAGTCCTGGAACAAGGCAGGAGGTCTATAGTCACTGAGGACCGCTGGCTGAGTCTTCTTTGGTCCTGGAACAAGGCAGGAGGTCTATAGTCACTGAGGACCGCTGGCTGAGTCTTCTTTAGTCCTGGAACAAGGCAGGAGGTCTATAGTCACTGAGGACTGTTGGCTGAGTCTTCTTTGGTCCTGGAACAAGGCAGGAGGTCTTCCACATCCCTGGAACTGTCTCCTGGGTCAGACTAAGATGGAAGAGGTGCTGTAGAATCCCACAGAGCTGTTCTGCTCAGGCCTTCAGGACTCTGACACCATCAGGACCTGCTGACTGATTACCATCCAGTCTCTCCAAGTGAAACCTCTGACCGAACTGACCAACTCATAGAAGCAGGAGAGTGAATGGCAGAGGAGGGCAGGATGTCCATGTTGAGCTTGTTCCTGAACTCAACCTGTTGAAGAATGGATTCAGTTGATTAGCTCTGTCCAGACTTCCATCTGTCTGATCATTCTTCTGCTTGAAGCCTCGGATCTTCTTCATCTTTGATCTTGTTCTGCTGGAGCTCGTTTTTTTTTTTTTGCCTCTTCCTGTTTGCCTCCTTGCTTTCTCTTAACTCGAGCTTGAATTGCTTCTGTAAAATCCTCATTACTTCGCTGTCTTCCTTCTTAAAGGCGTGTTTTTCTGGGGCGACAGTGGCGTCAGATGTAGGAGTTTGCCCTTAAATCAAAGGATTGACGGTTCAAGCCCCAGCTCTGGTTTTCAGTGTCGCTGTGTCCTTGGGCAAGACACGTCACCTGCATTGTCTACTGATGGTGGTCAGAGGCACCAGTGTACGGCAGCCACACTTCTGTCTGTGAGCCCCAGGACAGCTGTGGCTACAATGTAGCTCATCACCATCAGTGTGTGGTATCTGGTAGGGATACGGTTATCTACTCAGAAGTTGATGTTGAACACACTTAATCTAAGAACATTTGACTTATTTCTAGATTGCTTTTGCAGAATACTTTTAAAATGTAGGAGTCCTTGACATTTGCACAAAATGTCAATGCCAAAAAAGCAAAAACATAGTGTAAAAAAACAGAATAACAATGTGTCAGTAGGGCACGGTAATCTTTCAGAAATATCTTCTTAGGCAATCATAGTGAGCTACTGGTTTATATATAAAGAAATGTCAAATAATCTCACCTGTACCTTTAATGTATAAACATTTATTTATTCAACTATACAACACTTTATCATAATTGATTGATTTTATCCTAATAAATTCATAGACATATTATGGTTATATCCCTCACACAAGCATGCTTAGTGTGAGGGATTGCTGAAGAGTCAATGAGTCGATGCAATCAGCTGGTTTTAATTAGATAGAAAACTTTGAATCAGTCTGACTGGATGATCTGGTGAACTGGAAAGTGACCTGAGATGACATGATGTGAATTGGAGCTATAGAAATAAACTGAATAGAATTGGTTAGATTTTACTGCCTAGAAAGCAAGGCTGCAGGTCATCCCCAAAATCTATTTCAGCCATTTTAACACTCAAACGTTTCATTGTTTTAAGGCAAGGTTGTGTTTACAACCTCAAACACACACACACACACACACACACACACACACACACACACACACACACACACACACACACACACACACACACACACACACACACACACACACACACATACACAGTGACTTGTTTTGCTATATCTAGTGAGGACCATGTGTTGACTCCCATTGACTTCCCTAAACATAACCATTAGCAAAATAGTTTGTAAGGACCAACAAAATGTCCTGATTTAGCAACAACTGGTTCTCAATCTGATTATGAATTTGGAAAAATGGTCCTCACTCTGAGGGCTAGACAGGTACACCCACCCACACAACATAGTCCCAGGTGATTACTGAAAACACTATGTGCTGGCTTTATGTGTTTCCAGTTAAAATTACCATGGAATGAAGATTGACACCTTCTGGATTAAAACCAGAAAGAAATTAAAGTTAACCATCCCAAACCACACACGCACACCCACACACACACACACACACACACACACACACACACACACACACACACACACACACACACACACACACACACACACACACACACACACACACACACACACACACACACACACAGTGTTTAAGTGTAATGCCAGAGTTTGAGGGCAACTGCATAATAAAAAGAAACAGAATCCGACAGCGGATTGTGCATCTGAGTTAGCATGTCTGTGATTTCTGCATTACTCACAGCCCCAAATGATGATTTAATTGCATGTAAGTAGATTTCCAGAGAGAGGAGTGTGTTTTTGTTTTTGGAGGGGATACAGGGTAGGACTTAAAATTAAAGTTTCATTAACACACACGTACTCAAACCAACTCAACTCACCAGAAATGCCACATTGTCAAGAAGCTTCTGTCAAATTAACGCTGAGCTCCTGAAAAGCAGTTTATGTTTTCACCCCCCCCCCCGCTCTTTAGGGTGAGTCTGAGAAAGGATTGTAATTCATATTTATTATGGTCTTTCTTTCAGCAGAGGTCTGTTGAATGATCTGTTGTCCATCCTCTAACGTTTTCCTTATATGAATATTACCGTTTCAAAGTTATCATCTGCCTTTTTCTTTTATTACGTGTTGACAGCAGTAACACAGTCTGGACGTACACAAGGCCAACAATAGCAAAGGGAATGGATGCTAAGGTTTTTGCTATCTGATGTTAAAGATGTTAAAGGTTACCCAGGATCCCTTACAAGACAACACATATACCCTTAACCCTTTACAGATATCTGCCAAACACTAACAAATTTACTTATTTACTTATTGCTGTTTTGGCCAACGTCTGTATAACAACAATTTGTTTAAATCTATAAATATGAATCACCTTGCAGTATTTTCTCTGTATTATTTTTACAAGGAAAATAAAATGATTCCAAAAGAAATCTACCATTAAAGCTAATTGTGTATCCATTGAAAGATAAAGTTCGCTCATATTCAGAATTTAAACTTCTGAAAGTCCTTTAAAAATGAAATTATTCCATCCTGTTCAATAAATGATCAGTGTTTTTAACTCAGAGTAATTTTCATGTGAATGTGCTTTACTGGAGGCATCCATGTTTGTCAAAGAACACTACTGCCACCTACTGGTTTGTGACGTCACGGTGCGGTATCGGCTGTTGATCAAGTCCCAGTGCTGTATCTGGTGTTTGTCACAACGCGCTATTATCCAAGTCATCTTGAAAACATTCTTCTTCCAAATGTTGGCTACATATTACGGGTTTTTTCTCTGGCCAGAAGTTCGATGGCAAATCCTCCCTCTTCAAGTTGGCGATCCATCGACCAACCCGTCCATGGAGGATCAGGAACCAGAAAGGTGGAATAACTCTTTATTTTCACTTTTACCCGATGTATTCCAGCATCCAGCTGCCATGCACGTGGGCATTGTCAGTTTCACTATAGCTCTGTTGAATTTCAATGGTGAAGTCCTCTGGAAATCTTCAATAATTGTTGTTGATTGCAGATGTGTCTAGTAGTTCCCATTGATTTAGCTTGTAAAGCGGGGAGAATGGCGCTAGGCTTACCGCACCGTGACGTCACTGCTGGAAGATGGCAGGAGGGAGGGGTTACTATATTTGGGCAAAAATGGCCGCTCCCAGACTACCAAAGAAAATTATTGTTTTTATATTTTTACTGATTAAAATTGTTTCACTGATTAAATCTCAGTGAATATCTTAGTTTTAGGCATAAATAATGATCCATTGATTATTCCTGACCGGACTCTTCCTTTAAGACCCCAGTAAACCCATTCCTTCTGCCTACCAGGGTCTGTTAGGACCAGATCTTTTAGCAGTGCTAAAAACATTATGAGTAGGAGTGTTATGTTAGGATCAAGGAGCTTATTTTTACAGACAAAAAAAAGGAAGTGTGACGAGGTAAGCACAAAGGCCAATGTAACGTATAAGATGGCCTCATGCAATTATAGAATATGCAATTATAGGTAAGATATAGATATATTTTGATCTTACTTCAGAGCACAGGCTATCGGGGGCATTGAAGAAAAATCTAATTCCTATTCCTAAAGAGAAAAAGATTTGACTGAGGCTATCCATGTTTTTGTTACACGTATAGATCTGAAATATAGTCCAATTTTCTAACACTCAGGTAAACCTTTCACGGTATTTCTTACTGTGACCCAGAAAGTTTTGTCTGTGCAAAAGAGGGAAAGTTGACGTCAGAGTGTTCCTTGATGATTTAGGGTTGTCTTCAGCTTACCGCTCTAATTGAATTAGGAAGTGGTGGGATGTAAAGAGCAGCAGAAAGGGTTGTAAGTAAACAGACATGGCCCTTTAATCCTGAGCTGTTTGAAGTGAATAACCCCCAGAGCCCTTTTATGGGGAGTGTTGCTCTCAGTGCTGTGTGGTGCGGCTTTGGGTTTCACAAGCTGGGTAAATGGTTCATGTTGCAACAAAGCCGAAGAGAGGGAAAAATCAGAGAAAATTAAACAGGGACATAAGGAGTGAAACATTGAATCAGCAGGAAGATCTGCTCGATTGGTCAAATGCTCCCTGGGTCAAATGCTGGGAATATAGGATGTGGGGCTGGGAAAACATAAACCACTGATAGCTGAACGCTCTGCAGCAGAGAGTTCTGCAGCCTAATCTACCAGTTTTCTCGGGCTGTTTGGAGCATCGATGCTTCGCCAGTGTTCTTTCAAACAGCTACGCTGGCTAATCTAAATCAATACACAGTCAGAAATATTAAGAAAGATTAAAAGGGGATCTAGAAAGATTTTCCACTACTGTCTCTCACCACTTGAATGTGCAGTAAAGCTGGGCATACACTGCAATATTTCAATCATTGCATGCAGCTAAAGCTCACACTGTACGATGTCACTTCAGGGTTTAAAAGTTTGCAGCTCACGATGTTTGTTCTCGCATTGTGCGACCCGACGCTCTGATGCGACCTTTTGACGGCCGACTGAATTTCAAACATGTTTGATTTTCTCCCAACCTTCTGATTCCTGATGGGGAGGCGGTCGTTAGAGGCTGATCGCCCCTGGTTACCCCCTGTACAGCTACACCACGCACCATCAGGTGGAAAGTCGGCCCGAAAAATTCTCATGCAATTGGAGAATCGGCCCAAAAAGGGCAAAAAATCGTGTATTATGCTTAATTTGACCAGTTTGGACAAACATTGTTTTGGTGTTTTCTCAGATATAAAAACAATTTTGAACTTTAAAATTCATTTAAAAAGTATTGCCATTCATAAAACAAAATCTGAAGAACAGATAAAATTAAAGATTAAAGTTGTAAAAAATATAAATACAAAATATAGAAAAAAAATTAACCAAAAAATATGAAAAAAAAATTTAAAAATTAAATTTGATTAAAATCTTAGAAAACATCAAAGCAACTCTCAAATCAGTTTTCCTTTCTGGATTACATTTGTTTTTAAATTTCTTTTAACAAAATTTATTTATTTATCTATTTTCCTCCTAAATTTCCATAAAAAAAAAAACTAAATTTGCAAAAATTACCTCCATATTCTTTGGGTATATTGAGCAAACATGTTTAACCAGCAGGACAAAGTCCATTATCAGCCAGATGTATGGAAGAGCTATTCAATTTCAATTCTATTCAGTTTATTTCTATAGCTCCAATTCACATCATGTCATCTCTGTTCACTTTCCAGTTCACCAGATCATCCAGTCAGATTGATTCAAAGTTTTCTAACTGGGGTTCAAGGAGACAGAAGCAGACATAGAAAAAGAAGCATAGATACAAAAGGCAACTGTCAACCAGCTCCACAGGCGGCCCCGTCCAGGAAACACACAGCCAGGCAGACGAGCTCCGAGCCAGCTCCCATGTCAGAGGATGAAGAGAGCACATCCAGTTAGTCACAGTCAGAGAAACAGGACTACACTGGAAAACAGGCCAAGCTCCAACATCTAGAAACAAAGGTGTTGATGGCAGCAGCACAGCTGATATTTCTCTCCAGGATGGAGTCACAGCCAAACAGGAACAGACCAGATGAAGCTACTATGAGAAAAAGCAGAGAGAGCAGAACGTTAGAGATTGAACTAACAGATTCTGCAGAGTGGAAAAACAGAGATAGAATGAAGCAGAATGATGAAAAAGGGGTCCCTATGTCCTCCAGCAGTCTAAGCCTATAGCAGCAGAACTATAGAGATAGATCAGGATAACCTGAGCCACTCTAACTAGAAGCTTTATCAAAAAGGAAAGTTTTAAGCCTAGCCTTAAAAGTAGACAGGGTGTCTGCCTCACGGACTAAAACTGATAGTTGGTTCCACAGGAGAGGAGCCTGATAACTAAAAGATCTGCCTCCCATTCTACTTTTAGAAATTCTAGGAACCACTAGTAAACCTGCAGATTGAGAGTGAAGTGCTCTGTTAGGAACATAAGGAACAATCAGATCTCTGATATCAGATGGAGCTTGGCCATTTAAGGCTTTATATGTGAGAAGGAGAACCTTAAATTCTATTCTGGATTTAACAGGAAGCCAATGAAGAGAAGCCAGGATAGGAGAGATGTGATCTCTCTTTTTCATTTTCATTAGAACTCTGGCTGCAGCATTTTGGATCAGCTGAAGGCTTTTAACTACAGTTTGTGGACTTCCTGATAGTAAAGAATTACAATAGTCCAGCCTTGAAGTAAAAAATGCATGGACTAGTTTCTCAGCATCACCCCTGGACAGGAGATTTCTAATTTTTGCAATATTCAGCAGAATGGAGGAGGAGATCAAAGGGAATACCTCCTTAAATAACCTGGTTGGAACTGGATCTAACATCCAAGTTGAAGGTTTAGACGACGACAATAGTTTTGCTAGCTCTGAAAGTTCAACTGGATCAAAGCAGTCTAAACCTGGTTCAGATTCCATGACTACGTCAGATGATACTTCTACTGGAGTAGTAAATATTCATACTTTTGACACCTTTGCCTTCTATACCCTTCAGAGAATGAGGTCTTGAAGTTCTCTCAGCCACTGTAATTTATGACAGGGGGCCTGATCTGCATACTTGAAATTTCTCTTTAAAGAAAAAGGAGGGCCATGAATAATAAAAAAAAGGGTTCATTAGATGATAAGGAAAGATAACTCTAAGTAGAAGGAATAAGATGTAAATGTTCAGTCTTTTAAGAAAAAAAAACTAAGGTGAAGCATCTCATTGGAAGTTCTATTCTTACTGATATGGGTTTGATGTTGGAGTTCCACCACATGAGGCTAGATGGCGCACTGCTTTCAAAAGCTTATCAGAATAGAGCTGCATGTTGGGCCAAGCTACAGCAGAAGCTGTTCTCATTCCGCCTTCGCAGAGGAGAGCCAAAGACCACGGAGCACTTTATCACAGCTAGTTAAAAACAAACAAACAAATAAAACAATAAGAGGACCAGCAGGCCTGTGGTTAGGATGCTGTTTCATTTATCATAGTTGAGGATCTTATGTCATGCATGTAGTCATTATAAAATTAGATTTGTCAAAGAAGCTATTTCTGTTATCCCAGTTTCACAAACAGCAAAGTAGAAGTTCACAGAGTTCTAGATCATCCAGAGCATCACCTGATTCCTGTAGAATATAGAACCAATCATCTGCAAAGGACGAAGCTTCAGAGCACGAAGCTCTGAGGTCTCACATCCATGCTGCAGAGACGACAACGACCTGAGAGGAGGTGGAGCAGCTGGTGGAGCAGAGATAACAGCCTGATCCTGAAGGTGGAGAAGATGAAGGAGATCATGGTGGACTTCAGGAAGAACCGTCCTAACCAGGCTCCACTGCTCATCAACAGCTCAGCTGTAGAGGTGGTCAGCAGCACCACATTCATCACAGACACCCTCACCTGGACTGGAAACACCACCTCACTGGTCAAAAGGGCACAGAAGTGCTTGGACTTCCTGTGGAGGATGAGGAGAGCCCACCTGCCACCCCCCCATGGACTGTTCTCCATGGTGTTTCTTTTTTTATTTATTAAAAAATTCTATGTATAACATAGATGCATAAACGCCTCGTCTTTTTTGAAGAACCAATAGTTTGCATCCAATCTTTTCAATAAATGGTGTTCGTTTTTTTTAAATTTTTTATTATTATATAGGAATTATGCTCTAATTTATAGTTATTACCGATCTGTTGTTACTTTATTTTAATTCGACAAACCGGATCTTCTCGCCGTTCTTTCTCCTGTTCGGTGCGATTGCAACAGCGGATCCTGACCTGACCTGACATCTAGAGGATGTTTGGCTCAACCTGCTGCTGTGAAGCAGGATTCTCCACCATGAACAGAATCAGAAATAAATCTGGATCCAGGCTCAAAATGAGCTCCTTGATATGTGCTTGAGAATGGCTTAGTCTCCATTCAAACCCAGGTTTAAAGCCTTGCAGGGCAGCATAAAGCCCACTGCCAACATTAAGACAGAAAAAAGAAAGAAAATAACAAACGCTCAGTTCAGGGGTTTGAGAAAATATGGGAATCAGGAGATTCTCTATAAACCAAACTGAACAACTGTTGTTCTCTACTTCAAAAAACAATTTAGATTTTAAAATAGCCAAATATTTTTTTTTGTTTTATTAAAAAATACAATGTATAACATGGATGCATAAACACCTCGTTGTATTTCAGTGTTAAATTATGTTTAAAGTAACAGATCATTAAAAATGGCCTTTACTGGTCTATGATTTTCTTTATTCGAACCCGCTGATTATTAATTGGTTCCCCTGCTATAAGGTTTGGGGATGACGAACCTCCAGTTACAGGATTTAAAGGCTTTTGTTAGGGTTTTGTATTTAGCTAAAAATAAGCCCAAACACACGTTTGAACGCCATTTATTTATTAAGTGCTTTCATATTGCTGAGAATGCAACAGTAACGAAATAGAAATATTTTAATGTATGTATGTAACGGCTCAGAAACATCATCAACATTAATAACAAATAAAAACAGGAAAAAAACTGAGATATTTTGCTTTTTTTGTAAACTAGCAAAGAACACACTATTTAAACACCTGCTTTTGTTAAACTTTTTTCATTACAATACTAATTTTCAATGCTATTTACACTTCGTTGCTTTTTTTTTGTTGAAAAAACTTCGTATGTCTGACGACTTTCTCGGTGGCATCCTTTTTTTTTTAAACCAACCTGTCTACTAATTTTTTTTATTGGAAATCAAACCTGAAGTAGCTGCTGGTTAATATTAATGATGCTACTGTGTGTCGTCTCTCCTCCAATCATGGAGCTCCTGATGACACGGTGAATAGCGACCGCCAATCATGTTCTATCATAAAGTGACAGACATGGAGTCATGGACAGAGGATCCAATGATGTCATATCAGTAGGCGGGACTCAGGAGCAGCAGGATAGCGAGACAGAGAACTGGAAACTCTCCGAACAAACACAGGTTACTGTTGTTGGCTAAAGTAAATGATCATAACACAAATGTACTAATTATTGGTGGGGACATGTCCACACCCATTTAAAGTTGGTGGGGACGTGTCCCCTCCCATTTAAAGTTGGTGGGGACATGTCCACACCAGTCCTTCAGAAAGTTACGCTAGTGCCCAGTCCAGTTCTACCGTATGCAGTCATATGAAATGTGGCTTTGTTCAGCTTCTGGTCCTGCCAGCACTAAAAGCAGTGTACCAACATTATTTCACAGAAATATAAATAAAAAGTTGAAAGAAAAAGCTCTTTTTTTTTTGGTTTACTTTTCAGAATAGCTCAAACGTGAAATTTGCCTAATTTGCTTCTGTTTTTGTTACAAAGCTAGAATCTACACACTTTGTCATTGTGGAAATGTATTAATAAAAAAGAAGTTGTTGAAAGTATAAATATACATATCTGTTTATAAAATGCCACCTGCAATGCACATGATGTCTAAATTATGACTTTGAGGAACTAAACAAAAATCAGTCTATGAAGTGTTTCTGTAAGTGTCAGCCAAAGAAAAGACGTGAAACTTAAGGAGGTACTTGAAGGCAGCCACATAAATGCCAGTGATAAGCTTACACAGACACACACACACGCACACACACACACACACACACACACACGCAGGGAGAGAAAGTCATTAAGGAGGTCATAAATCACAGGGAGCAGTTCCAGAGAGAGAGATCCCTCTCCCACTGTCTAAACACTGCTTTCACTCAGCTTTATTAGCAGGAGTTCAGCTCTCACCCAGGCAGCAGACACTGAACTTCTCACTACAGATGAGCACAAAGATTGTACTACACTAAGAGACAACTGATAGGAAAATAGCTCCGCTCTCCTGAGATGATGTCTTTTTTTCAGCTCCGGGTTGCACCAATTATTCCTAAAACATATCTCCATCTGTCCGTCCGTCCATCCATCCATCTTCTTCCTCTTATCCGGGGTCGGGTCGTGGGGGTAGCAGCTTCAGTGGGGAGGCCCAGCCTCTTGGTCCAGCTCCTCCGGGGGAATTCCAAGGCGCTCCCAGGCCAGCAGAGAAACAGTCCCTCCAGTGTGTCCTGGGTCTCCCTCTGGGTCTCTCCCTGGGCCTCCTCCCGGTGGGACGTGCCTGGAACACCTCACCAGGGACTCCAGGAGGCATCCTAATCAGATGCCCGAGCCTCCTCAGCTGGCTCCTCTCGATGAGGAGGAGCAGCTGCTCTACTCTGAGTCCTTCCCGGATGACTGAGCTCCTCCCCCTATCTCTAAGGGAGAGCCCAGACACACTACGGAGAAAACTCATTTCAGCCGCTTGGATCCGGTATCTCGTTCTTTCGGTCATGATCCAAAGCTCATGACCATAGATGAGGGTAGGAACGTAGATCGACCGATAAATCCAGAGCTTTGTTTTTTGGCTCAGCTTTGGCTCTCTCCACCACCACAGACGGGTACAGGGCATGCTTCACAGCAGACGCCGCACCAATCCACCTAGCAATCCCCCAATAAACATATCTCTATATTTATAAATCTCCTGTGCTACATGACCTCTTCCTTGCTATCCCTATAATTATGCTGCTATAGCCTTATGCTGCTGGAGGATGTTCTAATAAGGAGTGAAAACTAATCATCCTTCACTGTACTCATGCTACTTCTGTTCTCTAATTCGCAGGACTTTTTTGCGCTTTTCGACCCCTCTCGACATTAAATCTAGCTCAGAAGTCGTCTGCTTAGCTGTATCTTTCCTTGACAGAACCGACTATGCAGTTAGTTACCTGCTATCTTTTCTGATATAGACAATCTTTCTGGATCAGTGCTTTCCTTTTGGCTGTTTGCTTCAGTCTTCTTGAACCCCCAGCTTCAACAGAAGGCAGCTCACACTAAGGTTTCTTCTAGTTAAAAGTGATCAGTTTGTGATCTACAATTAAGTAGCTGAACCTAACATCATTAGCAGAAGCTAATGTTAAATCAATATTAAGTGACAGCGAATCATCTTTCAGTCATTATAATACATCATTCTAATATGTGTGTTTCCTGGACGCGGCCGCTTTTTACAATTGCTTTTTCTATGTCTGCTTCTGTCTCCTTGAACCCCAGTCAGCCTCAGCAGATGGCCGCTCACACTGAGCCTGGTTCTGCTGGAGGTTTCTTCCTGTTCAAAGGGAGTTTTTCCTCTCTACTGTCGCTACAAGCATGCTTAGTGTGAGGGATTGCTGAAGAGTCAATGAGTCGATGCAATCAGCTGGTTTTCCTTAGATAGAAAACTTTGAATCAATCTGACTGGATGATCTGGTGAACTGGAAAGTGACCTGAGATGACATGATGTGAATTGGAGCTATAGAAATAAACTGAATAGAATTGAAATTAATATATCTGTGGAAATGTTCTGATCTAAATGCTAAACATAAACAGCCTCTATCAGAAACTGGAACTCTTTATAGCATAGCTCTTCGTCTGGGTTGGCATCTCCTAGCATTAAATGCACAAACAGCAGCTTCTTAGACTAACTCTGCCTCTTCCTTTGTTTGGTCGTCATGTTTAACTCTTTAACTCTTTCTACATTGTCATTTTTTCCCTATAACATCTGATAAGGTTTCACGTTACTTATTGCTGTTTTGGCTTTACGTGGTTAGTGCAACATAACCTAGTATATGTCAGTGATCAAAAATGCATTGAAGAGTGTAAAAAGTTTCTTCTGTCGGCCATAAACGATAGAGACGAGTTTGGTGTAGCTGTAGCTTTTTCTTTACTAACTGCCGTAACGGCTGCTCACACAGAATACAGGAACCGGTGACGTCACCGAGCATACAATACAGTACGGTGGCCAGTGTTGGACAAACAGTGTATAGTCATTTCTGAAATGATCTACAAAGAGTAAATAACATGCCAACATCTGTATAACAACAATTGGTTTAAATCTATAAATATTAATCAGCTTGCAGTATTTTTTCTGTATTGTTTTTACAAGGAAAATAAAATGATTCCAAAAGAAATCAACCATTAAAGCTAGTTGTGTATCCATTGAAAGATAAAGTCCGCTCATATTCAGAATTCAAACTTCTGAAAGGATCAGGAATCAGAAAGGTGGAATAACTCTTTTTATCCACTTTTACCCGATGTATTCCAGCATCCAGCTGCCATGCACGTGGGCATTGTCAGTTTCACTATAGCTCTGGTGAATTTCAATGGTGAAGTCCTCTGGAAATCTTCAATAATTGTTGTTGATTGCAGATGTGTCTAGTAGTTCCCATTGATTTAGCTTGTAAAGCGGGGAGAATGGCGCTAGGCTTACCGCACCGTGACGTCACTGCTGGAAGATGGCAGGAGGGAGGGGTTACTATATTTGGGCAAAGATGGCCGCTCCCAGACTCAATGATCATGACTTATTAATGCTAAATTCATTAAATCACAGCAAACGTATTGGTTTTAAGAATAAATAATTATCCGTTGATTATTCCTCACTGACCGGACTTCTCCTTTAAGGGTAGAAGATAATCTTATAATTTCTCTGTCCATTACAACAATAGAAGCTCTTAAAGAGAAAGAAAATAGTCATCCAGTGAGACAGCTTGGTAATGTCCGTGACCTTTGTGACACCACCTTAACATCAACCAATAACCAGCCTGTGTTCAGAGCCCGAATGGCAATGACAAGCTGTATTAATTTATCCTCAGAGGGGCACAAAGGCAACACCCAGAGCCACCCAATACAATGATAAACCCACACACACACACACACACTCCTACCATATGGGAAACTATTACAGTTTAGTGCATACAATAAAACAGTCAACACTATCAGGGAGGAAATCAGTCAGGACTTATGACTTTTTGGAAACTGTGGCGGTGTGAGAAAGGTTTTCTCAAGTAGGGACTCCCTGCGTGGCGCATAAGATCCACCGCGCCTGTCATTATGTCAGCTATCAGGGAGGATGTCAGTTACAAAGGATGGAATATAGAAAAAACTCCCCATGTGGAGTTTAGCAGCATCATTTATGTGCTGAATATACTTTCTTTGTCTTTTTTGTTGCTTTAACTGTTAGAGCAACTTTAAATTGAGGCTTTTTCACACCATTTCTCAGAGTGACAAACTCTTATTTAATTTTTCCTCTATGTTAAAAACCTAAAACCTCCTTATGTTTGAATTAGAATGCAGAGAATTATGCTCTGGAAATATCTGAATCAGAACAGTGAAACTAAAATGGAAAATCAATAAAACTTATGTATTATAAAGTTTATTCCGTAAAAAATAAAAAAAAACTATGCTTTACTGTTTCCTTAATTTAACAGAAAACATTTCTAAAACAACATTCTGATTTCTGGGCAAGTGAGTCAGAACTGTAAGTAACATTTGCAGCATTTCAAATTAAAGGTATTGTGGAGGATTTTCACAATTTATTTAAAAGACCCGCCCTCTCCACTCAAAAACAAATAAAAAATGAAAGGGATTTTAATGCAAAATATAATAAAAGCCAATGAAAAAAAACAGCCACAGCAAAGACTGGAGAGGTTTATTACTGGATGAGACCAATCAATGGAGATTCTACAAAGCTTTTTGTGAGGTTTGATAAAGTTATTTTTAAATTTTAAAAACTAGAGGGGGGACAGGATGAAACAACCCTTTAAAGCAACTTAGTCACAATAGAGACACGGCTTAAAAAGCCCCACATATCCTGAGTTATCCCTCATCAGCATCCTAGATGTCACACATTTTGTTGATCAGATTTTTTTAGATCTGGTCCCCTTAGTTTTGGGGTGTAGGGAAGTGGATAGTTGACAGGTGATCCAGGGAAGCAGCCAGAGCAGTGAAGAGATTATCACAGAATGAGGCGTAATCAGAACCTCAAAGATTAGGACAGTTCAACATGAAAAACTCACACGGAAAGAAAAAGACAATTAGAGTAAATTTATTGATACAATTACTTTAGTCTTTGGCGCTCAGACCTCGACAGGAAACATTAGCACTGAATTTTATTTGCTATGCATGAACAGGAGTAAAAAAGAGGAATGTCTCCCCCCCACCCCACCCACCGCAGGCCTGAACCTGGTGGTGGAGTGGAGATAGATGGAGTTGGTCAGTCTGTAGACTGCTGGTTAGAGAGACGGTCTGCTGAGCTTTATGGGGAGATCCAGTGGACTGCATGAGCTGATACTAGAGCTTCACTCAGGGACCTGGAAGATGGAAGTCCAGCTTGGATAACACAGGTTGAGAGAACCTGTCCATGATGAGCAAGCATGGAGCGACAGTGGAGAGGAAAAACTCCCTGTTGGGAAGAAACCTCTGGCAGAACCAGGCTCAACATGGCGGTCTTCTGCCGGACCGGTTGAGGTAATACAGGGAACGCAGAAAGAGTCCGGGAGGAATGACACTCTGATGAAGCTTTAGCTACGATGGTGGAGGGGGGGCTGGAGGGGGGTTGAAACGGTGTCATCTGAATGATGTCACACAGCCTAACCACCGCCTGCGCACTAGGTAGCATGCGAGTTGCATATGGGAGGCCTTTTAGATGAACTTTGGATGCTGATTGGCTTGCATGGAGGTGTGGTTCAAAGCTGATTGGCTGGCATCAGAGGCGGATGAGGGTAAATAATCAGTTTATTCAGTTGAACTTCCGTCTAGGTTCCATTTTCTGGACGGAGTCTCACTGATGGGGACAAATCAGACAAATCATATCAAAAATCAGAGGCCTGATGACCGGGCTGTGAATAGCAGCAATGTGGCATCTGATGCGGGGAAACTCCTCCTCCGCAGCTCCTGCTGATTGGTCTCCATGCAGCCGTGCTCACCTGTCAGGTACACCCTGTAATGCAAGAGGTGAAGGACAGACACACATAACATCAAGAAGACGTGTTCTTTAGGTAATAGGTTCCAGAAACCTACATATCTCCTTAATTAGTCCATAGAAACCTTCCTCATCTGTAGGACTTACTCAGACTGACCACACAGGATGTCGCTATTGGAAACTACTGACATTTTTCTGAATAACTTGCAAAATATCAAATCCTGGAAAGTCATGGAAAGTTTGTGAGTTGCCATGTGAAGCTTGATACAGGGAAAATCAAACAGAGAACAAACAGATGGTTTCTGGGTTTAAACAATAAGATATCTGTTGTTTATCATGGCTTAACTTATGTGTGAAATTCCACACATAATTCAGCACCAGCGCTGGACCAGCATGAACTTCCAAAAGCACACAGCGGTTTGATTTGTTGTACGGCTGGGGGTTAAGAGGGGATACTGAGGAGCTTTTTGTGCTTTCACTTTTCCTGTCTCTACTTTCACCTCGTCGATCACTCTCCGACTGCCTGTCTTCTCCTCACTGACTGTCGGAAACAATGGGATCCAGCTGTGAGGTTGGAAAGCACTCTGGAACATCACTAAACAGGCAGCTTTCTCCCAAATGGCTTCAATTAAATGGCCACATGGTGATAAAGCTGGTTAAGATTGGGGACAACTGGCCCAGTCACACTTTTAAGCACACATACATCCAAAGGTTAAGAAAAGGAATCACAGTTAACACCATATCAAAGTAATGCAGTATGTGTGAAAGTTCAGTAATTTCTAAAGCATGTAATAACCTTAAAATATTCTACCTTTTCTCCTCCCTTCTTGTTCTTCCTTTCTTCCTGAGAACATTGAGGAGGAACCTACTTCCTTCACCATCTGCTGAATATATATTTTACCACCAGTATAAAGAGCACCCTGGCACATACAATAGCAGCCGTTCAAAATGGCCGTTCCCAGCCAAACGCCCGCCGAATGGCGACCCACTTCCCTCCAACTCTCAGCAAAATCCCCTCCAACTTCCAGCCACTGCAGGGACCCCCTCTGGCATTTTTTACTTTGACTCCACCCTTTCACTGAGTTATCTGACCAGAAGATGATGCTTAAATTATTAAGAGAGATTAAAAAGAGAATACATGAAAAAGAGAGATCATATTTCTCCTATCCTGGCTTCTCTTCATTGGCTTCCTGTTAAATCCAGAATAGAATTTAAAATCCTCCTTCTCACATATAAAGCCTTAAATGGCCAAGCTCCATTTGATATCAGAGATCTGATTGTTCCTTATGTTCCTAACAGAGCACTTCGCTCTCAATCTGCAGGTTTACTAGTGGTTCCTAGAATTTCTAAAAGTAGAATGGGAGGCAGATCTTTTAGTTATCAGGCTCCTCTCCTGTGGAACCAACTACCAGTTTTAGTCCGTGAGGCAGACACCCTGTCAACTTTTAAGGCTAGGCTTAAAACTTTCCTTTTTGATAAAGCTTCTAGTTAGAGTGGCTCAGGTTATCCTGAGCTATCTCTATAGTTCTGCTGCTATAGGCTTAGACTGCTGGAGGACATAGGGACCCCCATTTCATCATTCTGCTTCATTCTATCTCTATTCTCCCACTCTGCAGAATCTGTTAGTTCAATCTCTAATGTTCTGCTTTTTCCTCTCCACTGTCGCTACAAGCATGCTTAGTGTGAGGGATTGCTGAAGAGTCAATGAGTCGATGCAATCAGCTGGTTTTCCTTAGATAGAAAACTTTGAATCAATCTGACTGGATGATCTGGTGAACTGGAAAGTGACCTGAGATGACATGTGTTGTAAATTGGCGCTATAGAAATAAACTGAATTGAATTGAATTCTCTTTAGATCTTATGCCCTCTAGATGCCTACAAATCATGACAGAAAGAATATTATTGTACAAATATTGATGTTTAGAAAGGAATTCTAGGGGACCAGCCAAGGACCATCCAAGGACCCATTAAGGAAAATGGGGAAATTTTGAATGGTTACTACTGTAGATGTAAATTGTAGTATGCATCTAAGAGGAAACAGGTCTCCCTGTTGGGATCCAGAGGTTTGCCCACCAGAGGGCGCCGAGGATCCCCTCCTGATTGTCTGTTCACCAGTTTGGTTCTGGAGATCCACCTTTCTCCAGCAGAGAGCGCTGTGGGTCTCCTGGGCTGGGAGCCTCCAGCACACCTGAGGATCATCAGCCCATCAGGAGACCTCCTTCATAAGCAGCAGCCAGACCTGTCTTCGGCGCCGGAGTGTTGACCAGTTTTGGTTAGCGGAACCTGAGCCTCAGCTTGATTTTAGAATCTCTGCCTGCTCTAGAGAGCAACCTGATCCTAACCAGTCTTTGTCTTCTCTGCTCTTAGGTAACCTGATCTAAGTCTGTAGCTCTGGAGGAGCTCATGTCTGGAAACCTGCCTGTCTGCTCAGAGAAGCCAAACCAGAAGATCCCCAGTCTGAATCTTCAAGTTAGTTCTCAAGGGAGAACTAGGGGAAGAACTCAAGGTCTGAACCTCGCTAGCCTGAAGCTAATCTCTGCCGCTGCTAAAGCTCTCAACTGAACCCTCTGTCTCTGGACCCAACTGGTTCCCTCTCTCCACCGCTCAGTCTGAACCTCAGCAGGTACAAATTTGAATCAAGACTCAGTCACGACTTAACTCATACCTGGCTGACCAATACACCCCTCTCTGCAGATTCTCTGGGAAACCAGTCCCCGACCAGTACCAGAACCAGTTCTACTGTTTACCTGTTTGTGTGCAAAATCTTTATTAAACTGTTTAACTTTTACCCCTGACTCCGTGGTGTGTTCTGCATGTGGGTTTACTCTGAACGCCATCATGACACTCCCTTCATGCATAGAGCAATCTGTTTAAGCCCTCCTCAAAGATGACACACACATACAGTAAGACTGAGTTCACCAAGGACAGTCTTTCATCCTGCTTCCCGCTGGCAGAATCAGGCTGTGTCCGAATGTCTGCCCTAATCACTATAGAGCGGTTATACATTTTAACTGAGTGTCTGAACGTCTAGTGGATGAAAAAGTAGTGGACTCAAAATTTCCCACAATGCAGTTTAAAAAGTAATGATCATCCTTGGTCAAGACGAGCAGATATATCCCAGAATGCTTTGTGAGAGCTCTCCGCACAAAGCATCATGGGATTTTTTTGACAGCGGTTGGGTAGCGACAGTGGTTATCATGATCGTAGCCGTGGTAGTCTGTCTGATACTCACTTCATTCACCTGCCAGGGCTAACGTTAGGCCTGTCTGCTGCAGACCAGCTAACGTTAGACAGAAACGGGGTTCCAGGAATCCACAGAGCTCTCGGGCTTGTTCAGAGTTCCAGAAAGTCCAGAAGCGTACTCAGATGGACATGCACAGATGCAGACAACAGGCTCAGTGGTTGAGGGAACAGAGACAAGACGTGGTACCAGGATTTCTGCGCTCAATTTCTTTAAACTGGTCTCCTCCTTGGAGCCAGGCTTACGGGAATAAAACCGATCCTCCCCGCATTCCGAGCCCAAACCCTGAGGGCTCCTGGAGCAGGGCCAGAACAGGATCAGAAGATGAGACAAACACAAACCTCTCCACCTACTGGCAGCAGGGAACTAAGACATGAACCTGAATATAATACCTGAATATCTGAAATAAACCAAACAGCAAACAGACTGCAAACAATGAACTGGCCTCGATAGCTGGGCTGGACCAAATATAAAGGAACAGATAAGTGATAATTAGAGACCGGACAGAGTTAGACAGAGGAGTGAAATGAACAATTAAGGCCAGCTATCAGGGCAGATCATGACAATTCTATTCCATTCTATTCTATTCAATATTAACTTATTCTATTATATTTTATTCTGTTCTATTCTAGTCTAGTCTAGTCTGCTCAGTCCTCTTAATCCTGATGCTTGGTAGAAACTTGGCCATAATATATTCAGTTTATTGGTGATCAAATGCTAACTTAGTTACATAGAAGTAGAAAAAAGGAGTTCTGCTCTGCACCCCTCAAGCCTTTATCCTCCAACCCAAAAGACAAATGATGTATAACGTTACAACAACATACATCATTGGCATTGTTAGCTTATCAGCCGCTTAAACAGGCCATTATTCATGTATGGTAGCAGCTGATTGTAGCATGTGAAGAGTGTGTAGCACCATGTGTGTGTTTGTTTGGGTGGAAAACACAGGAAGTACTGAATACGTTAGCAAGATATATGATTTAAACAAAAGTCCTTGGAAACACGCATGCAAACATTAGCAAACGTACATTTCTGTTGTATAAAATGCCTCACTGACTGATTCCAGGGAGATCTGGAAAGCATTTAGACTTGAGCTCAAAAAGACAGCGGTGGCCTTTCTCCTTCGGTGTTTGTCAATGTCCTTCAGAGCAAATCATCACCACCAGGCGCCAAAGGGTCACACTACCCAGGATGGCTGCACAGATGGCCTGGCCCAGTGTTACACAACAGACACACCTTATGACTGGCTTTGTGCTGGTAGGGATGATCCAGAGTCAGTGAGGCTTTCAAAAAAAAAAAGAAGTTTAAAAAGAGCAGTGAGGAGGAACAGCCAGGAAAGAAGACTGTCTCATGGTGCAGAACATCAGACTGTATGACTGATGTAACCAATGCCAACCCAAAACATCAAAAACAGTCTAGCCAGCGAATATAACCGCTGACCCCATAGTGTCGTAATCTACTGTAAGAGGCTGAGATTAACAGTTTGGGATATTGTTTAATAATCTCTGCTTTAAACTTCCCATAAATTTATCCCTGTCCAGTGTGCTCTAACAAACCACCGAGTTCTTCCTCAAACAGCTTACTTTATTCTGGCTTACATCACTCACAGATGGACCATATTTCTGAATTGTGTAACTGTTTGGGCAATTTGTTGCTCTACATTAGGAATATCATAGACGCAATCTTTTTTCTTTATTTCCTTTTCCTTTAAAGCTGTTTTCACTGTAGAAAATACTTTGTAAACACAGAAAATTAAACATAGATGTGAATCAAACCATCATGATCTTCTGCAGGAGTCTGTATTATAATTCTATTCGGTTTATTTCTATAGATCCAATTCACATCATGTCTCAGGTCACTTTCCAGTTCACCAGATCATCCAGTGATCCAGGAAAACCAGCTGATTGCATCGACTCATTGACTCTTCAGCAATCCCTCACACTAAGCATGCTTGTAGCGACAGTGGAGAGGAAAAACTCCCTTTGAACAGGAAGAAACCTCCAGTAGAACCAGGCTCAGTGTGAGCGGCCATCTGCCAGGGGTGATGCAGGCCAATAAAGTTCTTTTCGTAACGCATTAAATCTCAAATAACCTGCCATCAGTCCTTCACATTCAGCAGATAAAATGACCAGAGATTTGGTGGCGGTGTCCCAATTAGGGTCGCAAGGGGTGCTGGCGTCTATCTCCAGCTGTTAATGGGCGACGTACATCCTGGACAGGTTGCCAGTCCATCACAGGGCAACACAGAGACAAGCAATCATTCACACACACACTCATACCTAAGGAGAATTTAGAGAAGCCAATTAACCTAACAGTCATGTTTGTGGGACTGTGGGAGAAAGCCAGAGTCCCCAGGGAGAACCCACACATGCTCAGGGAGAACATGCTAACTCCATGCAGAAAGAATCGATTCCCAATCGGGCTGGGAATCAAACCCGGAACCAGCTTGCTGCAAGGCAGCAGTGCTACCCACTGCGCCACTGAGCAGCCCACACCAATATAATCTCAAAACAATAATTGTTGATAAGTTGAAATGTCTAAATAAATGTTTGAATTAACATTCAAATGTGAGTTGTTTGTACATTTTAATCAAATCAAATCAAATTTATTTGTATAGCCCTTTATAATAGCCAAATGGTACCCAAAGTGCTTTACAACAAAGCCATAAAAACAATACATAACACATATAAAAACATACAAGATACAATTAAAAGTGCTGTAGTGGTGCAGTGCTTCAGGACATTAAAAGCCTTCCAGAGGTGCATAGAAAGGAGCACACAGAAAGATGACATCTAAGAGGCAGTATTATTGTCAGAATTAAAAGTTGAATTAAAAAAGTGGGTTTTAAGCTTTTTTTTTAAAAAAAAGGCTGAGGTCAGTAGTGGTGCGGATGTCAGGGGGTCGTTTGTTCCACAGTCTGGGAGCAGCGACGGCAAAAGAACGATCGCCCCACTGTTTGAGTCTTGACCTAGGGACCTCTAGCAGAAGCCGACCCGGGGAACGTAAAGCTCTGCCACAATTGCGGAAAGTTAAAATCTTAATGAGCTAGGATTGTAGCTGTACCTGACTTTAGCATGTACGGTGGTTCAGGAATGACATCAGCTGGATTTTTGCCTGTATGGATGTTAACTTCAGCTTGATGTTCTGTCAGATAAACATGGAAGAAAACATTTCTGATTCGTTTTCGTGCCAATGTTTAAAATTGTCACAGACGTTGGATTGTGCATTTAAGCGTCTCTAGAATTTTGTTACAGAAACAGGTGAAACCCTAAAGGGTAGAAATCACTATGATGTTACGTTCTCTTCTAGAAGAGAAAAAGACCTATATTGCTTAAGACGCTTTGGCCTCTAGTGTGTAACGTTAAATGACTCCACAGATTTGCATGCTGAAGAAATGGATATATTGTGTCCTTCTCCTGAGCCAACACTTTTCCCACAGAGCTAAAAAACAGGCAAATATGCACACATACAAAGACACACTCTAGCTTACGGGTTTCCCACAGAGCTCGGCACTCCCGGGAGACTAAATTGCCATAATCCAGGGCAGCAAATTCAGACACAGCAATTATACCTCAGTGAACGGCTTGGGAATGTACATGTACACATTAAAACCCACATACATGAACATCATTCTGAAGTGATATTATGAACAATTTTTCATTTATGTACCAGACACATTTATAACAACAAAGGAAAGCATATGTTCACTTTGTTTTTGTTTAACATTGCCTTAGATACTCCAACATGCTCATAGGAACATGCACGGAAGCACGCCAAACGTAGCAACACACACACACACACACTGCACAGAGCAGCTATCCACCTGTCAACACTGGAGCAAATTAACTGACATCAAACACCAGCGCGCACAGGCTTAAACATGTAGGGGACACTGTCTTACCGGGGGAACGGAGGAAAAAAGAGGAGGAGAGAAGGTGGAGGAAGTCAAGGTGAGGAAATGAGTAAAGAGGGATGAAGAAAGGAGGGAAAAGAGAAAAAAGATCTTTTTGGAAAATCTTTCAAAATCTAAAAATGTAATAAAATCTGTTTATACACCAGTTTACCAAACAGCTCAATTCCCTTTTCAAGCAGACAGATTTGTTAAAATGTTTTCAGTCAAAGTAATCTGAATAAAGTCGTTGGGTGTGTTTAGTTCCAGCAGCTGCGTCCTCCAAGGACCCGGTCTACCTGGACTTGGTTGTGGATTCAAATAGGTCCAGCCTGCTCTCATTTTCACAGAGAGTAAGCTTTGTCGCATAGCAACCAGTTTACATAAAAAGCAGGCAAAGAATGGATGCCTAACTTCTCACTGCTGTTCTGAGTGCTAATTACATCTTCCAGTAGCTTCATTAGCCGTACTGTCGTCTCAGATATCAGATTTATAGTCACCACACTGCAGAGATGTTGCAACCTGAGCTTAAAGGTCAACCAAACCCATTTATACAGGGACAGATAAAACCTTTCAATAAACCAAACATTACCCGTCACATATCTGACTCAATAACCATTAAAACAACTATTTTAATTAATTTCAGACCAAACTATTCATATCCATGGATTACATTAAACTGCACTTCCAATATTCACTAATGTTGGGCGTCATTTCCCTTTTTCCTCAGAGCACGGAGCAGCTGGCTTGCTTGGACCTGCAATGAATCATGGGATACCAAAGGCTATGGAGGATACAGCCTCTCCTTCAAAACGGGCAAAAAGAAGGCTGCTTTTGTCGGCTGCAAAACGAGGAGTCTTCCAATGCAAACAGACCTCGGCGCTGCGTTACGACGTAATCGGCCGACGGATCTGGCCTTTGGAGGACGCAGCCGCAGGACTCGAAATCAGCTTTTGATTTGTAGAAATCCTTCATTCTGGTAGAGCATGTGGAGATGGGGTTCAGTGCTTGTACTCGAAAGCTATCACAAAAAGTTTTTAAAGAATCAGATGCAGAATATTGCTCTAAATCCCACATTCACTTTCAGATTAAAAAGTGTTCTTACAGATTAATAAAAAAACAAATGCAAACTAGCTCTTGCTGGTATAACTGATTATCAGGCCTGCTGTGCAGCCTGGTTTCATGGGACAATGCAGCACGGAAAAATGCATATTTAACTGATAGATCTATATAGTTATGAATTTCATTTTTCAAAAGACTAAAATATCTGTGTATCAGGTTGTGTGATGGTTTGAAGGAGGACCCAAATGCAGAGAGGGAAGCTGAGCGGGTTTCCTACAGCTTTAATATTCAAAAGGGTGATTACAGAAGCAAAAATCCACAAACAAAAAACTGAAAAAACAGTGAACAGTAACCGAAGAAGAGGAGTATAAATAGGAGGCTGAACAAAGAGCAGGCTAATCGGCAGATTGGGAGCAGGTGTGGACAGAAGAATCTAGAAGGGAGCTAGGAGAAGGAGACTGACACAAGATGGCTGCAGAGGGTAAACAACAAATACATAAGAACTCAAATGCATTCAAAAACAACTAGAATAACACAAAATGGAAATAAAACCAATGAAAAATCAAAGAGAAAACTTAAAAAGAACAAAAACCATGGCAGTACCCCCCACTAAAGGGAGGACACCAGACGCCCTAAAGAGTCCAAAATCAAAACAACCCAACAGGGTGAGCTGATGGGGGACCAGGAGTCCAAACACAAAACAACCCCCCCACAGGTGGGCAACGACAAGGACGAAGACGATTCTCTGGAGGACGGCCAGGAGGCCTGCGTCTCTGCGGCAGGAACCTCCACCCACCTCTATTAGCCAGCTGCCGCTGCTGGCGACTCTTTAGTTGTTACCAGAAACTTTACCTCCTGCTGATCCAAGATCAGACCATGGGGGTTTAAGCTTTAGGAGGAAAAACCAAAGATAACCTTCTTTAGATTAAAAATGGTGGTCTTGAGATTGTTAAACCTACTTAATGTTGACAGACAGCTTCTAATAAATACATATCTGCAGCAAATTGATATGACAAATGAAGAGAATCAATACAAACTGTATTGCATTAATGGTGCATTGTACAAAAAATGTACAATGCACCATTAGTCATTGATTTATTTATTGATGTTTATTATTACTGATTAATGGCTAACTAGAGTTATAGTTTCTAATAGATTCAACCTATAACCTCTATTCCATAGAGAAAGAATGAGGAGAATCAAGACTCCTGTTTTATTTATTTATTTATTTTTTAATAGGAAATAGGAATAGGAAAATAATCAAAATAGCTGCTCTTATTATATTGTGGCCTTTTATTTGTACCGTGTAATTTTTTCCAGGTGGTGTAGAATCTATCGCAGGCGGTTCTACGCATGAATACATCAAGTGGTTTCTGAAAGTTACAGGTTCTCTAAACTTACTCTGAAAATTTAGACAGAAATGTTCTGATTTTGGAAAATTAATTTGAATTTCTGAATAAAATCATTATTCTTAGCAGGAATGATTTTATGGCACTCTTTATAAATAAGACTGATCTTATTAAAAATAAGATCATTAGCCCTCCTCTATCCGCGATTGGCGCCGTCGTCCAATCAGGCATATCTCATGTTTCCCACTGGTACCTACCTTTTCCGGTAGGTTAATGTAATTGTGTTTTCCTTAATGTAGTTGTGTTTTCCTTAATGTAGTTGCACACAAAGTATGAAAATGAAAGAAAATAAGCTAAACTCAAGATTGAAAGAAGATTCACACGTGACAATATTTAGGCAGGGAAATAAGCATTTCTAACCCATTTTAGAGCAGCTATTTCCACTGAATTTTCATTCCTCTTTTTCTGAAAAAAAATTTATTTTAGCGCTTGAAGCCTTTTTCTTTTTTCTTTAACCCAGACCTGTTATATAATGTATAAATAAACACACTGAAATGCAGTTTACTCTTTGAGATTTGTGACTTTATTGCCATACAGAAATAATACATGCCTGAGCCAGCCTTCTGCCGTCTGACAGATTTTATATTTTCACATTTGAGTTAAATTAACTATTTGAAAATAAATATAAGGAGGTAGAAGGAGAGACATTTTTCAGCACCTATAAAATTGTTACCTTTTAAAACATATTGTATGGCCTAAGAAAGCGCTAAGAAAAAACAAACTTAACATCTGATATGCAATAAATCAACATAAATGCATCTACCAAACCTAATTAGTACAGGCATTTACTGTAAATGAAAACCATAATAACAATAATAAAATGATTTTACCACAAGGTGGAAGGTAAACTATTTTTGTGAAACTGAAGCCTGTGTGTAAGGGGGGGGGGGGGGGGGGGGGGGGGGGGGGGGGGTCATTGGTTTTGCTGAAACAGTAAATTTTCAGTCTTTTGAATCTCTGGGTTTGGAAACAGGAAGGCTGGAGATACTAAATCTGACCCAGCAGGTTCTGATCTCAGCCTAGTCTTAAAAAAACAGCATTACAGCAACAGCCTGGTACCAGAGCTGCTTCTCTGCAGGATGCGGCTGCTCCCACTTACAAACGTCCCCAGACGCTACTAATCTCACAGATGATGATTTGTTGGGCCAACTGAAAATAATGAAGACTAACATATGTGCATGAGTATGCAGATTGGTGCGTGTGCGTGTTTTTATTTTTTTTGGGGGGGGGTGTTAGAAATGCGACCGTTTGACAGGTACATGTTGTCTCTGTAACTGATCTTAGGACTGGTTTTCCTGTCAGTCAGGGTTAGATGCAGTACTCGAGTTGAGGGGGGATGAGCGGTGATGGCATCCTCCTTCTTAAATATAGTATTAAGCAAAAAATGATGGTAAATATTGGAGAAGAGACACTAAAATTAGATAATACCGAAGATTATACCCAAAGACAAGCTGAGGGGTAAGAGCTGAGACAGTGAAGCATAGCGTCTGTGCAGTGAAGGACATAGCGGGGGGGCAGACGGGACACAGCTGGAGCGCCGCTCCGTTTCATCTGGCTGCTGAGTTATCAGGGTGCAAGCCTAACTCGCCCCCAGCAGAGAAGGGAGAGAGAATACAGTTGGTTAGTGCTTGTCAGTTAATGTCACTTTTTTATTCTGTATTATTTTGATGCTTTTCCAGAAACAGCTTTCTTATTTTGAGGCACCTATAAAATATTTTGATAAGCTTATTCCAAAAACGGTATAAAGCAATCCACTGACTTTGTTTCCAAGTTTGAAGACGTTTCTCTTCCATCCAGGAAGCTTTTTCAATTCAAAATGTCAGAAATAGCGTTTAGTTCCAGGTTTTATCCAGCAGCCCAACAAAGCCTGGTTTTAGTTTAGAAAACATGCAAATAGAAACCGATGAACGGGTCCCCTCCTTTGGAATGGGGGTCGTTTGACTTCTTTGTTAGCCTGCAATGCCCCATACCTGTCTATGTCTCTGAAAGGGGGGTCGTTAGAGGGAATTGTTGGTCTGGCTGAACAGGTGAGGTCTTCTGTTCTCCTGTAAAGGGGTTGGGGCTGCGATGATAGCGGGAAGGAATCAACTCTATCGCTGAATTGGAGGTTTTTTAAAGCTGAAATCTGTTTTCTTTTATAAGCTTAGTTTGTGGTTACTTCCATCCCTTCTGTTGGTTAATTTGAAATTGTGAGTCCACTGTTTTTTTCAAGAGAAAAAAATCCAACCTATATTAGCTGTCTCGGTGCACCTTAAAGCCAGGATATCATATATTCCTTTGATTTAGTTTAACCCTGTTGGTCCTTAAGGAAAGCAGTCAGACTGTTTTCCTGATAGCTTTTTGATAACATCAGTGAAGCTGAGGTTTCATTGAAAACAATGTGCTCTGCATCAATGAAGACAAATCTAACAATTTCTCCACCAGTTATTTCATAGAAACAAATGTTAAACATTGTCTTCTTTTTTTTACTAAAATTGTTTGGTTTTTTTTACACATCAGTAACATTTTTGTTGGACTGTTTTAGAAAGGGAGCAATGTGGATAAAACAGATTGTAAAATACAGGCTTCTGTATCTTAAAAAAAAAAAAGGTTTTGTGTAATTTGCAGAGAAAAAAGAATAGTTAATATTTCTTAAAGTCAGGTTTTATTGAGGATTCTGTGCTTAATGTGCACTAGTTTCTCAGCATCACCCCTGGACAGGAGATTTCTCATTTTTGCAATATGCTCAGATGAAAGAAGGAAATTCTAGAAACCTCTTTGATCTGGGATTTAAATGACAGGTCCTGATCAAAAACAACACCAAGATTTATTACTTTATTATCTGAAATCAGTTTAATCCCATCCAAATGAAGTGACTGACTAATCAGTTTCTTTTTCAGAGACTCTGATCCAAAGACTATAACTTCTGTTTTGTCTGCATTCAGAAGGAGAAAGTTAAGAGTCATCCAGGTTTTTATGTCTTCAAGACATGCCTGTAATCTATGTAATGGGTTAGCTTCATCTGGATTTATAGACAGATATAGCTGGGTATCATCAGCATAACAGTGGAAACTAATCCCATGCTGTATAATAACTCTACCGATTGGAAGCATATATAAAGCAAAGAGAATTGGTCCTAGCACTGATCCCTGTAGTACTCCACAGGTAACCTTTGAGCATGTTGAAGATCTGTCATTAACATGAACAAACTAAAATCGATCAGATAGATCAGATTTAAACCAGTCTAGAGCTGTTCCTTTAATTCCAACAAAATATTCAAGTTTCTCTAAAAGAATGTTATGATCAACTGGATTCAAATGCAGCACTGAGATCCAACAGGACGAGCACAGATACAAGTCCATTATCTGAGGCCATGAGAATATCATTAGTGACTTTCACCAGAGCTGTTTCAGTGCTATGATGAGCTCTAAAGCCAGACTAAAACTCTTCAAAAAGTTCATTATGGTGTAAGTGATCGCACACTTGTTTGGCAACTACTTTCTCAAGAATTTTAGATAAGAAAGGTAGATTGGATATAGGTCTATAATTGACCAAGTCATCTGGGTCAAGAGATGGTTTCTTAAGCAGAGGTTTAATTACAGCAACCTTAAAAGCTTTAGGTACATATCCCTGTAACAGAGATAGATTAATCACATCTAAAATGGAGGAGGAGATCAAAGGGAATACCTCCTTAAATAACCTGGTTGGAACTGGATCTAACATACAAATTGAAGGTTTAGATGAAGACATTAGTTTTGCTAAGTCTGAAAGTTCAACTGGATCAAAGCAGTCTAAACCCGGTTCAGATTCCATGACTACCTCAGATGCTGCCTCACCCTCCAGAGACAAACCAATTGTAGATAGAGGAGTGCTAATGATCTTATTAAAAATAAGATCATTAGCACTCCTCTAAACTTATTTTTAAAGAATCCCATAAAATCATTATTGCTCAGAGCAGGTGGAATGGATGGTTCAACAGAGCTATGGCTCTGGGTGAGTTTGGCAACTGGATTAAAAAGAAATCTAGGATTATTCTTATTCTCCTCTATTAATGAGGTGAAGTATGCTGCTCTTGCTTTACAAAGGGTCCTCTTATACAGCATGTGAGTAGGCGATTTCTCCCCTCCTCACTGTTTTTAAAAGACTAATTGCTTGTGGATGATTGTGGACATTTATGAATGTGAGTTGCCTGACGAACTATGCGCACACACACACCTGCTCAATCGCTCTGCACAGTTTGCCCTGAGTGTGCAGCGGGACACGCGCTGCCCTCTTACGAACAGAGACAATTGTTTACCTGTCGCAGTTTACTGATTGAAACACCAGCACTGAAGTTAGCGCTGGCTGCGCTAACTGTAGCAAACCAGTCCCCACAGTTTCCCCTGAAACATCTCCTGCATGCGGGTGAGGTACCCACTCGTAATGTAGCACTACACA
This sequence comes from Cyprinodon tularosa, assembly GCF_016077235.1. NCBI lineage: Eukaryota > Metazoa > Chordata > Actinopteri > Cyprinodontiformes > Cyprinodontidae > Cyprinodon > Cyprinodon tularosa. Next base: position 1,031,663 of record NW_024038354.1, read on the forward strand.
CACCATCACCGTTCCTAGCACTGATTCATTCATTACAAACAAAACGCCATACTTACCTCGTGTCCTTCACCTTGAGTCTCCACTTCCAAACGGAAGCATGCACCGTTTGGATTGTTTACAATGCCATCGTGACTTTGGGTTTGGGGAATGTGAGTGTAATGGGGGGGGGGTATGGAAGGATGCTTTGTTTTACCATATGTCAAGGGAATGTGCTATGTGCTTTACAGGTAGCATGGTTAAGATGAGTGGGATGTTTATAATTCTTGTTGTTGTTTGGGTGGTGTGTTTGATAACTTAAACCATATTTGTATGCATGTGGGATAATGGTATGGCCCAATTATCCATAATCTTGTTAGCCAATCGCGTTTGTTTCAAGCTTAGTAAGAGGAGGATAAAAACCCTGCTCATTGTGAGTTTGGTGGCTTGAGTGTAGAGCTGGTTACCGGGGAGAGCTCTAAAAGTAAGTGTTCATGTTTAATTGCGGCCTAGTGAAATCTGAAACCTTATTTTTTGATTAAGTGCCTAATTCTTGCCTTTTTTCTGTTTTTGGATTATTTTTGGACTTTTGTGATATTTTGTCATTTTGGAGGATTTTGCTTATTTTTTATTATGATGGAGAACTAACTTTTGGCACTGGTGAATAAATAAACTGGCAATTTTTGAAATCTATTTTTGCATTCCTGATCCCTTTTTATCCTTGTTTCCTGGACTCCAACCGCAACGCTGTCCTGGCGAGTGCGGTGACCACCCCGGTCACCCACACAGCAGTAAACTATTTTTCCAGACTAGGTATGATTCCCGTAGGCCTTTGGAGCGATATTTTCTCTCCAGTTTCCTAGCATTTTGCTTCAAAGTGCGCAGCTCTGCATTAAACCAAGGAGCAAGCTTTCTATTTTTTACGGTTTTCATTTTCAAGGGAGCTGCGTTGTCTAAGGCAGTACGCAGAGAACTAGCAACCCCATCAACAAAATCATAAACCTGTGAAGAGGAATAAACTAAGTTTTTGCACTCTGCAGCACTGCTCAGCGACACAGAGGAGAGAGAAGGTGAAGCAGAATCTTTAAAATTTATAACTGTACTTAATGATAATGATTTGCTAAAATTGAACCTTCTTTTGGGAGAGGAGAACTCTGTTAAAGTAATCCTGAAGGTTATTAAAAAGTGGTCAGAGAGGACAGGGTTGTGAGGAAATACTGTTATTTCTTCACATTCTATGCCGTATGTCAGCACAAGATCCAAAGTATGAAGATGAGAATGCGTGGGACTATTCACATTTTGAACAAAGCCAATAGTGTCTAAGATAGCATTAAAGGCTGCTCTTAAGCTATCACCTTCAATGTCAGCATGGATGTTAAAATCTCCCACTATGATGACCCTGTCAGTATTTAATACCAAATCAAATGCCAGGGATCCATACGTACGGCCACAGTTCAGGAACTCTCCACAATTTGAAATAGGGCCGCAGTTACAGGTTGTTCTGTTCAGTCTGACCTTTTTATTCAATTTCCAAACTTTTCAATTTCACTCTGCCCCTACATTTAAAATGCCTTCATAATCCTGGTGAACTGACTGCACATATGCCCCCCAAATTCCAGAAATCATTCAGATGTTAGGTTTTAGGCTAAATCTGATCGGTCTGTCATAGTCTTGATTTAGTCCAAAAATATTTGTTGAAAATTGTGCTGTTTGGTTTGTCTGATTTCGCCCCAATTTAGTCCAATAAAAGACATTGAATAGATGTTTCAAACAGTTTTCAACATATTTTCAACAATCTGAAAGTTAGAGCTTTTCATCTTTTGTCACGATCTTGTCTCTGATGACTGGCCTGATTACTCATTTTATTCACCTGCCTAGCCCCACCCAGTTCTCATTACTGTTTATCTGATCTACCTGCTTCAGCCTCTATTTAACCTACCTTCTAACCAGTCATCAGTGCCAGATTATTCCAGTGTTTGGTGAACGTTCTCTAGCGTTACTAATTTTGTTTCTGATTGTCTGATCCTGACCCGTTTTGCCTTTGGACCTCTGAGTCTGCCTGTTCCTGTTCTGATTTGTTTGCCTGACCTGTCCTCAGACTTCTGGATTCTACCTGTTTAACGAACCTGGAACAGCTTCCTGAAACCTTCCTGGATGTCCAGTCGGTAACTCTTCTGACGTTTGATCTCCTGGCTCTGACTCTAGAGCATGTCCTTGACCAAGACTTTGGCTTCATCCTCTGGATTATTCTACCTTCCTTCATCTGCTCAGATCTGAACTTCTACTTGCTCTCCGTCCTCCAAGAATTGTACGTCTGGGATTCTCTGGGTCGTGCCCACCGCGTCTTATTATCAGCCGACTGGATGGAACCAACCTGTTCCTCTGGGCTAGGACTAAACTTTAAGACCAGGTTAGTGACTCTCACTTTCCTTTTTCAACCAAATCTAGACATCATTTGACCATAAATCATGTGTTTTCAACCAGTTTTTGCTCTGTGGGCTAAAGAGCATCAGAAAGTGTGATGTGCTGTGTTTGTTGTATTGCTGGAGAGAACACACTGTAAGAACAAAATTATTTTATCACAGATTTGTATGTCAATCACCAAACAGTTTTAAAATCTGTGACCAGCCTCCTGCCCCTTTGGTATCAGATATGTCACCTATTGCCCTGCCTTCGCTGCTCTAAAGCAGACAGTTAGAGGCAGGCTATTGAAACCTTATAATCAGAAGACAGCCGAGGCCTTTCCGTTTAGTTCTCACCTCCACCACATTTTGGCTGACAGCTCCTCATCCATAAGGGAAGACGACAAATGGAGGCGGGACAGTGGCGGAGGCTTATCCAACGTTTGCGGTACATAGGGTAAGCATCAGTCAAAGGCTTCCTGACACTACTTCCTGTGTGATCATATCTGAAAGGCCTAATCAGGAGGAGGCTTAAAGAAGAGGTTTGTCTCCACCCAACCTGTCAAAACACATTTTCCTTCGCATGAGGAGAAAATCAGTCAGAGGGCAGAGACACTTTCGAGAGCGCAGCCATCCTCAAGCGTCTGCGCTGGAATGCCAGTCTACATTCCTACCCCACCCTATGGTCCTGAACATAGGGACCTCTTTTTCATCAGTCTGCTTCATTCACTGCAAAAACAATCCAGAAATAAGTAAAAAATGGCTTAAATTAAGTATATTTAGCCTTAATTTGAGCAGGTAAATAAGATGATTTGCCAATGGAATGAGTATTTTCACTCTTAAAATAAGATAGTTAGATAATATTTACTTGAAATAAGACGATAAAATTGTTTTTTCTTATTTTAAAAGGAAATTGTCTTGTTCCATTGGCAAAGTGTCTTACTTACCTCCTCAAATCAAGGAAAAACACACTTATTTTAAGAAAAAATAACTTATTGAGATTTATATTTTTTGCAGTGTTCTATCTCTATTCTCCCACTCTGCAGAATCTGTTAGTTCAATCTCTAACGTTCTGCTCTCTCTGCTTTTTCTCATAGTAGCTTCATCTGGTCTGTTCCTGTTTGGCTGTAACTCCATCTTGGAGAGAAATATCAGCTGTGCTGCTGCCATCAACACCTTTGTTTCTAGATGTTGGAGCTTGGCCTGTTTTCCAGTGTAGTCCTGTTTCTCTGACTGTGACTAACTGGATGTGCTCTCTTCATCCTCTGACATGGGAGCTGGCTCGGAGCTCGTCTGCCTGGCTGTGTGTTTCCTAGATGGGGCCGCCTTTGGAGCTGGTTGACAGTTGCCTTTTGTATCTATGCTTCTTTTTCTATGTCTGCTTCTGTCTCCTTGAACCCCAGTGGGCCTCAGCAGATGGCTGCTCACACTGAGCCTGGTTCTGCTGGAGGTTTCTTCCTGTTCAAAGGGAGTTTTCCTCTCCACTGTCGCTACAAGCATGCTTGGTGTGAGGGATTGCTGAAGAGTCAATGAGTCAATGCAATATTGGTTTTCCATAAATAGATAGATAGCTCATTTTGCTCCCCCACTTTTTTGCCATATCTGAAAGGCTGTTGAGACTATACTTACATTTTCTTAAGTTTTTCACATCCCTTTTTTGACGAATTTTGTATATCATATATTTTTTTTTCTTTACATCTGTTTCTGAAAAAAATTGACCCAGTTTTTAATCAGATTTCTCATTTTGGTTTAAACAAATAAAAAAAGAAAATGTCTGTCTTGTTTTTGTTTTTAAATTTCCTTTTCTGTTTGAAAAGAAAGAAAAACTTCCTGAATGTAAACTGAATGTCACCATATGTTAGACATATATGAAGAACTTATCCATTTCTTCACCAAGAAAGAATGTCACTGGCTTTCTCCAAAACATCGATTGATCATTGAGAACCATGTTTTTCATAGTAAAAACATGATGGGCTAATCAGAGCTATTTGGCCTAGAAGAGCGACGATAGGAGGAACAATTGACCAAACCTATAAAATTCCCAGACCCTTCAATAAGAGGGTGTGGAATAAGCTGGACTTTATGGAAGAGGAGAGGCCGTCAACAAGTGCTGTGCATATGTGGGAACTCCTTGAAGATGGTTGGAGCAGCTCCAGGTGGTGACCACATGAGGCTGCCAGACACAATTAACAATGTATAAAGCTGTTATGAGGGCACAGAGTGGCTACTTTGATGAACCCACAATCGAAAACAGATTTTTAACCTTTACACTGTGTTTTCCTCACTTTTACTTACCATTGCATTCTTTCAAATGTTAGATCTTTTTATATTGATAACTTGGTAGATGTTTAGAATGAAATAAAACATCTCAGTGAATTTGTGGTGCTAGTTTTAAGGCTTTACAAAGCTGTTCTCACATGATTTCTTTCTGCAAGCATTACTGAGAAACCATCATTGCTCCATTAATTTCAGAGCCCAAATGCGGTTAATGTTATCCTTCATCATGACTGTCAAACGGACAAATCTGTGTCTAACTTCCAGCTATCAACAGCCAATTAGTGTTCCACCTTTTCCCAATTTCCAACAGATGTGAATGTGTTTACTGAACATCTCTTTGACCTGACAGCTTCAAAACAGTGAGAAAAGATGAGAACTTGATTACGACTCTTCAAAGCCTTTCAATTGTCTGTAATTTTCCTGGGAAACACTTAGAGAAACAAACATCTCAATTTCTTGGAGAACAGTTGGTCTGATTGTTGAGCGGTCACCTGCTTTTAGTTGTTTCTGTTTACTGCTGATTAAGACTACCTTACAGACCTTCCATGGCAGAACTAAAGCAAGAATGGAATATCCTGTCGGTAGTTTCAGAAATAGTAACAGGACCGGTGATAATGACATGAAAATGGGAGGTGAGAGTTTACGCTGTAAGGAACCCTAAAAACTGCATCATTTCAATAGGAATTTATACATGTATTCAAACTAGAATCATTAAAGCTACCAAAAGTGCATTAAAGAGCTACCAAAGTGCTTTGAATCACATCACTCCTCATGTCAGTAACAGTTGTATGTTGCACCTGTACAATCCGACTAAGTCTTGTCTAAACAAAGAAAAGGCAGTGCTTACTCTGTGACAGCACAGCACAAAGTTACAAAAAGTGAAACCAAAAGTGAAGAGTGGAATTAGCTTAATTTACCCAAACAGAAATAGACCCGTAAATTCCAACGGTGAACAACGGACCATCTTTTGTGATTGGTTGGGGTTATTCATTGATTTCTCACTTTAGCGGTGACCATTTATTTTAGTTCCAATTCCAGACCTTCTATTTCACTGCTTGCTAAGCGGCTGTGGGGAGATCTTTTAAGCGACATGGTAAAATATCAGAAAAGATCTCCTAAGCACCTTTAAGGGTCCCACAGGCTAATAGCAGACAGCAGGGTAATGGCTAGGTTGCCACACACCCTAACCAGTTCAATTCACCTCAGCTTTATTTATATATTATCATTTTAAAGGAATAGTACACCCAAAACATGATTAGCCTTCATTTTCTACTCACCCCCATGCTGAACAACACTCTGGAGTACTTTTTTGATATCTCAAATGCATCTGGAGATCTGGGAGGCTTCTTGCTGTCTGCTGACATTCAAATAATGGAGGTCTATCGTGACCGAGACAGAAAGGTCCATAAAAGTCCACAAAAAACGTGTCAATATTCCTCCATACTGCTCGTCCAATGTATTCCAAGTGTCCTGAGTTGGTAGCGTCCATAATTTACTGGAAACAAAGTCATTTAGAATGTTTTTAGAGCATAAACAGTAGTGTATAGGATTTCCTAAAAGCGCGCGCCTGCGAGTTCACTAGCCTACGGAAACCGCGGCAGACCAACCCAGACGAAAGTGCGCATTCAGCTCGGCAAAGAACTCATGCTCTTCCTCAACACTGAAGTCCTCAGACATTTTTCTTTCGTTGTTTCTTTCTTTGCACAGGTAAACAGCACATTTCTTCTTCTACGCTTGCATTATCGGCAGAGCAGACGCTGAATGCGCACTTTCATCTGGTTTGGTCTGCCGGCTTCCGTAGCGTCATGAACGCGCAGGTGCGCGCTTTTAGGAAATCCTATACACTACTGTTTATGCTCTAAAAACATTCTAAATGACTTCGTTTCGAGTAAATTCTGGATGCTACCCACTCAGGACACTTGGAATACATTGGACGAGCAGTATGGAGGAATATTGACACGTTTTTTGTAGACTTTTATGGACCTTTCTGCCTCGGGCGCCATAGACCTCCATTATTTGAATGTCAGCAGACAGCAAGAAGCCTCCCAGATCTCCAGATGCATTTGAGATATCAAAAAAGTACTCCAGAGTGTTGTTCAGCATGGGGCTGAGTAGAAAATGAAGGCTAATCATGTTTTGGGTGTACTATTCCTTTAAGCACATGTCCTTTCAAGACACTTTAAAAAGAAAACTCAGTCAAATCATGGAGACAGACTGGCTAAAAGTGTTCTGGAAATCTAGCTAATTGATATGAGTCATTCTCTTTGCTGGATATTCTCCTGACAGGCGTAACTTTCTGAAGGACTGGTGTGAACATGTCCCCGCCACCCGCAAAGCACTAACGATTGTGAAGGACACAACCCACCCTGCACACCAACTGTTCGGCCTCCAGCACTCTGCAAAGAGGTACAGGAGCCTCCGCTCCCACACCACCAGACTTGCAAGTAGCTTCATCCAACAAGCAATCGGGATGCTGAACACTCTACCCACTCCCCCATCACTGACAGTGCCCCCCACCCACTAGCAAACCAGGAACCTAGGATTTTTTTTGTGTGTGTGTGATATATGATATATGGCGGTGCAGGGAGCCAGCGGGGGACAGAACCCGACCCAGTGACGGTAGCCTAGACGACGGTGGCCCCGCGCTTCTCCGACCCGCCTGGAAGCACCATAAGGCAGGCGGGGGGGAAGCATACCGTCACCAGGTCGGGTTCGGATCAGCCCTGGAGCTGATGGCTCCGTTCGAATGCCCAATCCGGTCCAGTCAGCAGCCAGCAGCCCCACCGCCAAAAAAAAGTGTCCTCCTTTTCAGAAACCCAAACCTGGTCACCCTAGTTTTGAGTCAGTGTTTTTTCTTCTCACGCTCTGTTTTCATCTCCTGCCTTTCGGTGCGACATCATCGGATCTGTCGCTTTGAGACATCTGATTTGCCGTCGCATTTCACTGACGTACAGAGTCGCTACGTGGAGGAGGAGAGACTCACAGCAGCACTCAGAATATTAACCAGCAACTACTTCTATGTTTAAGTAAAAGTTAGGTCACGGGTTGATTAAAAAAATTTTAGGTCATGCAGCCGAAAAATCTGTTTGTAAAATAAATGGAGCTGTTTCACCTAAAAAATGGCAATAGATTCTAAATTTATAAAAGTTAGTAATAAAATGCAAGAAGCTTGAGAAAACATAGTTTGTTCTTCATTACTTGTTAAAAGAAATCTGGGCTTCTCTCAGTTACACGTGAAAATTAACACGTTTACTTATTGATCAGACAGAATCAGACTGCAGAGCTTCTATCTTGAAATGTTGTTTCTGGCATCATTATATTGGTAAAGAGTTTCATAAATCGTTTTAAACAGAGAGGAGAGAAGAAGGGAGAGCTGCAGATTTAAAGGTAAAACAGATTTACTGTGATATGCAACATGCAATAAAATATATCTCCAAGATTACAGCTTTACAGTTTTCAGCGTGTGTGAGCTGTGATTGACACTCCATCAGACGCTCCTCTGGCTGTGATTGGTTGTTTTGACTCGTCCCGAATTATTCTTTCCAGATTGAAATACAGGCAGTATGCGGTACCAATTGAAGCAGTTTTTTTTCACAGGTTACATATCAAATGTACTGCTGTCTGGGCATAGGGACAGTTTTAGCCAATATGACAGGACATACGTACGAGGTGATACAGGATATGCTCAAGACTAATCACCAAATTTCAGTTAGTTTGCGTAAACTGAAGACACACTTAAAAGAAGCTGGACCGTTCAGACGACGCAACTTCCGGTTCAAGGGTCAAACGGCGCCGTCGTCCAATCAGCGATGTCTCATGTTTCCCACTGTTACCTACCTTTTCCGGTAGGTTAATGTAATTGTGTTTTCCTTAATGTAGTTGCACTTTGCTTTATATAGTTGCGATTTCCTTAATGTAGTTGCGCTTTTAGATTTGTAGTTGAAGTTTGCACTTCAGGGCTACCGTATATATATATATATATATATATATATATAATGCACCAAAAGTAATCTCTATAACATCTATAGATATAAATGTCAGTGTATTATGCTTCTCTTGTGTTCTCAACAATAGGAAAGCATTCAATAAATATATGTTTGAGCTCATTTTATAAAAATACAAAAACCTAATGAAAGCGTTCAGGTGGTGGTCCATCAGCCCCCACCCTTAGAGCGCCCCCATCAACTTTCATAACTAAGTTAAACGCTTGATACTATTCCTCAAAAAGCACATGGCAACGACAAACATTCGCTTGCATTGTGTCATTGACCCTGAAGCAACCTCTCACACTAAACATGCAACATTGCAGAGGAAGGACTCTCTCTTTAACAGGAAGAAACCTCTAGCGACAGAAGCAGACACAAAAAAATAATATAGAAATACCCAGAAATACAGTTAGAACAGGCAACAGTAAAGTAGATCCATTGGGGGCTTTGTCTAGTAAAGAAATTGTGATGCATGTGATGCTCAGGTTAACCTGAGTCACTCCAACATTGAGAAACAGGCACAACTCCATCATGTTCTATATCTCATCAGACAGGATCATTATATTTTCTATGCATCTAAAGTTAATCAGGGTAGAGATTTTCTAAGAAACTGCTCGGTAATGTTTAAACCAAGACTACCTGTGATCCATCACTCTCTGTCAGCCTGAAAGCCCTTCCATCACCGAACAAGCTCCACTAATCCCTTACTGCCACATAATAGTGAAAGACACACAATCTGTGTGTGTGTGTGTGTGTGTGTGTGCTTGTGTGCATGAAAGGAAAGGAGAGAGTGCGTCTCTTTGCCTGAGGACTATTGGGATTTCCCTTTTTAATTAATTCAGGATTTGTTTGGGGCACTGGGTCATAAATGGAAAGAGAAGCAGAGATATTTTCTCATGTAAAAACAGGAGGTGTATGTGGCTACATGTGTGCTGGTCTGGAGAGAGAGAAAAACAAGTTCAGGGACAAATAAAATGGGGTGGTAGCTACTTAAGTGATCCAGAACTATACAGTAGGTACAATGAACTGCAGGGGAGAGTGAGGATACTGTAGGTTAAAAGGGACACATGCTATTTGTTTTCTTCACTGTAGTCTCGTCTTAACAATTTATTCCTCTGCTGTGTTGAATGACAGACTGTTAGCTGTGTTAGCTATTTGGAAAAGGATAAAGTTAAATTGGGCAAAGTCTTTTAAGGGCATAAAACACAACCTTATTCAAGTAATTTGCTGTGGTCCTGTTTAAACCGGAAAAAAAAGGAGAAATAAATTGTCAACTAGAGGGGTGAGGTTGCTTGAGGACCCACATGCAGAGGTGAGTTAAATAGAGATGGCAGACATCCAAAATACACAAAGAACCAAAAAAAAAAAAAAGTTACTGCTTTTCAGTAACTAGTTTCTGTTACCAGTTACTTCATTTCAAAAGCAACTTAGTTACTAACTCAGTTACTTACACCATAAGGTAATGCGTTACTGTGAAAAGTAACTATTTATTTCCTTTTTTATTGGTTTTTTTTAAAGGTTCACTTTATGCCCTTATAGCCTTCATTTCAGAAATGTTATTGCACTGGAGAATAATACCATCTGTTGAAGAACATGCATTTGCATCATGAAACTCTGCTAAGCAATTCTATATACAAACAACAAAGATATGTTTCAAAGTGCCAATTTATTTCAGGACAGAACAAACTGACAATAGTAGGAAGTTGCCTGCAAAATTGCCCTTTACAGGTTACATCTGCCTTATAGAGGTCACAGTTGGGTCAAGTCTGCCAAGATTTATAGAGAAAATAGCAGCACCATAAGTAACAAACAGTGTTAACATAATAGCTGTAAACCTGGTTTCACTCAAGGAAGGCACAGAACATAGCCTCACTAAAAAGCCTTTTTTCTCTCAAGTAATTCTTAAATAAAATGATGGCTTCATCAGATCAGCACAACCATAACTATTATTCCTTCATATCTATAATATAACAATGCTAACACAAAAATAAATATTTTCCTCAAGGCATTCTGAAACAAATAACTGCATACAATAGGAATGTATTATTCAGAATCAAGTTGGAAAAATTAAAATTCACTTAGCATCAACTGTTGGTATAGACAAACATAAATGCAAGCTAAATATTATCCAGAATCAAAGTGCAAAAATTAAAGTGCTTTCAGCATGAAATAGGTATGAGGTTTATAAATAAAAATAGTCACTGTTTTTCCCTAAAGTTTTACTTTAAAGTCCAGGCAGCAAACATAAAACAAATGTTGTGAAATTTAACAGAATGTAAAACAGAAAAGGTGCTTATTGGCAAAGACCTGAATAATGTTTTATTGGAGGTTTAGCCTTCGAACCACTGGTTGTATCTCATGAGAAGCAGCTTCTCAAATTTTTGGTCAGAGAGCCTATTTCTCTTTGGAGATAGTACCAGGCTTCCCAGACTGAATAGTCTCTCCACAGGTCCGCTGGACGGGGTAGCTGCATTTAGCTTCAGACAAATTTCCTTTACTGTGGGAAATTGTTTGAGAATGTCCATACCTGTTTCGGTGGTTTTCAAGTAAGACATTACCTCGGTCTCCACAGTGACAATGTTTTCATCACTGTCCTCAAAGGAAAAAAAGTCCTGCTCTTTGTCTTTGGAGGAGCCTGAGTCTGGTGGAGTTGTGGGAAACACAGGATTCCCGGCAGGTTGCTGCTCAGGGCCAGGGAAAACTTGTGACACTCTGCTATCAGGATTCCTTTGATCATCTCCTTTTTCCTCTGGTCTCTCACCCACCGCAACTTGAATTTGGGAAGAGTGACAGCTGCCAGCATTGCATCGTTGCTTTCCAAGACGGATGCAAATCGTCTTTTGATAGCCTTTAAAACACACACACAGAGTGACACAGACATTAGAATAAGTGAGATTCCCTTTTATCTATTTATTGTTGTGTACATTAATTTCTATAAAAGCTATGATACTGAACTAGAGTATAGTTATTAAGTCAATAAAACTTTACTTAGCCAAACAGGTATTGCTATTTATTTCTGTTTCACCCTACTGTACAATTTATAAATATCATTCAGTTTATCAATATGCTCAAGACTTATCATTTATGACATAAAATGGAATATATTAAAAGTTTTTTTTTTGCATATTTCAACCAATTTCTTTGGCTATAATGCTCACTCAACTAAAATGATTAATTACATCTACTACTGTATGTTTAGAATAACGAGTGGTGGTCCATTAATTACATACAGTCTTTCTGTACAATCATAAGGGTGAACCAGCTAATTAATACAAAAGTGTTGATTATTTCTTACCTGAACTATGGCTTCAGGTAGGCCCGTTGCCACAGTCTTTCACCTCAAGGATCTTTGACATCAGTGTCTAGAGAGTTGGCGGGAGAGTGCCAAAGTAACAGTGCTCCTCTCCTTGCAGGATGTCCAGAGCAACTGTGAGTGGCTTCATTGTGACACAATAATTCTTCAAAAAGTTAAGTTCCCTGTCACTGATAGACTTCAGCTGTAAACGATCAGCGATGGCACTCAAGTCAGTCATAGGAATTTCCACAATTCTGGCAACAGCTTCATAAAATGAATTCCACCTTGTGGTGCATGGCACAAGCAGCTTTTTAGTGACGACGTCGCTCACGACCTCTGCAGCCAGAGTGGACCTGTTTGCCTTGTTCCACAGTGCCGTGCATTTAGCGACCGAGCTTCTGTACAGTGACTGAGTCCCAGGGTTTGAAACAAGCCACTTCTCTACGTCACTACATGAAATTAAGTTAAGCGTGTGAGACGCACACCGCTGGTGTCACTGCATGAAAAGTGAGATTTTCGTCCCCGTAAACTCCCGCAGATCTGCCTGATTTTCGTCAGTTTCCGACAATTTGCAACCCGTGCTTGTCCGCGTTTGTCGTGCCACAAATTGTCGGAAACGTACCGTGACGTATGTGGAGAGCGATCAGCTGTACTAATGGCCCTAATTAGCATATGAATGCAGCAAACCCGCGCGGCTGGCCAGGTCTGGCTTGAATAACCATCTCAGTATTGGCTGAAACCACTATTCTCAAACAAATGAAATCGCTCGTGATTGGCAGCAAAACCACACGTGGCCACGCCAGGCTTTAATTTTCTTACTGAGTATTGGACGGAACCACTTCTTTTTAAACAAGTAAAGTCGCTCGTGATTGGTTGGCATATATATATATATTTACATATATATATTTATTCATATATATATTTATTCATTCATATATATATATATATATATTCATATATTTATTCATTCATATATTTATTCATTCATATGCTGTGTATTTATGTTATCCTACACTACTACACAATTATTATGCTACCATCAAGGACATGAATGAATTTATACAGGAAATTAAGATTTGCCAGGAAGCTGTTTATGCAAAGAAAGAGCTTTATTAAAACACACACAACTATATACAACGCGTATCCAAACACATGCGTATCTAAAAATTACAACTCCGTGAACGGTCCGTTTGCTTCCTCGGGGTTGGAGGTAACTGGCAGCATTCCCTCCGAGGCAGGTCCGATGTGCAGACGCCTACTGTGCGTGGCCCTGTACTTCGGCATCGCTTCTAACCGGGACGGCAGCTTAACACAGAGTTCAGTGAGATCCGGCCTACGAAATGGCGGCGACCGTACAATCCATCCAGAGACACCGCCGACGACGCCATCTTCTTCGTCGGACATGAGGTCGACGGTGGCGGACTTACAGAGTTCCACTTCCTCATCTGCTAGCACACTCTGCCTCGCCTTCAGCAGCTGAAAAAAAAACAATGAATCAGCGCACTGCATATGGACACAACACATCAATCAATGCACCTGAAAAATAGTCACCAACTAAAGTCTTACCCTCTTTCTTCTGGCCCGACTCCGAGCAGATAGCCTGGCAGCCTCCGCAGGCAGCGTGCTGGCTAGCAGCGTGTATCTGAAGCTCCTGCGTACCGTCTCATAAAACGTCTTACAGGCAGCTGGAAAACAATTAAATGAGAGTGGTATGAATAAAAAAAAGTCACAGTAACAAGGAAGGAGAAAACATTAAAACAAGTCACTTACACACAATGTCGTCTTTATCAACATCGTGCAAATCCGAGCAAATAGGAGGTCACCGCCTCATTGTGAGGCGACTCTAGTCTGTGAAAAAAAAAAAAAAGTACAGCTATGGTCGGTATCCATCCGTATCCATGTCCTTTTACCGCAGAATGAAAGCATATTCTTTAAACCTTACCCCTGCTCCGGTTCATAGCGCCTGCAATTAGTCTCCGAGTTGTTAAGACGGCATACTGCTTCCTGTGAATCACAAAAAATACACTTTAATAAAGCTTTAGGCTAGGCTGCTTTTAGCTTACCTAGCTAGGCTAGGTTGTCTTTAGCTTGCCTAGCTAAGCTAGGCTGCTTTTAGCATAGCTACCAGTAATCGAACATATATTTACCGCTAGCGTGGTGTTGTGCACCCGTCTTCTCTTCCTGGAGTTCGTATATCCCGCAAAGTTGCTCGACTGCAGAGCCGCCATCTTGTCCTCTATGGACTACAACCTGGAGTGCATCGAATTCTCCAGCAGAGTGAGGCGCTCATTCATGTCGGCAGTATGTTGGGCAAGCTGACGAGACAGTCCGCTGATAGCAATCAGCAGTTTCTTCTCGTCAGTCTGCGGGCTGGCCAAAAGTTGTGGACTAAGAGCAGTTGGAGGCGAGTTGAACGCGAGACGTCGTGCAGCCATTGTTCACGTAACAACAAAATACAAACACGGTAACTGGAGATGAAGTTCTTCTGAGTATAGTAACACAAACATGTCTGCTAATATGCTGGTCTCGCGAGAAGTCGTAGTGCACAAAAGCTCACACGTGATTGGACGATGGGGCTGAAGGCTCATCAGGCTCCTCCAATCACATACGACGTCATTGTTATACGGAAGGACTCGCGAGAAGAGCTCGCGTCGCTCCATTCTGGAAGGTGGCGGTAATGCACCTATAAATTGTTTGCAATTGCAATTGTTTGTCTCCATAAGATTGAATTTGAGCAGGTGGACATTAGAGATAATAAATGCAACAACAAGTTTTTGAATCAATATTCTATAAATAATATGTACCCAGGAAGAACAAAAAGCACAGCTCTCTTACAAAATTTTAAGAAATCTATGATAGTCAAAATTAGGACAAATTATTTGAAATTCCCAATTCCTCCTAAATATAAAGAATTACAGTTTAAAATAATAAATAACATATATCCTTCAAATGAGTTTTTAAGAGAGAGATTTAAGTTTAATGTTGAGAATTTTGGCTTTTGTACAACTCAATTGGAAACAACTAAACATCTTTTTTATAAATGTAAAGAAGTATTAAACTTATGGGATCAACTTCGAACCTTTCTGTCTTCTAAAACAATAAATTTAGATTTTATTTCCTGGCAAAACATTCAATTCGGTTTATCCATTAAAGAAAAAAAATTTGGAATTTTTAATCAATATTCTAATAATTGTAACAAAGTATTATATCCATAAATGTCGCTATGCAAAATGCTCCCTCTCAATCTCTGCTCTCAAAAATGAACTTTCCCTTTTCAAAAGATGTCTGAGAAAGATGCAGAATTTAAATGCAATTAAATTGTTTGAGTTAATTGAAGAATTTCAGTTGGTAGTCCCCACTGATTAATTTACTTTAACTACTATTATTATTTGATTTATTTTTATTTATTTTATTTTATACTTTGTTCCAGCCTGTGCATTTAATTTTATTTTTCAAAAGCAGGAGTTGTGATATTTCTTCTTGTATTGAAATATTTGTTATTGACTTGTTATTTGAGATTGTTATTGTTTTCTTATATATTCAATAACAAAAAAAAAAAAAAAAAGTGGAAATCTAAAAAAAAAAAGTAACCATTACAGCCAACTGATTCTGATTAAAACTAATTTTTGAAGTAAATTATTTTGTGTATTTTTTTTTACATAACATTTGCATACACAGTAATCTAGCGTACTTTAATTAAATAAATCAATTCAAGCTAAAATGTAAGAGTCTATAATTAGGCTATACTGGGCCTGATCTATTTCTACCATCTATTTGGGGGATATTTATTGCCACACTTTGGGCCACTTAAAACCAATTTAGCATGCTGACCTATGTCCTTATGACCACAGTGTACCAATCTTCTGATGGCTACTTCCAACAGGATAATGCGCCATGTTATAAAGTGAATCATCTCAGAATCATTTCTTGAAACTTTTCCACTTAAGTAATTGTGAATT
This sequence comes from Cyprinodon tularosa, assembly GCF_016077235.1. Classification (NCBI taxonomy): domain Eukaryota; kingdom Metazoa; phylum Chordata; class Actinopteri; order Cyprinodontiformes; family Cyprinodontidae; genus Cyprinodon; species Cyprinodon tularosa. Next base: position 1,047,558 of record NW_024038354.1, read on the forward strand.
GAGCATATTGACAGACAACATTTTATTTTTTATCTTAAATGCAAATTTAAAAAAAAATAATTACTGCTCTAAATGTATTGCTCTGTCAGCTAAAGATCTGTTTTGGTCTCTATACTTTAATTAAATAAATCAATTCAAGCTAAAATGTAAGAGGCTATACCTGATCTCTTTGTATCAGAGATTTTCTTACCCAGGGTTGCAGGGGGGGTAAAACCCCCTTGCATTTGTATAGCTCACAGCATGTTCATTTACATGTTAAAGCCTCCCCTAGAATTCCATGGGGGGGAGGCATGGGGGGAACACTGCCTAAGAAATTCCACGTCAATTTCTGACAATTTACGGGAGTTTTCGGCGAAGCCTGCAAATTGCCGTAAACTGCCACTAACCTGAAGTTCCACGACAATCTACAGTGCCGTATATTGACGAAAATCCCACTTTTCATGCAGTGTGTGGAGGTAAAACAATCCCTTCCTCTGCTGCGGTGTTGAGAACTTCTGCAACATCGGTAAAGGTAACATCATCATCATGATCTTCATCATCGTCGTCAGAGAACGATTCCGGTTGATACATGGCAAAAGCCTTCACAAAGTTAGAGCCGTTATCTGTAACGGTGGAAGTAACTTTTGTTGACACTCCATACAAAGAGGGAATGTGATCAATCTCACCAGCAATCAGATCATAGGTGTGCCTACCCTTTATCCGTTTGCAGGCTAACGCAGCTTCTAGCTTCGTAGCAGCATGTTGCTTTTGTAGGTGTTTCCAAAGATTAGAGTTGCTGTTCTGGGCTGTAGATAAAATCTTTGATCCAAGGCACAAATTACATTTAACTAAAATGTTCCTTTCTTTTTTCCCGACAAAAGTAAAGTAATGAGAATATCTCCAAGTGAGGAAACTCGACTTGGGCTCCGCAGCAGCCGCCATGATGACCAGCGTTGATAAACACAAACACGCCCTCAGCATGTTTCCTTCCTGTCTCCCTCTCTCTAACACAGGAAGACAATACTTTACTACAGCTTTAGGTCTCTAGCTGATCCCGAGACTATAAAATAACGCAGTAACGCATCATGTAGTAACGTTAACGGAGTTACTGAATTTAAAAACTAACGCGTTAGCGTACTAGTTACTGAAAAAAGTACCGCAATTACAGTAACGCGTAAGTCCCAACACTGAGTGTGTGTGTGAACAACAAGGAACCAGCAAACAGTGACTGAACATGAAACATGAGCTGAATAAATAGGAGACTGAACAAAGACCAGACTAGTCAACAGATTGTGAGCAGGTGTGAACAGATGAGTCTAGAAGGGAGCTAGGAGAAGGAGACTGACACAAGAGGGTAACAGAGGACAAACAATAAATACCTAAGGACTCAATTACAATAAACAATTACTAGAATAACACAAAATGGAAATGCAGAAAATCACAGAAAAACACGAATCAATATATAACTGAACACACAAAAAAATAAAACTTATACTGAACCAAAAAGTGCATAAACATAAACCACCTAATTAAGTTACAGTATAGTGTAAAAGTTGATTCAGTATTATTTTAAACACAGCAATATCCATAAATTATTTCATTTTGTTCTTTTCTATATTATGGTTTACAGCTAATACAAATGTAATAACACAAATATCGATGATTGTGTTTAAGACCATAATTTATCATAATGACATTTTTTTTAAATGTTTGTTTGTTGAGAGATATAAGGTGACTGTTTCCCTGTTAACATTTGTTGAAATTTATATGCCACTTAAAAGTTTCAAACCAACCATCATTACTTTCCTATGTATTGAGTTGTGAGTTTCTATAGGAAAATCTAAAATATATGCACAGAGTAGTGGTTTAAGAAACATGTTTATTGTCCTCAGGATAGCAAACTTAATGTCAGGACTAAATGTAATTACAGGGCAGTGTAATCCATCCAGCCAAAAGGAGCTCCAGCCGTTCTACAATGAGGAATGAATATAAATGCCAGTGGGTAGATGCAGCCTGTCAGCAAATCACCACAAGCATATAGAGCTTAGCAGACTCACACATAGTTTTTACAAAGCAAGAGTAAAAAGAGTGAGACATCAAGCTTTTTATCACTTCAATATAAAATGCCAATATATACAAAGACTTCTGATTTTATTTCGCTGCTGCTATAGTCTTGTAAGCCTTTACCTACAGAAAATGTCCCATTTGCACTGCTGTGTTTAAAAGGAAAATTCCGGTCATCCAAGAATAATCAATGGATCATTATTTAGACCTAAAACTAATATGTTCGCCGTGATTTAATGAATTTAGCTTTAATCAGTCAAAAGGTGAAAACAATCATTTTCATCACGATCACTGAGTCTGGGAGCGGCCATTTTCACCCAAATATAGTAACCCCTCCCTCCTGCCATCTTCCAGCACCTACGTCATGGTGCGGTAAGCCTAGCGCCATTCTCCCCGCTTTACAAGCTAAATCAATGGGAACTACTAGACACATCTGCAATCAACAACAATTATTGAAGATTTCCAGAGGACTTCACCATTGAAATTCACCAGAGCTATAGTGAAACTGACAATGCCCACGTGCATGGCAGCTGGATGCTGGAATATATCAGTTTAAAGTGAAAAAAAAAAAGAGTTATTCCACCTTTCTGATTCCTCATCCTCCACGGACGGGTTGGTCGTTGGATCGCCAACTTGAAGAGGGAGGATTTGCCATCGAACTTATGGCCAGAGAAAAAACCCGTAATATGTAGCCAACATTTGGAAGAAGAATGTTTTCAAGATGACTTGGATAATAGCGCGTTGTGACAAACACCAGATACAGCACTGGGACTTGATCAACAGCCGATACCGCACCGTGACGTCACAAACCAGTAGGTGGCAGTAGTGTTCTTTGACAAACATGGATGCCTCCATTAAAGCACATTCACATGAAAATTACTCTGAATTAAAAACACTGATCATTTATTGAACAGGATGGAATCATTTCAGATTTAAAGAACTTTCAGACGTTTGAATTCTGAATATGACCAGACTTCTCCTTTAAAAGATCTAATTTATAAAATCTATTTGACAGGAATATTTCAACAGATTTCCTTAAATAAATTCAAAACTACAATCCTCTCAAAAATCATTGAAAAATTTGTTAGTATTTGGCAGATATCTGGAAGGGTTAAGGGTATATGTGTTGTCTTGCAAGGGATCATGGGTAACCTTTAACATCTGATTACAAAAACCTTACCTTGCTGAGTTTATTCCAATCAGCATTCTCAAGAATCACCTGAAAATTAACCATCCATTCCCATTGCTATTGTTGGCCTTGTGTACATCCAGACTGTGTTACTGCTGTCAACAAGTAATAAAAAAAGGCAGATGATAACTTTGAAACGGTAATATTCAGATTTAAAGAACTTTCAGAAGTTTTAATTCTAAATATGAGCAGATTTTTCCTTAAATGGGTTTATGTGTCAGTTTGATGGAGTGTATTTGTGTCAGTGATGGAGGATTTTATGTCCTGTGCCATTTGTTAGGTTAACACGACTCATTGAACAAGAATTCCCAAACTTTTTTGTGATTGCTAGAGATAATTTTTTAGCTCAACATGAGAAAAAAGTGTGAGTGTGTGTTTATATTTGCCTAAATGGTTTACATGACACAGATGAAATATGGAAATTGGCAAAAGCTATTTGTTATCTGTCCTGTTCATTCTGGCTATGATTTTCCCAGCTTGTGATTTTTTTTTTTCAGCATGTGTGACGTGAAAGTTGTTTTTATTTTCAGAAAATGAAAATGCAGCCCATTTAATCATGAGTGAGAGTAATACCTCAGCTCCTGTCGCCTCGTACTGAGATGTTTTTGAAGCGAGCATGCAGGTGCGTGTGTGCATGCATGCCTGCATGCATGTGTGTGGTTGACAGGAATGTGCTGGGTGCTGTAATTGAGAGATAAGATCACAGCAGAGGGCTCTGGTGCTGACAGACACACAGAAAGGTGATGAGACTGAGAAAGGCAATCCTCAATGGTACTCCTCCATTTCCAGTAGGTGCATCTGTCAGGTGTGCTCCCACTGACCCATCCCCAAGTCCTGACAGCTTTCTGAGCTGTAAAATTTCCATGGTGTCATTTCGCCCCCTCTGTCATAACTTGTCATAAAAGTAGATGTCTTTAACCACAAACAAGTGAAGCACCTGTGCAGTTTCCACATTCACTATACGGACTGAATAGTTATAGGGACCAGAGGTTACAGGTCTGTCAAAGTTATGGAAAGTGTTTCCAGTAAAGAACCTGGGATTCTGAACATTTCTGATCATATCATGTGTTTTAGTCTGGTGTAAAACAAGCTAACGAGATATGGGGCACCACCAGGGGCATAAACCAAAATTAACTTCCGTATATGCATATTAAATTAAAATCTTTCATATAATATATTGAAAAACATGCATAAACACTAGTGAGAAGCTCCCGCATAAACTACTGAAAACATTTACCTCTTATATAACCTACACAAAGGCTCTCATACTAAGTAATGAGAATTGTTCATATAAACTGGTAAAAAGCTTTACCTTTTATATATGTACACTCCTAAAAAGCTTTTTATATTTGGGCCATTTCTGCCCAAATATAGTAACCCCTCCCTCCTGCCATCTACCAGCAGTGACATCACGGTGCGGTAAGCCTAGCGCCATTCTCCCCGCTTTACAAGCTAAATCAATGGGAACCACTAGACACATCTGCAATCCACAACAATTATTGAAGATTTCCAGAGGACTTCACCATTGAAATTCACCAGAGCTATAGTGAAACTGACAATGCCCACGTGCATGGCAGCTGGGTGCTGGAATACATCGGGTAAAAGTGAAAAAAAGAGTTATTCCACCTTTCTGATTCCTGATCCTCCACGGACGGGTTGGTCGTTGGATCGCCAACTTGAAGAGGGAGGATTTGCCATCGAACTTCTGGCCAGAGAAAAAACCCGTAATATGTAGCCAACATTTGGAAGAAGAATGTTTTCAAGATGACTTGGATAATAGCGCTTTGTGACAAACACCAGATACAGCACTGGTACTTGTTACCTACAAACATGTGCTTTGTAGGTAATTTTACCAGACAAAGCAAAAACAAGGCTTTCTTGGGCTACTGTATAAAGCCTGGAACTCAACGCAATTTCTTTTATTTTTCTTAACAGGAAAGGAAAAACTGAAAAAAAGTAGAAAAGATGAAAGAAAGAGGAGATAAAAGGGAGAAAATGACAAAACATCTTCAGTCTGCTTCGCCAGCTGCAAAGAGACGCAAAAAGAACAGCACAACCAACGGTATATGATAAGAGACATACAATAAAGTAACACCTATCGTTGAAGTATAAGTGGTATTATTTAATCTGACATGTACTCTGTGTTACCTGATATCAGATTATGGGCTTTCTGTGTGGAAGTGAATCTCTGAGTACCTGGAACCAAGCATCTGTAGATGTTTGTGAGAGCGAACTTGTTCATGTAAAGTTTATTCAAAGGAAAAATGCTCAATGGTGGTTGTGAAGAGCCAAAGAGGTGCCCCCCCAGAGCACTGAGGCGAGCGCCGGGAGACCCAAAGCCCCAGACGCCCAAAGGGACCCAAAGAGAAAAGGCACCAAGTCGGGGCCCCTGGGTCTCCAGAGTCCGTGACCCCCCGGCAGCCAGCCACCCCGAACTGAATCCGGCCATGGGCCGCAGGGATCCGAACTCAACGCAATTTCTGACATTTTGAATTGAAAAAACTTCCTGGATGGAAGAGAAACGTCTTCAAACTTGGAAGGATTGTTTTTTTACTTTTTTGGAATGAATATGACCTGGATGACTGAGAATCTTCAGCAGCAGCAGCTCTGGTATTTCTAACTTCAAGTGCAACACAACTGTCAAAGATTGTTGAAATAAATGCATTAGTTAGTAATGTTGAACATGTGCAGTTTGTGTGCTCATTACCAGTCTACCTTATTCTGGTACGTCCAAATGAAAGTTACTGTTTCATTTATTCCCTCATTTTAAACTACTTGAGCCAAGACCTCAGTGTGCAGATGGGAAAAGCGGACGTGTGAACTGGAATAATGATTTTCCAAACTGCCAGGGTGCATGTGAGATGTGTCCTTGTCCCAGGAAACACAGGGAAAAATCTGATGGTGGGTTTGCTGTTGAGCTGCTTCCAAACTCATTTCACTCACTTATTGGAAAAGCAGGGGGGGGGGTTGTGCATGCTTCCACGTGCAGGTGCATGTGCGCACACACAGGCATGGAGCGGGACAGCCGAAGTTAATATGACCAGGGTCAGGGACCTGGTGGGTTATGAAACCTAATACTCCTCATAAAGCGACTCATTTCCACTGTAACACGGACGAGCACACAAGGAGTATGGTGGGAGAGAGTGAGCGCTGGGTGGGGGGGCGGCAGCAATAGCAGAGAAAGTTATTTAAAAAAAAAAGAAAAGAGGAAATTTGAAAACTGAAGATTAAAGGAGAAAATGTAACTTAAAAAGACCAAACAAATGACAAAATAACAGTTGGGGAATAATAGAGATATAATTGAACCAAACGTAAATATAGATTAGCTGGAGATTAAAAGAATAGATTATAAATTATGGTTGTGACCATTTTATATAAAACCTTTAGTAAATTATTTTGTGAAGTTATTTACTGTAACTGTGGACCTGCCCACATTTTAGGAACTCACTTTTTTATGACTCTTCAAACATAAACATCCTTCCAGCTACTTGGAGCAGCTGTCAACACACAATGGTCTTTCTGTGAAACTAAAAAATATTTAAGAAACTTATCTAGATCAGATGTAACAGAAAGCAGGGCAGATCATTTAAACTACATATTTAAATCACATATATTACTTCTGTTTTCAGCTCTTCTTTCAAAAAATCGCATTGCTACATAAAGTCGCACACTGCCTTAAGACTAGTGTTGTGTTGATGATGCCATTTTTTGGCCACGATACCGATACCTGATACCTGGCTATGCAGTATCGGCCGATAACATCTGCTTGAAATTGATGTGTCATGATGGGCTTCAAGGATCTGACCCACATGCAGAAACACACTCAGACGCCAAGGGAAAAAGTTAACAGGTTTATTGTGGTTTACAAAAACACAGACTGAGAGATATACAGCTGGGTAATACTGTTTGACCTCAGCGGACTGGTGAACCGGAACCGGAAACTCTGAAGGGGGGATCACAATGATCAGTTCAGGGACCGTAGGAAGAATGACTGAGGCTTGTAATTTGCAGAAGAGGCACTCACGTTTGGGGAACTCTTGGTTAATCTTTGGATCCAGTTTGTGGGGTCTTATCCAGAGATGAAGGAACTCGTTGGAGGGCGGACAGGCAGACTAACTTTGGGTCCAGAGGAGCAAAGGAGCACCGGGTTTTCCTGAAGAGGACTTGAACGGACGATGTGAAGGTTTCCCCTTGCTCAATTGAGACTCAGTTTATCCTTCCAGGGAGGGTAGAAGGTCCAGGCTTATCAAGTGGATCAAGAAGGCCTCCTGCCGGAGAACAAAGACACAAAGACAAAGCAAGCTTAGACTCAGAAAGACATGGCTAAAGGTTAGACTCAGCTAATCTCAGCTTGGCTAGAGTACCCAATACTAGCAAACACTCTGGCGTCGAGGTAGTGACAGTCCACTGCTCAAATACTCCTCTGGTGATGACCCAATGAGCCGCAGGTGTGCGAGGACGCCCAAACGAAGACAGGGAACCATCTAGTGTTGAAAAAAGAAAACATAAAAACAACCCACACAAACTGGATTCCTAACAACTACAGCTTTTAGTATTTCTACATCTGAATGGTTGTTTTACAGATAATAAATCAAACAAACATTAAATAGTGAGAAAACTTTGGTATTTTAAAGACCCAAATAAAAAAAAAAACAATAACTTGCAAGAAAAACCCTTTTGTGAAAATTTAGATATAATTTAGTTTTAAATCCTTTGATCAGATTATCATTTGTTAAAAAGATTCATCATTGAATAACACTTAATAATAGATTATTTTTTTGATTATGACAAATCAATAGGCTGCTTCTAAGTAGCGATCAACCAATACAGGTTTTTATAGGCTGATGCCGATACTTTATTACTTGATATCAGAGGCAGATCCCCGATATGAGCTGCTGATTTTTCTGGGGTCTGAACCGGTACAAATGTTACAATTAGGGCTGAAACAACTAATCAGATGAATCATGATTAATCAATTATTAAAATAATCGTCAACTAATTAACTAATTGATTACCTGAGAACTTAGAGTTTAGAGCAGGAATTATATCAAGACTGTAAAAAAATATGCAAACATTTTGCATTTAAGATAAAAATACTTTTCGTCTGCTCTATCCAGATCCTCAAGTCGAAAAGTTTTATTTTATACCTGGTTTAATTTAGCAAAAAATCTTCTTTTAGGAACCTTTTGCTATCCGATTATTAAAAATAATCGACAGGTTAATGGATTTGCAAAATAATCGTTAGTTGCAGCCCTAGTCTCAATTTGGTGAAATCAAACAAAACACTACCAATAAGTAGCAAATGTATGCAAAAGATGCCCTTCATGTAAGCTGTAGGCATGGATGTTGCCTATACTAATAAATCGGAGTAAACACGCATAATTCAGCCAATACCTACAGATGGAAATATTAAGATTGGCCAAAAATATTGGCTGACCGATGCTGATGTCTTATAACAATTAAAAAGAATAGAAGCATTAATGATATTTAAAATATGTCTTCAATGGTCCTATTCAACTAAAGAAATAAGAACGAAATAATGTGTTAGATGAGGAGTTTTTCTAATCAGCATTTTAAATTGTTACAAAAGTGAGAAAAAAAAGAAACTAAGCACAATGAAAATCCCTCCAAATGAAAGTTAAGAGTCGGGTAGAGTGAAGAACACAGAATCATATGTGAGACGAATGGAGCACTCTGGTGGAGGAATGCCAGCCCTAATCCGCATGCGGGAGCTGCAGCTGAGTGTCAGGTATCCTCCTGTGAATGGGCCTGTGTCACTGCAGCATTGCCATTACCAGCCCGGGACACAGAAGGCTGGGATAGTCGCAGGTCGGACGGCGGGAACACGTCCTATTGGAGAACCAGCATGTTAACGAGATAACAAAACATTCAGGTAGAAATAGTGACTGAGAAAGCTGCGTTAGATGTTTTAGTGCTACCTGCTGGGCTGACGGTCTATTATCAACATGTCTTCTATGTCCTGAATGGAAGCCAGTTTGTGGAAAACTTCTTCCCCTCCCGCCTCCTTTTCCCACTCCAGTTCAGGCTGCCTGACATTTTTATGTTTGAGGATTGTTATCACAAAACTACAGTCCAGCAAACACCAAACCTGCTTTAAACCATAAAGCCTCACATGTTTTCTCATGTTCTCCAAAGTACTGGTTTTGTTTTTGGAAATAATATGTCTTGGGATAATTTTTTGTGCAATTCTACATTTTAAATGGACAGCAGCCTCTGAAGTGAAGTTTCCAACTGCACTCAATCAAATGAACAGCCTTTCAATTTTAATGCTTTATTTCAGCATCATTTGCTGTATGTTTATACAAACGAAGGATTTCGTACAGCCAGATTAGCAGCAGAAGATGCACCATCAGGTAAAAAAACCTCAAAACAAAAAACAATTATTTAATTTGATTTAAACAAACTTTAACTGAACATTCTTTAACATAAATCATTCCCCAGAATAAATGAATGATCCTGTAACCTTAAAATAAATGTATAACTATTAAAGCATTGGAGAAACCATACTATCATAATTAAATATTTTACCAACCTTTTAACTTTTTAGTTAAATCAAACTTTATCCTCTAAATCAGGCATCCCCAGCCTCGGTCTTCGAGGCCCGCTGTCCTGCAGGTTTTAGAGGTTTCCCTGCTTTAGCACAGCTGATTATAATGATTGCTGTAGATCAAAAGCCTGTTAATCAGCTTTCAATTAAAATCAGCTGTGATGAGCAAGGAAACCTCTAAAACCTCCAGGAAGGAGGCCTCGAGGACCTAGGTTGGGGATGCCTGTTCTAAATGAACCAGCGGCAAAATCAGAAAACACGCTTATAACCAACCATAAATCTGTGACATTATGCAGATGAGTCCAAACCAGGTCAGGCAAACAGATCAGAATAGGAAGGCTAAGAGGTCGAGGCATCCGTAGCCCGACCAGGCTCATGGCGCCAATACTGATTGCATTAGACGCATCCCACTTTTATCCATTACCGTGGCACTTCATGTCACCCTTTTTCCATCACAGCCAGTGCATTATGTCCCCCAGCTCTTTGCCTCAGGCGCATCGTACTTTTAACCCATCGCAGCAGCGTTTATGGCACTCTCTTTTCATCGTGGCAGGTGCATTACGGCCCCTCAGCTTATTGCTCCAGAAACATCACACCCAAACCCATCCATACGTTGGCATCAAAAGGTGCTTCGCTTCAAACCACTTAGCATCATGGATTACGTATCTCGACTGAAACATCTCGCTTAACCATCACTGCTTTCTTGTTTCGTCATCGCGGCTTGCGGTTAGCTGGATCATCGCGTCCTCATCTCACTTTCTCAGCTCATCGTGGCTCGCGTATCATGTCTCCAGCTCATCGCTGCATGGCATGTGTTCTCTGCTCAGATCCTTAGCTCATCGCTACGTAGAACTCATCTGTGGTTGTGGTGGGCCAGAGCGCTCAGCCACAGCTTCATTGCTGTTATCACCACAGTCATCACTGCATCGTTATTTTCAAGCATCATTCTCTCCTTTCTTGATCAGCAATTTTGCCATTGCACATCATTTTGCCATTGTGCAGCCCTGTTCTTTGCTCCTGTTCATGCATATCTATCAAAATTCAGCATTATGTTTCTTGCTGAGGTCTGAGTGCCAAAGACAAAGTAATTGTATCAATAAATTTCTCCTAATTGTCTTTTCTCTTTGTGTGAGTTTTTGGATTAAAATGCACTTAAAATAATAAACAATGCAATTGTTTTTTTTATTTTAAATGTAAAGGTTCAAGTTCCGTTAGTAAAGTGTCTCACTTACCTCCTCAATTAAGGAACAAATGCACTTAATTTAAGAAAAAAAAGCTTATTTAGGTTTCAATTTTTTGCACATTGCAATTTGAAAAATGTAATCAGAAATGAAAGTTTGAAGGTACTTTTCCCTCAGATTTATTATTTTCTAAACATTTTATAAATTTTATCATTTCTTTTTCAAATTTGCTGCTTTATAAGCAATCTTAAAAATCGCTGCTGTTAAATTACAACTTTAGAAATGTATTAAAAGGTAAGGCGTAAGACAGATGTGTTAATAACTTCCATTTTATTATTTTTCTGCATTGTCAGAATTGTCATTTGATTCTGAGACGTTGTCATTTCAAAGGAACCTCATTAGTATTTGATCTTGAATTGTGCTTCCCTATCCTGTAGAGGAGCAAGCTTTCTCCTTCTTTGACAAGTTTGGACACAACACCTCAGGACTAAATATGCTTGTCTAGACTCCTGAGAGGAGGAGGAGAAATATTTGCATTCCAGTCATCCCAAGAGTTCTGATCATAACTCCATATAACCCTGCCTAAATATACACAGACAAGTTTTTCTTTTTAGATGCCAAACAACCCCGGGCTGATGTGAGACAAAGTTAAGGTGAAATGAAGCAAAAAACCAAATAGATGTTTTATATGTCTATAAAAATCTTGTTATTCAATAGTGACAACTAAAAACCCACATAAACGGAAATATGTATCTATACACATTTATTACATGTATTTATTACATTTGAAATATGTTGGTGCTACATTATATTTTTCACATTTCCAATAATGTTCTCTTAAAAATTCCCAAAGAGATCTTTTTCATTTTAAAGATAACATTAAATAAAATTTAGATTTTTCTGAGATATTATAGATAACTTTTAGCAATTTAATCAACTTTTGTAAATATTTTGCAACTGAGTTATTTATGTATTAGTTATTTTTTTATTTTATTTTTTATTCTATTTCATTCTTTTAGGCCTTTATATCGTCAAATTTTATTTTTCAGATTTCTCCTTTTGGAATTGATTTTTACGGATCACATTCTCTTCACTACTGGGGGCGGGTTTTCCCGTTGAGAAAGAAGCAAAGATGCGTTTCTATTGGTCTCAATGATTGAATTGGAATTAAGATTAATTTGGGCTTCAAGTGAAGAGAATGTGATTCAAAAATTTGAATAATTCAACTTGAAAATGCAATTTCAAATGAAATTTTTAAAACCAACATCTAAAAAATTTTAATGAAAAAATAATGAGAAAATATAAAATATTGAAAACTTGGGGAAAAAAAGTCTGAAAACATGATAAATATTAAAAAGGAAATCTGAGAAAAAAGCAAAACTATTATCTTTTTTTTTTGCTCGAAACAACAAAAGAACAAATTTCCCTCCACAATGATGGATTTTGCTGGAAGGATTTTTTAGAAATTCCTGGTAAATGTCTCTGTATTTTGTCTCAAACGTTTGACGAAAACTATAAAAGAACTGAGATTGACATGACATCTTTACTGATTAGTGCTCCAACTCTCAGAGCTGCCAAACACAAGCAAAGCACTCTCAGAAACTGTGTGTGGTACTAATTACACTCACCCTGTCTACAAAACAGCTTCGCCATTTTTCACCTGCCTAACATGCATACCAGTCTGACACGCACAGCCAACCATCTCCCTGCTTCCCTGTGGCCGCCCCCTTTGGCTGATTGCAGTCTTGTTTTTTTTGTAATTTCTGTTGCCTGGTGTGCTCCCTGATTTATTTGTGTGTGTAAATATGTGAATGTGGCGGGGGGGGGCTGCATTGCCACTTAACTGATGGAGAGATGTCCATCTGATCCGCCTTCAGTCTCAGGTGTCCCTCAGCATCGCTCACAACACATCCATCATCCTAAAGCTGCCCTGCAGCCCCAAAACACACTCAAACACACCAGCAGCAGTCATACACAAATGCACAGATAAAATCGCTCATCTTAACACAGACACCGTGGAAACATCACAACAATAACCCACATACACACACAAACACACACACATCCTCAACACAGCCAGTTCTCTATCTGGATGATGGAGAATGAGGCCATAGGAAGGTGAACAAAGAGGGAGAAACACACCTACACCCCCCCACCACCACCACCTACAGCCTAAGGGAGATTCCTTCAGACTACAGACCTCCATCCTGGGTGGCAGGATTCACACACAGGCTTAGTGAGCCTGGAGATGGAGGCACGGTGTCAGAGCAGGTGATTGATTAAACCCATACCAAGAACAAATTATGGACTAAAGTTAAGCTGGAACTAGTAAAATATCCATCTTGTGAGCTTACGTGTGGATGCAAGCGTGTTTATGTGGCGGGATGGTAATTCCATCCGAGACCTGAGGGGTGACCCCCAACAACACATTCGACTGCACTTTACTCCCCCATCCCACCCAAGGTCGCACACCAGCCAAAACACACACTCAGCAAAGTCACACGCAGTCACAGGTATCCTCCCTAACGTCCACATTACTGAACACCGAGGAGCAGCAGCTTCTCCTGCCTGTTAGGAAGGTTTTATATCATCGCAACAAAATCACTGCATTTAGCTGGTCATAAATCAGGACTAAAAAAATACTTTTTTTATTTTGTAAACCTACAAAACTTTTAAATATACGAACAATAACTTAAAGGGGAGCGCCGTATTTTTTCCATTGGCCCGTTGATTTTCCGTTATTCCATCATGTTCTACTCACCCATATGAGTTTAGTGTCATTTGGAGTCATTTGGAGATATTCCGTTAGGTTATATCCAGTAACGTCTTCCTATGGGCAACAACTTGAAGGCACAAACTAAACTGTTCATAATTTATTCTTTATGGTACGCCAGCATTCAGAACATGTAGGCCAATCACTGTCCCCCAGACATCCGTGCTTATATTTTTTATATTTATATTTTTTTAAAACCAGGCGGACGGCCATGAGGCCGGCGACAAAGGACAGCACAGCTTGGGACCCACGTAGAGGCGAGGAGCGCCCGCTGAGGGGCCTTGGAGGCGTGGAACGCCAACCCTTCTCCAAGGTGGGCTGAGAGAGAGGCAACGTTGTCCACAGCATTTCTCAGATTCTTTTAAAAGTTGGCTTTGGAGTCCTCCAGGCTGGGCCCTGCTGGGTCCATTATGGTTGGTTTCTTATCTCAAGGCTGGGTCTGGGTTTTTGATGATGTGGGGAGTCAGAGATGAGAAGGCAGCAAGACAACAACAAGGAACCAGCACTGTGACTGCAAAGGTGGAATATATAAGTGGAACAGAACAAAGGATGGGCTAATTACCTGAATATGGAGCAGGTGTGAGTGGAACTAATTAGAAGGAAGCCAAGGGGAAAGGAAATAAGCACAAGGGGGCAGCAGAAAGTAACTAAAGACTGCTTGAATATAATGGAAAATAAACCAAAGATCAACCAAAAGAGAACAACTTATAACTGAAAACTCCCAGTCCCAAAACAGGAGAACTATAATAGTATCATATCAAGATGGAGATACAGGACTAAGGCTTTTTTAAGCAAATTTTTCTAAATTTCCCTTTACAAAAATATCTCCATTTATAGCTTCTGTATGCTGAATCCTGCCAACTGCCATTGGTCTCATTCAATCAGACGGTCCACATCTCTCAATCATAGTAAAACTTACCACCAGATTGTCTCATTTCATTTCTGTTGAGTGTTGTGCATTTCAACAAAAGCTTAAAGGAGAAGTCCAGCCATAATCAAAAACCAAACATCTAAAAGTACTCTGAAATTACTCCATCCTGTTCAATAAATGATCAGTGTTTTTAATTCAGAGTAATTTTCATGTGAATGTGATTTACTGGAGGCATCCATGTTTGTCAAAGAACACTACTGCCACCTACTGGTGTGTGACGTCATGGTGCGGTATCGGCTGTTGATCAAGTCCCAGTGCTGTATCTAGTGTTTGTCACAACGCGCTATTATCCAAGTCATCTTGAAAACATTCTTCTTCCAAATGTTGGCTACATATTACGTGTTTTTTCTCTGGCCAGAAGTTCGATGGCAAATCCTCCCTCTTCAAGTTGGCGATCCAACGACCAACCCGTCAGTGGAGGATCAGGAATCAGAAAGGTGAAATAAGTCTTTTTTTTTTTTCTTTTTGAATGGCGCTAGGCTTACCGCACTGTGATGTCACTGCCGGAAGATGGCAAGAGGGAGGGGTTGTTATATTTGGGCAAAAATGGCCGCTCCCAGACTCAGTGATCAAATGAAAATTATTATTTATATTTTTTTTAATGATTAACGCTAAATTCATTAAATCACCGCAAACATATTTGTTTTAGTTATAAATAATGATCCATTGATTATTCCTTGCTGACTGGACTTTTCCTTTAAAGTCCTGGGAAATCATATTTAAATGTCAAATTATTCTGCCGTAAACGTGTATATAAATGTACTCTTTATCAGATGATGTTGTTCTAAAAAGTTAGAAAATTTCTATTTAAAAAAAACAAACCCTGTCCTAAAATCTAGCAAAACATGTCACAGCTAATATACACAATGGTTGAAATCAGAAATCAGAATCCTTGCTGAGTTGCGTCCCAGTGTTCAAGGGGATGGACGTCTGTGTCTTCAGCAGGCGTAGAGCTAACAGAACTGGCAGCGTTGCGAGGCAAGGGCTCAAACATGTACCGCTGTAAGCCCGCCAGGGAAGATATCCTAAGACTTTCCCATAAAGCTGAAATGGGACCCTAAATGTCATCTTAAATAACAGTAAAACAACATCCAACCCCCCAAAAGTGAATTGTGATTGGCTTCAAGTCCTCAGCTGAAGATTAGTCTATATAGTTATGTAACATGTATAGTCGATGCATAAAATAAAGTAAATAAGTAAATAAAGTAAATAAATAGTTATATCCTGTATAGAACTTGTTTTTCAGCGTTATTTTTGTAGTAGCAGCAATTAGTATACGTTATTCTTTTTTTTTATATATATATACTATGTGTCATGTTTGGCTTGATGTGCTGCAGCCACATGCAGAACGTACACGGTAAAACAGGAGTGGTTTGAAGGCCTTTATTGAACACAAGGAGAACACTAAACTGTGGGAAAATCTGCCTCTGCAGAAACAACACGAGAGGGAAGCGCAGCCAGGAAACCGGACCAGTCTAAGGAGCAAGGAGAAGTGGTTAATCCTCGGGATGTAACTGGGTGGATCTAACTGCAGAGCTGAGCTTATCACAGAGCGCGGATTACTAGACCGGGAGGGAAGCAGTGAGGACTCAGAGCTTGCCTGATGGTGGTGGAGACAGTGACAGTGACGTCACGGACGGCAATCTGTCTGTTGTCGTTGGGGAGTAGCGGGGGCTGGTAACAAAGGGAGGCCTCGAAGGGCGAAATGTCAGCAGCTGTGGAGATGTGACTATTGTGAGCATACTCCACCCAAGGAAGGAACTTGCTCCAGTCAGAGGGATTATTGGACGTGAGGCAGCGGAGGGCAGTCCCTAGCTCCTGGTTCAATCGCTCTGTCTGACTGTTGGTCTGCGGGTGGTAGCCGGAGATAAGGGTGTACCGGGCCCCAAGGGCCATGGCAAATTCCTTCCACATTCACGAAATGAATTGAGGACCAC
This sequence comes from Cyprinodon tularosa, assembly GCF_016077235.1. Lineage (NCBI taxonomy): Eukaryota > Metazoa > Chordata > Actinopteri > Cyprinodontiformes > Cyprinodontidae > Cyprinodon > Cyprinodon tularosa. The sequence goes on from NW_024038354.1 coordinate 1,064,180, forward strand.
AGTCAGACAGAACGCCCTGCTGGATACCGTGCAGACGAAACACTTGTTTCACCAGGAGCTGGGCCGTTTGGAGGGCTGAGGGGAGTTTTCTGAGGGGGATGAGATGGCAGGCTTTAAAAAAACGGTAAACAGCGGTGAGGATGGTGGTCATTCCTTTTGAAGAGGGGAGGCCGGTGAAAAAAGTCGAGGGCTATGTGGGACCAGGGGTGCTCGGGAACAGGTAAGGGCTGGAGGAGGCCTGCGGGGAGTCTGTTGGTTGTCTTATTTTGGGCACAAACGGGACATGAGAGGACGAATTGTTTTGTGTCTTGAGAGATGGTGGGCCACCAGAAAATTCGGGAGAGAAACTTCAGGGTTCAGTGGATGCCTGGGTAGGCAGAGAATTTCTCAGAGTGGGCCCACTCAATGACTCGGGAACGGACTGAGGAGGGGACATAGGTGCGGTTGACTGGGCCGGTGCCTGGGTCTGGGTCTGATTGTAGGGCTCGTGAGATCAGGTCCTGTATCTCCCACTGGAGGGCACCGAAAACACAAGAGGGAGGGAGAATTAGTGCTGGTTCCTTATCTGAGTGGGGGGGTGCATAGAGGCGGGACAAGGCTTAGGCCTTCTGATTCTTTGAGCCGGGGTGGTAGGAGATGGTTAAGTTGAAGCGGGAGAAGAAAAGGGACCAGCGGGCTTGTCTGGGGTTCAACAGCTTGGCAGTCTGGAGGTAGGCCAGGTCCTTATAGTCAGTCCAACTTAACAGGGTCTGCTTGGACCCCTTGAGCCAATGGCGTCAGTCCTCCTGGGCGAGCTTGATGGCCAGGAGCTCTCTGTCCCCGACATTGTAGTTACGCTCTGCCGGGGTCAGACACCAGGAGAAGAAGGCGCAGGGATGTAGCTTCTGGTCCTGGTCCGAGCACTGGGACAGCACCGCCCTGACCCCAGAGTCCGAGGCATCGATTTCAACAGTGAATTGTTTAGCTGGGTCGGGGTGAATAAGAATGGGTGCTTGAGAGAATCTTCTCTTTAAATCGGTGAAAGCTCTGTTAGCCTCAGGGTTCCAAACGAAGGGCATTTTGACGGAAGTGAGAGCATGGAGGGGAGCGGCGATCTGACTGTGCCCCTTGATGAAGCGCCGGTAAAAGTTAGCGAATCCTAGGAAACGTTGAAACTCTCTCCTAGTTTTGGGTGCAGGCCAGTCAAGCACAGCCTTAATCTTCTTGGGGTCACATCGGACCTGCCCCCCTTCCAGGATGAGTCCAAGAAAGGTGACTGAGGGCTTATGAAATTCACATTTCTTCACTTTGACAAACAACCTGTTCTCCAGGACCCATTGGATGTCTAGCCGAACGTGATGTTGATGCTCGGAGAGGGTGCAGGAGTAAATGAGGATGTCATCTATGTACACGAAGACGAAGATGTTGATAAAGTTGCAGAGAACATTGTTGACGAGAGCTTGGAAGACAGCAGGGGAATTACACAGGCCGAAGGGCATGAACTGATACTCGAGGTGACCAAGGGGTGTCTTGAAGGCCGTCTTCCATTCATCCCCCTGGCAGATCTACACTAAGTGGTAAGCATTTAGTAAATCTAGCTTAGTGAAGATGGTAGCTGACTGGACCGGCTCAAGGGCAGAGGAGAGGAGTGGGAGAGGGTACTTATTCTTAACAGTTAGAGCGTTTAAGCCACATAATCAATGCACAAACGAAGGGAACCGTCCTCCTTATAAACGAAGAACAACCCTGCACCGAGAGGCGAGGACGACGGGTGGATAAGCCCAGTTGCCAGAGACTCCTTGATATATTTCTCTAGTGCCTGACGTTCGGCCCGAGAAATATTATAGAGACGACTGGTTGGCAGAGGGGCAGCTGGCAAAAGGTTGATGGCGCAGTTGTACGGGCGATGTGGCGGAAGCGAGCAGGCAGGGTTTTACTGAAGACCTGCTTGAGATCATGGAACTGCTCTCGCACCAGTCTTAAGTTCTCAGGATCAACCTGAGCACAGGGCAGTGTGGGAGGTGGACTAGAAGGTTCAGCTGACTGCAGACAGTCAGCATGACATCAGGATGACCAAGTTTCGACCAGTCGGTCAACCCAGTTAATATGCTGGTTATGCAGCTGCAACCATGGGAAACCCGGAATGATCTGTGCGTGTTTAACTGGAAAAACTAAAAAGATAACCCGTTCTCTATGATTTCCTGAGGCCATGAGTTCAAGAGGTTTAGTACGATGGGTTATCCTAGGGAGAACCCCACCGTCCAGGGCAGAAACCTGGAGGGGCGTGCACAAAGCGACCGTCGCAAGGCGAGCTCGAAGGACAAAGGGCCGATCGATTCAATTAAAATCACACCCCGAATCAACTAGGGTGGACAACTTAAAGGTTTGCTGAACAGAAACGATCCCAGCCTGGAAACAGAGCCGTGGAGGTGAAGACAAAGGTCCGCCGGTCCCTCCGTTATGACCAATGGACCAGTTCTTTTGGGTGCCCAAGGCAATCCCTAATGAAGTGATCTGGAGAGGCGCAATAAAGGTACAGCCTAGAGTTCATGCGCTTTTGCCTCTCCTCTGGGGTGAGCAGCACCCGGCCCAGCTGCATGGGCTCTGGGGGTGAGGGCAGTGCCGCAGTGGGTCTAAGGGTACTTCGATCGGTCGGAGGCGGCAGACTTAGTCTTTGTACTGAATTGTGCTATACAAATAAATTTGCCTTGCCTTGCCTAAAGTTTGCTCTGTCAGGACGACTTCTGAGCTCCGAGTCCGTAGCCGGTTATCTAAACGAGCTGCTAGGGCAATATAATCGTTTAGGGTGGGAGGAACCTCTAGCCGCGCTAATTCGTCCTTTAGAGACTCGTCAAGAGCCTGGAAAAAGAAAATGGGCGGAGCTAGTTGATGCGAAGGCGGTTGCCTGGGGGTTAGTGCTCAGCACCATAGTCAGCTGATTGATCCGGGCTGCAAAACCCTAATTGATTCTGCAAGACAAGAACGGTGGCTTCTAACCACCGAATATGGTCCTGTTGAGCTGTTAACGCCACACCGAGTGCGTTCGCTGGTTCAGTTTGGCCAGAATGTTTGGCTTTAGCAAGAGACAAGGTAAGGTGAAGAGAGGCCATGGCCGATTAGGCATACCACAACAGTAACACTCTGGCTCAGCAGGCTGAGTCCTGACACTATGTTTTATGTCTATTCCAAACTGCTTAAAATAAAACTGCAGAATGTGACATTGTCAATATATTCATTGGTATTAGACTGATAAGAAGAAACATTTGGTACATTTCTGTTCTTAGTTACATAAGACTTAGATTTAAACTTAGACTCAACTTTATTTATCTCTTGGGATTACTTCTGGTTCCAGTAGCTTATATAGAGTACAAAGAATTAAAGCGAGATGCCAATAAAGATAAAATTATGACAGACAATATAAAAAGAGTGCATATAGTACAAAAAAGCATAAAAACAGAAAAGTGTTGTAATGTTGGAATATGTACAATATTTTCAATCGTTGCATGCAGCTACAGCTCACACTGTACGATGAAACCTCAGGGTTTAAAAGTTCCCAGCTAGCAATGTTTGTTCCCACACTGAGCGACCCGACGCTCTGATGCGATCTACCTGCTCACACTGTACGTCTAAAAACCAGGTGGGACTCAGCTCCACAGTGAGATGGCGCTACTCGGACTCGTCTATCCAGAAGCCAAAGCAGTAGAAGAGGAATATGAAGCTCACTAGAGTGAAACGCGCTGCCTTGGCTATTTGGGCAATTTTGTGCTGAAAGCCCTAAAAAGAAAAGGAGTTGGACAAAGACATGGCAGAGCAAACGTGGCTACTACGGTCTGTCAATTTGACAGAAATAACTCCATTTCACTCACTGCACCTCCGCCATGCTGCTGGGTTTTCCTCTGAGAGAAAGAAGAAGAAGAAGAATCCTTGTTTGCCCACTGAGCAATTTGCCCACGACCACCTTACGACGGCCGACTGAATTTCAAACATGTTTAAGTTTCTCCCAACCTTACGATTCCTGATGGGGAGGTGTTCGTTAGAGGCTGATCGGCCCTCGTTAACCCCCTGTAAACTACACCACACACCATCAGGCTGAAACTCGACCAGATCCAAAAAAATTCTCGCACGACTGGAGAATCGGCCTGAGAAGGGTAAAAAATCTTACAGTGTACGCCCGGCTTAAGATATAAGAAAAATCTGCACAGCACTGCAGAAATGTACTGACCTTAAAAATAAGTAAAAATTATACAGACTATAAAGTATTTGACTTGTGTTATTGTATTATTAAAAAAAAGTGCAAAATATCACCAACCTTAACAACAAGCTGCAAATAAGTGAATGTTCACCAGAGAGTGTCTGTACTGAGTTGCTGTGTGATTCACTTGTTGTTGATTCTAGCCTGAGTATCTTTCATTCCTGACACTTGTGCTGATACCTTCGCTAAGCTGGGCTGTGGTGTCTGACTCCATGTGTGACAGAAATGTTTGTTTTAGGCTTCAGATCGGATTAGTGAAATTGAGACAAAACAAACAAAGTACAAAAGTTGACACCATCTTGACTCCTCAACAACTCAGATGCTCATTTAGGAAAGAAAAACATGTCATGTGAAATAATCATGTCCAGAGGAGAGTTATGTTATCGGCGAGGTCAATTACAAAGAAACATCTACGGAATACAAGTACCTACAAAAACCTGCCGTGTTGACACGAGTTCTGAGAACAAATTATAGTGAAAATTATTACTTTGATTGTAAAAGACTGAACATAATGAGTTGGTATAGGTTTGTTGATACAGCATTAAGCTCACAGAGATAAAAATAGATGTAAAGGAGCATTAAAAGCAGAAATAAAATATTCAGATAAAATGTTTAACAATCGTAAAAGTGTATTTTAGTATCTTTATTTAGATTATGTTCTATTAGATTGAAGTATTTTCAAATTCGGTGTAAGTGATGATTAGAGGCAGTGGAAACTCATTGAAAACTATGGAGCATAGTTTGAGTAATGCTGTGTTCAGACTGAGCGCGTTCTGCACGTCAAAGCGTCGGGTTTACATGCAAAGGCAATGGGGGACGGCGTCCAGGGGTTCAGTGGCACCTCAGAGCGACAGGAGCGGCGCATTCTGAGTCTCAGAGCATCTGAGCGTACCAAGCTGGAGTTTAGTAAATTTAACTTTCGCTGCTGGACGCCGGAGTGTAAACCAATCAGAAAAACCAATCCAGGAATTTTTGGGGGGCAGACAGACACTACCTGCAAGCTGTAATCGCCTCTGCAGACATTCTGCATTTGAAAAATAATTAAATATCAAGGGAGTTCAACTCAGAAGGTTAAAAAAAATTGGAAGAATGGATTGTTATGTAGAAGGAACAGAGAGCGAGCTCTGATCATTATTGCTTCACTAAAACATTTTATAAACGGTTTATAAATACCCAGTGGTGTCAAAAGTACACATATTTAGTACTTAGCCAAGAGTGACGAGTAACATTTGTTTTAAAATGTAAGGAATAGAAAGTACAGATGCTTCACGAAAAAGTGTTCCTGTTAAATCCATTCACCTGTGTTCCATGTAGTTTCCATTATTCCCTTTTCAACCTCCAGATTTCCATCCATTTCTTCATCCTGGTTCCTTCAAGTGTTGGTTCTGTTAGTATATCTATTGAAGATGTTCCTGCTGATTTGATGATTGTGTTCTTTGCTACTACAGGCCATGAAAAAAGGATCCTAAACTAATAAAAGCTGTTTATTTTTAACTGAAAAACTCAAATGATGAATGGGATGACATAATGTATAATTTTACTGAAAATTTTCTTTTATTTGACCCTTTACGACTAAAACATTGTCTAATGAGCAGACTGACACCTCAGCAGTTCAGCACTGATGCATCTATAAGCCTGTAGCCTATTTTCCAGAATGTAGTTTGCGTAAGAAATTCCTGCACTGTTTCTGCAGACGTGGCATAAAGTGCATTCATGGTAAATGGGTCCAACCGAGTAAGATAATTGTAATTAATGGTGTAATGTAGGGGCAGTATTTTGGTCAACCAAACACAGCCTGGCCATCGTAGGCCTGTAAACTTCTTGAAGAAGCTCATATATCTTGTACTGGTTCCCTTCATTAAAGTATATCTGTAGAAAAGACACCGGTCCCCAGTCAGGCTCCAAACTCAGCCATAACCAAGACCAAAAAGCTGTTGAAGACACCGGGAAGAAAAACTGTAGACCTGCACCAGGCTGGCAAGAGTGGTTATACAACAGACAAGCTGGTTGTGTAATGACCTTTAGAAACTAGGACCCAATGTTCAGACAGGCAGACCAGAACAATTTTCAACAGGCTTTATTTTTAACCAAGGTGGACAGCGAGTGGCTGGGCATCAGATTCTCTGCAGAGATGGAAAACACAGGTCAGTGACCTTGTCCAAAGTCCAGTCTGATCCCAGAGAAGAGGGAGGATTCCGGCAGAGAGGTTGTCCACAGTTTGCCACCGAGGCGACTTTCAGAACACAGAATGATAATAAGCTGAGCGACAGCTGTTGCTGAGGGAATAAAAGTAATCTGGCGCTGATGGAAGGCAGGTAAACAACATAAATAATTGAGGAACCAAATGGAAATGATCGGCGTTAATCAGCTGCCGGGCCAATGGGACAGGGGAGCAGGAGCAAATGAAAAAAACAGCCATCAGCGCCAAAACCGTGACAGATTGGTGGGAATAAAACCACAGTGGAAGCAACTGGAAGAAAACGGAAGACATACCAGAGCATTGATAATCTCTTCGATCTGAAGCCCCATGCCAGATCTCATCCAGTGGGTCAGAATAATCATAAGAATAGTCAGCAAAATTCACAGAACTAGATTCTGCTGGACTCAGATTCTGCTGTGAAAGGCAAGATCCCGTTGCCTACGACAGTACATGTCCCCATCTGAATGAACGGGCTAGGTATTGTAAGACTTTAAGCCAAATCCTCCTTCCATCAGTGAAAGCATTGAAGATGGAAAGTGGCTGGGTCTTTCAGCATGACAATGATTCCAAACACACCATGAAAAGCATTTCAAGATCCTTGAGTGGTCTAGCCAATCTTCAGACCTAGACCCCACAGAACATTTTTGGAGGGGGTTGAAAATCCTTGTTTCCCAACGACAGCCCAAAACATCACTGCTCTACAGGAGACCTGATGGAGGAATGGGCCAAAATACCGGCTACAGCGTGAGGAACCCCGGTCAGGACTTCATGGAAGTGTTTGACCTCTGTCATCGCCAACAAAGGTTACGCAATAAAGTTTAACTTTTTGATAGACAAATACTTTACAGACTTTACAATGTTTTTTATAAATCCTAAAATCTGACTCTTTTTATTTCTCATTTCATTTCTATGATTGAAGTTTAGGTAAATTACAGTCCCTTTCTGATCTTTCGAAGTGGGGAACTTGTACCATTGGGTTTTTATCTCACCAATCCTTTTATTATTCTTATTTTTTCTTTTTCCTGGTTGTTAAAAACATAATTTTATGACTGTGGCTGTCCTTTCCTTATTACTTAGAAAGAATTCTGTAGTAAAAAGTTATGAGAAAATGAAAAAGCTCTCAACTTGGCTGAGGTGTAAGCATTGCTTTGTTTAATTAAAAGAGCTGCAGAACTCCGGCACTGTTATTGAGCCAGATGTACAGTACATCTACTGCTAATTACAACATGTTGCTTCATCTATTTCAGAACACACTTTACATTTCTTCTTTTTTTTTTTTTTTTTTTTTTAAGTCTGCAATGTCTGTTCTCCATGAAAGGCAGCAGTTTAAAAAGAAATGAGACAGACTCACTAAATATGGAAGTAAAGGTGGAGATCAGATCTTATCCTTTGCCTATTGTAAGATAGCATCCAGAACCATAGACATTTCACACATTACACATCTGCTCAGCATATGACCTACAACTATTCCATACAGCCCTTTAGAGCCGCCAGAGACAATCAAGCTTTGATACGCTTTTACTAAGAAAAAAAGAGAATCAGCATGTAGGGATGTAGCTTTAAGGGTGGTAAATGGGAAAGAAGAGGTGAAACGACAGAACTCAGGCTAATATCACTTATGGATGTGGCATGAATTTGTCTTGCAGAGGAATTGTTGAAGCATGAATGTGAGCTCGGGTTATTCCTTCCAGATGATGACATTGCTCTTCCTGCTGCTCATGTGACTTACGAGATGATTTGTAGTGATCTAATCTTTGCTTATATACCTACCACGCATCCTCCATGCCATCATTCTTTTGTGAGGGTCTCATCAAATAACCTCTAATTCCTCCTCCTCGTCCAAACTGCCAACGGACCGACTGCCTGGAAGTCATCAATATGACAGACGAACACCCTGGGGGGTTCACCCGGCCACGGTTTGAGTATACACGTGTTCAGAAATGAATCCATGCATTAGCAAATCATTGTGCAGTTGCTGTATACAACTGATTGTTCTGTATCTGTCAGACCGGAAACAGGTCGCTCCTCCTGCCAGTAAGGTTCCATTAATCACCCTTAAAGCCATGAGGCACCCCATGCCGGTTGGATGGGACTACACGTCTGTAACTCTACACTGCAATGCCTTATTCGCACTCGAATGATGCCCGTCCTCCATCGATCACGCATCTGGATTCCATTGTGTCATGCCTTCTTGCCGCGACATCAGAAAGTCATCTGGAGCCCATCGAATAAAAGAGGGAAAGAAGGGCACTCCGATTACTGGTAGAGTAATTAATCATAAACACATTGGGAACAGGATGAGGCACTGACAGAGTTGGACAACAGGGCAGAATGATAATGCTACCTCCTTTGGGTTTAAGGTGTCAATATTATTTGAACACTGAAGGGCTGAGGCCAGGGGGTGAAAATGAGACCTTGGTCAATGTAGAGAAGAAACCAATGATTTCTACCAACAATCACAGAGTTCAATTCTATTCAGTTTGTTTCTATAGCTCCAATTCACATCAAGTCATCTCAGGTCACTTTCCAGTTCACCAGATCATACAGTCAGATTGATTTAAAGTTTTCTATCTAAGGAAAACCAGCTGATTGCATCGACTCATTGACTCTTCAGCAATCCCTCACACTAAGCATGCTTGTAGCGACAGTGGAGAGGAAAAACTCCCTTTGAACAGGAAGAAACCTCCAGCAGAACCAGGCTCAGTGTGAGCGACCATCTGCTGAGGCCCACTGGGGTTCAAGGAGACAGAAGCAGACATAGAAAAAGAAGCATAGATACAAAAGGCAACTGTCAACCAGCTCCACAGGCGGCCCCGTCCAGGAAACACAAAGCCAGGCAGACGAGCTCCGAGCCAGCTCCCATGTCAGAGGATGAAGAGAGCACATCCAGTTAGTTACAGTCAGAGAAACAGGACTACACTGGAAAACAGGCCAAGCTCCAACATCTAGAAACAAAGGTGTTGATCCCACTGCTGGTGGGAGGAGACCATACGACGGACACAGCCAGTCCAGGTAAAGGTGAAAAGTGTGCTTGAACATTTTTAAAGTGTCATAAAGCTAATCTTTGGGTTGTAAAGAAAATAGCTTGGCCCCTTTGCCTTGCAGAAATAAAGATGTCTTCTTACCTATCTCTATCTCAAAAAAATGTAAACTCAAAAGGTGTAGGTGAGGGCTGAAGGAGGAAATACAAAAGATATTTACATAGAAATAATACATAGAAGTTATAATACATTTATATTTTCAGAAACTAGAAGATGTTAGCTTTCAGGTGATGTATCACAAATGCAATTTGGGCTTACAATTCCTTAGTAATTTGCTTTTCCATTTGGGTTTGCAAAAAGGATAGAGTTAAGTGTCATGCTCTTCTAGCATAAATTAGTCCTGGTAGGACGATGGTCCCTGTGTTGATGTGGTCAGTACCCTTACAGGTTGCCTTGCACATAGACACATTAACATCTGGTTTGAATGGACTGAAGTGAAAGTTGCCTCTCGCCTCCTTTTAAATCATTGTAGCATTCATTATCTACTCCAATGCCTCTCTGGGACCTCTCTATTCTGTCTGTATCGATAACACTTTGTGTCGCTCTACACACAGTGGCTCCTTCATCCATCTTTCTTGTTTTACATCCTCTGTTTGTTCAGCAGAACACATTGCTCATCTTTTTTAGTTAAAGATTATGAAACAATGAAGCTGGAATGTCTGATTGGACTGCTAATATGCCCAGAATGACTTTTTGAAGCATTAAAGTAAAATTTGTTGCAGCATTATGTCTGTTTCCGATGCGATACACCATTTACTCTTTCCTTTTTTAATCTTTCACTTTAATGATTGATCTACATATATGGTTTCTTTGCCTTCTTTAAGGGAAAAAAACTAAAAGGCAACACTAAATCAAAGATGGACTCCCTCTTGACCTCAGTGTCGATATCCTTTAATATTAACTCAGGGACATCTGACAGAAGATGATGATCTAAGTGAGTCACTAACCTGGTTTTACAGTTCAGTCCATCTCCCTAGAAAAGGGGTGCGTTCCAGCCGATGGGCTGACGACTGACGCCGCGCGCCTCCCCCAGAGTGTCCCCGGTGCTTCAGTCCCAGAGGACTTGCAGGAAGCCAATCCTGGACAGGGATACAGATCAGGCAGGAACAGACAGATGACAGGACCCAGGCTTCCAGACATCCTGGAGCTCCCAGGCAGGTTCAGAGTCCGATAGAGTGCGGAAGCGTGACCAGGCAGGTGGCTGCAGGAGGCGGTTTACAACAGCCACCTGCCTGGCGCCGTGCCACGCTGAAACCTGCTGCAGGCTATGACCGCTGATCTCTCATTATTTAAATTGATCTATTATACACATTTTTTGCAGCACTGGAAACGTAATGAATGTGTTAATTAAAATTTAAAAAAAAAAGAAATTTTCATACATTTTTGAAAAAGCTGCTGCGGCTCCAGAGCCGCTCGTTGCCGACCCCTGCTTTAGTCACTGCATTAGCATTAAGGCAGATCTGCCTATAGGCTAATTTATATTTAGTCTAACCCTTTTTTTTTTAAATATATTAAAAAATCTTTAATTCTGATCAGATTTTTTGTTAACATTGAAGTTTTCACAGAGGCCTGTCAGGTGTCACAGGAGTAAAAGTTGATGGAAACATTACAAAAATGTGGCTTGGTTAATATAACGTGATTTTTCTTTTTCCCTTCCATAAATAAAAAAGGTTTGCTTCATATTTTCTTGACAATTATGTGGAAACTCATCTGGATGCTTAAAATCTTTAAGCATTTTTAACTTCAGTCGACTTGGATGTGCGGTGATCTGGTTGGCCAAATAATCTGTGCTATAAAACCTGCTATCAATCCAAGCTGCTAGGCGTGAATGGGATTTATCAGTGAAAGCAGATGACAGGAAAGCTGGATAGATGAGCAGAATAAATCAAACCTTTACTCCCATCTTTGATCTATAGGTTCCAGTAATTGATGCTGAGTTTTATGGGACGGACTGTGTTCAGTCGATGGAATATGTCTGAGCTTTTGCCAGTAAGAGTCTGGATGACTCATTAAAGCGTCCCCCTCCTCACTACCATTCAACCCTTTGCTCCAGTGAGACGCCCAGAATCCCACTCTGGCACCTCTTCTTCTGCCCAGTTCACGGTGATAAGCTGCAATTATGAGTGCCCTCATCCACAGTTCACACAAGCAAGACACACAGATGTAGACCTACATGCGATAAGTAAGCATATACACAAACACACGCAGCGAGAGGTCTGACGGTCAGGTGACCCGGACAGCATTCCCTCGAGTGATTAGGCTTAGTGAGCTATCCCCTCAGTCTAGCTTGTCGCCAGTAGCTCTATGTGGCCTTCACACCCCGCCGGCTTGGCCATACAACACCACCGTCTGTGTCTGTGCACGGTCTGAGGGGGGGTGTCAGTATGTTTCCCCAAATCCTGGCACTGCATGTTTCAAATTTCTCCTTGACGTACATCCATATGTTGTGTGTGTGTGTTCACTGTCTACAGCCCTGGAGCTCTGTGGATTAGTGACAGGACACCACCAAAGCATGACAAGCCTTTGTCTCTGGAGCCCAGAGGTTTTATGGCTGAATGTGTGCCTGTGTTGATAAGTGTGTTTGCCTCTTTGTTGCCTTGTACAAAAGTATCTGTCGACATGTTCAAAAAAGAATATTTATTATCATCTTTGCTATTTCTTAATCACAGTATGGCGGTAAGGAGAGACTTGACAGTTTTTAGTAAGCATGCGTTTTCAAAAGAATTTGTACCCCTTCATTTTTTCATGGTAGAACCTTGGCCTTTTATAAAAAGCTTTACAGGAAAAGCCTTCAGCCGAACCAAAATGCTGCTGCCAAAAATCCAGAATAGAATTTAAAATCCTCCTTCTCACATATAAAGCCTTAAATGGCCAAGCTCCATCTGATATCAGAGATCTGATTGTTCCTTATGTTCCTAACAGAGCACTTCGCTCTCAATCTGCAGGTTTACTAGTGGTTCCTAGAATTTCTAAAGTAGAATGGGAGGCAGATCTTTTAGTTATCAGGCTCCTCTCCTGTGGAACCAACTACCAGTTTTAGTCCGTGAGGCAGACACCCTGTCTACTTTTAAGGCTAGGCTTCCCTTAGCAAAAAGTAGTTTATTCAAGTATACTAAAAGTGCACCAATTTCATAGTATAGTCAAGTGTACTTGACTATACTATTGTTTACTTTATTGTTTACCAAATTTACTTTAAGTATACTTTAGTAAACTTAAAAATGTCCCAATTTAGTTCGAAGCAGTATTACTTTAGTAATACTTCAAGCACACTAAGAGTACATTGTTCGGTATACTTTCTAAACTTATACTTAAGTATTCTTTTTAGAATTTACTTCAAGTATACTACTTTTTGCTAAGGCTTAAAACTTTCCTTTTTGATAATAGTTAGAGTGGCTCAGGTTATCTTGAGCTATCTCTATAGTTATGCTGCTATAGGCTTAGACTGCTGGAGGACATAGGGACCCCTTTTTCATCATTCTGCTTCATTCTATCTCTATTCTCCCACTCTGCAGAATCTGTTAGTTCAATCTCTAACGTTCTGCTCTCTCTGCTTTTTCTCATAGTAGCTTCATCTGGTCTGTTCCTGTTTGGCTGTGACTCCATCCTGGAGAGAAATATCAGCTGTGCTGCTGCCATCAACACCTTTGTTTCTAGATGTTGGAGCTTGGCCTGTTTTCCAGTGCGGTCCTGTTTCTCTGACTGTGACTAACTGGATGTGCTCTCTTCATCCTCTGACATGGGAGCTGGCTCGGAGCTCGTCTGCCTGGCTGTGTGTTTCCTGGACGGGGCCGCCTGTGGAGCTGGTTGACAGTTGCCTTTTGTATCTATGCTTCTTTTTCTATGTCTGCTTCTGTCTCCTTGAACCCCAGTGGGCCTCAGCAAATGGCCGCTCACACTGAGCCTGGTTCTGCTGGAGGTTTCTTCCTGTTCAAAGGGAGTTTTTCCTCTCCACTGTCGCTATGTGCATGCTTAGTGTGAGGGATTGCTGAAGAGTCAATAAGTCGATACAATCAGCTGGTTTTCCTTAGATAGAAAACTTTGAATCAATCTGACTGGATGATCTGGTGAACTGGAAAGTGACCTGAGATGACATGATGTGAATTGGAGCTATAGAAGTAAACTGAACTCCTAGATAGATGTGACATCAGATTTTCTTCCGGAGGAATGGACATTTCAGACGTACAACTTGCAACAAGATGTACGTCTTGGGGGGTGGGGGTGGGGGATGCTAGTGGTTAGGACATAGAGCTTGGAAGCTGAGCTTCCTTAACCCCTCACTGCTCCCCGGGCGCCGCACAATGGCGGCCCACTGCTCCCTAAGGGGAGGGGTTAAATGCAGAGAGGGAATTTTGTTGCTCTGTGACATTGGAATGACAATAAATAAAAAACCTGGAACAAGTCCTAATCAGAAATGTACGAGTAGTAATCAAGGGTACAAGTTAATTTCTGTTTAGTTGTTATTTCTAATCTTGTGTTTTCATGGATGAAAATCTGATGTCTCATGTGTATGAGTTGATTACAAGGAACAAATTAGAAATTTTAGATTTATCTTAAATAAATTTAATTTCCATATTCAGAAATCTGCACATATATATTTATATTGAGCGTTATCATACTCTATTTGATGCTGCAAGTTAATATTTAGAAACTGTAGTGATTAATCAAAGGTTTTAAGGTTTTATGCAATTATCTGTTTCTGTGACCTTTTCTATGTTAATAATTAAATCAAATAAAGTGTCTTTAGTCTCTTTACGTTACTTTACACTTTATAACTATTGAGTCTCTTTTTATAGCCAATAAGTAAAAATAAAGAACATGTTTAGTTGAGGTGTTGCATCAGTTAGATATTTTAAGTTACTATAGCATAAAAGAGAAAACATAGTTTGATAAAGGTTAATGATTAATAGTGCATGCAGGTAACTGAGGTCGTTGGGTTTGCTGCTGTGGTTTTCCTTGGAATAGGGATTGAGAATAGAAACAGTGCAGCTTTGATCTCACATGGGAATGGTCTTCACCATCAAATCCCTCTCTGTCATCTGATATTCCAACGCAGAAGTTACAAGCCAGCGCTGGACCTGACAGAGTACTTGGGAAAACATGGCCAAGGACGAAAACTGCTTCAAATCATAACCTGTTTTATCATCTGCTTTTACCAAATGAAAATTTGCCTGAATGACTTTGATCATTTAACAGAGAGGCTGAGTGAAGAGGTCATAAATCCCGCAGGATCAAATAGCCTTATCGTTTTTTTTAAAGTGTTTCTAAATAAATTGTTTGACAGTTAATAGTCACCTCAAACCATTTTGTTTTTTCATTTTACATCGGCCGTTTCTCAATCTGTGTGCTTGCGTTCTCGTGTCCTGGTGAAACATCATCATCCTCAGCCCTAGCACTGTTCCAGTTCACCAGAACAGCAGACTTTAAGCTTCACTATATGGACCATTAACCAAATTAACGCTGCAGGACCTTTTGATAAACCTTGATGAGCGTCAATCGTAGACTGTAAACTAGCTGCTTCTGCTGCCTCCATTGCGTCCAATCTGAATGTAGCAAATATTAAACAAAAAAAACATTTTTACTCTCTTCCAAATAACCCATTTTATCTTTAATTGTTGGGCAAACTACTTCAAAAGATACAGTGAAACAAGCAAAGAAGAAAATTACAATCAAATAATTTTTCATAAAGTGAAAAAATTCCCCCTTTTTCCAAAATGTCTTGTTCAGGTCAGAGTCGTCAGGATGCTCTGGATCTCTCCTCAGCACCGCGGAGCAGTTTGGATAATTGATCATTTGGCTCAGAGAAGACTTTAGGCAGCAAATCGACTGTTGTTATCCTCTGGAATTAACTTGGCACAAGGAATTGGTAAAGATAAATTTAACCAATGTACTGAAGCGACCCATTAGTTTAACAATTGTAATTTTCTACCAGATATTTGAAAAAAAACTATTTGGAAACATATTTTGAGTGCTATCTACAGATTTAGCTATTTTTTTCATTAAACCGTCACACAATCCTTAAATTGTAGTTTTAGATGGTGGCAAATCAGGCTTGAAACAATAAATGATGCAACAGCAATTAATACAAGGGAGGAATAACCCAAAACAATATTTCCAAACTAGTTTTGATTTTAAAACATGTACATATAATATGTACAACATTGTTTATTCAGTTACCTCATGTATACTGAAGACACCTGGTTTTAAAAACTGCAATCATGGTTGAATCTTGAATAATTTCTTGCACTGTATGAGAAAAGGTTTCGGCCATCGCTGCTGCCACTGTGTCCTCATTCTTTATTGTCTTGCTTCTGAAATGAGGACCTCTTATCTTTCCAAGTGTGTCTGCAGAAACCCTGAGGACTAGGAGGGACATTCATACATATATACATACAAAGACAAAAATCTACATTACCCTGATTCACTTTGTTTCATGTGTTCAACATTCAAAGTTATGATAGACATTGTTAGATGACCCTCTAATGCAGTGATGACAGGGGATACTTGTGTGAGGGATTGCTGAAGAGTCAATGAGTCGATGCAATCAGCTGGTTTTCCTTAGATAGAAAACTTTGAATCAATCTGACTGGATGATCTGGTGAACTGGAAAGTGACCTGAGATGACATGATGTGAATTGGAGCTATAGAAATAAACTGAATAGAATTGAATTGTTACCCCATTAAAAGACACGTATATAAATTAATAAATATCATAACATAACTATGTTATATCTTCACAACTACCTGCTACTTTGTTTTTATATGTCATATAAAATCATGCAAAATACATTAAAGGTTAGAATCCTAACGTGAGAAAATACCAAATATGTATAAAAAAAGACGGCGTATTTAAGGGAAAAACAGAAGTTACCCCGCCTCTAATGCTGAAGCTATAACTTTCCGTATTGTGTTTTCAATATTCCTTTGGTAAACAGTTTTAACTGATGGCAAATATCTGGCTTCCTTCATTAAGGAACGGTTCTGATAAGGTTGCTAAACGTGATGAGAAACACTGGACTCGTGTTTGTATTCATAATCTTCCTGAATAAAAGTTTAGTGGACTTAAATTAAAAAAAAGAGTTCATGAACCGTCTTAGATGCCCTGGGTGCCTGATGATTCACATATGATTCATAAAACCAGATCTGCAATAGTTTAACACTCTCAAAGTCCTTCCTGGTGCCGTTGGCTTTCTTTTGAATTGTGAAATACATAATCAGCGTCTTAACAGTTGATAATCAACTGCAGACACAAACGACATGTTTTTAGATTCTCTTTGACCCGGCAAGCTTTATGACAATAAGAGAACATGGATCCAGCAGAGGAAGTACAGGTGGGGAGAAACTGTATGGTTAAAATTCACCTAATGAAGAATTTAAGTAAAGACGACTGAAACAGAATCTTTTAACGTTGACAGACACGCCTCCTACGTGCACACAAACACAGTTCTCACTTTTTTCCCGCTAGTGAGGAAATAGTTTGCTGGTGAGTGATTCTGAGGAATACACTCATGCATAGTTGTGGTTTCTGTCACTAAAAATAGAGGAAGTCGCAGCCAGTAACTGCATTAAAAGAGAGAGCCAACTGCTACTGCAGCCAGCAGCAATGCAGATGTGCTTGATGGCCAAACAGACGTCTTTCTGTCTGCTTCTGCGTAAACGATCACATGCAGAGACATCAGGGGTGGGTGTAACTTTGGGAGCCATGTTTTTGCAGGCATGTAGGGTTTTCTCTTCAGGTTTCCTCTAGGTGCTCGCTGCCACTTTGTTTGTATACACAAAAACTCCCCAGTTGCCTGCAAACATCATGTAATCAATATTTCTCATTAGTCTTGGCTGATCCTTATCATCAGTGTTTTAACACCAAACAAAAACCTCTATCTTCAGTTAGTGATTTAACTATTACATTATTGGTCTGTTTTCATTTTTATTTGCACACAGAAAAGAAAATCGCATCCAATCTTAACAAATCCAAGAGAAAATCATAAGTGAATATGCTTAAGGAATAAAAAAAAAAAAAAATATGGAGAAATCTAAAGTAAAATACAACGTCATGGTAACCGTTCCATCCAACAAAGGGATGATTCAACATGGCTCCCATAAGATTAACGCAAAAAACCTCTAAAGACAAAACATTATTGAATTGATTAAAAACCTTAATAAATGTCCACTGAAACTTTTAAAGAGCCACCATTTCATTTCTCTGAATTTTTATGAAGAAGAACATTTTTTAAAACTTTTGCAAAACAAAATAAATGCAAAGATTTTTTACAGGTACTTTTGGCATCTTTCTGTTTGGGAATTTATAGCAAAATCTTAAAAGATGGATTTATTTTATCCCTATATATATATATATATATATATATATATATATATATATATATATATATATATATATATATATATATATATATATATATATATATATATATATATATTTTAATAAAGAAATATAAAAATTGTTCTTTAAACATTATATTAATATTATAAAAAGACACATTTCCAGCCAATAATGTTTCTGGAATCCAGGATAAGACCTTATTACCTATGGAGGATGAAAAGTGCCAAAATTATCTAACACCTGATTGGTCACCCTGCACATTAAGACGAAGCAAATCGATTACAGAGACTCGATTCGCGTTAACCCCGCCCCCTAACTTTGATGGGTGAGTTTGACAGATTCTTTTAATGGTTTCGATGCACTGCGACACAGGACCATGAAATAATTAAATGCACACTGAAATAATTATATATATTTTTTTAATAAAATGAAGACGTATTTTATTAAATTAATGACACATTTATATATTTAATTCCTTATTTATTTAATGAATTCTACATTTAATTAATTGTTTATCGCTGTATTTATTTATTTAATAGCGGCACTTTATATTAGTGACGTGGTTTTAATTAATGAATGACACATTTATTTATTTAATTCCACATTTAATTAATTATTGACACATTTAATTATTTATTTAATGCTGTATTTATTAATTTTTATTTTGGCACTTTTTATCCCCCATAATTACCTTTGTACCATTCAAACAATATAGATATTTTGATGGCAAAAATGAATGTCAATGTAAGAAGAAACACCAACTTGCCCGAATATATTAAGAAAAATAACAAAAGTGCTTCTATAAGAAATTTATGAAAAACACTCTGAGAGTGAAAGAAACAGATTTTTTTTTTTTTGGTCCAACATAACCTTAGAGGCATTAATGCTGATACTGGAACTGACAGTTTTTACTTTATAAATATATTTTTTAACTAGACTTATTAACTTTTTAACTTTTCAATTTGCTTTTTACCTTTTTTTCTTGACTTTTTTAAGTGATGATTTTTGAATGTGGTGATGTCATCAATACGCCTCTGTTCCAATTGACCCAGATTTATTCTGCGTTCTCTAGTTCTCCCCGAGTCCAGACTTTCCTGGGTTCTTCTAAAGAACGTACCTGGTGAGAACACGAGTCCGTACTCACGTTCTAGTGAATTGAGAAATGGCCGTTGACCTCTGACTCGTCTTCATATTGTTCTTCTATGCCTGCAGGTCACTTCTGGCCCATCATAATCCGTCATGTGAATAGTGACAAAAAAAATCTTAATCATATCTTAATTGAGCATTAAGACCTGCAATGTGAACATAGTCATATGCTTGAAATTTGAAGTTAAAATAAATCTATAAATGCCTACATTAAAATCATAATAATGCCATAGTTGTACAATTTCCCCAGCAGAGAAAATATTAAATAACAAGAACTGGAAGTTAATTAATATGTCCTTTAAATCAAGGGGAAAAACAATTAAAGATTATTATCCTTATTAAAGTATTTTACCTAAATTTTGACTCCTGGGCCGGTTTTTAAAATCCAGTTGTCCTTTCACTGATTTAGTCATTTAGTCTATGGCTATCAGCAAAGTTTTTAATCACCAACCAAAGTAAATTGTCTCTGTTTCTCAGTTCAGTTTCTATTCAGTTTATTTCTATAGCTCCAATTCACAGTACATCATCTCAGGTCACTTTCCAGTTCACCAGATCATCCAGTCAGATTGATTCAAAGTTTTCTATCTAAGGAAAACCAGCTGATTGCATCGACTCATTGACTCTTCAGCAATCCCTCACACTAAGCATGCTTGTAGCGACAGTGGAGAGGAAAAACTCCCTTTGAACAGGTAGAAACCTCCAGCAGAACCAGGCTCAGTGTGAGCGGCCATCTGCTGAGGCCCACTGGGGTTCAAGGAGACAGAAGCAGACATAGAAAAAGAAGCATAGATACAAAAGGCAACTGTCAACCAGCTCCACAGGCGGCCCCATCCAGGAAACACACAGCCAGGCAGACGAACTCTGAGCCAGCTCCCACATTTAATTTCTTTGTGGTTGGACTTAGTGCTGCACCAAAATAAATAGTTGTTCAAATGATGCAATGTTAAATTTGACACTGCAAAAATAACAACATTAGGTATAGTTAGAGTGGCTCAGGTTATCCTGAGCCATCATCTGGTCTGTTCCTGTTTGGCTGTGACTCCATCATAGAGAGAAATATCAGCTGTGCTGCTGCCATCAACACCTTTGTTTCTAGATCTTGGAGCTTGGCCTGTTTTCCAGTGTAGTCCTGTTTCTCTGACTGTGACTAATTGGATGTGCTCTCTTCGTCCTCTGACATGGGAGCTGGCTCGGAGCTCGTCTGCCTGGCTGTGTGTTTCCTGGAAGGGGCCGCCTGTGGAGCTGGTTGACAGTTGCCTTTTGTATCTATGCTTCTTTTTCTATGTCTGCTTCTTTCCCTTGTATATATATATATATATATATATATATATATATATATATGTGTGTGTGTGTGTGTGTGTGTGTGTGTGTGTGATATGTAATTAGAACATGTATTATTAGATAATTAATTTAGAACTTTTATTTATTTATCACTGGGCAATCAGCAATCCAGTGAATAAATAGAAATCAGTGATCAAGACTAATAAAGATGGATCATCGCAAAACAAATTAATAAAGTTTGTAGTTAAAAAATGTTTGTAATTCAATCTCAGGATGACTCCAGCTGTTCTGGGAGTGTCTTGTTTTAAGAACATTGGTGAAAATGTGAACACTGCAGGTCAGAAATAATATTTTGGAGAATGTTATGTTAAGGTTAAATACAATTTATTGGATGTATATCTACGAACATTAAAAAAGATGATATATTGCAATTAAAAAACAATATAACTCTGGAAAACCTTGCTTAAGAGATCTTATGATATTTAAAACGATGTGCTGCCCACTAGTGGCCGGAGGCTTATAAGCTATGTTAAAAAAAGACAATGAAATGGATGTTTGTATATAATATTTTTTTACATGTAAGGTCCATTCAGTAAAATTTTGAATCAGTACCACTATGATTTAATGATATTTGACATATTACGTTGTTTCTTACAGCCGTAGGATATATCCAATCTTTGAACATCTTTATGTTCTCTTTTCAATTCTTCGTCTGAAAGAGAACAACAGAGCTGCAAAATTCCTAAGACATGGCTGCTCATTTAACAGCAACAAGCAGTGATAAGTATATATTAATAGCAGGGGGGGATTTACCATTAGGCAATACCAGGCAGTCCAAGTTCCTGGGGGCCCCATAAAACTCTGTTTCCATGTGTGGTTAATACAACTATTCCTTATTTGTTAACATAATTATGTTTTTGATAAAAATCCTTTTTCTAAAATGCCATCAGAACGCTGATAATATTAAGTGTGTCTCAGCCCCCCCCCTTCAGTGTCCACCATATTGGATCAGTCCATTTGCTGCACATGTTCAGAAAGGTCCAAACAGACAGCAGCAAACCATTTGAAAACAAACCATGCAAAGAGCAGTGTTGCTAACTTAGCGCTTTAGTCGCTATATTTAGCCACTTTTCAGACCCCTCTAGCACTTTGATTTCTAAAAAGCTCCTAGCGCCAAATCTAGAGACTTTTTTCTGCTACTGGAGACTTTGGAGACAACATCTAAAAGCAGCGAACTCTGCTCTCCAGAGCAAGTAGATTGGTAACCCCGCCTCCTGCTCTCCTCTATCTTGTCTGCTGTCATGATTCATGCAGCTATTATTTCATCCAAATGAAAAATGGAGAACAGATAAGCAGATCATGGCTTGTCTACAGTGAAAAGAAGGACTGGATTATTTACTTTGGCCTTTTTGGAAACACAGGAAGGAGCAATCAGCTAAGTGAGCTTAGTGCTTGGGAAAAATCTTTCATTCCTTTAGAGACAGCATGAAAAGTCAGCTGAGTACAAAACATAGAGAGGAAAACAAGAAGAAAAGGGACAAGAAGAGAGGGACACAACCTAGAACAGATCATTGATGTCTATTCTATTAACATTTCTCTATCTGTAGAATGGAGCTGTTCTATATGTTCTCAGTTCAGAGGGGCTGTCTTTGCCCAGGACCCCAAATTTCCTAAAACCAACTCTGTGTAATAGTTGTTGTTGTGTTTTTTTAATGTTATTTTAAATTAAAACATCTTGTTTTTCGTGATTCTTTCTTCAGAGTTCTTAAGTCAGTAAATATGAACCTATAGATATTAATATTTGCTGAGTTCAATAAGATTTTAGGGACTAAAAAAACATGGAGACAACAAGTAAAAGGGACAATAATAGCAAAAGAAGAGGATAAAGGACTAAAGTTAAAACACATGATATAATTGCATTATATTAAGATGTGTGTATCTGTATAATTGACCTGCTGTCTCCTCATTTCAGGGGGCACCTGCCTGCCTTTGCCTAAAGGCTCCAAATTTCTTAAATCCACCCCTGGTTCAAAGAGACTTGATGGAGAAATGGATGCAAATAAATTCAAAATAGTCCCCAAAGAAAATGTATTAAAAATGACAAAGGATTTGAAACTAGTGTCCTTCCAGCAGGACATTGATGCTAAACATATATTCATTGATTAATGTGGAATTTGGCCTGATGTGTTTGTGTAAGTATGTATATCTTTATTTACATGTATGTATGTATGTTTAATTAGAGGGAGAGGGTTTATGAAAAATAAGTTTTACTTCAGACAATGTACATAAATCAATATTATTTCTCTGGCTGTTTATACTGGAAGGTTTATTGGGTGGAGGGTTTGTTTCTATTTCTGTTCAGGTGAATTCAGTTAGTTTGGAAATTGGTGTTTGGTTTGGTTTGATGTGAACGTGTCTTTTTTGTGTGTATTTGATTGATCAATTTATTGCTGTTGGTCAAATTGTCTGAAATTATCTGAAAATTGTCTGAAATAAATTCCTGTTCATTCATTCATTTATTCATTCATTCATTCATTCATTCATTCATTCATTCTGTTTAACCCAAAGAAACATTGAATGAGTCCAACCTTAATGAAGTCTATGTTTTATTTTTCATTCAGAAAAAGAAAAAAAGTGCATTCCTGTGACATCTTTACTGGGATGGTGGTTTTGTTTAGAGGAGCAGCGGCGGGGCACCAGGTGACCCGCTGACCGTACGCTCCTGTGACGCCTGCTGAGCTTTGTCATGGACGCCTCCTCGGTCCTTTCAACCCCGTTCAGTCTGGCCTCCGGAGCTTCACAAGGCCTCTGGGAGACTGCTGCTCACTCCCCATTGTTGGTGTGTGCATATGTGTGTGGTATACGTGTCCAAAGGGGTCTTTGGAGGCCTCCTGGGGACCAGTGACTCCTCATTGTCTCCGATTGGCCTTCTGTCAAAGCGTCTTTGTTATGACAGTTGGACTGCTTTTATACAGACTAAATCCCCACTCTCAGCTGTTCATTTACTGGCCTAACCCCTGACAGCCCTCGTGACACCACACACACCAGCACGCACGTCACACACACAACCTCCTCTGCTCTATTGTCCCAATCTACCTTCCTCACAAGAAAACATCCACATCCACCCTGTGAAAGTGTCTCTCTTTAATGGGAGCGAGAAAAGCGGATGAAACGAAAGGGAGGAGGAAGGAGATGAGCAACAAAGCAAAGGAGGGAGAGAGAAGGGCAAAAGGGCATTTGACCTCTGACCTGTGTGTTATGGCTGGGGTCCTTTAGAGGTCAAAGGACTCAGCAACCCGGGCTAATCAGTAACTACTTGATAACTACAGCAGAAAAAAAGGAGAAAACTGCTGTGTAGTCATTTTAAATTTAATTTAACTGGCTTTAAATATTGCATTAAACAAACCCTGCAGCTTTTTTTTCTTTATAAAGAGGTTTAGGTTGGAGGTCAATGCTTGTGAATTCTGTAAATCAGCTGAGAAAAAACAATTATTTCTGGTCTACCCTTAAAAATGGATAAAATACCAAATCTTGAATTAGCGCACATACAACCATTTCTTACAATTAGTTCATATAATGTCAACGTTGCAAGTAGAAAACAGCCAAACCTTTTTTAAGAGGTTTTTGAATTATTTAAAAAATAACTTCTCCCCTCTCAGAATATTGTAAACAAGCAAAACTACAAAGAAATAAAACGGTGACATGTCCAAATGTTCGTTAATTTAAGCCAGATGCATCATTCATCATGGTTTTTATCTGTATATATTCTAATGTATGTATTTATTGCTTTTTGAGATAAAAACAAGCATTTTTTCAAGAATTTCCTTTTTGTATAATATCTTATTCTATAAAGACTTTAGCTCAGATTGCTTAGCGATAAGTCAATTTAGAAAAAGATAATCTGATTTAGATCTGAATAATCTGTCAGAAAATTAACTGCTTTAACCCTTTAAAGCCCGATCCAAAAATAAAACAAAACAGAAAATTACTTTTTTTTAGTTTGAATTCCTTATTTGGCCTTTTAACAAAATATGTAAAAAGAAAAAGCAGAAATACATTTTTGATATTAATAATTTATTAAATTGTGATAAGTCAAGATTATTTGTTGTGTAGTCTTCTACTGTCTGTTATCAGGTATATCTGATTGTGTACAATAGGATTTTGAGCAAAGTTTTTACCATTAAATTATGCAAATGGTGTCAGACGCAAAACATTTCAAATACGATATATTTGGCATTACAGGGTTAAAAGCAGTACAGGCTGATTAGCTGCTAGCATCAAGAGCCTGAGGAGCTGCAGAAGAAAAACTAGAAGAAATATCGTGAGAAAACCAGTAGGAGGACTGGTTTCCTTCTCTGTTTGATCCTGCAGACCACTTTCACTGTGTGATGGGAACTGGATTACATAATCTGATAGCAGAGAGCAGGAGCATGGTGTCGCCATTGATTTCTAAGATCAACACCCAGGCGTATTGATCGGACTGTTTTCTCATGGGGTTTTGTTTTCTGACTATTTGTTCAAAGAGAAAACAGGAAAAACTTTTTTTTTTCAGTGTGAATATGTGGCTATCTTTCTGGTTTTATCTGGAATGTTTTTAGTCTCACCAGTAATCGTTTCTACACCGACTTTGAGCAAAGAAATCAATCAACCTCTGGATTAGAGGGTTTATAAAAGGCCTGTAATGTCTGAAATGGTGTCTTTCCCCAGATTTATAAAGTGGAAAAACTTTTGTTCAATTTTCACCTTTTCTGGAAATTATGAACAATGTCATTAATGTCCTCTAAATCGTTATTATTTATAAAAAAAAAAAAAACTGCAGAAATATAATTCTTGATCAAATTATTTAATACTTTCCAAATCTAAAAATATATTTTTCTTATTTCTATCTAATATTTAATGTAATAATCCTGTTTAGCTATTTGTAGAATAGCAGTTGATTTTTTCTTATATTTCAGGCATTTTTTTTCAACTCTTTGTTATCCATGGAGCTTCTGAGTATTTGTTTCTATGAGGGAATATTATGAATGGACAGTTTTTATAGTATAATATTTTAAAGATATTCAGAAAATGATCATATGCTTTATCAACTTTATCTTCTTATAAAACAGACTCCCAGTTATGTTTCAATAAGTCCTCTTTGAAAGGTTGGAGTGATTCCTCTGTTCTTACTCTTTTAAACTGTGGATTACTTTAATCCTTATTTTTCATATAGAAATTGTCGCTGAAACCAAAGACTGGAAGATGATCACTAAAATGCTGAACTATTAATCCACTGAACGTATTGTTATCTAATCTATTAGTAAATCTATTATCTATAATGTGGCTCAGTTGAGTGTGATTCTGCTGGGTCCAGTGATTTTAGGAAAAAGGCTCAAACTGTACCTGCTATTAACGAACTCTTCAGTAGGTTTATGATTATCTGAGTGAAATAGATCTATATTAAAGTCCCACAGATGAAGAAGATCTTCTGAGATGTAACTGTTTGCTGAAACCATTCTCTAAATATTTCCACATTGGAACCAGCAGCTCTGTTTATACAACTAACAATCACATTTTTTCCATAAATATTTCAACTGTTAAAAACTCAAATTAATCTTTAGTCACTCTGGTCAGGATTTCTACTGTTTTATACTCTAAGTTATTGTCAGCATCCACAGCTACTCCTGCTCCAGTTTTCCTTCTCTAATGATGGAATTGAACTCATAACCCTGCAGCTCAGAATCAGCTCCTTTCTCCTGATTGGTCCATGTTTCAGAGATGCTATGATGCTGATTGGCTGTTTAAACTGCTTCAGTCTTTGATGTTGTGGAAGTTTGCATTTAAACTTCTGAATGATAGAAAACGTTTTATCTAGTTGAACGGCGCTGTTGAATTGATCAGTTGTAGCAGCAGCAGTTATCATGTCATAGAAGAAGTTGTTATCTGGATCCATTTTGTCTTCCATGTCCTGACTTTTATAACCCGTGTAGCTGAATGTTTCCAGGTTATCGACACCAACAGTCGGAGGTTTTAGTGTCGTGTCCATAAGTGAAGCAGAAACAGGTCCTGTAACTTGTGACATGGTGAAAGTGAGTTGTGCGTGATATCACCTGTGCTCCAAATGTTCCTCAGAGAGTTCAGTCGTATTTATCCAGCTCTGTGAGGTCCCTAATGACCAAAAGCTTCGTGTTCCATCCAGAATGATGAAGACCTTACAGTTGGTCCATGTGGACTGGATCTTCTTCTGCCTCCTCAGGAACCGGGCCTTCCTCGCCATGTCGGCGCTCTTCCTGGTCAGGTGCTCGTTAATGAACACGTCTGACCCCTTTAGCAACCTGCCCTGTTTCAGCAGAGCAGCTTTTGGTTTCCTGTTACTGAACCTGATGATAAACGGCGATCTGTTGTTGTTCCCTCGTCTCTGGAGCGGGTGGCACGCTGCAGCGGAGTCACAGTCCAGCTTTATCTCCTTCCCCAAGAGGAAAGAGGCCACCTGCTCTGCTGTGGAGTTCGTCTGTCCGGGTGACGGCTCACCAGCCGGACAGGTCCCTGCCACCGCGTCGGCGTCACACGCAGTCCAGTGATGATCCCATCATTCATTCTGGTGTACTGCTCCAAGTCAGCCACTCGGTATTCCAAAGCTGCAATCCGTTTGCCCTTTTCCTCATTCAGCAGTCGTAAAGCCTTCACCTCTTCAAGCAGGTCCAGAATGGACTTTTGTTTGAGTCCAATGGCCGAGGTTCTTCAGAAAGGAAATCCAATACTTTCCTTATCTCCTCAAAATCCTCCAAGGCTTGATTCTTCTTAGGGCCCATGCTGGTAACAGGAAGGTAAACACCGCCACACAACAGCCCAGACGCCACCAACCCCAATATGCCACTTTCACTCGTTTGGCATAACTTCAGGTGTAACAGGCGAATCTGTTTGACTGGCAACAGTGACAAAATGTGATTGACAAAAAAAAAGTTCTAATATGAAATACATTATTAGGATTTTAATGTGGTCAAACAACATAGAACATCGTTTTGGAGTAGAATAGACTTTAAAGAGGAAAACCCTGAAGGGGCAGTGGTGGAGAGGATTTTGTTCTGAAGTCAGAGGGCCTGATAATGAGGAGTCCTCCTGGAAACAGACTACAGAGGAACTGAAGGAGCTACAGATGCATCAGCACCCTGAGACTTTGTAAGAAAAGAAGGGAATTGGAGGAGGTGGCGAAACCTTTCTCACTGGATTCAGAAGAAACACAGACAGAGTTGAAGCTGGGCATGAAAGACAGCGGATGCCTCTCTCCTGGAGGGAGGGGTCCGCTGGGCCGCTGCCCTCAACAACTATTACAGAAGTGACTGTGAGCTCAACTTTTACTGTGACTAAATCTATGTTCTCTCTTTCTCCCCTTTGACTTGAAAACAGTTTATTTCCTAGACAGAGGAACCTTTTCTAACATAGACAGTATTTATAGATCAATGCTTCTATGCTTCTTTTTCTATGTCTGCTTCTGTCTCCTTGAACCCCAGTCGGTCTCAGCAGATGGCTGCTCACACTGAGCCTGGTTCTGCTGGAGGTTTCTTCCTGTTAAAAGGGAGTTTTTCCTCTCCACTGTCGCTACAAGCATGCTTAGTGTGAGGGAAGAGTCTATTACACAATAAAAGGAAATATTTACATTCGTCACATGTTCATCCCAGATAAACAAATCCTTCCATCCATTTTCTTCCTCTTTATCCGGGGCCGGGTCGCAGAGGCAGCAGTCTAAGCAGAGATACCTAAACTTCCCGATCTACAAACACCTCCTCCAGCTGCTCTGGGGGAACCACGGCGACACCAGGCCAGCTCAGACACCTAGTCCCTCCAGCGCATCCCTGGCCTTCCACCAGACCTCCTCCCATTGGGACATGCCTGGAACACCTCCTGATGGAGACGACCAGGATAAACAAATCCTGCAAAGTCAATGTCTACATGTGACCTGCTGTTTTTCCTTAGATAGAAAACTTTGCACCAAGCTGACTGGATTATCTGGTTGAATTGTTTCTATAAACCTGAAATGACTTGTGTTGGGAATTGGCGCCATAGAAATAAACTGCTGTTACCTTTTAAACACCACAAAACAAATAAAATGCGCGTTTTGCAAAGGTACGGAAGCCCAGAGCGGCCGTGTCCCGCTGATACTTTTTCATAGTGGTTTTCACGAGAAAATTTTTAATTTTCTGATTATTTAAAGTTAAAGAAAGCTGTTTTCTCATCATAATGAGATGATTGGTGTGTTAAAACTGATTCCATCCTTCAATCCCACAAACAGCAGGAGAGGAATTATAAGTCATGGCAGCCTGTGTGTAATCCTGTAAATCCTGTAAATGACGTTGTTGGTTTGATGATTTGCTTCCCCTTCTGATTCATCAGCAGTCAGCCCTATGCCTCCAGGTGTTTCTGAACAGCTCCGGTGTTACGTCTGGAACAGCTATAAGATGCATTAACCCCAAAAATGAGTCCAGATTAAAGATTTTCATAAAAAAAAATCAGTCAGAATTGTTTTCACTGTATTCCATGCAATCCAATCATCCACCACCACCTGACAATGAGGGAAAAGAAAAAGGATGCAGCCAGGCAGGCTCAGTGGTTGAGGGACAGAGACAAGACGTGTTACCGGGATTTCTGCAGAAAACTTTAAACTGTTCTCCTCCTGGGAGCCAAGCATACGGGAATAAAACTGATTCTCCCTGCATTCTGAGCCAAAACCCTAAACACCAAAACACTAAACTAGTCAAACAGACGAACCAATAGAAAACAAACAGACAGCAAACACAGACCTCGCGTCGATAGCTGGGTTAGACTGAATATAAAGGAACAGGTGGATGAGATGAGTGATAATTTGAGACCGGGCAGAGTTAGAGAGATGAGTGAAATTATCAATTAAGGCCAGCTATCAGGGCAGATCATGACATAGTTATTGGATATATGAGGAGTTTGTGTTAAAAGTTACCAATACTTGTTCTCTTCTAACCAAATAACCTCTTCCACAAGTTTCCTTGTGGCAGATTTTAAGTAGTTTTTTTCTGGCTTCCTTCTTTCCTCCATAAGGTTCAGGTGTTTAAAGTGAGCATCTCTGAGCAGCTCCTCCAATGTAACCACTTTCCTAAAATAATAGACTGAGAGGTGATCAGATCTGTTATCAACCACCTTTGCTCTCAACTTCATTGAGCCTCCAATCTAAAAAAAAACATATGCAAGGTTCCACCATGTTATCATCTTTGAAAAAAAGATAAAGCCAGTCTAAATAACCTGAGATGGAAAACAATTAGATTCCTTAAACCAGGACAAAAGCTCATATGGATTTACATTTCCTGTAAACTGCATTCCTTCAACAGTTGGTTGGGATCTACTGGATCTAGTCTGATGCTCCATCGAGGCGTAGATCTGGAAAACCATGGAGGGAGGAAGGGACTTCTAACTTTGGTCACAAATGATCTCCCGTCTGTGTTTGCATCCACATGCAACAGATCCTTTATGTTGGTGCGACTGTGTGTCGACAAAGAGTAAATGTTAGAAGGCCCTGGCAGCGTTAGCGTTACCAAGGCGACGGCACAGGAGTGTAAAGCCAGGGGCAATATAAAACCTGTGCTTTCCCAGAATGCCTTTGCAATGGGCATGTATGCCAGCTGTAGTTGCCATGGAGATGGGGAGGTCGTTAGGGTAACGCGTCCTCGCCCGACCTTTTCTCTCCTGACCCCATTTGAATAAAGTTCATGTGTTCACCTTTGTCCATGGCTCACACAATTAGTCTGAGTTGTTGTCTGCATGCTGCGCATTGAGTCCAGATATCTGGAGTTCACTGGTTGTAAACTTGGAGCTCCAGTGAGTCATTTCAGTCCGACTGAACAAACATAAGCTACAATACTTCCTGCTTTGTTTCAACTCTTTGGTGAGGTCATTTCATTCAAATCTCAGTCTTATTTTTCTATGCATCTAAAATATCCTCTCTTACCAGGAGCACACTGTTAATACAATAAAAAAAGCATTATTATGCATCAGTATTCAAAATATCACAATGTTGAAGCAGCCTTTAAAAGACCAAACAGAGTGAGGAAAACCATACATGATTAAAAAAGTGCCTTTTATATTTAACTTATTATACTTTAAAGGGACACAGACTATTTTTTGTTTGTTCCCTTTCCCAGCCTATCCTACCCTAACCCTTTATATAAGGAAACATGCAGCATCCGTAGACTGCACTAGACATGGGAGCTGGCTCGGAGCTCGTCTGCCTGGCTGTGTGTTTCCTGGACGGGGCCGCCTGTGGAGCTGGTTGACAGCTGCCTTTTGTATCTATGCTTCTTTTTCTATGTCTGCTTCTGTCTCCTTGAACCCCAGTGGGCCTCAGCAGATGGCCGCTCACACTGAGCCTGGTTCTGCTGGAGGTTTCTTCCTGTTCAAAGGGAGTTCTTCCTCTCCACTGTCGCTACAAGCATGCTTAGTGTGAGGGATTGCTGAAGAGTCAATGAGTCGATGCAATCAGCTGGTTTTCCTTAGATAGAAACTTTTAATCAATCTGACTGGATGATCTGGTTGATCTGGATCTATAAAGTGACCTGAGATGACATGATGTGAATTGGAGCTATAGAAATAAACTGAATAGAATTGAATACAAACCATCTCTGCTGTCCAGTAGTTCCTCTTTGTGTTCCTCCAGCGGTTCTGACTGATGAAGATGATCATAATAAAGAAAAGCCTGAATTACTCCATAATGCAGCCTTTTATCTATGGCCCTCCACCCCCCTTCCTCACTTTACTTTCATTTTTCATTTTAACACGTAAAAACAACTCTTTTCTTTTTCTCTAAACTAATCTAACCTAATCAAATATCAAATCTGAATAAATACCTGTTTTGTAATGATGCCTGTGGTGTCTATCTATTTTAGAGCTATGTGTATGTAACAAACTATTTAAAGCATATTCTAAACTAATATATAAATATTTTAACCCAGGATTTTGATGCCATTTTTAATGTTTGAGCGGCAGTATTTAAATGTCCAGATTATATGAAGATCAGGTGGGCTTTAAGGAGGTAGAGTTCTCATAAATATTATGTTTGCTTGTTTAGAGTAAACATATTTGTTGATATCCTTGCTAAATGACTATGCTATTTCTCAATGTCAAATTAACATAGATTTAACTTTACTTTATATTAATAGGAAATAAGCAGCAAGAAGAAACAAAAAGTTCTTCTAATTAAATTAAACTGGGTTTGATCTCAGATGTGACATCACCGATACCCGATCCAGTTAATTAGTCAATATCGGAGCTGAAACCAGATCCAGGAATCAGATCGGTGCATCTCTAACTATAACTTATAGTATTTTCTTATATAAATTTGATATTTCCACAGGAACAAAGAGGGAGGAAAATTAGACACATTTTTACATGTACAAATGTACGGAAGCTGAGAGCGGTCGTCTCCCTCCAAAGCTTTTTCACAGTGGTTTTCTCCAGAAAACGAGTTAATTTTCTCATTATCTAAAGACAACGAGAGCCGTTTTCTCATCATAATGAGGCGATTGATGTGTGTTAAAACTAATAACATCCTTCAAAACCACAACAGCGGGAGAGGTTTAATAAATCATGTAATTCTGTAATTAATCCTTAACTTTTAGGTATCGAGACGACGTTGGTTTGATGATTTGCTTTCAGTTCTTCGTATAAAACCCAGATTAACGACTTAAAGGACATAGGTTGGGGACCAGCACCGCCAGGTTCTTCCCTCAGAGCTCGGTTCACTAAATATTTAATCTCCCATGAGAGAGCGTGCAGCTGGAGGGCACAATGGAAACCCGTTCTTTGTCAGCATCATGTGGTGAATAGAGTCAGGATCCCTAGAATATGGGCAGGAAGAAATGGATAGCTTAATCTGTGAACCAACAAGAACCAGTGGGATTAGCGTGAGTTAAGACGTTTAGCAGATGGTCCAGAGCAATATCCTGAGCTCTCCAGCCAGGTAGACCATTCCCAAATATTTCATTTAATGTCTAGGAGCTCTTGATCCTCCACATCATAAACTCCATCAGGGGGAGATAGATAAAAATGCACAGGGGGTGTAGTCTACTGCCAGACTCAGTTTCATCAGACAGCTCTCGCTCCAGAGTCTGAGGCAGTGATTTCTGAGACTAATTGCTTAGATGGATCATGATGGATCAAAATAGAAGCTTTGGAGAATTCCTCCTTTAATGAATGAACGGCTCCATCAGCCGCTTCGGTCCCGATGAGGGGAGTTTTGCTTCAGGTCAGAGAGGTTCATGGAGCTGCTGTCTGGCTGTAATTGGGAATAAATGTGAGGTAGATGATGACATGGCGGCGGGAAGTGGGGGTGCTGCAGCGATCCCCTAGTGGCGAGAGGGAGATTTTCTTTTAAATGTACAAAAAAATATTTTGCACAATTTTAAGTTTCTTATGAATATTTTGGGAAACGATTTGGACTTTTTTATTTTACTATTACGTGTCTTTGGATTTTAATTGAATTGTTTTGAAGCCTGATCAACACAAGTTCACGGAAGTTACGTTGTCATGGCAACGTCAAGCAAGCTAGTGGTCACAGAATAAAGAGGCATCCGACTCACGGCAGCAGACTAGTAGATTTACATGGTCTAATGACAGAAATGAGGAGGAAATATTTTTTTTTGGAAAACCACCACCGGTAAGGAAGAACAATAAAACCGCAACCATGACAACGGAGAGCGAGGATACTGTCCGCGCGCCTCTGTTGGCGGTTGCACCGGTGGGCCCAGCCCAGCACCCGCATCCCAACCTAACGTGATAGGATTAGCCAAGCGTTTCCAGCCAATATCCAGTTTCAAATTTCCTGCAAAGCATGAGGATAATGAAACGTTCTCACGTTCTGTGGCATCGGCTTGGTTTGCTAGGTGGCAGTGGCTGCATTATGTGGAAGAAACTGAGCACATTTAGTGTTTCGTTTGTCTGAAAGCAGTCCGAAAAATAAGTCAACCCTCCCTTCGGACAAGCAGGAGTCCGAAGCCTGGTCAGGAAAACAGATCAGAACAGGAACAGGTAGGCTCAGTGGTAGAGAGGCAGAACAGGTCAGGATCAGGCAATCAGAAACACTCAGGTACGCTAAAAAACACTCTCACCACTGGTACGAGAGAACTAGATCATTTGGCCCTAATAACTGGATGCAAGCGCCTTAAATAGAGGCAGGGGCAGGTGGATCAGATGAGCAGTGATTCTAAACTGGGCAGGGTTGGACAGGTGAATGGAATGAATAATTAAGCCAGTCATCATTTCAATTTAAGCAACCTTGTAAGAAAACCTTCTTTCCTTGTTTGTTTGCATATTATTCTTTTATGAATAACCAGCCCATTCAGTCAGGGTTTTCACCAGGAATGGCTGCTATTTCAAACAAACATCTATATGTTTGTGCATTTTTTTCGTACACAGTTGCTCCATAATTCTTCCCGACGTGTTTAGGATATTTGGAAACTCTGGGATGCGTGTAGTTTCATGGTTATTTCAAGCAGGAGACTGATGCATGGCTTATCTATGCAGAAGATAAAACAGAGCTCATCACAACTACATGATATAGAACGTTTTCAATTAAAGTGTGAATAAAAATGCTCAAAGACAGAGAGCATTGTAACACAAAATGAAATGAAAGTTTCAGTAAAATGGATTTCTCTCTTGTTATCCAGTTTAGCTATCACCTTGGTCCATTCATGGACAAGGATTAGTTGGCATCAAAGGTAAACATGAACTTTATAATGATGCTGAGTCATAAACCCTGAAGACCACACAGGGGTGGATTCAGGAAATGTGGGGCCCTAGGCAAAGACAGGCAGGGGCCCCTCTGAATGGAGAAGACATCACATAGAACAGCCCCATTCTACAGATAGAGAAATGTTAATAGAATAGACACCTCTCTCCTTGTCCCTTTTCTTCTTGTTTTCCTCAGCTCACTTAGCTGATTGCTCCTTCCTGTGTTTCCAAAAAGGCCAAAGTAAATAACCCAGTCCTTCTTTTCACTGTAGACAAGCCATGATCTGCTTCTCTGTTCTCCATTTTTCATTTGGATGAAATAATAGCTGCATGAATCATGACAGCAGACAAGATAGAGGAGAGCAGGAGGCGGGGTTACCAATCTACTCGCTCTGGAGAGCAGAGTTCGCTGCTTTTAGATTTTGTCTCCAAAGTCTCCAGTAGCAGAAAAAAGTCTCTAGATTTGGCGCTAGGAGCTTTTTAGAAATCAAAGTGCTAGAGGGGTCTGAAAAGTGGCTAAATATAGCGACTAAAGCGCTAAGTTGGCAACACTGCTCTTTGAATCGTTTGTTTTCAAATGGTTTGCTGCTGTCTGTTTGGACCTTTCTGAACATGTGCAGCAAATGGACTGATCCAATATGGGGGACACTGAAGAGGGGGGGGGGGGCGATTTGGGGCTGAGACACACTTAATATTATCAGCGTTCTGATGGTATTTTAGCCAAAGGTTTTTTATCAAAAACATAATTATGATTATAAATAAGGAATAGTTGTATTAACCATACATGTAAACAGAGTTTTATGGGGCCCCCAGGAACTTGGGGCCCTAAGCAGCTGCCTGGTATTGCCTAATGGTAAATCCCCCCTTGGACCACCTACCCCAATGAAGAGGAGTTGTATATGTCCAATATAAAATCTGTCAATTTCTGTTTAAACCAACAGATTTGGGTTTGTTTTCCTCCTCTCATGCTCCTAATCTCTTTAGCTTTAAATCTGACTGAGTAAAGCAGCAGTAGTTTTTTTCACACTAAATCAGAACCTTACAAAGTGCTGCTCTCTGAATACTGTAGAGGTGTCACTTGTCTGATTATTGGAATGCTTCTGGTTTTAAACGTAGACATTTTGCTGCCGGGCTTTAAATAGCCATGATGACCGCAGAATGTTTGGTAGCGAGGCCATGCCAAGAAGTGTGCAGTTTGTGTTGGTCTGGAGAGTGGCATCGCAGGGCAACAGTGAATAGCTGCGCTATTGCATCCTCCCTGGAGAGCTCTGAAACACAGCGCCTCAGTCTACCCGCCTCCTTCATCCCCCTGGAGAAAAAAGAAGAAATAAAAACCTCCCATCCTGATGGCATACCTCTCCATCCTGGCACCGCCCCTCAGCTAAAGTCGGCGCACACGGCCTGCGCTCATCAGAGGCGCAGTGCGCAGGAGCCGCTCTGAGGGCGCATGTGGAGACGCGCGCTGACGGGACGGAGCAGGACAGGAGGAGGAAAAGCAGCTTCACCTCCCTGAGATTTTAACAATGCTGAGCAGAACAGTGACCCTGAAACCATCCAGTTAAATGCTCTATTTTTGGTTTTTGCTCATTTCTTTCCATCCATACCTGAGCGCTGTCGCCGCTCATTGGGAGCTCAGAGTGGCAGCGGGCGGGACGGGATCCCCTGGATGCGGGACGATGGATTAAAATCCCTCCGTGGATCCAGCAGCAGTCGGGATTATTTGGCCGGTCGGACCTCCTCTCTCTGCCTGCCGAGATGAGCCAGGATCACTTTCTGCGCTGCGCCCTGATGCTCTGCTGCGCGCTGCTCTCCGCCAGCGCCAGCAACTGGCTGTAAGTTGGTCCGGAGCTTCCAAAGCGCACACATCACCAGATGTCAGGTTAGCTGCGGCTCAGCGGCCGCTCAGGTTAATGGTTAACCATCATCAGCTCACTCTCACCAACCAAGGGAAGAAATGTGCAAAAAGAAACCAAGGTTGGGCTTTAAACAGAAAAACATCTCAGGAAATATTTTAACAATTCAGAAGTAAACATTTGGTGTAAGAAAATAATATTACTTTATTCCCCCCAAAACAATTAGGTTTGAGATTCTGGCCTTCAGTGAAGTCTGTCAAATATTTATTTTTCCAATGAAGGGACACTTTGATGCTTTTATTCTGCATCTTCTTAAGCAGTGAGCAGCAGCTCTTAATAAGTCTTATTTTTTAAATAAGTGCATTTTTTTTCCTTTAATTGAGGAGGTAAGTGAGACACTTCACCAATGAAACAAGACAATTTACATTTAAAATAAGAAAAAAGCAATTGCATTGTCTTAATTCAAGCGAATTTTATCTAATTATCTTATTTTAAGAGCAAAGTTACTCATTCTATTGGCAAATTATCTTATTTACCTGCTCAAATTAAAGGTAAATATTCGTTGTATAAGATTTTAAATGCTAAAAAAAAAAAAAAAAAAAAAAAAGATTTTAAATGCTAGAAACCCCCCCCCACCCCCCCCCCCCCCCAAAAAAAAAACAAAAAACTCCCAGCTACTAACACCACAACCCCAAAAAATTCAAAAAAGTTACATTTATTTTAGTTTTGAAAAGTTTTAGACAAAATAGAGGATTAAACTAAGCCAGAATTATTTTTCCTTTTGAAATTACAATTACAGAAAAGCTTGCTGAGTAGCAACAGGTGGAGGAGGGGTCAGGCTGTATAGGCTCAAACCATTGAACGGATGCTTTAGTCAGGCAAAATGTTTTAAAAAGAACTTTATTCATTCCTGATGGAAAGTTTTAGCAAGTTTGAAACTGCATTAAGTTCCTTACCGTGGTTCATGTTTATAGCTGTTCAGTAATATTTAGTTCCAGGGAATGTGATGAGATGTACTGAATAGAAATACTAATTTGTTTAATTAAACCTTCGGTTCTCTGGTGAGAGATTAAGACTAGGTACTATGTTTGGACACAGTTTTATACATTTTGGAGGTTTCTTCTTGTTTTTTCCTCTGGATTCTCAGTGTGGGGGATTGCTGTAGAGTCAATAAAAAAGGAAGCTAGTCCTGTCGCTGTCAGCTCATCCAGGGGAAGCATGTCCTGCAAGTCAATGACTGGATGCAATCAGCTGGTTCTCCCTAATAGAAACGTTTAACCAGACTGACTGTATTGTCTCTGCTAAGAACATGACGTGTTTTATGAACGGGCTCTATATAAATGAACTCCATTAAATCTGATGTACTTTATCAGTAACGTCGCTAATAACACAGGGAGAAAAGAACAGCTGAAGATTGCTGTGATTGAAATGAAATTCATTTCTCTAGATGTCATTCAGAGGCTGAAAGAAGCTGTGAGTCCCTGCTGACTGAGCTGCATGGGGCCACCTCCTCCTGGGACCAGGGAGCCGGTTGGTTGGGCCACATGTGTCTGCCTGCTCTCCCAGTAGACCTGTGGGAGGTGTTTACTTCACCTTCTGCATTCCTCTGCTAAATTCTCTGCTGCCATTCATCTCCACTACCTGCTAGAATAGTTTCTGTTTTTTTGTTGTTTTTTTTAGGGGTGGGGGGGCTTTTTGTTTCCCCCTCCCTCCTTCAGCTCAGTTGATACCAAGTACACTTGCCTCTGAAAGCCATTATTAGGTGACAAATCACCTCTGTCACAAATGTCTGCTCCAAACACGCTTTCATTTCTCCATTCCAGCGTAGCGGCGACCTTGCGAGATTTCTAACGGCCTTCTGTGTTTGCACCGGGATCGTGCTGCAGACAGGCTAACTGACACTGTTGACAGATTCATCAGTGTAAGTCCAATTAAAGCCATGCCAAACAGCACTAGCTGCCTTGAACTCTGTCACCGAGCGCAGGATAATTGTGCTGTTTGGGAGCTGAAGGTGTGGTGACAGCAGCACACAGCAGGGCATGTAGGGGCAGGCCGCCGAGCTGCCGCTCTTCGCTCTGGGATTTACACTGTTCAGACAGATCTGTGGCCCGGCTGTGTGGTCTGTAGCAGAGTCAGCGAGGCTTCGGCGAGGGTCAAAAGATGGCCAGCAGTTAGAAGGCTGTTAACAAGAGGCTATAAAACATGTGACAACTACAAAATGTGACAGCTTAATGTATGCGGCCTGCGACAGCCTCGACAGACCCCTGAAACCACTAAGAACAGATCAGATTAGGACTGAAACAGTTCATCAGATTAATCGATTATTGAAATCATCGTCAACTAGTTTAGTAATCGATTAATCATTAACTGGAGTATAGAGACTGTAAAACATTTCTTTAGCTGACACCAAAATTATAAAAAAATGTATCATCTGTCAATCTGCTCTATCCAGAACTCCTCCAGTGGAAAAGTTAAAGTTTTACTGGGGTTAAATTATAAAAAGTCTTCTTTAAGATACCTCTGTCTATCTAATTATTAATTGATTAATCGAGAAAATAATCGACAGATAAATCGATTTGCTAAATAATAGTTGCAGCCCTACATCAGGCAATGATCCACTTCCTGTGTATCACTTATTTCATCAATTGTTCCAAAAGAGTTAAAAATCCGCTGGACTTTGTTTCCAAGTTTGAAGACGTTTCTCTTCCATCCAGGAAAATTTTCAATTCAAAATGTCAGAAATAGCGTTGAGTTCCAGGTTTTATCTAGCGGCCCAACAAAGCCTGGTTTATGTTTAGAAAACATGCAAATAGAAACGGATGAACGGTTCCCCCCCTTTGGAATGGGGGTCGATTGGCTTCTTTGTTAGCCTGCAATGCCCCATACCTGTCTATGTCGTCGATGGTTGATGTGCATCAAGGCGCAGCTAAAGGTCCTGCAGCATCTAGAGCAGCGACTTCTGAGCTTCTGAGCATCTGAGATGCTTCACAAGCAGAAACTGCTGGAGTTGGAAACGTTGAACTTTAGTTGCTGGATGCGCCGCATCAACCAATCAGAGAAGCTGATCTGGGAGCTGGCAGGGAGTCAGACACAGCACTGCTGATGCAGAGCGCTATGATCACTCCTCTGAAACTGTTTATTAACGCCTAAATTAACTTCAAATATCGAAACCTGCCGGCTTCATTTTTACTGCTTGTACCAGTTTAGTTCTGACGAGCGGCTGAAGCATCTTTGCTGCTTTAGCTGCGCGGTGATAAAGTGGGTCTGATGCGCGGTGGGCGGAGCTACCCGATCCTTTCTTTGCCTGGAACAATGGCAGCTATATCTGCTGTGATCAGCGGGTAAAAAGTAGTTTGGATCTACGTTGAAGTGAGAAAGTCCTCCTGAAAACATGGTCTGTGCAGTCAGTTCATCCAGATTACCATCCTGCCTTCAAAGATTATTTCTCTGTGGGAGCCGCTCAGACCCCCACATACCGGCGCTGCGCTGTCACTGGGAATCCCCAGCAGCAGCTGCCTCAGGCCCGCTCGCCTCTTGGGGGTTTTCCCCTACTGTTGGTGGCGGCTGGAAGTAGATGTTAGCGTTTTTCAGGTCTGTGCTACAAACTGGATAATAAAAGCTAATAATTTTTCTGGCTGCTCAAAACGGTCTGCAGGATGTTATGTATTGACATTACATGTAAATCAGCTGCTTCTGCTGCCTCTAATGCGTACAGTCTGAACGTAGCATTGCTGGGATTTAGGTTCAACTCTGGATGAAGCTAAAACAACAGCTGTATTTTCCAATCACTGATAAAGTAACTAACTAACTGTTAAGTTAAATAGTCCAAGTGTCAATTCAGCTACGGTTCATGTAAATTTAGTCCCATGTCTTCCGTAGAGAGGCCATAACAGAGGCACTGGCCCCGTTGGTCCGTGTCTAGAACCACCCATGGTTATATCAGCGTACCGGCTTCAATCTTGAATATTGCCTGCTGTCATTAATGCGGTCTTGATGTCAATCATAAAGTAATAAGTCATTTTCATAAGTTGGTTAAAATGTCTCTCTAAGTCTGGATAAGTACTTTCACTACACCTGAAGGATTACATAGAGACAGGTTAGGAAAACGAGCAAACTCACTTAAAGTCGTTTTATTTGTTTAGTTGAACTGGCACAAATCTCCTTTACAGAAAGGATTAAACTCTTTATTTATTGGTTGAAAAGCACATCCCTCTGAAAGCTGAAAAGAATGGGCTATTTACTTTTTAAACCCTTGTGGGAAACAGCCAGTTCAAGCCGGGACGCCATGGGCTTCTGTCGACGTGATGCAAGAGATAGAGACGCAAAAGCAATGGAGATAAAGAAAGGAATACTGTTGTAACTTTATCTTACATGTGATTTGATGCCCATTCCCAGCTGCTAAATATACTTACATCGTGTCACAGTATCTCTTCATTGTATGGAAAGTATGACTCTTTTGGTTTTGTTGTTTGTCGGTATGTCAGTGTGTCACCATGTGTGCATATCTTTGGCGTATTCACAGAGTTAGTCTTCATTTTGATCCACTTTAATAAATCCCAACTCTACAACATTTAGCACTAACTGTCATTTGCAACGACCCCAATGCAGGAAACCAGGGAGGTAAAGTTATGAAAGATCCAAGTCAGAAAAGCAAAGCAAATCCAGAGACGGAATAAATCAAAGGAGTAAACGGCAGAACAGAAACCAAACAAACAGAACCGCCAGCGAACAAACAGAACCTGATTCAATAGAAAACCCAAAACCAACAGATCATAGGAAAAATGGAACACAAGAAAACAGACTTACCAAATAAAAATAGTTAGGGGACGTGGTTCTTTTACACAAAACATTTTGTAAATGGAGATTTGGAAAAACTGCGAAACAGAAATGAAACCTTGAAAAACTGATTAATCAAGAAGAGATTTTTCTATTTTCTTTTTTTGATTGCTTGCAAAATTAAATAAAAAAGTGAAAGAACAAAATTCAAAGTCCAGAACTGATCGACAAGGAATCTGAAGAACCAGAAAACTAGGAGACACTATGTAGGAATAAACCAAAGAATGAAGAGGCAATGAGGAAGTGAACAGAAGGTGAATATATGGG
The DNA here is from genome assembly GCF_016077235.1 of Cyprinodon tularosa. Lineage (NCBI taxonomy): Eukaryota > Metazoa > Chordata > Actinopteri > Cyprinodontiformes > Cyprinodontidae > Cyprinodon > Cyprinodon tularosa. The sequence goes on from NW_024038354.1 coordinate 1,105,098, forward strand.
AGACAGACTAATTAGCTAATATGGAGCAGGTGTGGACAGAAATAACTAGAAGGAGCAAAGGGGAAAGGAGGCTGGCGGGGGAGGGTCAGAAAAGAAACCAATGATCAAGAAAACACAGAATGACATAAATCAAAGTGTAACTGAAAACGAAGTGATGCAATAGATAGAGACGAGATGTAGAAACTAAAGACTAAATTAAAGAAACTGAAAACTTAAAAAGAAACTTAAACAGAAGTCCACAAAGGCCACAATCATGACAGTAACAGACAATATTTCAAAGCTGAAACCAGAACCTGAGCTTTAAACCTAAAATAAACCATTGAGAAATAAATGTCCAGTAACATGTTTCATAATTATTCAGCTATCTGTGATTTTAAGAGAAAGAAGTCAAATCCTTCCAGTAGTCATTTGGAGCGGTGAAAAATCATCGCATTTTGGTTAAGATGGATGACTTTCCCACTCTGTGTCATTTGATCTACTTATAAAGACAACCAGAGCATTTGATCTGTTTTATACCTCGAAATGTTTCATCCAACGCATGCGCTTAGAGTCTCAGATGTTCTCGATCTGTAAGCGATTCTTTATCATAGAATAAATACCATTCAGAGTTTTATACCCACACATACAAAGACGCTGATTTACCTGTGTAAACAGTAAGCAGGAGCAGTAAACGCTTCAAGTTAAGACCTGTCCGCTGCACATGAATGATATAAATTTTCACAAGCAGGCCTATCTTCTTATCTCTCCAAAGTGACTGTGAAAATAAAAACAACCGGATATCTGCCAAGTTGTGATAGAATATCACATTATGAATGCAAGAATGGACGGCAGCCAAATTCTTTTATATTACTGAAGAAATCCACATGCAAGAACAACTGCATGTATTTTATCATTGTAAAAAAGAAACAAAGACAAAATCTAGATAAGTAATTTTTTTCTTAAAACAAGTGCATTTGTTCTTGAATTGAGGAGGTAAAAGAGACATCTTGCCAATAGAAAAAGACAATTTACATTTAAAATAAGAAAACACAATTGCATTGTCCTATTTCAAGTGTATTTGATCTAAATATCTTATTTTAAGGGTAAAAATACTCATTCCATTGGCAAACTACCTCATTTACCTACTCAAATTAAGGCTAAATACACTTAATTTAAGAAATGTTTACTTATTTCAAGATTGTTTTTCCAGTGTAGCTACAGATGTGTATTTTTACATTGCAAAAACATGTGGAAAACAACATCAACAAAGACTATTGCTAAGCTCAGGTGGGAGGGTACTTATCTATTCACTGACAAATGTTCACTTTCTGAGGAACTAGAGTGAGTTTTATACAATAGATGAACATGAAACCAAAACTATGTACATGTCCTGTTTATGACCTCCACTAATATACAGAAATTGAGAACATTAAAGGTGACAGAAAAAAGTTTAAGTAAAAATAATGCAGGAAAAATGTTACTAAGCTCACTTAGCTGATTGCTCCTTCCTGTGTTTCCAAAAAGGCCAAAGTAAATAACCCAGTCCTTCTTTTCACTGTAGACAAGCCATGATCTGCTTCTCTGTTCTCCATTTTTCATTTGGATGAAATAATAGCTGCATGAATCATGACAGCAGACAAGATAGAGGAGAGCAGGAGGCGGGGTTACCAATCTACTCGCTCTGGAGAGCAGAGTTCTCTGCTTTTAGATGTTGTCTCCAAAGTCTCCAGTAGCAGAAAAAAGTCTCTAGATTTGGCGCTAGGAGCTTTTTAGAAATCAGAGGGGTCTAGAGGGGTCTGAAAAGTGGCTAAATATAGCGACTAAAGCGCTAAGTTGGCAACACTGCTCTTTGCATGGTTTGTTTTCAAATGGTTTGCTGCTGTCTGTTTGGACCTTTCTGAACATGTGCAGCAAATGGACTGATCCAATATGGTGGACACTGAAGGGGGGGGCTGAGACACACTTAATATTATCAGCGTTCTGATGGCATTTTAGCCAAAGGATTTTTTATCAAAACATAATTAATGTGCACAAATACGGAATAGTTGTATTAACCATACATGGAAGCAGAGTTTTATGGGGCCCCCAGGAACTTGGACTGCCTGGTATTGCCTAATGGTAAATCCCCCCTGATGTCCATCAGTCCATCCATACAAAACAAAGATCCATTTCTTTTATTGTTACAGAAGTTGTTGCAGCTCTATCTCTGTTAATAGCCTGCAGGAAAGTTGTTTAGCTAATCAGAGAAGTGGCCTCGGACGCAGGAAGCACAGGAATCCTCCTCCAGGTCCTGCATTTAGAACTAATCAGCTGTTTGCTGCTATTGTACACAGACTGGGAGGTTTTACAGGCGAACACGCCTGCTGGGCTCCTGGCCTGCTGGGGATATGTTGTGAAGATAACTTTGGGATTTTTACTGCTTTTTCCACCAATGTGTGTTTTAGTGATAATTGATGGTGTGAGTGTGAGGGTTGTGGTGTTGACTGTGTGTGTTATTTTTAGGGGAAATAAGCTCTAGTGGAGCCGGGAGCATATAAATACACCCAGAGACTGGTGGGCACACAGACACACACACAGTGGGAGCTACAGTAACCTTTAATGAAACCTGTATTTCTCACCTTGACCAGTTGAATCTACCGATTTTACAGTCTCTGATTGTTTTTAATACAGACTTATAGTCTCTCACCTTTGCTGACCATCCCCATTCTCTCCCTCATATCCTGTCCTCTGTGTTATCTTTTCTTCTGGCTCTGCCTCCCCCCCACTTTCAGGCACAAGGCCATTTTCAGTATTATGACTGCAGATATGACCCATAACACAAAGACCCAGACACCTAACCATTGTTAGAGCTGAGGCCTTTTAATCTGTTAAACCTCCATCGTTATATTTGCCTATTTTCTTCTTCTTACGTGTTTTTCTATCACTTGCTTTTTTTTATCAGTGTTTGAGCAGATGTCTCAATGATGATTGCGTGGATCCCTAGCCTATACGACAGTTTGATCACCAGGAACTTGTGAACAAATCATAAAAGAAAGAATATTTTAGTCGCTGATCTCTATTTATTCACTGAATTGCTGATTGCCTGCAAAAAGTGAAGCCACCATCTTGGTACTCCCCACTCCCACAGAGATGCTCAGTAAAATGCCTCCCTGTGCAGGAAGACGTTCCTCAGGTCATTTCCCAGTCAGTGGATGAACTAAGCAATAAATCCATCTATTGCCGATGGATCCTATAGTTTAGTCTGTAGACTAACATTAGTCTGGCTATCTCAGACTGACTGGAAGACTGAGTTAGCCACTGACATTGGGTCTAACGTTAGAAAGTAGAGGAAATAGAAAATAATTCACTCGGTGTAGTAATGTAGGAATTATTTATTCAATGGATGATGATGTCGTTTTGTCTTATTTTTGTCTTATTTTTTTAAATTCTAAGTTAAAGTTAATCTTTAACTGATGCTATGAAGCAGCCAGTGTGTGTCAAATGAATTAATCTTTATTCTAAAGTCTGAAGTTCCCATGAAAATGAGAACATCATCTTTGTTCGATGCTGTAGCGCATTGATTGTTTACATTGTCGTTACCAGTCTAATTAGGGAGTACCAATATGGCGGCCGATGTCTTCATTTCACCCCGTACTACCAACGGGCAATCAACAATAAATAGAGATCAGTGATTTTAGTACAATGATTGATGTTGAAAAAGGAATTGTAGGGGACCAGTCTAGGTCCAGTCTAGGGCCAGTCTAGGGCCAGTCTAGGTCCAGTCTAGGGCCAGTCTAGGGCCAGTCTAGGTCCAGTCTCGGGCCAGTCTAGGGCCAGTCTAGGTCCAGTCTAGGTCCAGTCTAGGGCCAGTCTAGGTCCAGTCTAGGTCCAGTCTAAGTCCAGTCTAGGGCCAGTCTCGGGCCAGTCTAGGTCCAGTCTAGGGCCAGTCTAGGTCCAGTCTAGGTCCATTCTAGGTCCAGTCTAGGGCCAGTCTAGGTCCAGTCTCGGTCCAGTCTAGGGCCAGTCTAGGTCCAGTCTAGGTCCAGTCTAAGTCCAGTCTAGGGCCAGTCTCGGGCCAGTCTGGGGCCAGTCTAGGGCCAGTCTAGGTCCAGGACAGTCTGGGGCCAGTAAAGGGCCAGTTTAGGTCCAGTCTAGGGCCAGTCTAGGGCCAGTCTAGGTCCATTCAAGGTCCAGTCTAGGGCCAGTCTAGGGCCAGTCTAGGTCCAGTCTCGGGCCAGTCTAGGTCCAGTCTAGGTCCAGTCTCGGGCCAGTCTAGGTCCAGGACAGTCTGGGGCCAGTGTAGGTCCAGTCTAGGGCCAGTCTAGGTCCATTCTAGGGCCAGTCTAGGTCCAGTCTCGGGCCAGTCTAGGGCCAGTCTAGGTCCAGTCAAGGGCCAGTCTAGGTCCAGTCTGGGGCCAGTCTAGGGCCAGTCTAGGTCCAGGACAGTCTGGGGCCAGTCTAGGGCCAGTTTAGGTCCAGTCTAGGGCCAGTCTAGGTCCATTCTAGGTCCAGTCTAGGGCCAGTCTAGGGCCAGTCTAGGTCCAGTCTAGGTCCAGTCTCTGGCCAGTCTAGGTCCAGGACAGTCTGGGGCCAGTGTAGGTCCAGTCTAGGGCCAGTCTAGGTCCATTCTAGGTCCAGTCTAGGGCCAGTCTAGGTCCAGTCTCGGGCCAGTCTAGGGCCAGTCTAGGTCCAGTCAAGGGCCAGTCTAGGTCCAGTCTGGGGCCAGTCTAGGGCCAGTCTAGGTCCAGGACAGTCTGGGGCCAGTCTAGGGCCAGTTTAGGTCCAGTCTAGGGCCAGTCTAGGTCCATTCTAGGTCCAGTCTAGGGCCAGTCTAGGTCCAGTCTAGGTCCAGTCTCGGGCCAGTCTAGGTCCAGTCTCGGGCCAGTCTAGGTCCAGGACAGTCTGGGGCCAGTCTAGGTCCAGTCTAGGTCCATTCTAGGTCCAGTCTAGGGCCAGTCTAGGTCCAGTCTAGGTCCAGTCTCGGGCCAGTCTAGGGCCAGTCTAGGTCCAGTCAAGAGCCAGTCTAGGTCCAGTCTTGGGCCAGTCTAGGTCCAGGACAGTCTGGGGCCAGTCTAGGGCCAGTCTAGGGCCAGTCTAGGTCCAGTCTAGGTCCAGTCTAGGTCCAGTCTCGGGCCAGTCTAGGTCCAGTCTCGGGCCAGTCTAGGTCCAGGACAGTCTGGGGCCAGTCTAGGGCCAGTCTAGGTCCAGTCTAGGTCCAGTCTCGGGCCAGTCTAGGGCCAGTCTAGGTCCAGTCAAGAGCCAGTCTAGGTCCAGTCTAGGGCCAGTCTGGGGCCAGTCTAGGGCCAGTCTAGGTCCAGGACAGTCTGGGGCCAGTCTAGGGCCAGTTTAGGTCCAGGACAGTCTAGGTCCAGTCAAGAGCCAGTCTAGGTCCAGTCTAGGGCCAGTCTAGGTCCAGTCTAGGTCCAGTCTAAGTCCAGTCTAGGGCCAGTCTCGGGCCAGTCTAGGTCCAGTCTAGGGCCAGTCTAGGGCCAGTCTAGGTCCATTCTAGGTCCAGTCTAGGGCCAGTCTAGGTCCAGTCTAGGTCCAGTCTTGGGCCAGTCTAGGGCCAGTCTAGGTCCAGTCAAGGGCCAGTCTAGGTCCAGTCTAGGGCCAGTCTGGGGCCAGTCTAGGGCCAGTCTAGGTCCAGGACAGTCTGGGGCCAGTAAAGGGCCAGTTTAGGTCCAGTCTAGGGCCAGTCTAGGGCCAGTCTAGGTCCATTCTAGGTCCAGTCTAGGGCCAGTCTAGGTCCATTCTAGGTCCAGTCTAGGGCCAGTCTAGGGCCAGTCTAGGTCCAGTCTCGGGCCAGTCTAGGTCCAGTCTAGGTCCAGTCTCGGGCCAGTCTAGGTCCAGGACAGTCTGGGGCCAGTGTAGGTCCAGTCTAGGGCCAGTCTAGGTCCATTCTAGGTCCAGTCTAGGGCCAGTCTAGGTCCAGTCTCGGGCCAGTCTAGGGCCAGTCTAGGTCCAGTCAAGGGCCAGTCTAGGTCCAGTCTGGGGCCAGTCTAGGGCCAGTCTAGGTCCAGGACAGTCTGGGGCCAGTCTAGGGCCAGTTTAGGTCCAGTCTAGGGCCAGTCTAGGTCCATTCTAGGTCCAGTCTAGGGCCAGTCTAGGGCCAGTCTAGGTCCAGTCTCGGGCCAGTCTAGGTCCAGTCTCGGGCCAGTCTAGGTCCAGGACAGTCTGGGGCCAGTCTAGGTCCAGTCTAGGTCCATTCTAGGTCCAGTCTAGGGCCAGTCTAGGTCCAGTCTAGGTCCAGTCTCGGGCCAGTCTAGGGCCAGTCTAGGTCCAGTCAAGAGCCAGTCTAGGTCCAGTCTTGGGCCAGTCTAGGGCCAGTCTAGGTCCAGGACAGTCTGGGGCCAGTCTAGGTCCAGTCAAGAGCCAGTCTAGGTCCAGTCTAGGGCCAGTCTAGGGCCAGTCTAGGTCCAGGACAGTCTGGGGCCAGTCTAGGGCCAGTTTAGGTCCAGGACAGTCTAGGTCCAGTCTAGGTCCAGTCTCGGGCCAGTCTAGGTCCAGTCTCGGGCCAGTCTAGGTCCAGTCTAGGTCCAGTCTCGGGCCAGTCTAGGTCCAGGACAGTCTGGGGCCAGTCTAGGTCCAGTCTAGGGCCAGTCTAGGTCCAGTCTAGGTCCAGTCTCGGGCCAGTCTAGGGCCAGTCTAGGTCCAGTCAAGAGCCAGTCTAGGTCCAGTCTAGGGCCAGTCTGGGGCCAGTCTAGGGCCAGTCTAGGTCCAGGACAGTCTGGGGCCAGTCTAGGGCCAGTTTAGGTCCAGGACAGTCTAGGTCCAGTGTAAGTCCAGTCTAGGGCCAGTTTAGGTCCAGTCTAGGTCCAGTCTAGGGCCAGGCAAGGAAATTTGGGGAAATTTTGAATGGCTACTACTGTATTGTCTAATTATGAAGCCATAAAGCATGAATTAATTTTCTGATCTCATGACTTCATCTCTGCAGCAGAGCAAAGCGTCAACAAGCTTGCAAATAGAAGGAAGTAGTGCTGAGTTAGCAGCGGTTGTTTACATTCTTCCTGGTAAAGTTACATCCAGCCGTGATCTGTTGTCTCCCCGCCGTCTGAAGGACATGTTGTCATCCAGCAGAAGCTCTTTGTTTATCTTTTCTGCTCAGTCCTCTTCGGTGCATAATGTCCCGTCTGTTCAGCCCTCTCTGTCGCACTCCAAGATGTAAAGCAGAGTACAGCAGCGGAAAGAGCTTTTGATCTCTCAGACGCTCAGCAGTCAAAACAATGATGGAGAACAATGAGGAGAAATTCTGTTAAAACACAACACTGCAACAAGCCCACCGTTCTGACCTGATTCTTGCTTTAAAGTGTCAGGACTTTTAATTTGGTAAAAATATTTATACAGAACCAAAGTATTTACACCCCTTAGGCAGTTTCTAATTTTATCACATTATAATCAACAACCTCAGTGTTTATTTGGGGGATTTTGTACAATAAACCTACACAGAATAACAATTGGATTTCTAGGATAGAGGATTGAACAGGAAAATCTGAATGGCTTGTTTTTGTATTCAGTATCTATTTGGCCAAATATAAAACCAGTGAAATCAAAAGAGAGACCATGTCTGAACAGAGTGAACAGATCATCCCGTGGGCCTCCTCCCGTCGGGACATGCAGAGGGAGGTTGGCCTGATGGGGGCATCAAACAGGTGTCTGAGCCTCCTCAGCTCACTCCTCTCAGTGTGGAGAATCAGAGGCTCTGCTTCCCTGCTTGATTTCTCCTCACCTGACCCTCATGCTGCCTCTAGAGATACATTCACACACAATTTGAACTGTGTTGCTGTTGTGAAGCATTTCCAGGTTATCTCTATGTAGGTGAATTTAGCGAGGCAAACTGTGCGGTTTTGGCGATTTGGGTGAAATGAAAAAACGGCCACACCTGCAAACTAACAGAAAAAAATGTGCATGGTTTGAAATATATTAACTTTTGTTTACATTTGCATTGAATGGTCCTATCAGGGCTAGATGTGGCTCTGACCAACGTGAAGGAGGCAGCAGAGAATGGCTTTTTAAAATCAAAATGGAAGACAAGCTTAAATTGGTGAATGCTCTTCAGATGTTTGTGGTTTTTAAAAGAGCTGTTTTAATTTAGCTCTAGAAGGACTGTTTCGTTGTCATAACTCCAGCGTACACATCGTATCCAGTTGGTGCCTTCTCTTCCCTGCTCTGCCACTTTGTCTGCATGGCAGGCTTCTATTAACCTCTCCACCATCTTCCTTCCATCTCTTTCAGTTAGCCTCTAAAGGCTAACCCTGGCCCAGCGTAGTCTGCTGTCTCGCTGGCGGAGTTCTCTAATGTATCGCTGTCGTCCTCTCAGCCTGCCATAGCCTCCCCACTGCCTTCAGCTCTCTGTCCGCCTGGTGGACTTATCCAATCTACTGCTCTGCCCCTTTGATCCTCCGCAGTTGGCCACCTGGTTCTGTTTCCCCATTGAGATTCTAGGATCTACCGCTATAGATCCCTACGACCGGCTTAACCCCACGCCGTGGCGCTGTTCCCCTCCGGGCTGTTCCCATCTCCTCTTGTTGTTTCCTAGCTCTAGGCGGGGGCATGGCTGGCCGTCTCGTTCCGGTTCTGGTCCCCTCTCCCCCCATGTTCTTCCACCTTCCCTCTTTTGTCTGGGTGAAATTATTCATCATCCAGTCATAGCTCCTTGAATGGGGGGATGTATTCTCCATCTTCCTCCAGATGAGATGGTCAAACTAGGCAAATAGTTTTTGCTGGTTATGCAAAATTCAAAGTGAGAAAAAGCAGGTGAAACTGAATTTTCACTAGTCTTGCCTCATTTTGACCTCATCTAAAGGGAGTTCCCTTCCACTCTGTGGAGGAAGCCCATTGCAGCTACTTGAATCCACAGCTAATTATTTTGGTCATTACCTGGTTTCCATCACCATAGATGAAGGTGAAACAGACCGACTGGTAAATGACTGCAATAAAAGTTGGATCTTCTGAGGAGGATGCCTGCATGTACAGTATAAGTCCTAATTTTCATTAGTTTTTTTTTTTGTAAAATAATGTAATTTTCCTTGGACACATTTATGTTTTTATTTGACAATTCAAATACGGTAAAATGTGTTATTTGTAAAGTCTCTATAGACCGATACACACTTGTCATCTCGAAGCATTTTACAGAGACAGTTCAATCACATCTTACAGTCAGAACCAGCTGATAGCATCAAGTCATTGGCTTTGAATGAGCCTGTGGTGGCTGCAGATATTCACTCGCATTGGATTGTTGAGACAAAAGCAATCCCTCACACCAAGCAGTCATGCAGTGAGAGTGGAGAGGAAAAGCTCGATTTTAACAGGAAGAAACCTCCAGCACAAGGGCTCATTGTGAGCAGGCTTCTGTCGAGGCTGAATGTGGTTTTAAAGCACACAGACGCACTGATCTTTAAACAATTTCTATGTTACCAAAGGCCACAGTAAAGAAGCTCTATAGGTCTAGAAAGAAATGGGTACGTTTACTATGAGTCAGTTTTTATGCCTCAATGGATGAACAAGAGCACATCCAGTTAGTCACAGCAAAAGCCTGGTCCATGGCACTGTCTAGGAGAGAAATGGAGCTAAACTCTGAAAAACAGGCCCAACTCTGTCATCTAAATTCAACAGTGTTGATCACAGAAGCCTATCTGGAGTCAGAGACCAGATGAAGCTACCATGATGAGAAAAAGCAGAGAGAGCAGAACGTCAGAGATTGAACTAACAGATTCTGCAGAGGAGGAGAATAGAGAATGATGAAATAGGGGTCCCTATGTCCTCCAGCAGTCTAAGCCTATAGCAGCAGAACTATAGAGATAGATCAGGATAACCTGAGCCACTCAAACTAGAAGCTTTATCAAAAAGGAAAGTTTTAAGCCTAGCCTTAAAAGTAGAACTGGTAGTTGGTTCCACAGGAGAGGAGCCTGATAACTAAAAGATCTGCCTCCCATTCTATTTTTAGAAACTCTAGGAACCACTAGTGTCATGACACTGCACTTTTGGTTCTTTTTTTAGTTTTCAGTTATACGTTGATTCATGTCTTTCTGTGTTTTCTAGTTTATTGATGTAATTTCTATTTTGTGTTATTCTAGTTCTTTGGTGTTATTTGTCCTCTGCTGCCCTCTTGTGTCAGTCTCTTTTTTTTTCATAGCTCCCTTCTAGAGTCCACTGTCCACAACTGCTCCCAATCTGCTGATTAGCCTGGCCTTTGTTCAGTCTCAGTTCTCAGATTTTCCGTGAAAAGAATCACAGGTGTAAAAGAATACAGAGTCACTGTTTGCTGTTATGAATCAGTTTTTTTTGGTAGGATTGGATAACCAGAAAGAACAGTAGAAAACATTGGTTAATTAAGGGTGAGCTAGATAAAAGCCTTACTTACCACGTAATGAGCCTAATTTTTTCTTTACTATGTATTTCATTTACTTTTGCTTTTTCTCCGCATTTCAGACCGAGTTCCGCTCTTGTAAGCAACATAAGCCTCCCTTCACCAACATAATTTTTTTGCATGCATAATTATTTGCATAATAAACACTTAGGAATGAGTTATAAACTCCCTACAGATTGAAAGATAAACTATTTATGCATCTAGGGGAGCATTATTTTAAACTAGTACTGACAAATATTATTATTTTGAAAAAGTCATTCAAAAAGGATTCCTTAAAACAAATAATGTTTACTACTTGAAATACTTTGTAGCGTTTCTGTTCTAGTCACTGCTTTGACCTCTGAACAACAAAAACATTTGAACCCAAACTATTTAAAAAACTTACTTTTTAACAAAAATGTATTTATAAAACCAAGTTTTGAGCTCAAACATGAGACGTTGTGCTTCCAAAGACATTTATGTTTTCTAATATCTAAACAATTATAGGATCACACATATGTTATTGTTTTATTAAACAATTTCACACATTTGATCTCCCTGAGTTTTTAGGGCTTTCTAAAAAAATATTTTCAAAGTATTAAGATTGATTTGAAATAAATTATAATCCCACTGTAGAAAAAATAATGAAGCATTTGTTCTTAGTTTGAAGGAGGAACAAAGTGTTTATTCTGATGCCACCAGGAGAGTTTAATAAAAGCTCAGAGATGTAAGGTGAGTGGAATCAAACTGAGAGGAATAGTGCCTCCTACAGGCCACAGGCTGTACTACATGCATGAGGGTTAAATCATGTTTTGCTTTTCACAGAGTAAAACAACCTGCAACTTCACTTTCCTTTTGCTTCTATATATATATATATATATATATATATATATATATATATATATATATATATATATATATATATATATATATATATATATATATATATATATATATATATATATATATATATATATATATATATATATATATATATATATATATATATATATATATATATATATACATAATCTGTTCCTGTGTGCTCTGAGTCTGAGGTAAACAGGATAGTATTTGTTTCTGCATAAATACACATTTCAAATGATCCAGACCCAAAGTGTGCAGCAGCAGCAGCATTCGGAGGTTCTGGTTCACTTTCCTGAAGATTTTTTCTCATGTACCTCACAAAAAATAGGAAACATTTTAACAAAAAGACAAATGGTTGATTGATTTAATTTTTGGACACAAGTGAGGAAAGAAAAATATATTAACAAAGAAAATACATAAAATTTTAAGTTAGATGCTTTTTGAACATATTGTGTCGTTTTAATTTCAAACAGATTTGTTGTTATTCTTTTCCTGAACACCTTTTAGTTTGATGTTTTTCAATTTACAAATAACTTCTCACTGTAGTTTAATGGTGCTTTAAGTGATAAAATAGTGGTGCTCTGGTTTTAACATCTAAAAACTCAGAAATGCTTAACAAGCCTTATTTGTCCGTCACACTTTAAATATATTTAGATGCCTTAAGAAGCGGACGAGTAGATAAACAAGGCTGTTCTATGAAGGACTCAGAAGTTTAAAAACAAAACTTTAATGAAGAAAAATCATTAAATTAGAGGGAAAGTTTCTTCCATTCGTTTGCAACAAAGCACTTTTTTTAAAATGGCAATTTGAAAAAGGAAATCCAGATATAAATAATTGAAATACTTCTAAATAGTTCTTAATCAAAACATGTTTGGAGAAAAAGATTGATGTTTTCTCAGATTTTATTTTTTCAATTTTTATTTTCTTATTTAACTTTTTCAAATTCCTGTTTTTCACATTTAGTTTTCCATTTTTTTCATTATTTTCATATGCAAAGCTTTTCCATGGAATGTGAATAGAATGTGATATCTAAAACAAAATTTTAAATTAATGCACATCTAATCATTTTTAAAGGGACATTTGAAAAAAAATATGGAAAAAATGAAATTATTTTAAGAAAAAAAATTAGAAAACAGCAAATCCTTTAAAACAACTTATACTCTGAGAGAAATTTGAAAGAATAACATATGAAAAAATAGATAATCATAAATAAATATAACAAAGAAAACAGCAAAATTTCTGTTGAAACCTTGTTTTGTTTTGTTTTAGTGTTTTTTAAGGCTAATTTCGGGATTTCTTTTTTGATTTTCATTTACAAAACATATTTCAGCAATTATAGAAAACATAATAATAAGAAACAATATTGAGCATCTCAGTGCGGCACATTTAAACCGACCAACGGCTGCTCAGAAAAGCTAACGAGTCCACGCTAACGCTGGGCTGCAGGTAGAGATTTAAAGCTGTGATTTGCAGAGTCCATCCAGCTGACAGATTTATTGCTGCATTTTCCAAATGTTTGGCCTTTGTTCAGAAAAGGGTTCGGTAGAAATCTGTTCTGGAAAAGCAGCCAGAAGAATCCCCTCTTCCATTTATGTGAGCGGCGCACAAACGCCTGCAGCAGACGTGTGAAAAGCCAAGGGGGCCTGAAGACGGCCGCCTCTTTATTACAAAAAACAAAAAAACAAAAACAGAAACTTATAACTATGTAGAGGAAGGAAATAAACATTTTTATTAAAACAATTCAACGTTTTGGATAAAAATGCAAACCCCCCCCAAAAAAATGATCATCTTTATTTTATTGTTCATGTGGGACACAAACAATTAATCGGATTAATCAATTATTGAAATAATCGTCAACTAGTTTAGTAATCGATTAATTGTTAACTGGAGTGTAGAGACTCTAAAACAGGCCTTTAGCTGACAGAGCGACCCACTGAGAGCAGGAATTATACCAAGACTGTTAAAACAAATACATAAATAGGAATTCCTGAACTAAAGTTTTGTTTTAGAAACATTTTGAGGCTAAAAATCAGGTGTTTTCTGTAACTTTCAGGAAACTTCTGCAGCTCCTGACAGCTAGAAAGATCTTCATTTGTCTGGGAGACACTTTAAAGCCCGATCCAAGAATAAAACAAAACAGAAAATAACTTTTTTTTGGTTTGAAGTCCTTATTTGGCCTTTTAAGAAAATATGTAAAAAGAAAAAACAGAAATACATTTTTGATATTAATAATTTATCACTATGCGATAAGTCAAGATTATTTTTTGTGTATTCTTCTGCCCTCTGTTATCAGGTATATCTGATTGTGCACAATAGGATTCTGAGCAAAGTTTTTACCATTAAATTATGCAAAAGGTGTCAGACGCAAAACATTTCAGAAACCGTATGTATCAAATACGATACATTTGCCATTATAGGGTTAAAATTATTTCAAAAGAAAAATTTTCTTTTCTAAATTTTTTTTTGGTATTTTTTTATTTCTTATCACTTTTGTCAGATTTGTCTATTTGAATTTAAACTTTGTAAACTTTCAAGCACAACCGTCTATAGGTCTGAGGTATATATAAATGATAGTATGAAACACATATGAATTTCTAATAATATGCAACATGAAAGAGGCAGATGTAACATTTTAAGGCTGAAAAAATTAATTGATTATTGAAATAATCATCATTTAATTTAGAAATCAATTAATCGTAAACTGGAGTATAAAGACTCTAAAATGCATGTTTAGCAACTTAGAGCAGGAATTATACCAGGATTATTAAAAAGTAAATATTTTGATTTAGTAAAAATTCTCCTTTGAGGAACCTTTGTCTATCTGATTATTAATCGATTCATTGAAAACTTAAGCGACAGATTAACTGATTAGTTAGTTGCAGGCCTACGTTCATGGTAATTTGTTGTTGCTACTGATTCAATATTCATTAGTAAAATTGCAGGAAACCATCAGGATTTACTTTTTTTTTGTCTTTTGTGCACAAACAAGATATCATGTATTTGGTTCTGCTTTGTTCTCAACAAAGACAGTTAAAAATGTTAGAGGGCCACATTTGGCGTCAGAGGGTTTTATTAGAAACCGTTCATAACAGAGGAATTGGATTTTTTTCAACTAAAGTATTTAAAGTAGGACATTAATGTTCAGTAAAAATGATGCATTAAAGATACATTTATATTAGGGCTCTGTGCGCACATCAACAAGGGGTCAAGGTAGTGCTGTCAGAGGATAATAGTTGTGCTGAATGCCACCTCTGCTTGGTTTGTCTATAAAGTCACATAAAGTGTTTTTTTAGACTGAGATTATCTGTTGTTTCCATTCCCTTCCTCCAGAGAATCCTGCATTTTTTTGTGTGTTTTTTTTCTTGTTTTTTGGGGGGGGTGAGGCAGATGGAGCGATCCACCTGGATTGTAGCGCACTTGCAGGCTGTGGTGTGTTTGTGTTGCATTACGCATGGAAGCTCTCACAACACCACTGGCTCCAGTGGGCTTAGGCCCCCAGGATTTAGGCACGCAACCACCAGAGGCCAGAGACGGAAAGAGGAGAGCTGGAGGGAAGCCCAGATGAGATGGGAGATCCACCGTGTGTGTGTGTGTGTGTGTCTCTCATGGGTTTCCTCCCCCCATAGAGATGATTTCTGCAAACTTCATATCTTGGAAACAAAGAGAACGCAGCAGTCCACTCACCCCAGGCCTATACTGAACTTTTCCCATGCAAGAATACACACACACCAGCATATCCTGAAAATTACCTGAATGCTGGCTTATCCCATGTTTATGAGATGGTTCCAAGGTTAATGTCAGGTCGGGGCGATGGTGCTCACCCCCTTCGTGTCCTTGGTGGTGCTCCCTGTCAGAAAAAGGGCTTCCTAAAGATATCTCCGTGCCCTGGGCGGCGTGGCAGAACAAAAAGGCATCTAAACCGTACATATGGCTTTGATGAAAGCCATGAAACGACGCTGGAGCGAATCAGAGCAGAAACAGCCTGGGACTGGCCTGTGTCCACAGTGGACAGGGAGAGAGAGACACCGCGGGGTCCAGAGTTCCTCCCCAAACAGTTTACCATTTCTCCAAATCCATTTCCAGAATGATCACAACGCGGCTTATTAATGAGTTCTAGTGATTGAAACTCCTCATATTTAATTACAGTGTTTTATAAGGCAGTTACAGAAGGAGCATTTGTCATGGATGTAATGAGACAATAGCCTGAGGCTGGGTCCATTAACTGCGTCCATTAGATTCATTTCCACTTAGCATGCATCACATCTGCTGTGTGTGAGTTCAGACAGAAACCTGCAGTCAGGCTGGGATTGTTGAGCTCTGGAGGTTCTAGTTCTATAAACCTAGACTTGCACAGCTGCAGTCAGATGTTTAACACTTCATCCTGATCAGATCAGTTTATCACCACCTTCATAAAAGGATGGGGGGTATTAAGTGTGGACTGCTGGGCCACTGATTGGACCGGACCTCAGGAGAGACCATGAGCCGCCCGTCCTCAGCCAGAGGGGGGGGGGGCCGGGAGTCTCCCTGATATAGTTTTCCACGGATGCCCACGAGTCGCATAAATTATCCCAGATTTTAGACTATCCCAAATGGTGTTTTTTTTTTATGCGAGCGAGAGCATATAGGCAATACAATAATTCATGCACCTTGTGCGGATTAGAACTGCTGTGATTGTGCAGAAGAAGAAAGAGCGGGGTGTGGGGAGGAGGTTGCTTGTGAAAGCTGTGCAGCGTATCTTTCCAAAGCGATATTCTGGATGCTCGATGCTGTGGTTGGTTATTTCTTCTGTTCTGTCTTTGAATCGATGGTTTTAAATGTAAGGTCCCTGCATTCAGTTCATTAGGATTAGTCAGTTCGGAGCGGCACATCCCCCTTTAAAGGGTTATTAAGGTCTGTGGTAAAAACTGGTAGTTAATTGGCTTCTCTATATTGTCTTTAGGTGTGAGTGTGTGTGTGAATGGTTGTGTGTCTTAGTGTGTCTCTGTGTTGCCAGACTGTCCAGGGTGACCCCCCCTCTTGCCTATAGACTGCTGGAGATAAGCACCGTCCCCACCGTGATCCTTGCAGGACTAAGCAGGAGAGAGAAGATGGACGCTCTATTTTCCTTACACATGATAATCCATTCTCCCTGCTTTTTTAAACCTCTGGAGTTTAACCTCTTTAAATGTATTTATTTTTCATAGGCAGACAGCAAATTACAAGAACATTTCTACTTCTTGATCCAAGACGAGTGAATTTAGAAACGTTTTGCAAAGATTTTCTTTAGATAGAAACATTAAACAAATCTATCTATGATTTGATTCCATTTTCTCTGTAAAGTGGCTTGAAATGACACTCTATATCAAATGACAATAATTGGACTTAAGTGAAGTCAATAAAAAAGGGATTAAAGTATTCCTTTATTATATATTTGGTGTCTTAATATTTTTGGAAAACAAGCTGGTCTAGATGTTCACTTTAGTCCCAAAGTACAAAAGGTGTTTGTTTTTATTCAGTGCACTCTGGGAATTTTGATTTAAAATCCTGCAGAATGCTTTGCAAGGAGCTGTTGTGGTTTTGGCGCTCTGCGACAGTGAGGTCAGCGTGGAGGGAAGAGGCGAGCCGATGTGGCTGAGATGTGGTGGAGTGGCAGAGAACAAGGTTATCACAGTGATGAGTGGTTCATGCCGACTCTGTCTGGAGGAGAAGAGAAAAAGAAGAACATCAAAGACAGAAAGAAACAAAGGGAGGAGATTATCTGAATGGCAGGGAGGTGGCAATGAGAGGAGCTTTATAGTGTTCACCAAAAGAATTAAACACTAAAGCAAAAGTTTAGCGTAAATCAGTGTAATCATGGTTTTATTGTCCATTTAACACTTTTAAATGAAAAGTTGTGAAAACTGTGTGACAGACAAGATGAGCTCTTCAGGCTGGTTTTGTGCCATGACTTGATTTAAATGGACAAACAGGGATTTATGGAGGTATGTGTGGCCTTGCAAACTCAGAGCTTCAAAGTCATAAAACAAGTCACAGAACATTTAAGGAGGTCCACATCTAGCTGTGAGAAATATGGCCCAACAGTCAATCGTCCTTCTTTGAACAATGTGCCTGTTGATTTATAACTTTGTGCTTTTAAGGCCCTGTGGAACTCATTTTGCAAAACGCCAAACACGCTGGATGTCAGCTGTAGTTGTTGTGAAATAGCCTCACTTATGCTTAAAAATTATGAAACGATAAAACAAGGCAAGGCATGAGTCCAGACAAGGCAAGCATTCCTAAAGAGGCCTCAGTCAGGGGACTAGGGCATCGCCCCACCCACCCAATGACCTTGATTAAGACATAAACAAAAGGTTTTAATTAAATTATACAATTAAAATCGTTGAAAATATACTGATATATATTTTTTAGTTGTGCAAGATAAATATTTCATCTTTGATGACGAGTAAAGCTGTTTTGGTTTGTTTTTCGTAGGATTGGTGACGTATTTCTGCCCTAGAACGCAAAAATCTTTGCACATTGACTCGTTAAAAGTTGTCCATGCACAGTAGCTCCTCTGCAAAATAGAAGTATAGGAGGACTCTGGGCGCAGCTAAGCTACTCCCAGAGGTGACAGGAAGTGACATCACAGTCACAGTGCAGTTGATTGACAGGCAGAGTCGCGGGAGGGAAGTAAAGTTAGCGAGAGAAGCTGGAGGTGAAACAGTTTGAACCTGATCAGCCGAACATTGAAATGAATCATCAGTCCAAAGACAGATGGAGATGGTTAACTTTTTCCAGGACCTGGTTTAGCTCCAAGGCTAGGCTAACTGCAAGCAGCGAGGCTAACTGCATGTAACCGCATGCAGTGAGGCTAACCGCATGCAGCGAGGCTAACTGCGTGTAGCTAGGCTAACTGCATGCATCGAGGCTAACTGCAAGCAGCGAGGCTAACTGCATGCAACCGCATGCAGTAAGGCTAACCGCATGCAGCGAGGCTAACTGCATGTAGCTAGGCTAACCGCATGCAATGAGGCTAGGGTGACCAGACGTCCCCGATTTCCGGGGACTGTCCCCGTTTTGGACCACCTGTCCCCGGCTAAAGCTGTCCCCGGAAATGTCCCCGATTTTACCGAGGCGAAAAATGTTGCGTGTAGACTGTTATTACAGTAGAGCTGTTGCGCGCAAAAATAGGTATTACGGTAGCTGGTTGCGCTGCTGATAACATAAAGATAAGGAACAGAGTGCATCACTAGAAGGGCGGTAATGATCCTTTTGGATGTCAGCTGCCATTAAAAGACAAAGAGGAAGAAGAGCGCATCACTTTTAAAACAGAAGAAGAAGAGGAAGTTCGTTTTTTACAACCTGTGGCAACTGATGGGGAGCTACGCTGAGTGATGGTGAGTGTGTTAATCAATTTATTTTATTCTGATCGGGCTGATCTTGTGATAAATGTTTGGTTTGTGTCCAGGTTAAAACAATAATAAAAAGTAAGACAAGACCACGAGTTGAGCATGAGTAAAAGACGCTGGGTTAAAATGTAGCAAAATGATTGAAAACTCCTTGTAAGGCGCTAATCTGGTACGCTGGTTCTCCAGGGATCAACAAGGGTTTGTATAAAGATGTTTTAGAATGGATAGGTGACCTTTAGTTTATATTTCAGATAGTTATTATAAGTAGAGTTATTTCAATTTGTTTTGATGATTTATGGTTGTGATTTATGAGCATAGACTTCCAGTTTTTGGTGTGCTTTTTTACTGCTCAGTTTGGATATATATGAAAGTTCCTTGTGAAAAAATAGGAGTCAGTAACAGGAGAACTGAATAAGACAAGATCTACATGATCTGAGAATGATGGAGGAAGAGATAACCACCTGTTTAATGTTCATTTATTATGTGGTTTTTGCTTGTAGCTCCTAATATTGTGGTAATTAGCATTTTTAGTATTTAGACGAGATATTAATAATAATAAGTATTCATGTTGCACATCCTAATTTTTTTGGAGGTGATTTTGATTATATAATGTCTCTGTTTTAGAATAATGTAAGATTGATGCTGGAGGAGTGAGGAAGAAGATAGAAAGACAGAAAGGAGATTGAATGAGAGAGGAGGAAACTAGGAACTCTGATAGAAAAAACGGTTGACAAGAAGGGAGAAAAATTTACTTTGAGGAGTAAAGCAGAGAGCAGGAAACATAAGAGGAAGCCTTAATGCACAATACAGAAGCTGTGAAAAGAAGGAAATTATATATGTATATGTTATTGCTGTTTATAAATATGGACTATTCTTGGATTATATACATTGTGTTGATGTTAAGCCTATTCTGCTGTTCAATGGTTAAACTTGTTTAAGACATTTAAAAAGGTTATTTTGCTTTTTACTTGCTATGTCTTCTCTTATATTATTTTACCCAAATTACCAGGGCCACTGCCTCAGACCCCGTTTCTGTTTCAAACATTTAAAATGTATAATATGTATTAATAAAGTTCAAGTGATAAAGCGTTGACATGATTTGAGTGATAAACTAACATATTGAGTGATGTAGTGTGCAAAGTATGTTGTGGAACACAGAGTGGCTGTATACTCAGGTTAGTAGGAAAAATGAACCTGCTACTTTGAGACACACAGGCCCCTGATGGGGAACCAACTACCAGTTTTAGTCTGTGAGGCAGACACCCTGTCTACTTTTAAGGCTAGGCTTAAAACTTTCCTTTTTGATAAAGCTTCTAGTTAGAGTGGCTCAGGTTATCCTGATCTATCTCTATAGTTCTGCTGCTATAGGCTTAGACTGCTGGAGGACATAGGGACCCCTTTTTCATCATTCTGCTTCATTCTCTCTCTGTTCTCCCACTCTGCAGAATCTGTTAGTTCAATCTATAACCTTCTGCTCTCTCTGCTTTTTCTCAGAGTAGCTTTGCCTCGTCTGTTCCTGTTTGGCTGTGACTCCATCCTGGAAAGAAACATCAGCTGTGCTGCTGCCATCAACACCCTTGTTTATAGATGTTGGAGATCGGCCTGTTTTCCAGTGTAGTCCTGTTTCTCTGACTGTGACTAACTGGATGTGCTCTCTTCGTCCTCTGGCATGGGAGCTGGTTCGGAGCTCGTCTGCCTGGCTGTGTGTTTCCTGGACGGGGCCGCCTTTTACAGCTGCTTTTTGTATCTCTGCTTCTGTCTCCTTGAACCCCAGTGGGCCTCGGCAGATGGCCGCTCACACTGAGCCTGGTTCTGCTGGAGGTTTCTTCCTGTTCAAAGGGAGTTTTTCCTCTCCACTGTCGCTACAAGCATGCTTAGTGTGAGGGATTGCTGAAGAGTCAATGAGTCGATGCAATCAACTGGTTTTCCTTAGATAGAAAACTTTGTATCGATTTGACTGTATGATCTGGTTGAACTGTAAAGGGCCTTGAGATGACATGTGTTGTGAATTTGGCGCTATATAAATAAACGAAATTGAATTGATCTGGCTAGGTGACAGTAAGAAACATATATGAACCTTTACCTGCAGGCTTGACTACTACTTGTTTTTTTTATGTTAATCAAGAAAAAAAATATTTCTTATAGGTATGTACAGTAGATGTAAACAGAATAAGTATTTGTTGCACTTTTTTGAAGAGGTGGGGAAACTCTGTCTCAACAGACAGCCACAGGCATAGAATAAATGTTTGTATTTACTTTTCTAAATTTCTTTTCCTCATGTCACTCTCCCCTTAGGAGGCGGCAGAGCTCATTGGGCCCCCAAAATTGGAAAGCCCTGCTAATGACCCTTGACCCCTCCGCTCCCACCCCCACCACTTTGCCCCAACCCAGAGACACAGTTCTAGTTTTCTACTAATAACACTATTCATGTTATTAATCTTAGGATATACTAAACGTTTGGAAAGGCACATTCCTGGCTTTTACACTTGATTTTTGTTGTTTAAATATTAATAAATATGTAAAAATATATGAAACCATTACTGTCCCCGTTTCCTAATTTCATCTCGATAAGATGTATTGATTTTTATCCACGAGCAAGAAATGTCCCCAGATTTGATTTCAGAAATCTGGTCACCTTAAGTGAGGCTAACCGTATGCAGCAAGGCTAACTGCGTGTAGCTAGGCTAACCGCATGCAGCTAGGGTAACTGCATGCAGCGAGGCTAACTGCGTGCAGCTAGGCTAACCGCATGCAGCTAGGCCAACTGCATACAGCTAGGCCAACTGCGTGCAGCGAGGCTAACTGCGTGCAGCGAGGCTAGGCTTTATTCTGCTTTCCCTGCCTCCTTTTCAAAGGTCAGGATCCGAGCCAGCTTGGATAAAGACAGCTAGGACTGATTTAAAGCACTTTGTAAAAAAGGCAAAGAAGACTTAACAATCTGGGATTCACATGAATAACAATAGAATATAGTCTATTTTTTCTAGATGTTTGTTCATTTGCATATAAAGCTGACTAATAGCTACTCCATCATTACAGTGTCTGCCTCTACAGTGCAGATATTTTTATATCTAAGGGAAACATATTCCAGGACATTAAAACTTTTTACTTAATACACTCTTTTTATATTGTCTATCATATTTTTATCTTTAATGGCACATTGCTTTAACTCTTTGTACTCTATATAAACTACTGGAACCAGAATTTCCCTGAAGGACTAAGCCCAAGGGATAAATAAAGTTGAGTCTAAGTCTATTAAACTGGTACATTATTTTTTTAGGTTTCTGACACAGTATTGGACCATGCAAAACACAGATTTACCTTCAAAGCCTCAGAAGGGCAGGATTTATGGACAAAAAGTAAACCTAATGATGTTTTGTTTTTATAAAGTGCTTTTATGTTTTTTATTGTTGGCATTCATATAAATATTTGATAACTTTGAATTGTAATAACTTAGTATACTTGTGACGTTTGACCACATGTTCAGAAAGGTCCAAACAGACAGCAGCAAACCATTTGAAAACAAACCATGCAAAGAGCAGTGCTGCTAACTTAGCGCTTTAGTCGCTATATTTAGCCACTTTTCAGACCCCTCTAGCACTTTGATTTCTAAAAAGCTCCTAGCGCCAAATCTAGAGACTTTTTTCTGCTACTGGAGACTTTGGAGACAACATCTAAAAGCAGCGAACTCTGCTCTCCAGAGCGAGTAGATTGGTAACCCCGCCTCCTGCTCTCCTCTATCTTGTCTGCTGTCATGATTCATGCAGCTATTATTTCATCCAAATGAAAAATGGAGAACAGAGAAGCAGATCATGGCTTGTCTACAGTGAAAAGAGGGACTGGGTTATTTACTTTGGCCTTTTTGGAAACACAGGAAGGAGCAATCAGCTAAGTGAGCTTAGTGCTTGGAAAAAATCTTTCATTCCTTTAGAGACAGCATGAAAAGTCAGCTGAGTACAAAACAGAGAGGAAAACAAGAAGAAAAGGGACAAGAAGAGAGGGACACAACCTAGAACAGATAATGGATGTCTATTCTATTAACATTTCTCTATCTGTAGAATGGGGCTGTTTATGTGTTGTCTGCTCAATTCAGAGGGGCCCCCTGCCTGTCTTTGCCTAGGGCCCAAGATTTCCTAAATCCGTCCCTGGTCTGAACAGTCAGTCAACTGAGTTCACTATAAAGTGCACTATATAGTCCGTGCTCTAAATAGTGATTACGCCTCTGCTTAATATTTATTTCCAAAACTCAGTTATAGTTTGAATGGACTGTGTAAAAGTTGGACCGGACCTTTATAAACACCCAAACCTCACAGAGGTTTGGGTGTTTATAAAGACACAATATCATCAAAGATTGATTCAGCAGCCTTGTGTATTTTATCTTAATTATATAAATTTTTTCTTTCAAAGTAGCTGTTTTCATCTCCATCTGGTGTTTAAGCTAAGATCTTTATAAGCTACTCTGTTTTTAACATTTGATAGTGCTTTTGACTCCCTGTTCAAAACACTGTGAACCATCAGAGCAGCAGTTTAAAGAGTGTGAGTGCGTTTACTGCTAACCAGGCCGTCTGAAGTGGGCTCTTTAAAGACGCAGGTGTTTATCTTGGTAAAATGACTCTTTGTGCAGGATTGGTTATACTCCTTTGAAAAACAGCCTTTAGACTCAACACGCATAAAATGTTGAGCATGGAGCTGTGCAGACACTACATAATCAGAGAGTTATGAGAAAGCTTATTGCTGTGAGATGCAGCTGGGACTTGAGATACGGGTCTGAGGTGGAGGTGGGAGGATCAGGTTATTCTGACCACGGCCATTTTCTCACACATCTTCTTCTGTTGTGCATGTGTGTCCGTTAGCAGGATATCTGACCTGTCTGGCCTTGAGGCGGTGGGGCTGATAAGTCACTTTACTTCCCCTCAGCCTGACATCCGTCCAAAACATTCCCATATGACCCTATTCACCCTAATATGGATGTATATATATATATATATATATATATATATATATATATATATATATATATATATATATATATATATATATATATATATATATATATATGTATGTGTTTCTACTTACAGATCTTGTGTGTTTCTCCCCCCTCCACATGGTATACTGCATTCTTTCATGCTCTATCAGCACCACAAGGTCAGTTTGGTTTGCCAGCACCTGTTTGCCAGTCTGGATGTTGACGTCAGGATCTGATCTATTATTCTCCATCCCTCATTGACTGGATGACCTTCAGCCCATAGCCGTTCATTAAATCAGCTGCCAGTAAAATCATTTAAATTTTATAAAGTGATAATAAATTAAAATGATTAAAAAAGGAAATCATTATATATATATATATAAATATGTATTATATATATATATATATATAATACATATTTATATATATATATATATATAAAATACATATTTGTATATTAATAAATAAAACAACTGAAGAAGCATGTTCCTGAACTAAAATTTTGTTTTAGAAACATTTTGAGGCTGAAAATCCCTGAAATCAGGTTTTTTCTGTAACTTTCAGGAAACGTTCGCAGCTCCTGACAGCTATAAATATCTTCATTTGTCTGGGAGACACACTTTGTTTTTTAGAATAAAAAAAAAAAAAAATCTTCAAATAAATCAATATTTTATTTTCTAAATTTGTGTTTTTTTTATTTCTTATTACTTTGGTCAGATTTGTGTTATTTGAATTTATCATTTTCTTTAATGGGAGTACGGGTTAGTAAACTTTGAAGCACTACTGTATATAGATCTGACGTATATATAAACTATAGTGTGAAATACATAAATGTAAATTTCTAATAATATAAATTAAAGCAACATGAAAGCGGCAGTAAAACAGACATATATATGTATCTATTCAGAACTACTGAAGTGGAAATGTTTTAGTTTCACCTGGTTTGATTTCATAAAAAAAAATTCATTAAGGAACCTTTTGCTATGTGATTAATAATTATTATATTGAATAATAATCGACAGATTAATCAATTGCAAAATAATTGTTAGTTGCAGCCCTAAATTATTTATTAATTGATTTCTTTATGTGCTAAATTTTTCGATATTAAACGTCACTGCTACAACTTCTGGAACAAAGTGATGAAGAATTCATCACTTTTTTTCATCAATTTTTTATTTTTTTGGTTAGGTTCACAAGACAGTTCTTATAATTATTGCGATGTGATCCCTGAGATAAACGGAGGGCCAAAACAAAATAAAATAACGAAATAATTAAATGTAATCAAAAACGCATTTATTTGAAAAGAAATATAATTACGTCAATCTACATGTTTAAATATTGCGTTACATAGTAATTACTAAAACTAATGTTAAATCCTTCTACAGGACAAAACAGATTATTTAAACTCTTTTTTTTAACGATTCAATATATTTAATGTATGGGAAAATGTCCTCATGTAACAAAATAATTGAATTTGCTGCCGGTCCCTAAATGCCAGCACTCCCAGGGGTGGGCCACTAACGGTTCTACTAAATGACATCACATCTCCTGCTAAACCAGTAGCAAAACTCAGATGCAATAATACCTTTTTAACCAGAGGAGGGCGCCAACAGATCCTTTTAAACAGAAGAAGGATTTCAACCACGGTGCAATAAATGCCAGGGACACGTAGATGGCACTATAACTCGTGTTTTACGCAGGGCAGAGCTAGATGGGGGGCCAGGGGTGGCCATGGCCAATCATTGGCCAACTCTGTGGCCACTTTTACCATATTCCCCTCTAATACAGACTGTGGCAGCAGTAATACTCTGAAGTGGAATGTTTTAACTTATTTAACGTTTAATTTTTTTAAATTTCACCAATTATTTGACAACAAAAACTCTGTGGTTAATGATGCACATTGATATACTAACATTAAAGATGATAAATACAGAATTCATGCTCTTTTCAGAGCATCACATGATGTCTGTGCAAATCATCTAAGAGTCTTCAGATTAATAACTACTTTAATAATAAGTAACATTTAATTTTGATTTAATGCAGAATGATTATTGATAGAGTAGGTAAGTAATGACAATGAATAAGATGTTCGCCCCAGAACTAAAACCTGAAAGAATTTTATCCAATAGACCTTTAATTTAGACGCCATGGATGTTTAAATATATGCATCTATTTGTTAGCAAAGGCTGTAGGAAAGTATAGATAGTCTTTATTTAGAAAATATGAATGTTTTGCTCGTTCATTTTCCTGTTGGAACAGTATAGATTAACCCTGAGGTTCTGGCGCTGATCCGCTTTCTGCCCCCCCTCAGTGTACATTGGTTAACGCCTGGACACAATTATTAAAATTTTCTGGCTAAGTCTCTGGTTTTACGCCATACTTACCACAAATATAAATGTGAGGTTTTAGCCTCAGGGAGGGATTGATATTCTAAGGTGAATGGGAGGCATCTCCATCAGTTCTTAAATGTTGTGAACACACTGATCCATTGCACCTTTTCTACTAGGACCTATTTTTGGATTCAAATAACAAATTAATTTTAAGCACTAATGAAATCGATTTTTCCACGCTGTGTTTTTAGGTACCTGGCCAAGCTGTCATCTGTGGGGAGCATCAGGGATGAGGAGACATGTGAAAGGTTACGAGGCCTCATCCAAAGACAGGTAAGCTACACGCTACAGCTACGTCATACATGCGCCGCTTCGTTTTTAAAAGATAAAATATAAAAAATCTAACGGCGGATGTCTGGGGGACAGTGATTGGCCTCCATGTTCTGAATGCTGGCGTACCATAAAGAATAAATGATGAACAGTTTAGTTTGTGCCTTCAAGTCGTTGCCCATAGGAAGACGTTACTTGGATATAACCTAACGGAATATCTTCAGAACGGCTCCAAATGACACTAAACTCATATGGGTGAGTAAAACATGATGGAATAACGAAAAATCAAGGGACCAATGGAAAAAAGTGGCGTTTACCTTTAAGGATTTAAGAATTGCAAACAGTAGTTTTTTCTTTCTTTTTTTTCTGATGCTTTAAAATCAAAACAGTAATACCTTTAAAAACACCAGCTTGAAAGAACAACGCAGTATTGTTCATTTTAGCAGGCATTTTTAAATTTAGTTTTAGTCCAGTTTCAGTATCGCTTGTTAGTTTTTATCACATTTATTCGACATCATCACATTTTTATGTAGTCTAGTTTTAGTCGACTATAAGTCAGAGCATTTTAGTCTTTATTATAGTCCAAGAAAACATTATTTTATTTGTTTAGTTTTAGTCAACAAAACCGTCAACATTTTAGTCTAGTTTTAGTCTGGACATAATTTTAACCTTTTACTTTTTTGTCAGCAGATAATATTTAACATTTCCTAAAATTATATCACATTTCTTTAACTAAAGGTTAACCCACTGCTATGGTTCAGTCTATGGTTCTTAAATAAACCTTCTACAAAGAAAATTAAAGTTTAGGTTATGAATGTAGGTCGTTTCTGATAGATTTTAGGCCAGATTTTAGCTACCCAGACCCCCCCCACTCCCACACACACACACACACACACACACCCACACACTGCATAATGCATTGATAGTGGAGGATCCATGTGTCCATTTAGCGTTCATAACACAAGCAGCAAAGAAAACTAAATCATGACTCAATGTTCCATCTCCATCAGTTCTTCACTTTTGGACACAACATGTGTTTTATCAATGCAGTGCTATAGAGCAAACAGCAATTTCCACACTTTAAGAGTAAAGCAAATAGTTGAGTTTCTTCAGATAACGAGTGCACTGCGGTTGTGTTCTAGGTCCAGATCTGTAAACGCAGTGTGGAGGTGATGGATGCAGTTCGTCGTGGAGCCCAGTTGGCTATAGACGAGTGCCAGTTCCAGTTTCGGAATCGTCGATGGAACTGCTCAACTTTGGAAACCATGCCCGTGTTTGGCAAAGTAGTGACCCAAGGTACGGTTATACCTTGCAGGAACTGCAGGGGTCTCCCTACACAACATTAATCAACATTTCTGCCTATTATTATTTTTTATTTGTAATTATTGTCTTTCTTCAGGATGTAGCAATCAGAGTGCTTTTTTCATTTGTATAACATGTTTTGTGTGCCCCTGTGTTTTCCTACGTGTGTCAGGCACCCGTGAGGCAGCCTTTGTATATGCGATCTCAGCAGCCAGTGTGGCATTCGCGGTCACAAGGGCCTGCAGCAGCGGAGAGCTGGAAAAATGTGGCTGTGACCACAATGTGCATGGAGTCAGTCAGGAGGGTAGGTCTCTGCAGTGCTTTCACACATGGAGAGGGAACAGAAAGGCCAACACCATTTTCTCTAAAAAAAAAATTAGATTAAGGCCGTTTCTCAGTTCACAGGAACACGAGTACAAACTTATGTTCTTGACACGTAGCCTATGTTCTCGAGAAGAACCCAGGAAAGTCTGGACTGTGGGAGAACGGGAGCACGCAGAATAAATCTGGATCGATTGGAAGAGAAGCGTACTGATGACATCACCACATTCAAAGCTAGTCTGGAGCTACATTTCATCTCCTGTTATTAATAGTCTCTAGATAATAATAAATTATGACTTTTTTTCATTTAGTGGAGGAATAATAATTAGCACAGTCAGATAAACACAAATCAAATGAACATTTTGCCAAATAAAACAATTAAACCTCCATCAGAGCCAGCGATACCTAAATAACGGCTATGCAGAGAGAGGGTTGCAGCAGACGGGCTAACATTAGCCCTGGCTGCTGCAGACGGGCTACCGTTAGCCCTGGCTGCTGCAGACGGCCTAACGTTAGCCCTGGCTGCAGCAGACGGGCTACCGTTAGCCCTGGCTGCTGCAGACGGGCTACCGTTAGCCCTGGTTGCTGCTGACGGCCTAACGTTAGCCCTGGCTGCAGCAGACGGGCTACCGTTAGCCCTGGCTGCTGCAGACGGGCTACCGTTAGCCCTGGCTGCTGCAGACGGGCTACCGTTAGCCCTGGCTGCTGCAGACGGGCTACCGTTAGCCCTGGCTGCTGCAGACGGCCTAACGTTAGCCCTGGCTGCAGCAGACGGGCTACCGTTAGCCCTGGCTGCTGCAGACGGGCTACCGTTAGCCCTGGTTGCTGCTGACGGCCTAACGTTAGCCCTGGCTGCAGCAGACGGGCTACCGTTAGCCCTGGCTGCTGCAGACGGGCTACCGTTAGCCCTGGCTGCTGCAGACGGCCTAACATTAGCCCTGGCTCCTGCTGACGGCCTAACGTTAGCCCTGGCTGCAGCAGACGGGCTACCGTTAGCCCTGGCTGCTGCAGACGGGCTACCGTTAGCCCTGGCTGCTGCAGACGGCCTAACGTTAGCCCTGGCTGCTGCAGACGGGCTACCGTTAGCCCTGGCTGCTGCAGACGGGCTACCGTTAGCCCTGGTTGCTGCAGACGGGCTACCGTTAGCCCTGGCTGCTGCAGACGGGCTACCGTTAGCCCTGGCTGCTGCAGACGGGCTACCGTTAGCCCTGGCTGCTGCACACGGGCTACCGTTAGCCCTGGCTGCTGCAGACGGCCTAACGTTAGCCCTGGTTGCTGCAGACGGGCTACCGTTAGCCCTGGCTGCTGCAGACGGGCTACCGTTAGCCCTGGCTGCTGCAGACGGGCTACCGTTAGCCCTGACTGCGATTTGCCTCGGAGCTCTGCTGGTTGCCCCAGTACTTTTTTTTTTAACTTTTTTTAAAATAATGCACTAAATTAGTCAATGGGCCATATAGTGAAGCTTAAAGTATAATGTTCTCTATTTGAGGTCTTCAACAGGGGGTCCGCGACCCCTAGGGGATCCACAGAGGTACTGCATGGAGGTAGTGAAAGTTTTGGTTGATTAGACTGTTTTTTATATTCCCTCCTGCATTTTTTTTCCTACTAATTGAAATGTCTTTAATTCCACATGAACATGAATTCAACAGACTGTAGTAAACAGATAAATGGAGGCAGAAGATGTCTTTCAGTCATCAATGCTCACATTCAGCGACACACAGGAGCTCTTTCAAGCTGGACACCGTTTCATTCACAACACCTGTCCCATCAACCAGGAATCAGAAATACTTTAATAATCCCAGGGAGGGATTACTTTAGTTACATTACTCCATCTGTAATAGAGTGACTATAGGACCAGTTTGATAGAACACTATTTCATACAATCTATATAATTAGTGGGTCATCAGATTGGGGGTCCTGGCCTGGAAAAAGTTGAAGACCCTTGCCTTTAATGATCTTAAAACGTACTTTAATTGAACAACTGCAACAGAAAAGAGAAAAACATCCAGGGACTTTGTCCGTTCTCCGTCTGCTGTTATTGTGAATTGGAACGGTACTACGGCTGAGGATGATGATGTTTCACAAGGACACACAAGTACACAGATTGAGAAACGGCTAAAATGATGAGACAGCTTGAGGAATAATTCATAACCTTATAAAACTAAATCCATTATACCACCCACATGAACTACTGCAGCAGATAACCTGCTCCTGTGCATCTTTCTGTGTTTTCCAGGTTTCCAGTGGTCAGGCTGCAGTGATAACATTGCGTATGGAGTGGCTTTCTCTCAGTCTTTCGTGGATGTCAGAGAGAGGGGTAAAGGCCAGTCTTCTAACCGCGCCCTCATGAACCTGCACAACAACGAAGCTGGGAGAAAGGTGCTCATTCCTTAAGATCTTTATATATGAGATATAGTTATTCCCAAACAGTTAAAATGTCAGAAATGTCCCAACAAAGCCTCGTTTTTGCTTAGAAAACATGCAAATTGAAACTGACGAACGGGTCCACCCCTTTGGAATCGGGGTCGTTTGGCTTCTTTTGCTTCTTTTTGCTCAACGCTATTTCTGACATTTTGAATCGAGAAACGTCTTCAAACTTGGAAACAAAGTCCAGTGGATTGTTTTTTAACTTTTTTGCAATGACTATGACCTGGATGACTGAGAATCTACACAAACAACATTTCTGTTTTGTTTTGGGGGGATCGTACCTTATGGTGTTTCAGTTCCGTTATAGGAATACAGAACATTACATTTTTCCTTGATAACAATTTTATACCTATATGGAGTAAACCAGGGTTTTTTGCAGGTCACCAAAAATCCTTAAATGTGATTATCATGGGATTTAAAATGCTTTATTTAAAAAAAAAAAAGTTTCTAAAAACTATTTGGTCAGATATATTATATGAGATGTAACTGGTTCCGCGTTTTTGTATGGAAAGCCGTTTGCTCGGAAAAGAAGCTTGAGGCGGAGAAAAAGCTAGAGAATGGAAAAATGCAGATTTCAACAAAAGTAGCTGGAAAAAAAGGAATTCCGGACATGGCTGCAGCCTGTTGACGGTAAAGATGACCAACCATTTTGCCATATTTATATATATATAAATATATACATATATATTATATATATACCGGTTCGATTCACGGTTTCTGGTCACGGTTTTCGGTTCAATTCGATACATGTTGATTGTTACACCGAAATTCCATAAAAAATTATGAAATTAATGAAAAAATCTCCCCAAAAATAATAGATTGTAATTATTTTAAATGATCCGCGGAAACCCTGGATCATTTCCGTATGTTTTGCTGCTTTGAATTTAATCATCTGGCGCATGCTCTCTAACCTGACAAGGAACTCAGAGGGGAGCAGACGAAGCCACAGTGGGGGCTGTAGGCTTTGCTTTGAGCAGCTGGTCTGGAGCGCAGCGGGGGTTGCTGACGGAGTATGAGGGATTTCGGGGTTAGCATGACATGTTGCTGTTAGAATAAACAAAACGTGTTGCACAATGCTTGCACACTGTTGCACTTTTATCCACAACTTTCTTTCCGCCGTCATCGTAGGTCACTCTAAATGCAAAGCGCTCCCATACAGCAGACCTATAAAGTGCTGCTGGCGCGTCTTCCAACTCCTGTTCTTTCCCACTCGCCATACCCACACAATTCTCCACAACAACTGATTGTTTTCTGCTACACCCGGCTACGCTGCTTCGCTTCTTCTTCTTCTTGTTTACTACTGGTGGTTGGCTTTGGTCGCAGTACCGCCACCTTCTGCTCTGGAGTGTAAACGCTTCGCCTATGAGAAAAAGGAGCAGCGCATGAACCGAACGCAACACACGCAAACCGAACCGAGACAGTCGAACCGAACGGTTCGGATGGTTTTCATAAACCGTCC
Organism: Cyprinodon tularosa; assembly: GCF_016077235.1. Lineage (NCBI taxonomy): Eukaryota > Metazoa > Chordata > Actinopteri > Cyprinodontiformes > Cyprinodontidae > Cyprinodon > Cyprinodon tularosa. The sequence goes on from NW_024038354.1 coordinate 1,136,767, forward strand.
CATCCCTAATATATATATATACATATGTATATATATATATATATATATATATATATATATATTTTTTTTTTTTTTTTTTTTTTTTTTTCTAAGATCATTAAAAAGCAATAAATTAGAGTTACTCATCCCTGTATAAACCCTGTAAACCTTAGAGGTCAGAGTTTAAAGAACCTTGTTTTTGTTCAGTATTTTCCCTTTAAAGGTGCGTAACACATCTCTAACTGTCTCCGCAGGCCATCCTGTCCCACATGCGTGTGGAGTGCAAATGCCACGGTGTGTCAGGTTCCTGCGAGGTGAAGACCTGCTGGAAAGCTATGCCACCATTCCGCAAGGTGGGCAACATCATCAAGGAGAAGTTTGACGGCGCCACAGAGGTGGAGCAGCGCAGAGTGGGCTCTACTAAAGTCCTGGTGCCTCGCAACTCTCAGTTCAAACCTCACACTGATGAAGACCTGGTCTACCTGGAACCCAGTCCGGACTTCTGTGACTATGACCCGCGCACGCCGGGGATGCTGGGCACAGTGGGGCGCCAGTGTAATAGAACGTCGAAGGCCATCGATGGCTGCGAGCTGATGTGCTGCGGCCGTGGCTTCCAGACGCAGGAAGTGGAGGTTGTAGACAGGTGTAGTTGTAAGTTCCACTGGTGCTGTTATGTGAAGTGCAAACAGTGCCGCAAAATGGTGGAGATTCACACTTGCCGGTGATGCGAGAGAGGAAGCGGGCGCATCTGATGGACGCAAAACAAATGCCCAATACTCCTCCTTATTGACAAGCCAGAGAGAACAAAAAGGTTCGCAAATCTCCCTCTTCTGCTTTGAAACCATCCCACCCTCCGACTAGAGCGCCAGGCAGTGATCTGGTTGGATCATCAACCAGATCCATCCTGCTGTTTTAATGGCTAATTCCAGCGAGGAAACAAAGACTATTCCTTAAGAAGGACACCTTCTAACACCCCGCCTCCCTCATGCTCCCATTTGGTTTGTCACTGATGCCTTCTTATTATTATGTTTAACTTATTTGTTGAGACTGAGGAGATTGACAGAGCGTGGACACAGCGGAGGCGAGTCGGGATGATTATGACAGATTTGGAGCTGCAAATAGTCAGTGGAGGGTGGAGTTGGGATCTGAAGGAGGGCCGCCTACTGTGCTTGATTCTGCTGCTGATTCCAAGACTCAATCGGAGAGCGGGATGTCAAAAAAGGGACAACACAGAGGAACAAATATAGATCTTTTGTGGTTCACTAGGTGCGGTAAATTCCAGCTAGCCACGAACCTTTGACGTTGCCCAGAGAATACCCCCTGATGTAGACACGCCCACTGGATTCTTCCTCCTACAAGGAGGATGATGATTATGTTGATGACGGTGATGGAGAGGAAAAAGCCACTTTCGTCTCCTTCTGGTTTGTTTCCCAGTACTGGCAGTTCATGTAATCTCACAGATATAACAGATACACATAGTAGGGGTGTAACAAGATGTCGTCCCATAAAATCTTGATATTAAAACACTACAGTATTCCTCATCTAAGAAACGTATCTGCTGTCTGCACGGGACTAAAGAGGGCTAAATGTGTCAGCTTGGGTTCTGAACACGAAGGGGAAAGTTTATTTTGAATTAAGGAAATCCTTCTTGAGCTAGTTTTGTTAACAAATTTGAAAAATAAAAACTTATGATTAGGGTTTACCAGAAGACTCCATTACAAAAGTGTCCAATAGAGCGTTATTTAAACCTTCCTACGTGCATCTGTTCATGGAAAGGAAAGAAAACTGCAAAGAAGGAACCAAGATGCAGATGATTTTGTAGCACTGTGAGAACACTGTGATTGGCTAACACTGACTGCACTAAAGTTAACATTTCCCTTTCAATTAAATTCTATTCAGTTTATTTCTATAGCTCCAATTCACATCATGTCATCTCAGGTCACTTTCCAGTTCACCAGATCATCCAGTCAGATTGATTCAAAGTTTTCTATCTAAGGAAAACCAGCTGATTGCATCGACTCATTGACTCTTCAGCAATCCCTCACACTAAGCATGCTTGTAGCGACAGTGGAGAGGAAAAACTCCCTTTGAACAGGAAGAAACCTCCAGCAGAACCAGGCTCAGTGTGAGCGGCCATCTGCTGAGGCCCACTGGGGTTCAAGGAGACAGAAGCAGAGATAGAAAAAGAAGCACAGATACAAAAGCCTTTGAGATGCTAGAATTGCTAAGCTAAAGCCGGGTTCAAAATGGCTGAAAACCTGAAAACCTCTAATGAGTAAGGACACTTAAGCCTTGGACAGGCTCGGACTGGGAACCATTTCCAGCCCTGGCATTTTTCCATCTACACCGCCCCTCACGCATCGCCGGAAAAAACATAGAAGCACAGTCAAACGTGTGCGTCTCAAACACAATACGAATACACATTGTGGATTAACGGATCGATCTTCAGGCATCACACAAAAACCATCTCCAAGACTTCTATAATGTGGTTTTACTGGCTTTGGTTATCAACACGGACGCCACAGTGACCGCTGCCGCGTAACGTCCACACTAACCACATCAGCAGGGTCGCCAGATATCACTGACTCACGTTTTCCAGCCCAAACCATGTTCATAAACCGCCTGGATTTACGAAATCTCGCCCAATTTGAAACAAAGTCTATTGACCTCTAAGGCCATACGTCTAAAGAAAAAATTTTTTACCCATAGACGGCCGTCCTAAACTGCCAGAATGGGAAATATCCAACCTTGCAACAATGAACGTAAGACAGGAAACACTACCCTGCAGATGCAAAACCCCATCATGCACCGGAACATATTTTTGCTAAATATTCTAACATAAAATCGCCAAATATAAAAGGAACATCGTACTTTGGTTTAAAGAAAGCATTTTAGTTTTATTATAATTTAGTTTTTTGCAAAGATTTTACAGTTTGAAGAAACAGAAAATGACACCATATGCCAACATGACAAGGAAGGGCTATAAATACTGCCTGCATCATCCAAGTAGTAAATATTGTATTCCTTTTTGAGCTCCTTGAGTTATTTACTGTCACAGGTAGTTGCTTCAGCTGGAGAGTTAGTGTTAGGAGGGCCGGAACCTCGCACGCTGAAACTAGGACCGGCCCACCGGGCAAATGGCCGCCATCACAGATGACCAGTCCGAGCCTGTACCTGTAGGAGCAACATTATACAGTTGTCTGTAATCCTTTGCCTGACAGGACGTATAGGTAAAGCCCAGTTCATGGAGTTTAAAAAAATACTCTATTTCCTTAGCACTGCACTACATTTGTCTAAAAAAATGTTCTGCCAATGGAATGAGCAATTTTCCTCTTAAAAAGATAAGCAGTTATTAAGCACTTGAACCAAGACAATGCAATTGTTTTTTTCTTATTTTAAATGTAAATTGTTTTATTCCTTTGGCAAAGTGTCTCATTTACGTACTTATTTTTTTTGTTTTAGTCTTGTAATGACCTCCAGAAGGCTGCAGGCTATCCGGGTTCAGCAGGGTCCAGTTCAGAGCTCCTTTCCTTTCCTACATGGTGTTCTTGCTGCTGGTTCAGTGAGAGATGAAGGGATAGGAGCTATGAACAGGAAGGAGAGGTTATAATTTCAGGTATTTGATCGAGGCACCGTCTAACCACATAATGCTAACGAGTAGCATTCAGGTTTAGTTCTACACATTGGCCGTTTCTCAATCTGTGTACTTGTGCGTCCTCGTGTTCTCGTGAAACGTCATCATCCTCAGCCCTAGCACTGTTCCAGTTCACAAGAACAGCAGACAGACAACGGACAAAGTCCCCAGGTGTTGTTCTGGCCCCTCCCTCTTTACCCAGCATGCATCAGAGCAGACTTGTCCGTTCTCCAGACTGACAGCTGTCCCAGCATGCACTGCGGCAGCAGCAGCTTCCAGGTTAGCGCTCACAGAGCTCAGAGGATTAAGTTAAAAGTTCTCTTCTCAGTTGCTGTTGTTCAATAAAAGTACTTTTTAAGATCATTTGAGGCGAGAATATTATTCTTTTTTTTTATGGCACTAGTGGCTCGTTTTTTGACAGTAGTCTGACAGGACAAAGAACCACAGGTCCGATTCGAACCCGGGTCGGCTGCAGCGAGGACTGAAGAGCTGGTTATCCTCCCTCAGCAGTGTGTCGCAGATATTTTTGATTTATGCCCAATATAGAAGCGTGGTCTGCGCTATGTTATTCCACACCACAACGCCAGAGGGCCAATCAGGAACTAGCTGTGGGTCTAGATACGGCCGAGGCGGTGAGGAAGTGGGGGCACGACATGAGGGCCAAAAAGAGCGGGGATCCGGGTAGAAGGGTCCCAACATTCTCGGTGTTCTAGCTGCTCCGTCTTCACCAGTCGTTTTCCACAATGGAGGTCAGACAAATACGTATCTGCGTTCACTGCAAAACACACGCAGACCACCTGTTTTCTGAACATAGGCCAGCCTTGAGGCCTCCATACATGGGTTGTACATGCTAACCACTGCGCCACCAAAGCACGGCCAAGAACATTATACTTTTAGCTTCACTATATGGCCCATCTTCTAATCTAATGCATAATTTCAAAAAAAGTTCCGAAGTTCAGAGGACTGTGGCAACCAGTGGACCTCCAAGGCTAACCGTGGCTAGGGCTAACGTTAGCCCGTCTGCAGCAGCCCTCTCTCTGCATAGCTGTGTGTGAAGGACCACTGGCCATAGTGAGGGGCCATTTGACAAAATGTTCATTTGATTTGTGTTTATCTGACTGAGTTCATTATTATTCCTCCACTAAATGAAAAAAGTCATAATTTATTATTATCTAGAGACTATTAATAACAGGAGATGAAATGCAGCTCCAGACTAGCTTTGAATGTGGTGATGTCATCATTACGCTTCTGTTCCAGTTGACCCAGATTTATTCTGCGTTCTCCCGTTCTCCCCCGAATCTAGACTTGTCTATGTTCTAGTCAAGAACAGACTTGGCGAGAACACAAGTCTGTACTCGCGTTCTAGTGAATTGAGAAACGGCCATCATCAATCTGGGGGAAGTAGATTCAGTAGAGCTGATTGGGTGAAGGAAGGGAAACCTAGTGCTCGCCTACCAGAGTTTGGTTTCAGCCAATCAGTGAAAAAAAGGAACTAGCAACAAGCACCATGAGAAACAACATCTTCCGCTTTTACGATCTTGCTGGTTCTCTTTAAGAGATTAAATTTTGGATTTTGAACAATATGATCTGTGCCGCCATATTTATGTCCCGCCTTAACCCATAACCCGGCAACATGATTGGCCAATACGTTTTGGAGAAAATGCTGAATAGCAAGCGGGTCATGGTGGATCTTTGTGTGTTTTATGACCCACAAATAACACAAGAATTCAACTTTTAGGCAGGTTTTCACAATGTTCAGTGTCTGAGCTTAAATGGACGTTCTCTGTTGACAGATGCACTGAATGCTGATCTCTCACTACCGAAGACGACCTGTGGTTAATATCATGCGGCGGTCCAAGATTGTCCCAGGCAAACAGTGCAGTGTGCAGCATCTTATTCCTTTAATCCCATTTTGCACAGAAACAGACATCTTTTTTTTCTCTCTCCAAACTTTCACAGTACAACTTCAGTAATAAGTGCAGGAAAACCAGTAACTTTCCATCCAGGCAGACTGCAGAGACAAAGAAACAAAACAGAGACTCCTAATCTCCTTCTAGAAATAGCCTAAAACTTAATCCTCACAAACCAAATATTGAGCATTGTCTTGTTTCATGGCCTGATGTATTGTTACACCCCTAATGTGCAACAAACCATTTGCCTGTGTTCATCCATAAATGTCCAGGACACCTGGAACGGTAACCAGAATACATTTATAATGATTTATTATTCCAGAATAACCTTTTGTGCTCTTTCAGAGTGTTGTTGATGTTTTATGCCATCTGTCAGATATTAAGTTTGCTTCAAACAAACATGAGTAACATGCACACACCGGCCAACTCTTCAAAGGCAAACACAAATGTATCTCCACACAAGGGGGGCCAGCATGTCCGTCATGCATGATGACTGAAGCACTTTGTCTCCAAGCGCACATAGAACCCCCCCGGCACACAGCAACAGCCCGCCGCTGATTGGCTTCCTCCCTGTTCATCCATTACGCTCACTGTGACACAGAAGTTACCGATGCCACTGACTCTCTGTTCCACCATAACGTCATCATTCTAGAGAAAACCTTTCAATCTGTAAAGACACTGAAGACCATCCTGCCTATGAATGTATTCAGATCATGAAATATGATGTTTTAAAGTTCAGTGTTGTCATTTTTTTAATAAAATAAAGACTATACAGTATTCTTTTTCTTTGTGTGTGTCAATGAGAAGAAATATCCTAAAGGAAAAAGAGGGAAAATGATGAAATGAGAAATATGAGAGATCTTATTTCACCACAGCACACATGCAGACACTCTGCTGACAGACATTCACATATTTTAAATAAAATCGTCTCTTTCCCGTGTCTTCAGCTGTGTTATTATGTGACCACATGCACCGTGCAGCATGCTGTTTTCTGCGTGCTACCCTGAGTATTTCCCTGCACCCCCGGACACCTATAAACATTATTTATGTGCTGTATATCGACAGCGCATCATCGGGAGATGGATGTTATTTCTGCGTCGCTGGGAATCTGACCGTTCAGGTTTGGGAAGAACCAAACTGGCCTCTTGGGTTTATATAAGGGATTACAGCGAAATGCGGAACACATGGCACAAAGTTCTTACCTCCTTCTGTCCTATTAATATCAGACTGCCCCCCAGCTCTTCCCACTATGGCCTTCTTGTTCTTTTTGCCTTTCAATATCTCTGACTTATGTTGGTTCTTCTTGGATAACCCCCCCCCCACCGCCGCTCTGCAAAGAGTGTAACTCTAACCACTTGTGGTTTGGGATGGCTGGGATCTGTCCTTTATTAAACCACTGCCATGGCCAGGGTGAAGCGGGTGGCTGGGAGCCTCACTGATTGGGAATGTCTGCTGGCTTATATGTCCTGACTGGATGCTCTGGGAGGAATCCAGTCAGAGAATCCTCATGCTGATGTGGTTTGTTGCTGAAAAAAGATTGAATGTCAGGTTTTGCTGATGTACTTCTATGTAGGAGTTATTTGGGTCAACAAACGAAAATACAAAAAGCAGAAAATGTGTAACTGATGTTAAGGTATAATCAGGTTTTTAAACAGTTAGGATTACTAAACTTTATTGTTTGGTGTGACACAAATACAAAAACAAAATTAAAGGAAAAGTCCTTTCTACAAGGAATAACCAATGGATCATTATTTATACCTAAAACTAGGTGGCGATCCCTGAGTCTGGGAGTGCCCATTTTTGCCCAAATATAGTAGCCCCTCCCTCCTGCCATCTTCCAGCAGTGACGTCACGGTGCGGTAAGCCTAGCGCCATTCTCCCCGCTTTACAAGCTAAATCAATGGGAACTACTAGACACATCTGCAATCAACAACAATTATTGAAGATTTCCAGAGGACTTCACCATTGAAATTCACCAGAGCTATAGTGAAACTGACAATGCCCACGTGCATGGCAGCTGGATGCTGGAATACATCGGGTAAAAGTGGAAAAAAAGAGTTATTCCACCTTTCTGATTCCTGATCCTCCACGGACGGGTTGGTCGTTGGATCGCCAACTTGAAGAGGGAGGATTTACCATCGAACTTCTGGCCAGAGAAAAAACCCGTAATATGTAGCCAACATCTGGAAGAAGAATGTTTTCAAGATGACTTGGATAATAGCGCGTTGTGACAAACACCAGATACAGCACTGGGACTTGATCAACAGCCGATACCGCACCGTGACGTCACTAACCAGTAGGTGGCAGTAGTGTTCTTTGACAAACATGGATGCCTCCAGTAAAGCACATTCACATGAAAATTACTCTGAATTAAAAACACTGATCATTTATTGAACAGGATGGAATCATTTCAGATTTAAAGAACTTTCAGAGGTTTAAATTTTGAATATGAGCGACTTTTTCAAGTTTGAAGACGTTTCACTTCCCATCCAGGAAGCATTTTCAATTAAAAATGTGAAAATGTGACACAAAGTAAGGCAACTTTAGCCCTTTCCCATTGGTTATCCTCCATCCTTGATACTCTGAACAGCAATGCCTGTTATATCCAGTTACTCCATCCAGCTCCAAGGACACAACCACAAAAAGAGGACATCCAAGAGATGGATACAAAGCAACATTTTCATTCATAATTAACAATAGTTATTTATTTCATATCAACTCAACAAATGGGTTAATGAGTTTGTCAGCAAGAAAAATTATTGTTGGTTGCATGGTAGTGCAATTTATAGCACGGCTGCACCAGACAAGGGACAAGGGTTAGGGTTAGGTCCTGGGTACAATTACTAACTTTCTGCATGGAGTTTGCATGTCTTCCTTGTGTATGCATGGATTATCAGTGGACTCTGCCTTCCTCCTACAGTCCAAAAACATGACTTAGAATAATTTGGTCTCTAAATTGCCTTTAGGTGTATGTGTACATGCTTTTATGTGACAGGCTAGCAACCAGTCTAGGGCGTACCCTGCCTTGTGTCCATAGAGTGCTAGAGATAGGCCCCACTGTGACCCTGATGGATAAATGGAAGAAGATTGATAATTTTATTGTGCTTTGTTATCTGATGCCAAGGACCCCTGGAAGTTTTTTGAGGATCCAAATTCAGAGATTGAAGCTGAGGTGGTTTCTTGCAGGTTTAATAATTCAAAGAAGCAAAAGTCCACAAACAAAATTCAATAAAACCAAAATCTAGGAGACATTAGGGAAAAACACACATGAGAGGCAAATAAAAAGGTAAGTAGGAAGCAAAAGGTGACTGGACAGGAGGTGTATATATGAGAGACACAAGCAATGGAAGGACTAATTGGCAGACGAGTAACAGGTGTGGAAAGAAGTATATAGAAGGGAGCTAAGAGAGGGAGACTGACACAAGAGGGCAACATGAGAACTCAAATACAACCAAAAATAACTAGAATAACACAAAATGGAAATAAAACCAATAAAAACTCAGAAAAAAAACTTAAACAGAACCAAAATCATGACACTATTAACAAACTGGACGTTTCGGGGTGTTTTTTCTGTTCTCTGCAATTAAAATTGTAGAGTTTGACCTGAATGGAAGCAGACAGAACAGAAAGATGGTGTTGTTGTGTATGTTGGCGTTGAGCGGCGGCGAGCAGGTCCTCAAAATGCAAACCTTTCTCAATCTTAGCGTGACCATTAGGTTGCTCTGACAGTAGGATGTGAACGGAATGGAGCGAGCACGGAGGATGAGGAATCCAGGGGTTCAAGGAGCTCAAATTGGCTAAAATATTCACAATTCTGAACCAGCAACATTCGGTAACTATTAATGATGTAAAACCGTTTCATACTTAAATAAATAAATCATAATTAAGGATCTTACTAAAGTCTGAGCCTGATGTTACATGTTAGGAGAGTAGTTCCCAGACTGGATGAGATATATGCAAAGTTAAATATTTCACATTAAATATTAATATGATTAACAAAAGCTTTATATTATTTTATTATAAGATTATGTTTTTCAAATATTATATAATTATATAGTATATTATTATTATTATAAATAAGTATTTTAAGGTTGCTCTTTGATAATGTGTATTATGTTCTATGGAGAAAAATTTGTTGTAATCTGACTCACAAAAGAGAGTAAAACTATTATTTAGGGTTTTTAAAAATCATTTTATGTTAATTGTTATTTATTTGTTGTCATTATCAAGATGGTAAATTTATTTTGTGTCAAACTAAAGGCTTGTTGTCTTTATAAGTTTGTCTAAAGTTCTTCCAAAATTCTTTAATCAGTTAATGTGTGTCATATTGTTGTGGCCATTTATGCTACATTTTTGTAATTTTTTATTTCTACCAATTTAGTTTTGTATAGAAAATATATTTAAGTTAATTTAGAACCAAAATGTGTTATTTATTTTTTACATTTGGAATTGTTTGGAGTAAGTTCTTAATTGTTAGACCCTCCCATTAATTGGAGTGATCAAAGCACACCAGGTGTCGGAGGATGGTTGGTAAATGTCTAGTGTGGACGGGAGGTTTTGAAAAAAGATTTTTTTGACCACTTTTTTGGGAGCTTAAAACATTAAATTTCGTTTCTACTAAGTTCCAAGACCTTTGTAGTATTTTTTTTATCTTTTTATTTTTGCTTTTACAATAAGTCAAGCTGGAAGTGTGTACAAAAACAAAAATCACCTTTTATCACCCATGGCCTTCATTGGAAATTTTGGTATTTTATTTTTGTTGGAACAGAAGGCTGCCACACACACATATACGTATATATATATATATATATATATATATATATATATATATATATATATATATATATATATATATATATATATATATATATATATATATGTATATATATATGTATATATATATATATATATATATATATATATATATATATATATATATATATATATATATATATATATATATATATATATATATATATATATATATATATGTCAAGTCCTATGGGACTTCAAGATCCAGACTGACAAACAGGTGATGGCTAACCAACCAGACATCACGTTGATGAACAAACAGCAGAAGAAGGCAGTAGTGATAGATGTGGCAATCCCAAGCGACAGCAACATCAAGAAGAAAGAACACGAGAAGCTTGAGAAATACCAAGGACTGAAGGAGGAGCTAGAAAAGATGTGGAAAGTAAGAGCAGCAGTGGTGCCAGTGGTAATTGGAGCACTGGGGGCTTTGACCCCCAAACTGGGAGAGTGGTACAGCAGATTCCAGGTAAAACATCAGAGGTCTCTGTCCAGAAGAGTGCAGTCCTAGGAACAGCTAAGATACTGCGCAGAACCCTCAACCTCCCAGGCCTCTGGTAGAGGACCCGAGCTTGAGGATGACACATACCACCCCACGAGGGGTGAGAAAACTGTTTTTATATTGCTCTTTTATGGGGTTTTGATGTGATTCTTATAAAATTATCTCTGACTCGTCTTTCATGTGATTAAGATTAGATCTAAGGCGCCTCCCATTCATTCTGACTGCAGCTGTCTGAACTGTGGTCCAATCCAAGATGGCCGCCCTCTATGCACGTCGGCCAGCGTCCAATGAGGCATCTATGTTTGAATTGTCTATGTATAAATCCTTTAAAGACGATTTTTTTTTTACTGTGTAACAGGATTCAGTATCGCTAGTAATACACTTTTGTCGAATACCTCTGAAATGGTCATTTATTTCAGTTCATTTCTGGCATTTCTGGTTGGCTAGCTTTGCAAACCAGTTACCGTAAAAAGAATGAGAGCTGGAAGGCATTCCAAAAAAGCTAACCAAGATTTTTCTGTTATTTACCAACAAACTACATACATTTAACTTTGACTGAAATATAACTTATCTAAAATCATTTTTAGAAGAAGATTGATTGATTTGGTGATGTAAATGGAAAATTCATAGCTAAACCTTTAATATCAGGAAGAGAAATAAAATGATTCCAAACATAAATCCACCACAGGTCTAAATGAATTTTGGACTTCAGTCCCACAGTGATTATGTCTGCCTAAGGCCGCTCATAAACTGAAGGATTTTTTGCCCTTTTTCCAGATTCTCCAGTCGTTGGAGAAGTATTTAGATCAGGTTTTTGCCTCATGGTGCGTCCTGCATCGTTTAGCATACAGGGGTAACAAGAGGAAATTAGCTTCTCACACCCCAATCAGAAAATCAAACATGTTAGAAATCCAGTGGGTCCTCCTGAGGTGTTGATGGGTAAATCCTGCTGTTGAAGCCGATTTACCAGAACCTCGAGTACTAAGCATGAGCAAACAGGGGAGTTCTTCTTCTTCCAGACTGATGAGTCAGAGTAGCACCATCTCTGGTTGCAGAGTCCTACATGATTTTTGGACGTAGAGTTTGAGCAGGTAGATCGCATCAGAGCGTCGGGTTATAATTCTATTCTATTCAGTTTATTTCTATAGCTCCAATTCACATCATGTCATCTCAGGTCACTTTCCAGTTCACCATATCATACAGTCAAATTGATTCAAAGTTTTCTATCTAAGGAAAACCAGCTGATTGCATCGACTCATTGACTCTTCAGCAATCCCTCACACTAAGCATGCTTGTAGCGACAGTGGAGAGGAAAAACTCCCTTTGAACAGGAAGAAACCTCCAGCAGAACCAGGCTCAGTGTGAAGGGCCATCTGCTGAGGCCCACTGGGGTTCAACATATTTAATGAGCTGTAAACTTATAAACTCTGGAGTTTCATTGTCCAGTTTGAGCTGCAGTTGCGAGCAACGGTTGAAAATGTCGTAGGGTGTCTGCCTGATCAAAGGGTCTCCTTCCAAAAGCAGACGTTCTAATCATATGCCTGAATCACCTCACATTAACCCTGTTAAATGGAGGAACAGCAGCTCCTCCTGATCATTGAGCTCCTCACCGTTTCTCTTAGTCTGAGTCGACTATTCAACGATCTTCTGCGGCAAAAACAAGTTATAAGAACATAACATGAAAGGAATGTGCTCTTAAGACATAAGTGTACCTCACCGTTCATCTTGATGCTCGTTACACCTCATATATAATTAGGGAGAGGCGGCCAAGGGGATGGATTAAATGCAGAGGTAAATTTCTCCAATGTGAGATCAACAAAGTTCAATTATTATTATTATTATCATTATATCTCCATGAGATTTAGGTCTGTAGAGTCCTGTGCTGGAGTATGTTGTGGGTCTAAAGGGTTATATCGATATTAATGCCACTCACACAGAGAAGGCTGGCTTAGACTAGAGCCTGGCCCTCCCAGCACTCTCAAACTCCCAGATCTCTTCAGCATACTTCTCATATTAAAAGAAAACAAGTTACACAAATGAGACACATGGTTCTTGTTTGTGATGACAGTTGCATTCTTTCTTATTTAGCCTCCTCATCTCTCCACCATTTCTTGCCTTCTTTGTGTAAGACTCGGTGCAGGTATTCAAATCCTACCGTTAGGCACAGGGAAGACAAATATCAAATGCTCTCATGGGCACCTAAGAGTTGCTGGAACTCAGTTTCTTCATGGTTATTACTGTAGCTTGGTGTCATTAAAGGTAATAGTTTTATAATTCTTAAAGGTATTCTAATGATAATTCAAGCTATATTTCAGTATAACGTAGCATATAAATGGGATAGAAAGAAGAGGATCTATGCCTTTCAAAATTCTAAACTAACTAAAATATGGAAACTTTTGCAGCCAGTGGTGCAGATAGACTTAGACTTACTCCAATATGAAAGATCTACAGATTCTCTTAGAAGCGACTTAATTAGCAAACAGTTCAATTTCAACTAAGTTTGATTTATTTATAAAGCACCAGTTTACAACACATTTCATCTCAAGACACTTTAAGGAGACAATTCAATCAGATCATACAGTCGGGTTGGTAAAACATCTAAGCAAAACCACCAGTTGCATCAAGTCATTTTATCCGTTTCCCGCTGGCCTAAAACACACTTTAAACAATCAGTGGGAACAGCTCACTGATGCGTTTCTACCCGGGTCAAACGAGTCGCCAAGCGACCCGCGTTTGAATCTCCTCAGCTCTGATCGGCATGCTGTGGGAACACCAGAGCCGAGGTCGACCAGCTAATTTACGTGACTCCATTGAACGCACATACAGACATGAACACGCCGCGCCAGTCGCTTCTGATCTAACGAGCAGAATCACCTGTTTCCATTCGATAAAAATGGACCAGTTCTGGTTAGTGGGATTCAGACAGATAATAGAGCGAAACAATAAAACATAATGACTACGCTCTGGCTTCCTTCCATGTTGCTCTCCATTGTTTATGTCCCTGATTTCTGTTGCACTGGTGACATCATCAACGCTAAGCCAGCATGATGATGTAACCAGACACACAGCAGCAGGGGGGCAGAGACCACCCAGCTGCCAGCGAGGGGTTAGACCAGTTTTTTTGCCAGTGGGAAGGAAGCAAAATGCTAATTGTTAGCGGGTCGACCATGTTTGACAAACATAGAATGAAGAAAAAGGGGTCCCTATGTCCTCCAGTAGTCTAAGCCTATAGCAGCATAACTATAGCGATATCTCAGGATAACCTGAGCCACTCTAACTAGAACCTTTATCAAAAAGGAAAGTTTTAAGCCTACCTGTAATAGTTTATGTTCTGTTTAAGTTTTCTTTTTAAGTTTTAGTGGTTTCATTTCCATTTTGAGCTGTTTTCTAATTTTCTCGTGTATTTTTTGTTTACCCTCTGTTTCCTTCTCGTGTCAGTCTCCTTCCCCTAGTTCCATACCCAGACAGGCCTTAGGGAGAGCCCGGAGTATCCCCGAAGCGCCCCACTGGGCTTTTCTCTCTCTTTTTCTTAGGTCTGTTGGTGCAGTAGCGGCGCCCCTGACAGACAGAGGGACAGACCAGGCCCCTTTGGCCAGTAGCATTTGAGGAGGGACAGAGATAGCAGAGCGTGGAGGAAGGGGTGTGTGACGTAATGTCTGGTGCCAGCTGCTTTGGTGTAGCTAGTGAGCAGTGCAATGAGTATAGGAAGCAATGGACTCCAATGGAGTCCATTGTCCAAGTGTAAACAAAACTACATTTTTTAAGAACAGCTCTCTAGGTAATATAAAAATTACAAAGTTACTATATATTCCAACCTTAGAAATTACAGTAAGTCCTTCTAGATCAGTGTTTCCCAACCTTTTCTGACAACAGAAGTATGTTACCTGGAATTTAACAAGGAATCAAAATAAATACAAAATAAAATCTTATTATATAACTGTATTTATAAAAATTGAGCTTCCCTATAATCACATTTAAACTTGATGAATAGGGAACAAAAAATATAATCTGACTGACTTAATTAGTTTTACTTAGTTTTTATGCAGACATCTGAGCTGCTTTGATGAGCTCTGATAGCTCAGCTGATCCTGACTAGAAAACTTTGAATCAATCTGAATGGATGATCTGGTGAACTGGAAAGTGACCTGAGATGACATGATGTGAATCGGAGCTATAGAAATAAACTGAATAGAATAGAATAGAGCAGCATTGGTATCAGCATATGGACCAGGCAGCGGCCCCATATGAGAGCAGTCGCTCCCCAACATTTTCTCTAATTTATAAATAAATGCATCCCATTGTTTTGGGATACCATCATCTTTGTCCAGGCTTGTTTCAACACTTCAGTCGTTCTTTTGAAGCGTTGTTTAAAAAAGAAATGTCTTACTTTAATTTCTTAATTTTAATAGAACTTTTATTCAGTTATTTTTGTGACCATTGTGGGTTTTCCTTTCATTAGACGAGGTTAGATTCAGTGCTGGACCGGGGCCCCGCTCGGTTCTGGTATTTTGGACATAAATAGTCCCAATAATACTGATAGGCTACCCTCAATAAGATCCACTCCCAGCAAAAACGTTCAGACATATTTGGATCTTGTTCTGTGACTGGGGAACGTAGCTGACCTCCAGGTGGCCATGGCACCAGGTTAAAACTGTTCACTGGAACAAGTGTTTTGACATGGCTGAGACGTACCCGGCCTGATACATGGAACACGCTCAGCCTGAGCTTTGTCCAGGTGCTGAGGGAAAGTTTCTTGCAGCTCAGTTGCTGACAGACACATGGCTGCGTGTGGAGAGGTAAGCTCCCAGTGATCCTCCATACCAGCATGATGAAATGGAGCTATGGGTGCCAAAGCCCCCATCAACAGCCTGATCTACCATCTGGGACTGAGCGTGTGGGTAAGAGTTGTCACTTTCTCTTCACCTAAACCTCCCTCCTTCCCTCTCCCTGATCCATTCTTATCTGATCTGTCTCTGCTTGTATAAACTGTTATCTGAAGGGCGGAGATTGAGTGTTTAGAATTCAGCTCTATCAAAAATGAACGTATGCATTTCTAAAAAGCCACGCAACGCTAACTGGTAATGTAATAGTTGTGGGACACACTGGGAGAGCAGGAACAAATCTTCTCAGAGCTTTTAGTTTATTGTACTCTGTATTAAAAGAATGACATTTTTATTACCGTAACAGAAAACTCCTATCCTCTCCCTATAAATATTTAATTCTCCGTGAAAAAGTGTTGATCTTTCGTTAATAAGATCCTCCTCAAACAGACATGCAATGTTTTTAAAACCTTATTTGTTTAACCAACCTAGGGAAGAAGATATATATATATATATATATGTTTTTCTTTTCATAGCACCAAACTACACCAGAAATTTGACTATTTCAGGAAATACAGCCGCGTGATTGGCTGTGAGGAGAACGGAGACAGAGGACACTCTGAGTTTACTGAAGAAAAGATAAGTTTAAGGGTTAGTGAGTGATAGGGAAATTAATGAAAAATTAAAAAACATGACTGGGTGTGTTTGTGTGTTGAGAATTGGACTGGAAGAATTCATGAAGGAATATTTGAATAAAAATATGCAGATCTAATCAATTTGACTGTTTTAATCTTTAGATTCGACTAAAAACAATGGGCGACAGGGCCTTCGAAGCCGCAGCTCCCCGTCTGTGGAATGCCCTCCCAGACCACCTTAGGGCCCCACAGACGGTGAATTGTTTTAAGAAAGGACTGAAAACTTTCCTTTTTAGAAATGCCTACAATTGTTGATTTTAATTTTTTTTAATAGGCTACGTATGCCTTTTAATGTATTGATTTTAATGATTGTCTTTTTACACTGTTTTTAATGTTATGGTCTTTTAAGCTTGTTTTAATTTTCCCTTTTGTAAATGTAGCACTTTGTAGCACTTTGAGATTTGATGTCAAATGTAAAGTGCGTTATAAATAAAATTCATCATTATTATTAAGGTTCATTTTTTGAAGTAGACTGGTTTAAATCCAACTCAACAACCAAGTCAATGATGTAAAAGTCTGAGGCAAGTCAAAAGCATGCAATCATTTCTTCAAGTCAACTCTAAAGCTATAAAATGAATGACTAGAGTCCAAGTAATGTTACTCCACTCTCTACCTTCGTTATACCAAGTATTGGTCCCATGGGTCCAGATCTCTTTATTCTACGTGTTTTTTGTGCCTGCAGCTTTTGGTAAATAGCCTCATCTGAGCCATTTATCAAAACAAAGGGAAGAGAAATCATACAAAGTTCAGAGAGGATAACCCTTCACATAAAATCACCACTTCATTCCTTAATCTTTTATGAAAGCAGAGATTAAAATAAGTTAGTTCCATCTGCCAGAGCTGATTTTAAAAGAACCAAGCCTGCAATAACGTCTGCTTGAAAGCCAGACTGTATTGATTATGTTGCCAGGTTCTGCTCTTACAGGGTATCTTATCCATGGACACAACACCAAATAACATCCAGCAGATGTCCGGTCCTCACGTCAGTGAGCTGTCTGAGCATGAATTTACTGCCGAGCTCCGATAGAAAGGCAGAATACTCAGCATGCCTTTCATAATAACTCAGCATCGGTGTGGATCATCATAAAACTGACTCTTAAAAGAGGGTGTAGCTCACAAACCCACAGCTACCAGCCAGAAATGTGTAAGTTTGGACCTTGATTGAATAACTCCAGAGGACAGGAGAAAAAACAAAAGCATTTGGACTCATTTGTCAAACTGCGTGAGGCAGCGACCAGGTGCTGTCTGAACGCAGAAGGCCCAGGAGCATCTGTGTGTGCGCTTTCAGCAAAGAGGAATGCCCTTCGTTCACGCCGTGCCATAATTAATGGCTGTCAGCAGCTCTTTAGTGGAAGGAGGCGATGACAGACAGCACTCCAGAAACGCGGGGAATGCGTGAACGCCTCACAGGGGTGGATGGGGGAGCAGAGGGTGCCTTCCAGCTGGTTGGAACAGGTCAGTGAAGCTCTGGCCCTCATCCGCTGCCATTTAAGAACATCTGTATAATTGTGAAAGGGGTGATCTTTATCTCTCAGCGTTACCATAACAACCACAAACTGCTGGTGACGGTTTTTGTTCAAAAAAACCCATGAACCGAATAACTGGGAGCTGGTGGCTGAAGGGTCACCAAAACCGTCAATGTATCAATGTGTCTCAACTTAAAGTCGAAGGGAAATCATATTTAAACGTCAAATCATTCTTTATCAGACCATATTGTCCCGAAAGTTAGAAAATTTCTATTTAAAAAAAAATCCTGTCTTTAAATCTGTGTTTTTTTTTCCGTTATCTTCTGCAGGCCAGTTAGTTCTACGTCAGCCTGAACACCTAAATTCGGCCAATCATATATCAACGATCAACTGTCAATCAAATGTTTTCAGTCATAGCATCTTGATTCATATGCAGCAGCTAATATACGCAATGGTTGAAATCAGAATCGTTTCCTTTCCCATAGAGTTCCGTCCCAGTGTTCACGGGGATGGACGTCTGTGTCTTCAGCAGGCGTAGAGCTAACAGAACTGGCAGCGTTGCCACTCGGGAGAATTCAGAAATGCAACAATTCTAACAGCCGTTGGTTAAATTTAGAACTGGCCAATATATGTATAATTTAAAGAAAGAACATGTTCACATTCACAGATGACTTCAAAGGAGAGACTATATTTTTCAAGATAGTGAGAGGTTTAAAAAAACAAAACAAAACAAAAGATCAGCAGCGTTGTATTTAATGAGCATCCATCCACCTTTCGCATATCTCATCCAAAAAAGGTTATCCTGAGCTATCTCTATAGTTATGCTGCTATAGGCTTAGACTGCTGGAGGACATAGGGACCCCTATTTCATCATTCTGCTTCATTCTATCTCTATTCTCCCACTCTGCAGAATCTGTTAGTTCAATCTCTAACGTTCTGCTCTCTCTGCTTTTTCTCATAGTAGCTTCATCTGGTCTGTTCCTGTTTGGCTGTGACTCCATCCTGGAGAGAAATATCAGCTGTGCTGCTGCCATCAACACCTTTGTTTCTAGATGTTGGAGATCGGCCTGTTTTCCAGTGTAGTCCTGTTTCTCGGACTGTGACTAACTGGATGTGCTCTCTTCATCCCTGACATGGGAGCTGGCTCGGAGCTCGTCTGCCTGGCTGTGTGTTTCCTGGACGGGCCGCCTGTGGAGCTGGTTGACAGTTGCCTTTTGTATCTATGCTTCTTTTTCTATGTCTGCTTCTGTCTCCTTGAACCCCAGTCGGCCTCAGCAGATGGCCGCTCACACTGAGCCTGGTTCTGCTGGAGGTTTCTTCCTGTTCAAAGGGAGTTTTTCCTCTCCACTGTCTCGCATGCATGGTTGGTGTGAGTGAATTTTAATTTTTCCATGCAAACAGCTGGTTTTCCTCGACAGAAACGTTTAAACTATCTGACTGTGTTGTCTCTGTAAAGTGCCTTGAAATAACGCTGTGAACTGTTGCTAAACACTGATTTGTATTTTTGTTGATAAGGTGAACGCATGGATTCAGAATGTTAAAATAGTTATGAAAATACTTTGCTGCCTACAGTGGATTTAATTTGTGTTTTAAATTGTGTCAAACATTGTACTGTAAAATACAGATTCTTTTGTACCAGTTATTCTACAATCTCTGATAGATCATGGGTGGATGAAATGGGCTTTAGCTTCCAGATGCTTTCAGACATTGTTAAAGAAGTTCGTTCATCAAGGAATTATCAATGGATCATTATTTATACCTAAAGCTAATACGTTTGCAACGATTTAATTAATTTATCATTAATCAGTAATAAAAAATCATAATTTTCGTTGCGATCACCGAGTCTGGGAGCGGCCATTTTTGCCCAAACATAGCAACCCCTCCCTCCTGCCATCTTCCAGCAGTGACGTCACGGTGCGGTAAGCCTAGCGCCATTCTCCCCGCTTTACAAGCTAAATCAATGGGAACTACTAGACGCATCTGCAATCAACAACAATTATTGAAGATTTCCAGAGGACTTCACCATTGAAATTCACCAGAGCTATAGTGAAACAGACAATGCCCACGTGCATGGCAGCTGGATGCTGGAATACATCGGGTAAAAGAAAAAAAAAAGAGTTATTCCATCTTTCTGATTCCTGATCCTCCACGGACGGGTTGGTCGTTGGATCGCCAACTTGAAGAGGGAGGATTTACCATCGAACTTCTGGCCAGAGAAAAAACCCGTAATATGTAGCCAACATTTGGAAGAAGAATGTTTTCAAGATGACTTGGATAATAGCGCGTTGTGACAAACACCAGATACAGCACTGGGACTTGATCAACAGCCGATACCGCACCGTGACGTCACAAACCAGTAGGTGGCAGTAGTGTTCTTTGACAAACATGGATGCCTCCAGTAAAGCACATTCACATGAAAATTACTCTGAATTAGAAACACTGATCATTTATTGAACAGGATGGAATCATTTCAGATTTAAAGAACTTTCAGAAGTTTGGATTCTGAATATGAGCGACTTTTCCATAAAAACAAAATACATTGGACTTTATTTCCAAGTCTGAAGACGTTTCACTTTCCATCCTAAAAGCATTTTCAATTGAAAATGTCAAAATGTGACACAAAGTAAGGCAGCTTTAGCCCTTTCCCATTGGTTATCCTCCATCCTTGATACTCTGAACAGCAATGCCTGCTATATCCAGTTACTCCAGCCAGCTCTGCTCCAAGCTTCCTTAGAGCCTGAGATCATGCTGGAAAGGTATAATTGCGCAAAAGTTGTGAATATGACAGAACTTTTCCTTTTAAAATTTTATTTCTATGTCTATATTTACGATATACTGAAACCACTTGTCATTCTAACCAGAATCATTCACTGTTAATTTTTTTCTTCTCCTTAATGTGATCCTGGTCCAGAATAATCTGAAATCCTTTCCAAGCTTGGTGGCCGGTTAAGAAAATCACAGAAAATCCTAATTTAAAGTTTACAATAACTAATTCCTGTCCTTATATGTTCTTCAAGTGAGATGAAAGTGAACCATCTCACAGAAGCCAAAAGGAATAAAAAAATAAGTAGACATCGCCACCTTCTGGATAACAGCAGCATTACAGGCTCATCAGGCCGTTAGGCTAAGAAATAAACAGAAAACATTTATTTCTATTATTAAATTTTAAATGCAGAATAATGACAAGGCAGACATGGTAAAGGCAATTAAGGTATAAGTTTAATAATTCTGAAAAGAATGCATATACAAAGAACAGACTTTAGACAAAGCATTTGGTTTTGCACCAAAACAACAACAGGTTATAATAATCATATTGACTTGGGCTGGAGATCAACCCAACTCTAATCCACCAATAAAAAAAACAAAAACAAGGGAAAACAAAAAACAGAAACCAGTCAGTCTTTTAGGATTTTAAAATGAATTGTTTCTGGTCAAACTAAGCCGATCATCAGTTTTCTCTGTGAAACTGGCAGCAAAGAGTTCAGATGAGCTCCAACCCTTAAATGTGAAAGGAGTGAAAGTAACCTTTTTATATATTTATATATTTTTTATATATAATAAAAAAAAAACATCACAAACATAAAACAAACAAAGAAAAGATTTTGGTAAAAACACCTGGAGCCAGCTTCCATTAATCCCACGGTTTGGAGCAGAGACCAAGGCTCAGCTACGCAGCACCACACACTCTGAACGGTACAACACACACCTCAGGACGGACCGATGGAGACCGCAGGAAGCCGCCATAGAAATCTGGTGGAGCTTTTAGTTTCACCATTAGCCGTCTACAAACCCCAACGGTCAGGAAGTCTCTGCTGCATCGCTTCAAAGTGTGTGGTGACGACAAACGTTACAGCATCCTGCATCCCTTGGTCCCTGATAACGCATGAAGAACACACCACTTGTTCTGCTAACACTGTTTAAACGTTCTCTGCTTCTTAAAGGCCAATTTCTGTGGTGGACCTGCAGAGCCTTCAGCTCCACATCCCAAATGGACGGACACTCGGCCCTGTGGAGCTCAGACGGACAGTTAGTGGTTGGGAGTGCGTCCATTTGGAATGCTGCTGCTGCTTAAATATGGTCTGGTTATTGTCTGTGGGGCGGGAGGGGGGGGGTTGGCAAATCAAAACAAAACATCACCACACATCTATTGGTAGTGAGGAGAAAACCCAAGTGGCGGGGCGATGGATGTGCTCATCCGCAGCAGCATGAGGAGGATCAGCGACGCCGCTGCGGCCTCCTGGCTTCCAGCTTCCTCTCACGTCTGAAATCTGCTCTTCCCATCGGAGAACAATGCTGCCTTATTAGAGCGAGGAAAACGGGTGTGGGAGGGGGGAGATGGGATGTTGTAGAGGTGTGTGTATGTGTGTGTGCGCTGTGAAAAGTGAGGAACCTCTCATAACAGCACACATTTGCGTTTCTTCTTAGGCTCTGGGGGCTCCAGTGCAGCCAATATGGCCTCATCAAACACATTCTTTAGTCCTTTCTGTGAACAGACAGACAAACGGAATCAGGCAACAGAAACCGGGAGCAACACAAAGCAACCTGCAGCTCAACTCAAACTAAATGATAAGAAACGGCAAAGAGAAAATTGGCTTCATTTCTAAGTCGAACCGACAGCCGGTCTCTGCTGCCGATCCTTCATTATGTGAGAAAACTGAAAAGATTTGAAACTGAGAAATAATTTAAACTACTTTTCATTTCTGGATTTCTTTTTTTTTCTCAGATTCAAGGCCGTTCCCTCTGGGGGGCGGGGCTTAGATGGGATGTAAAATGATGAGTGGCAGTTTAGGTGCCTGGACAAAAATACTCTCAGATGTTGCATTCAAGGACCCTGGGAAAAACAAATGTCTTTGAAGCTTATTTGATCACATGTTCATGTGATCGGTTCTAGGAATAAAAAAAAATAACACTTCAGTTTCTATTTTTCTTACCATCCAGTTTTAAATTGTTCTGATTTAAATCTTTTCTTTCCAGTTTAAAAATTATTTTCAGTTTTAAGCC
Source organism: Cyprinodon tularosa (assembly GCF_016077235.1). Taxonomy (NCBI): domain Eukaryota; kingdom Metazoa; phylum Chordata; class Actinopteri; order Cyprinodontiformes; family Cyprinodontidae; genus Cyprinodon; species Cyprinodon tularosa. Next base: position 1,159,583 of record NW_024038354.1, read on the forward strand.
TTTGTTTCCTTCGACGGAGTTTTACGGCCAGGCTAGAGATTTTTTTTTTTTTCTGAGAATCAATTCGTTACAAGAATAGTCGTAAAATTATGAGAATGAAGTCATAAAATTACCAGAACAAGATTTGGACAAATTGTAGACTTTTAATTGAATTAATTGGATTTATCACCCAGCCATGGATGAATATATGAAGTTAGTAAAGATGTGGTCAAAGGGTGTATTATCGTCGACTCAGCAAAGCTTCCACTTCATATTTCTGCTTTAGTTTCTGATGATCTTAATATCTTCATAAATATACTGAAGTTCTCATATCGAAATGTGATCAAATGGGAAAAAAAAGGTTAAAAGGATGTGAGAACTTTTGGAAAGATCCTATAAGTAAGGGAAGTGGGAGGAGTTTGGGACAAAAAACATCAAATTATAATTGCAAAACATTGTAAACAAATAAAACAAACCAAGAGGATTTACAGACACGTGTCACTAAGCTGTAAGGAGGGAAAAACAATTTCAAACTAAAAATGTGAATGTTTGCTGAAATCAAAGACAAGTGAAGCAAGCAAGTGGAGGAAAAACCCTGAAACAGTAAAACGCTTCTTTCAGCTCAGGCTTCTGCTTCTTCTAAATTCACTGATTAACAGAAAAGACTCAACCAAAAAGAAAAGAGGCTTTCCTGTAACAGCAGAAATAGAGAAAGAAAGAAGCAGCAGAGAAGAACGTGTTCATTGGTCCTTTATTATCTTCAAACAGCATCAAAATGCTCATTATAGTTCAACCTTTAGCAAAACAGTTATTCCCACGTGCAAAGTCCCTGATCTGGTTAAACTGTCTTTTTGCAAACTTCTTTTAAAACATTACAGTAGAGCAACAATCCTAGATCCGCCCATCAGAATCTGATCTACGGTTTGTCTCAAGTCGTCACCTGTTGGTACAGATTTCAGCAAACACTGATTTCTGTCTTCAGAGCTATGAAAATAAAAAGAACAGCTTTCCAAATATTCTTCTTGTAGACGTTATGCGTATAAGTTAACCCTTTATAGGCGCTCAGTGTTATTGGAATCCAGGACCAGACCTCATTACCTTTGGAACATTGAAAAAATATTATGATGGCAAGAATTAATGGCAATGTAACAAGAAACGGCAAGTTGCCTGAATATACGAGGAAAAATAAAAAAAGTGCTTCTAAAAGAAATTCATGAAAAACATTTTATCTTGGTCCAACATAACCTTAGAGGCATTAATGCTGATACTGGCACTGACATTTTATAGTTTATAAACCTAAATATGATTGACAACTAGGCTTATTAACTTTTTAACTTTTCAATTAGCTTTTCAACTTTTTTTTTGACTTGTTAACTTTTTTCAACTTAATTTCATATTCAAGGACTCATCTAATTAGTCAAATTCCAAAATCAGATGTACAGCCATGTAGCAGTATCTTTGCTTAATGGCTGGAAATGGATGTTGTGCTTCTAGACCTCACTGAGGGTTGGGGGGGTATGCAAGTAGTCAAAAAAGCTAACTTGCCCTATAAAGGGTTTAGCCATGAACCAGTGGCCATGTTAGCTAGCAATGCGTGCAGGAGTACCTTGTACGCCCTTTACCAAACATATTAGAACGCCCTGTTTTTCGGACGTATGTGGGGACAATCAGATTAATCGTGATTAATAGATTATTGAAATAATCATCAACTAGTTTAGTAATTGATTAATCATTAGTTGGAGTATAGAGACTGTAAAACCTGCCTCTAGCAGACAGAGGAAGGAATTATACCGAGATTGTAAAAACAAATCTCTATAAACTTTTTGCATTTACGATAAAAATCTTGTTCTTCTGTCCATCTGATCTATAATCCAGAATTCCTCAAGAGGAAACTTTTTATTTTCACCTGGTTTCATTTTGCATTTCTTCACATCTCGCCACAGATTCGTGCTATTGGTGATATTTGGGCGTAACGCTGCGAGGATGTGCGCCGTTATCGTTTATCTAATTATAACAGAAAACAAAGCAGTCCTGGCTGCTGCTGCTGCTCTCCTCTGTTGGTTTGCTGATGGTGTTGAAGATGCTTCAGGTTCTCATTATTGTTCAAACTGATTTCTATGAAACAAGTTTCACCTTTAGCAGAAAGTTTAAGGTACACTTTCTGATAGTAAGAATTAAAGTAAGCAATATGTTATTTAACCTAAAAATAACCTCATGTATTACTTAGAAAAAGCTCACATCCCTCCCATAACCAGGACTAAAGTAGCGTTGGAACCAAAAGAAAAATACGGGAAATAGAGTTTCAGTCTAAATTTCAACATCTACCGCAGAGTAAATACCCCCCTGATATTTATTAGAAGTAGCAAAGCAAACCTTAGTAAACCCCCCCCCTCAGAGAATCTCCATCAGATTCAAACAGTCAGGAATAAAGGATGTAGAGGATAAACAAAGAGCAGCGGAAGACAGATTAGAATATACAGCATTTCCTCTTTCTTTGGGTCTCTGGTGGCTCTAGGGCAGCTAGGATAGCTTCATCAAAAACATTCTTCAGTCCTCGCTACAACGACAGGAGAGGACGGAGAGCAGAGCCATTAGCAACCAGAGCCACGGGATCAATGGGGAGGACTAGAGGAAGATGGAGAAGCACATGACACAGAGGAGTGCAGCTGGGATTAGCAACAGGAAACAGGAAGTGACATTAGCAGCTATGCCAAGTAGAGGAGGAAGGAAGGAGCAGAGGTGGAGGCTACGCCTTGGCTTCATCAACACTATTGTTCTCTGTCCATGCATGTTCACTTCCTGCTCACCTTCAGCCCGGCTGGACAAAGACGAGCGAACAGAAAGACAGACAAGTTTGTAGCTATGGAGACGACTAAATGTCTCTGAGCAGCCTGTAGATGTGCAGCATATTGATCAGAGGGTGAAACTACCAAACCACAGATTAGAGCTTCATCCCTAGAGCTTAACCGGCCCCCATGCGCCTGACAGCAGAGGGCACCAAGCTGGCATGCAGTTCACACCAATCCACCACAGCGTGCAGCAGCCATGTTCCTCCTTCCTCCACTTTCTTACTTCTTGTCTTTGAGCTTTCAGTGATGGCGTGCGTGTCTGATGGTCTGTTTCTCTGTAATGGTTACCTGTGTGAGGGCGGAGCATTCCACATATTTCACCGCCTTCAGGTCCCTTGCCAGCTTCTCTGCTGTCTCTGGGGTGATGGGCTTCTGCTTGTTCTTGGCAAGTTTCTCTATAGTTGACGGATCGTCCCGCAAGTCGATCTGAGTCCCGACGAGCAGGAAGGGCGTCTTCGGACAGTGGTGGGTGATCTCAGGAACCCACTGTGTGGACAGACTCAGTGTTAGCATGAAGCTGGAACAAAGGGCTGACATTCTGGAACGACTCGCTGGCAGGACGCTTCCACAGCATCTGTCTACTGTTTTTGTCAGAAGTTTGGGAGCAGCCAATCTGACACTGAACCGTGTTTAGTAGCCATTTTGTTCTGTCATCCCACCTTTTCATACAGGATTCTGATATCAGCTTATTTTTCAAAGAAAATGTTTCAGTTTATTTCTAAAGCGCCAATTCACAACACGTCATTACAAGTCTTACAGAGAAAATTCAGCTTTCACATGTTCACCATTACGACACCTTTTTAATGCAAAATCACCACATTTTGTTGGCGTAAAAATCAATAAACCTTGCATCAGTGTATTTTGAGGAAAATTGTTTATATACAAAACATTTTTAAGACAATCTGTAAATTAAACAACTTATTAGATGTTTTTTTTAAGATACCAGTGCAATTAAAATCTATTTCTCTTTTCTGTAGTGCAAACAAAGTAGAAATGAGGTCACTGGTTTTTTTTTATTTTATTTTATGTTGAAGACGTTTAAAAAATACTCCAAAGAACTATAGTGCCTTTTTGTCATAATCTGAAACTTTTAGTCGTCTTTATCGACTGAAACTTGAACAGAAACTATAACTAAATTTGAAGCAGTTTGATCTGTTTTTCACCTCCAGGAAATAAAATCTGAACTGCCTGAATTTCACTTCAGTATGTTTTAAAGTTTCTTTTTTTTCTAACCTTTTTTTTATTTAGTTTTTTCTTCCATATTTGCTCATGATTCTGATCCCAGTTCAGGCCAGTTGACTCTGATGAAATATGACGGATAATGACCAAACATGAAACCAAACGAATTATGAGCAACTTCTTGCAGATAAACATTAAAGATTACAGACATGTAATCACATCACTGCCCCCCCCCCCTTCCCGTAAATAAACGTGAGAGACGATTGCAGCACGTTTGCTCTCTTAAAATGACCTGAAACCAGAATTCAGATCTGAAGCAGACGGGACATGTTGCTCTTCAGTTGGTTTATTTACTGCATCTATTATCGTAACAATAAAATGTTTTTGCTTTGTTTAAACCAGCAGGCGAACATTGTTCTGGTGACCACCCCTCCTGATAGATCTCACAGTACGCTTCCAGCTTTCATACATGGTGAACCATCGCACCTATATGACTCTAAAAGCTTTAAACATTTCCTCAGATTTTGTATTTATCCAAATTCTCAGAAATTGAATGTTAACTGCCTCCATGCTATTTATTTACATGTTTTATGTGTTCAAGCTAGAAATAGATTTGATGCCATAAACAGGTTCCCATGACTCTCATATGGAAGACATGGACTGTCTGCCGTACTCCAGCCTGTTCTCCGCATTGAGCTTGTTTTCCGAACACACGGCTTTACGATCAGCTGTAGGGAATTCTGCGCAAAACATGCGTTCCGCATTTATATCTGAAAAATCTGACAAAATTGGTTTTATAAACATTTTTTTTTAAACAAAGCATTTTAAATGCCACTATAATAACTTTTAATACATTTTAATGCCAATTAAGGCCTTAATTTAAATAATAATTTAATGACTTATAATGATTTTTAATGACCTGTGGAAACCCTGATATATAAAATACTGTAAATTATTTTTACAAACATAAATACTGTGCACTAGAAGAATGGATAATCAGTAGGGATGTTATGAGACGGGCCAAGGCTCCGAGGCGTGTCGAGTGGCGGAGGAAGCGTTTCCACGAGGCGCGAATCATCAAACTGATGACGTTTGAAGCCTCGCTACCCCGCCATACCGCGTGACCGCTTGGTTGGAAAAACAAGCAATCTAGGCGAGTAAAACTATTTTGGTTGGATTATAGAAGATGTAAACCTGAGGCCAGCTGCTGGTTTTAACATTAATATTAAGCAGTATTGCTGTCTGATGAGCAGTTATCAGTGTTAGTGGCGTCAGCTGTATGACATGGACTTCCACTCCTGAGGTTGTTGGTTTGAAACCCACCTCAGACTTTAGTGCGATGAAACAAGTATTTTGGGTAACGTCACTAAAGGCTGATTTATACTCAGAAACCAGGTTGTCTGTGTGTGTCGCAGTTAACGCAGATATGCCCCGCCCCTTTTGCAGAACCCCTGCTGCACCTCTCCCAAATTGTCAGTGACAGTCGACAGGAGGCCTCTGATTGGTCAAATCTCCATCCGCTCTACACTATGCGTATTTCCTGTTTGGTTCCTTAGCGGCTTGGTTTGTTTGTCTGACCGCCATTGTGGAAAACGACTGGTGAAGATGGAGCAGCTAGCAGAGTGAGGTGCGCGAGAACGCTGGGACCCTTTTTCCACCTGGATCCCCGCTCTTTTTGGCCCTCATGTCCCTCCATTGTCGCACAAACTTGCCCCCACTTCCTCACCGCCTCGGCCGTATCTAGACCCACAGCTAGTTCCTGATTGGCCCTCTGGCGTTGTGGCGTGGAATAACGTAGCGCAGACCACGCTTCAATATTGGGCAGAAATCAAAAATATCTGTGAAACGCTCACTGCGACACTCTGCAGGAGGAGGAGAACCAGGCCATAACTTGAATTGTTTTACCCTAGTGAAAATATAGATTGAGTAAAAAATCTGCCAAATTAGATTGGTTGGTTTAACTAAAAGATCGGCTGAACACATCATTTCCAACCTGATTAAAACCAAAAACTGTGGAAAAACTATAATTCTTGAATAAAACGACTAAAACCTTTACTTTTGCTCATCATTGCCCGATTTACACAAACACTTTTACTGTCTGCTTGAGCTTATTTCACTAAAATGGCAGAAAAACAGTGAACCTTAAATCATTTTTCTCATTAAACATACCAATCATTAACAATTTCAAAGGAACTTAAATGAGAAAAAAAAAAAAAAACAAGAAAAACAATTGAAAAAAATCCCAGATTCTATTACTAACTGTAGTTCTGCTCTCCACCAAAAGGTGGCGACATGTTCACATGAAGCTTCATGAACTGCGGGGATCGTTTAAAGCAATTAACCCAAACGGTTTAATGAAGCTTCTCTCACCATCACTAATAATCAATATACAGCTCTGGACATTTGAGTCTGTGGACTTTAAGTTATTTAACAACAAGAAACTAAAAAGTTATTCGTGAACTAAAGAAACGTCCCAAAGTTACTAAAAACTGGAATAGCATCATTATAGTCTTTGCATTCAGAAAGCACCTCCTGGGTTAAAACCAAATAATTAAAAAAAACATTACATTTTTTCTTTCATTTTACAGCATTGTGGAGCAGATTTTCATGAAATAAAGTCCAACAATAAGCAGCGATTTACCTTTTCTTTAACGTTTTCGAAGGAGGATGGGGAGACGACTGAAAAACAGACGAGGAAGACGTCTGTCTGGGGATAACTCAAAGGACGTAGTCTGTCATAGTCTTCCTGACCTGCGGGAGCCAATAAAACCAGATTTCATGTCTAAAGCTGATCAAAGCGGACGCACCAGTCCGCCTTCTTCCACTGCAGGTTTAGCTCAGAGATATGATTTAGTATGTCCTACCTGCGGTGTCAAACAAACCCAGGGTGTAGGGTTCACCTCCAATCATTACAGTTACAGCATAGTTGTCGAACACCTGAACACACAATCAAAACCAGGAGAAATTTAAAGTTTCAAATGTTTTTTGTTGAAACACAAAAATGAAAATCAACATATATTCTACAGGATTTATACAGAATTGAGTAACTGATTTAATGCTTTTTAAAGCTCTTTGAAATATTTTAATGCCATAGACTGGTAACCATGACGAGAGAAAGAAAGAAAATCTTTGTTTTCTAAAGTGCCTTGAGAAGATTTTAAGACAAAGCCCTGAAAATTAAATGAAACTTAAACAGAAATATTGGAACACAGTGGATACAAAAACACATGCTACAAAAATGACATTGAATGTGGAATGTTACCAGATCATGTGAGCTGAGCCTGGAGCAAGCAGGTGAAATATGGTGGAGCGCAGAGCGGTTAGCAATTCAAAGGCCGGAGCGAGGATTTGGCTCTGCTCAAGTTTGCTCCAACTTTATTAAATTAATGTTTGACTAAAATGCAGCAGCCAGAGTTCTGATGAAAATGAAAAAGAGAGATCATATCTCTCCTATCCTGGCTTCTCTTCATTGGCTTCCTGTTAAATCCAGAATAGAATTTAAAATCCTCCTTCTCACATATAAAGCCTTAAATGGCCAAGCTCCATCTTCTATCAGAGATCTGATTGTTCCTTATGTTCCTAACATAAGGAACAATCTGCAGGTTTACTAGTGGTTCCTAGAATTTCAAAAAAAAATTATTTTAGAAATCAGGATTAATGCACGTTCATTTTTGATTCGAGTTCAACTTTTTCAACTCACTATGTTTGTCCTTGTACCTCTTCCATAGAGTGTTAGATTCTGTTAGCATCTGAGCCATAAGTTTGATCAAATTATTTTCCACAGGGGAAAGAATCGGCGTGTCTGGAAACATTGCCTGGAACAACTGGGATACACCGTCACTAGAAGGGCGTGCTGCACGGCAGTGTTCAGACACCACTGCAACCCGCACGCATTGCAGCACTGCATAGGATCCAAATGTTGTTGGAAGTAGGGGTGGGCGATATATTGAACATACTCGCATGATAGTAGCCATCAAGTACAAATTCTCATGAAGACATTAAGCCGCCTGCATCTATTTGACTGAGAGTTTTATTTTTCCCACAGACTGGTTCGGTTTCCTATTGTCAAAGACTGGGGTGTCAGACCGGTCACATTGTAATGTTTGACTTTTATAATACAGAAACCACACAAAGGATGTAAACACAATAGTACTTATCACCCTAAACATCAATGTATTTTTTCAAATTTTTTCAAAAGACTTCAATATACAACGAAGGAAATAGCAATTAAACAATGTCAGAATCACAATTCTTTAAATTAAATAATTAATGTACTTTGCATTTAGTTCAGTTAAAAATAAAACAAATAAATAAATCCAGTCCACGTCTTGGTACTGATCAGTCCATTCCAGGCAGCTTGAGCCAAAAAACAAACTCCAGTCCATGTTTTTCCACCAATCCTCACCAAGGAACCCAAACACAGCATCCAGCTTGTGCTCAGTGGCACACAAACTTTCAAACCAAAGCAAAAAAAAGCAGCTTTAACACCAGGACTCCCAGAACTCTGATCCTACTAGAACTCCCACTGGCCATCAGTTTTAACGGGGATATTTTTCCCCATGAGTAGTGATGATGTCATCAACTGATATGGTTCTAGTGTGTTATATAAACCCATTGACCTTAAAACAGGTCTAATATATATTATATATCTAATATAACCAGCTCTGTGTTTTACCAGTTCAAGGATAAAATCTCTGTCTGAGACGGTGACATTCAAACAGTGTTTATGTCTGCCATGTCCAAGAGATCATAAAATATCAGCCACAGGAGCTTTTACAGAATACTTTCTACTCATCTGATCCCACACATCCAGGCCGACCTGTGAGTGATTGTAGGAGACCCCGGGCTCTGGTTTGGCTTTGGGCTGAGTGTCGCGGCTGAGGTGTGGGCAGAGCTATCCAAACCTTGAACATTTTCCCGTGGGTGGGCGATCATCCTCGGACTCGCTGTCAGAGTCTGAGCCGCTTCCTACCCAGTCCTCCTCCTCGGTCTCTCCCTCTCCGCCCGAATCTCTATCATCAATATTTTACAGCATTTCTAAAGCCTGTTTCACTGTTTTCTAATGAAAGCCATTTTTCCAAATTAGCCAAAGAGTTCTAATAAAATGTCGGTCGCTAGGCAACGGCAGAGTACGTCAATCATCCGCGGGAATAATTTACACTGCAACTAATAGAGCTGTCAAAATGACGGCTGTGGGAGATCGAGGTAAAATTAAGCATATTTAATTTTTATGTTTTTATTTTATTACAAAAACGCGAAAATGAAAAAAAAAAATATAGAAACAGGAAAAGTTAGTTAACATGATCAATATATGATTAATTTAAAATTCTTTCCCTTTAAAATCTCAGAACGGTCAAAATGACGGCGTTGGGAGTTCTGGTGTTAAAACCAACCAGAAGACGTTCTGCGTGTTTCGGTGCTGCAGGACCAAATATATCAGATATTAAATATCTGTCAAAGCTGGTTTTATAAAAGAAAAAATTAAGGTAATTTTTATGTTACCCATAATCATATTTAATTTATCTTAATGCCAATCAAGGCATTAAATAAAATTTTTTTTTGATTTAATGACTTTTAATGCTTTTTAATGACCGGGAGAGACGATGTCCTAGTTTGATTCCATCTATTCAATGACTGAGAACTACTGAGACACATTTGGTCAACTAGGAGAGAAAACTTTGCAACGTTGCTTTTATTTCATTTAATTCACTTTCAGTGAATCTGGATAAACTATGAACGTTGGTTCCAATGTTCCCCTCCGATTCAACAACATTCCAGTTTGGTACCAAGAGATTTTAAAGTGATGCAGTGATCGAGGTCACATACGTACCGTGGGGACATATTCAGAGGGGAACTTGTTTGTAGTGTAAGAGATGAGCAGGCAGGTTTTACCCACGGCACCGTCCCCGACTACAACACACTTGATGGTCTGCATAGCTGTGCTTTAAAGTCTGCCGTACTCATTCAAGACCTGCAGAGAAAAGCAGAAACAAAGCAGAAAAGTGATCAAATACGCAAATAGATGGAAAAAACAAACCCTCAGGTCTTCAAACTTGGAAAAAAAACCTTTTTTGGAGAGATTAGCTTTTAAATATCAAGTTAATCAAAAGTCAAATGATCTTACTGACTTAATCTTAAACAAGCAAATTTATATTAAAACTTGAGTTCTTTAGTGTAAAGAGGGTTTTTAAAACTCAAGCATGACTACACAAATATTAAGGCCTATAATGTCCGGAGTAGGTCCAACTGAGAGGTGAGATGCTGGCTGCCCATCACCATAGCAGGAAATTATGTTAAACAGCCGGCGTTTACCGTTATGTTTAGTCGGATCACACCCAAGCATAAAACAGAAACAGCTAATGCTGGAAAAGGTTAAATCCTGGAGGTGGGGACACATGAAGAGCCCTGAAAAGTGAGGGTTGGATAACATCTGGAAAACTAGAAATATTTTTTTATATCTTCTAATACAAATCCCATTAAAACAAAAATCTGTACAGGTAAACAATGATATAAAACTAAATCTGGCCAATAAACATCACATTTCTAAGTATATACATATGAAACACTTACACACTAGTTTTAAAGTCTACCCCTACAAATTCAGATGAACTGCCCCCTCCAGGGTTTATACAGGAATGAGTAACTCTGATTTACTGCTTTTTAATGCTCTTAAAAATCATTTTAATGCCATCAACAACTACCCACACACTCTCTTTCATTCTCTACACATATATAAACACAGCTTTAAGATCAACTAGAAGCAGTTCTGCACAACCACGTGGAACAAGTTATATCTGATATAATATATCTGATGTTTTTTTATTTTTTAAATAAAGCATTTTAAATGCCACCAATAATCACAGAATCGTAATGCCAATTAAGGCCTTAATTTAAAAATAATTTAATGAGCTTTAATGATGAAAGGTTTACTCTGCAGCGATGAGAGCCAGCAGGATTTTGAAAAGAAAGATTTTTATTGACAACAAATCGTTGTCATTATCTCAGTAATCTGCTCTCTAAGAACCAGACTCACATCCTTAAAGGAACAATTTAGCCCAAGAAAACAAAACCTTCATATAGTTTCAAGTGTTAATGAATACTCTTACGGAATCATGAGGTTAAAATCCTCTAATAAGCAGATTATAAGGAAAAACAGCCAGACTGTGTTGGATGTGAGGAGCTGAAAAGGGGCGGCTGCAGTTGGAAACCTTTTCAGACTTAATCCATGCATCTGTGTTAGTAGGGCAGGCCTGTTCAACAGTGGGAAGGATCAGTCTTATAAAGCAGGTTTTTGTTAATCGATAAAGCAGATAAAGCCAAACTGACACGACTTAAACCCCCAGAAAAATACAAATATGACCCAAAAAACCAAACTACTATAAGACGTTTACACCTCTCTGCGCTTCCTTTCTCATTCTCCGAAAACATACCACCCGTAAAACATCAACATATGTGTTGATGATTTCTGCATTTTGGACATCTGCTCTTAGCAAAGATAAATTAAGCCACCGTTTCAGCTGTTGCGTTTGAACCACATCCCGGCCTCTTTGGCCTGTTTCCTGTCTGCTCTTTAAATGGCCAGGTAAACAGATTCTGTCTCTAACTATCCTCGTTTATAACTATTATTTATGTAGTTAAAATTATACACCGTTAAACCTAGTACCTTACTTTAATGTCAAGATAAAATTACCATTTCTATTCTACCCACTAAAACCTTAAACTCCAGTCTACTGATCAGAAATGTACTGCTTTATTTTAAACAAATAAACCCATTTAATTAAGGTTTAAATTAAATTAAACATTCATTAAACAGAGAAAAGCTGCATTTCCGTTCCGGTCTATTATCGCGGTAGTCTGTGTTTACTTACCGAACCTGCCGTTAGCTACAGGGCTAGCATGCTAAGGACTAGCATGCTAAGCTAAAGCTAGCGGATGCTGGTTTTTAAATTACATAAACAGATACAGTCCAGTTGGAAGCAGGGGACATTGTAGATAATATTCACACATAATAAAACAATACGAACCATTAAAAACATGCCTCTAACACAAGGTTTGAGTAATAAATTTCCGTACCGTATTCTCAATTTTAGTTTCAACACCGGGCGTTGGCAGCTCCACACTAGGGGCTTCCCAGGCAGTTCAGCAAGGGCACCTACGTCTTGTGGTTCTACGTCATTACGTTTCTTCATTTCCCCCATAAACGGAAGGACAATTAAAGACTAATGAAAACAGCCCAACAAATAACTGCAATATGTAGAAGTTTATCGAAGTAGAAATTTGAACGTTTTTGTTTCTAAAGTTCAATGGTTTGTTTAAAATTACAGCAGGCAGGCTAAAAAAAAAAAAAAAAACCTCACTGAAAAATAATTACAAATAGACCCAGGATGTGCAATTAGTTTATCAAATGTTTAATTAGTTGGAAATATGTTTCTATATTTTATATTGGACAGGGACATTAATAAGCATTCCTGCAAATTCAGCAGAATTAACCAAAAGGCTATTTTTTTATCTGTTGTCCCTGGACAGATCTTAAATTGTCTACTTATAAGTGAAAAAATTTTGCTACATTTTAACTCCACTAAATATTTCTCCAGTTCTATATATGAAGTAAGGAATTTTAACTAAAAGAGACTGCATTCAAGCCTCTGTGTATCCCAACCACCCACATATATTTTTTAAATAACACACAACACATTTTAGGAAAAACAAAACTTTATTTGCAGAATGGAACCATGTGGCAGACGAAAAAAAAAAAAAAATCCATCTTCATGTCATAATAACAAAACACCCAGACCGTAAGAAAAGGAAAAACAGAAAGTCCAGAGCTGCAGGCGTCTTTTCCATGTCTAGTTGGACACGCTCTGCAGCAGCGTTATGTTGTCTCCTTTCAACATGATCCTCCCTGGGAGAAAAGGAAACAAAGAAGGTGATTAGGAAAGCCACAATTATGCAAAAACAGTTTATTTTTTACATCAAGATTATTTCTAAACTGGTCTCATTAAAAACAGTCAAAGTCACTTTAAAAAGGATAGAAAAGAGTTTTACAGTTAAAGGTGGATCAATTTAAACTTTGTCGCAGCCTTCTGTTCCAAAAATACCAACATTTCCAACAAAGGCTATGGATGGTAACAGGTGGCTTTTGGCTTTGTACGCACTCCCAACTTGACTTATTTTATTGTAAAAGCAAAGACAAAATAATCACCTAAAAATGTCTTGCAACTTAGTGAAAACGAAAAATGTAAATTAAATGTTTGAAGCTCTAAAAAAAATAATTTTACAAAACCTCCCGTCCAAACCAGACATTTACCAACCAATCCAGCACGGCACCTGCTGTGTTCTTAATTACACCAACTAAAGGGAGGATCCAACAATTAACCTCATCTAAACAATACCAAACATAATAAGTTACAAATTTTGGTTCTAAATTAACTTAAATATATTCTACCTACCAAAAGAAGAAAACTAATTTGATAGAAATGACAAAAATGTATCATAAATGGTCACAACAAACTTGATAATCACCAATAAAATAATTTATTCGAGGCCGATTCAATGTGCCTTACAAAGCTTTGCTTAACTCTTAAATTATTTTTATTTTATCAAACTTTGAACACAAACACATATTTCCTGCCAAATGTCAATCAAACTAATTAATTCATAAAAGTGGAAACAAAATGTTCTCAAATAAATAAAATTCAAAAGGCTTGAAATGTTTGGTATGCATTTTATTCAGATACAAATTAAAAACCTGCCATACTTGGGGGAAGAAAATGTTTATTTAAATCTGAGAGAACATTAGAGAATAAAGCCATGACAGAAAGGGCTCTGGTCTTATTTTTAGTTTTTAAGGCTAATGCTACATTCAGAGCGCTAGCAGCAGAAGCAGCTGGTTTACAATCAAACTTAATGTTTGACACGCATCAAGGTGTAGCTAAAGGCCGTGCAGTGTCTATAGCAGCAGCAGGAGCAGAGCCTCATGAGCTTCTGAGGCACTTCACAAGCAGCAGCCATTTTAACTTTAGCTGCTGGACGCGCCGCATCAACCAATGAGAGAAGCTGATCTGGGAGCTGGCAGGGAGTCAGACACAGCACTGCTGATGCAGAGCGCTATGATCACTCCTCTGAAACAGTTTATTAACGCCTAAATTAACTGAAAATGTAGAAACCTGCCGGCAGAATATGTTGGCTTTTATTATCCAGCTGCCTGCAGTTTGTAGCACAGACCTGAAAAACGCTAACATCTACTTCCAGCCGCCACCAACAGGAGGGGAAAACCCCCAAGAGGCTCCCGGGCCTGAGGCAGCTGCTGCTGGGGATTCCCAGTGACAGCGCAGCGCCGGTATGTGGGGGTCTGAGCGGCTCCCACAGAGAAATAATCTTTGAAGGCAGGATGGTAATCTGGATGAACTGACTGCACAGACCATGTCTTCAGGAGGACTTTCTCACTTCAACATAGATTCTAACTACTTTTTACCCGCTGATCACAGCTAATATAGCTGCCATTGTTCCAGGAAGAGAAAGGATAGGGTAGCTCCGCCCACCGCACATCAGACCCACCGCGCAGCTAGAGCAGCAAAGATGCTTCAAACTGGTACAAGAACCAAAATGAAGCAGAATGCTCATTTTTTGCTGCTCCTGCTTCATGCGGTCTAAACGTAGCATTAATCTATGAACTGTACAGAATAAAAACGGCCGTGTAGAAGTTAGGCCGTCATTGGACAGAGGTTCTGACTCGTTATCAATACTCTATGTATATACCCAAAATTGAAAAAAAAAAAATACATAGAAAGTTCAGCTCATGAGTTTTAGGAGATTCTGGGACGTAAGACATAAGCTGGATAAGTCGTCACGTTGTGGCAGGGCCCTCACCATGTTTTTAGTAGTAAGTGGTGTTTGATTTTAAAAAGCATGAGGCTACAGTAGTGATCCGTTATTAGAACTTACACCAGAGGACTGGGTGCCAAATATCACCCCAGAACGTAGCGCGCTTCATGGAGGAGAACCGGGACAACAGGGGTAGGGTGAGGCGGCATTTTGGAGCTCCAACAGGAGCACCTCAGTGAAAGATGGAGGATTTAACAAGCCTTTTAAAAGTTTTATTATAACAGCCTTTTTTAAAAGAGCATTTCCTTCTTCATATCAAGTCAACATTATTTTCCAATCTTCCATTTTAATAAAAAAAAAACTTCACCCCCTGCTGGGTACCTCCGTCCTACATCAGAGCCACAGTTCCTGATGGGTTTTCATGATAGCATAGAAATGTTAGCAGTTTTTAGCTTTAGCAGCACTTGCTGCTGATCACAGGTATTCTGTCAATAATGCTTTATCCAGCAGCATCAGTGCAGGATGTAATTCAACCTCTCTGATCGGCGGGAAAGGGTTCACGTTCAACAAAGTCGCTATGGTTATTTAGATATGAGGAGGGAGTCGGAATAGGTCTGTCCAGGTTTCACTAAATAAGGAGGCAGTTGCTGTAAACGGTTTCCTTCTTCTGAATCTGAGCACCGTAAGTTTCACGTTTGTTTTCTTGCAGCCGGTTTTTAGAATTAAAGCAGCTCACTGCTCCCTGCATGTTCCTGCAAGCCTTTTGATTGTGGCCGGTTTCCTGGAAGCAACTTGCTAACCATTTTTTTTTAATTGAAATGTTCTAACTTTTAGGACAATATCGTCTGATCAAGAGTGTTTAAGCCAGAATTATTTGACATTTTTATATGACTTCCCTACGATTTTAAGTTTAAGATTAGTCCAGACTTACTTGAATAATCATTCAGTCAGACGGAGCTGGAGCAGCTCAAAAAAACGGAGAATAAACCTAAAAGCAAATTAATCTTTGACGGCAGTAACTAGAAAGACTGATTCAGGTTTTTAGGCAGATGCAGATACCAATGGAATAGGTCGATTTTTTAACCCTTTACTGCCCGCTTTTCAACGAGGGGCGACCGCCTCCCCACCAGTCACACAGGATGAGAACAAACATGGTGAGCTGGGAACTTTTAAACTCTTAGGTTTCGTTGTACAGTGTGAGCTGTAGCTGCGTGCAACCATTGAAAATATTGTACAGTGTCGACCCAACTTAACCAATCAGCGACGCGTGTTGTCGATATCTGGACTGATTCTTAGAGCTTATGTTTCTTTTTTTCTTCCTCCATTTACATTGAAAAAAACAACTCAATAACAAATGTTACACAGATCTAAGTTTATACAAATAAAGTATGTTTATTGAAAAAGCAAACAAATCCTAACAATGGATAGTAAATGGAGAAAGCAGAAAGGCACGTCTTTCACACCATCTCAAAATTACTGAATGCACTAATGAACTGAACCAAAACAAAGAAAAAACTATCGGCTGGTCTGAACTCTAGGAGTAACATTTACTTCTACAAAGTACTGAAGGCTTAAAACACACATCTACAGATTTAAAAAATATTAATAATTATTATTATTTAGAAAAATTATGTCCTTTCACTTTACAATCATATGCAACTTCATGTGGGTCTTTGGCACAAAATCCTGGTAACATACATTAAAGGAAAAAGTTCGCTCATATTCAGAATTCAAACTTCTGAAAGTTCTTTAAATATAAAATTATTACATACTGTTCAATAAATGATCAGTGTTTTTAATTAAAAGTTATTTTGCTTGTAAAGAGGGGAAAATGGCGATAGGCTTACTGCACCGTCACTGCCGGAGGATGGCAGGAGGGAGGTGTGGATATATATATATTAGGGATGGGACGATTTATGAAAACTGAACTGTTCGGTTCGATTGTCTCGGTTCGGTTCGCGTGTGTTTCATTCGGTGCATGCGCTGCTCCTTTTTCTCATAGGCGAAGCGTTTACACTCCAGAGCAGAAGGCGGCGGTACTGCGACCAAAGCCAACCACCAGTAGTAAACAAGAAGAAGAAGAAGCGAAGCAGCGTAGCCGGGTGTAGCAGAAAAAAATCAGTTGTTGTGGAGAATTGTGTGGGTATGGCGAGTGGGAAAGAACAGGAGTTGGAAGACGCGCCAGCAGCACTTTATAGGTCTGCTGTATGGGACCACTTTGCATTTAGAGTGACCTACGATGACGGCGGAAAGAAAGTTGTGGATAAAAGTGCAACAGTGTGCAAGCATTGTGCAACACGTTTGGTTTAGGGCTGCAACTAACGATTATTTTAAAAATCGATGAATCGGCCGATTATTTTTTCGATTAATCGATGAATCGGACAAAAAAAATTTTTTATATTAACCTCTTTATTCCAAAATAAACATTTTAGACAGAACAAACAAGCACACAAGTACAGGTTGCTCATTACCTGTCCTGGTGCAATATGAAAAATAAATGTTTGTGTTAAAACTACGCAAACTTACATGAGAAATGTAGCTGTACATCCACAAAATATAGGGTACTTTGTTTCATAAAGCGCAAAAAAAGACATTTTTGTTTTTTAAAGCCCCTAAGGGGTTCAACAATAGGTCCCCCCATTTCAAGAAATGAGTTTTTTTTAGACTAGAAGAGTTCTGCCTTTTAAGACAGGAAAGTACAGCAGTTAAAGTTGCTGCTTGAGAAAATACTGAACCATAGAGATAAAAATAGCCTGTGATTCAAATTATAAATTGTATTTGGAATAAAAATGAGAGAACTAGGGGTGGTAAAAAAACACATCCTCCAAAGACAGATATTTACATGGGAATGTGGCAGATAATTAATTGACATATTACTGATCTTGCTGGATTTTATTCTGCTTTACTTCCATAAATTGCAGGATCTTTACTTTATCTTTGCCAGAAGATTTAAACTTTAAAAGCCTTGCCCTCATAATTTGCAAGTTAATTTATTTATAAAGTAAATGTAAACGCTGCTTAAACAAATGTAAATGAAATTAAAAGTAAAATAAGTAGCCAACCTTATCACTGTCTGTAACCTACTAACACGGTAAGGAAAGCATCAGATGAGCTTCCTGAGAAACTAACGTAACGTTTCCCCACTTTAAAACCAAACAAACATGGTCGCTCATCCTGCTGATCAGCTCTCTTCACTGCCATCGAAGGCTCCAAAGTGTTTTCTTTTCAGGTGCTGCGTCATAACAGTGGTGCTTCCGTGCCATGTTCATTTGTTTTTACAAAAGTTGCATGTTATCACTTTTTTCACTTTACAAAGCGCAGGCTATTTTAATTATTGTGATCAATTTGCGCCGTCAATCCCGGCGCATGCGCGCTTCATTTGCAGTCTGGACGCTGAGGGTAAACTCCTCACTAAAATCCTGCGGCTCTGACTGCCGCGCTGAGAGGGATTCCTGTGGGAGAGGGAGAAAGGCGTTGGGATGGGGGAGGCGCCCCACGGCAGGCAAAAGCCGCCAGTGACACCGTAAAAAGTCGCCAGATTTGTCGCTAGTCGCTTTTTTGAAAAATAGTCGCTGGAGGGGTCTGAAAAGTCGCTGAGTTGGCAACACTGCAACTGCGGCGCTGACTCACTCCGCCATATTTTTTTTTCTTCCCCCGGATGACCGCGGCGGCGGATGACGCATTAATCGCGCGACACAACTAATCGATGATTAAATTCGTTGCCAACGCTTTTAAAAGTCGATTTTTATCGATTTTATCGATTCGTTGTTGCAGCCCTAGTTTGGTTTATGCTAACAGCAACATTTCATGCTAACCCCGAAATCCCTCATACTCCGTCAGCAACCCCCGCTGTGCTCCAGACCGGCTGCTCAAAGCAAAGCCTACAGCCCCCACTGTGGCTTCGTCTGCTCCCCTCTGAGTTCCTTGGAGATGGTAGAGAGCATGTAACCTGACAACAGCCAGATGCATGTGGCGGAGCGAGACATGCATCTGGCTGTTGTCAGGTTAGAGAGCATGCGCCAGATGATTAAATTCAAAGCAGCAAAACATAGGGAAATTATCCAGGGTTTCCGCGGATCATTAAAAATAATTAAAATCCATTATTTTTGGGGGGATTTTTTCATTAATTTCATAATTTTTTATGGAATTTCGGTGTAACAATCAACATGTATCGAATCGAACCGAAAACCGTGACCAGAAACCGTGAATCGAACCGAACCGTGGATTTTGTGAACCGTTCCACCCCTAATACATATATAAAGCCACTATAATCAGATTTAATGATTTTAAAGCAATTTAAGGCCTTAATTTAAAAAATAATATTTTTATGATTTTTAATGACCCATGGAAACCCTGTAATCATGGTCGGCCTTTAAAAACCTGCGTCATTGATGTCTATCGGTACCCACATCAAATCTCAGTGTTCCCAGCAAAAAGAGTTTAATTAAATGGAAACTAGGGATGCACGATATAATCGGCCCCCTATCGGTATCGGCCTTAAAACTGAATATCGGACATCGGCCACCCCACCGATATTTAACCCGATATTTGATCAGCTTCTGAGTTTCTAAAGTCTAAAAAAAAAAAATACTACTACTTCCTCAAAAACTTCTTTTTACAGACTTAAAAACTTCTAAAGACGAGGGAAAAAATATTGATCCATTAAAATATCACAATATCTTCATATGCTGATATATTGCCATTTAAAAACACCATATCAATCTCTTTTACTAATGAAATATTGCTATATGTCATCGTTATGCTACGAAATCCCCCCAAAATTCACGAAATGTTGCCATATTTTTATATGTTGATATATTGACGCGGTATCGATCTATTTTACTAACAAAATCTCACAAGAATTTGCAAAATATCACGAGATTTTGAAAGTAAAATAGATCGATACAGCGTTTTTAAAAATCTATGTGATATCAGCATATGAAAATATTTTTGAGTATATTATTTTTCAAAGTGTCAGAAATGGATAACAAAACTGCTATTTTCAATGACTACTTATTTTTGTCCAGCTTTAACATCGGTATCGATATCGGTTATCGGCTACATGAGTTTTAAAATATCGGCATATCGGCCAAAATCCCAATATCGTGCATCCCTAAAATGAGCCCTTCTTACCGAGCGGCTTCCTGTTCTTGGTTTTCATGTGGATTTCTTCAGCGTCGTCTAGAACCAGGTTCATGTACTCATCAAAGCCCTGAAACAATAAAAGAGGAGAAGGTCCCAAAAAAAGAGATTTAAAGCAAAACAATTCAGTGCGGCATCATACATCTTAAACCCAGTTAACTTGGTGATTTGTATTTTTCCACTTTTATATCACAGCCTGCCTCACAAGCAGCTGCAACTAAATCCTGCCTTAAAACAGAGCGACTGCCTTCTAAGATCACTGGACATTTAATGATGTAACATGACTCAATAATTAGTTCCTTTTTCCACATTTGGTTTACGTTGATTGGTTGAGAATTATTGGTTAAAAATATGAAGATATTTTTTTCAGGGCAAATATTTTTAGAGAAAAATTCTGTAACTTACAATAATACATCCCTCTATCCGCATGTTGACCTGCTCATACAGCCACACCTGGATTCTGGAGCGCTGGGAACAGGAAGGAAAACGGAATGAGACACGTCTGATCCAGACTTTACCGCCGATTAGTAGAATAAATGACGACTACTTACATTCTGAAGGTATCTGAAAATAAGGTTCTGAAACACCAAGTTAAGGTAAACAAATACTGAAACGACGACAATCACAGCATCTTTTCCAGCGACTCATAGAACCAGATGTGTCATTTAGAATCAACCAGACACAGGATTTAAATTAGCAATATTTATGGAAAGATTTTTTTTTCAACTTAATGTCCCACTGAATATAAGTGACAATAGTTCAGTTGGTCAGAGTAGTAGTTTTTCATCCTGCAGTATTTTCCTTATTTAACAGCAGCTTACTCTGGAACACCACCGAATGGATTAGCTTGGATTATACAAAATAATCTGATTTACAAGCAGAAAAATCTGGTGATCAAGGAGCAAGTTTTACAGTTTGGATGAGAAAATGGAAACATTTTGTATTTCTTTTTTTGCCCAATGGCCACTTAGGTTTAAAAAACCTTCTTCAGTTAGTTCCAGAACTTATTGTATGACAGAGTATTAGGGTCAGGCTAGAGATTTTTTTCCCCCCATTTTTACTTCAGGAATAAAGTCGTAAAATTACGAGAATAAACGCAGAACATTAAGAGATAAAAGTCATCATAGAACAACCAGTTTCAGAAAGAAAGCTTGGAGCTCCGCCCAGCAGATGACGGTCGACCAGCTCCACCAATCAGCAACCAGAGTACACTTTGACATCCTGCCCAGTGTGATGCTGCTGCTAAAACATTTCCTGATTTATCAAACCGATGCTAAAGTAGAACTTCACATGATGCTCCACATTCCTCATTTTAGGGAAGACAGGGCTTCTTTTTAGAGTTGTTATAAAACACAACTTGTTCCTTGTAATTTTATGACTTTATTTTGAAAATATCATGTTTTGTGATTTTATTATCTAAAGGGAGGAGGAGAAACAATAAAGATCTCCCCATTCCCCAAAATAAATAACTGTGCAGCAGCACATGATGAGGAACTAATCGGGGTCAGCCTTTAAAAACCTGCATCATTGATCTCTAGCTGTATCCATGACATAGCTCAATGTTCCCTGATTTTACGACTTTTCTCATAATTGGACTTTTTTTTCTAGAAAATAGAAAAATTATCTCTAGCCTGGCCCTAATACTCCTTCATATTACGGTGCTGCACAAAACCCAAAATGAAAAAAATCCAGTTCCAGTTTGGAGTCTTTCATAAACTCTCAATCATTAAGGGCCAATAATCAATTATTTTACCCATATTATAAACACAACAGACATATATAAAACCCTAAAAAAACAAATCAAAAATGTACAATCTTTTATGAATAACTGCGTTTGGTTCGGAGTTAATTATAAATGTTAGTAAAGCAGACTCCATTCCTGTGAATGGATGATTGGATGAGATGCCGCCATAGCTGCTAGCAACAGCAGCTCTGTGAGGCGGTTCCCTACAGCCGCTATGCGACAAACAGGCGGACATACAGCTAACAACTAACAATGTTCATGTTTCCCTTAAGAAAAACACAGACAAACACATCAGTAGCTCACAAAGAGGTGGCTAAAGATTAGCCTAGCTACTAAAGATTAGCCTAGCTGCTAAATGTTAGCCGCTCATTCATTAGCACAGGGCTGCTCTTTGTAAAGGATACAATGGGCTGGACCATAACCTTCTGGACCTTCTGTCCTTGTCCTCTGTACGCCATTTCACCGTCAGCCACCCGAAGAGAAGAAAACTATTTAAACAGCACCGTATTGCTTCACTGAACCTGTACGTCCCGCTCACGTTGCGAGTCCGCTGTAATGGCGCCTTTACTTCCGCCTGTCTGGATTACTGATAAAGCTGGACAGCGCCCCCAGAGGCAGGAGGTCAAACACGCAGACTCTTCTTCTTCTTCTTATGAGATTTTATGGCGGTTGGCAAACTTGTGAAATGTGCATTACCGCCACCAACTGATATGGAGTAAAGCAAGGAAACAGGAAACGATTCACCCCCCCCAAAAAAAAAAAAAAAAAAAAAAAAAAAAATACAATAAAATAACCTGTGTAACTTAAACCCACATAATACTAAATTATACTAAATTACATTTGCCCGTATAATTTTAATTTACTCTAGGTCATCGTACCTCTGCCAGTTTCTGATGGTCCCATTGGTCTTTCCATCATGCTTCCAACCATCTCCCAGTTCATATCTTTAACATCCAGATATTTTTCTGCAGCCTTCACTATTATTTTGATTTTTTCTGTTTTTTTTGTCGTCTGAGCAGTACAATTAATCACTTCCACCATGAAAAGAACAAAATTTGTCTTTTTAACAATTAGTGAGTCTTCATCAATTTTTGGAGATTTCTCTAGAGGTTTGAAATTTGCCGTGTGTTGAACTGTAGGTTTGGGTTTTTCTGACTGAGATGGGATCCTTTTTGCAGCTTCAGCATAAGTTATTCCAAGCTCAAATTTCATTTTTTTTATTTCTTCAGACCTTTTGCTTGCTTCACAGCCGCGATAAGCAGCAGTATGTTCTCCACCACAATTACAGCATTTTATTTTAGCTTCTTTTCCACATTTACCATATTCATGTTCTCCTGCACACCTTCCACACCTCTGTTTCCCTTTACAAACTGCTGCAATGTGTCCGAATTTTTGACATTTGAAACATCTCAATGGTGGTGGATTGTAGATTTTGACATTGTAACTGATGTAACCGATGAATACTTTGCTTGGTAATTGCTCTTCCTCGAATTTAATTAGTACAGATAAACTGTCAGATCTTTCTCCGTTTCTTGTTGTTTTTAACCGTTTTACTTCTTTTACTTTTGCACCGCTTATGTTTTCCAGAATCTCTTTTTCAGAAATTTTCAGAGGAACTCCTCCAATGACTCCCCTGCTGATCTTTTTGTTCTCCATTAGGCTGCACTGAACTCTTATCCCGTCAATTTTGTTAATACGTATTGCTTTGCCTTGCTGGGCGCTGTCTCTGCAGTTAATTAGCAGGTCTCCACTGTACAGAATTCTGGCACCTCTGACTTCTCCAACAAGTTTATTGATGGTTTTTGTTAAGTGAACCGGATTCCAGTTTGTAAAAGAGTCTGCCTGATTAACGACTTTGAATATGACTTTGAATTCATTTTGTTGTGCTGTGGAATGTATGGATTGATCATCACTGGATTGTTCTGAACTAGATTCCCCTTTAACTGATCTCTGTTTTTTCCGCTTTTTCTCATTTTTTGATGCTGCTATCTTCCAACCTTCATTGTCACTATTTCCCTCTTCCATCCCACAAGAATCGCTTCCTGTTTCCTCACTACTCACGGCCCAGGACATTTCTCCACAAGCAGAGCAGCTTCAAAACACGCGCCATGCACCAAACGCCTCGCCGCTTCCAACACGCAGACTCACGGCTGCAGTTAATCCTTTATAGGGCACTCAGTGAAATACTCTGAAAATCAACATTTCAAGCCAGTAGTGTTATTATACGGAAGAGAATAAGGGCCACTAAAAAGTGTAAAATAAAGTAACAGATTTTTACTTCAGTATGATATGAGAAAAATTCAGAATTCTGACTTTAATCTTAGAATTCAGGGGTTTTTTTCCCTCAGAATTCTGACATATTCAGAATTTATTTAGAAATAATATGAAATTATATAATTTGATATAACATTATGGACTTCTCTTAAGAAATGCCATAGTTCACAGGTGTCAAACTGTTTCCAGAAAGGGCCGTGTGGCTGCACGTCTTCTTTCCAACCAAGCAATAGCACACCAGACTCCTGTAATCTCATCAAGTGAGTCCAATCTGAACATGATGACTTGATGAAATGAATGGAGTCTGGTGTGCTATTGCTTGGTTGGAAAGAAGACGTGCAGCCACACGGCCCTTTCTGGAACCAGTTTGACACCCCTGCCACAGTTCTTGCATTAGGAGACGCAATTGGACAAGAAAATATTTTACACCTAGTTATACCATCACTTGGAAACCGAATAAATCTTCTGTTTATATGGTTGGCTTGGTCAGTAATATTTTTATTTGCATATAATTAGTAAAACAAAATAGCGTTAAGGTTAAATATTTTGTCCCCTGTCTGAAAAAGATACTCCTTAAACCTTAAATACGAAGAAAATCTGTAAAACAATTAAATTAATGCTTCATAACTTCAGATGTAATTGTTCAATAATGACGTTTCAGGCAGCTAGGATGTTTCTGCATGCTGTGGTTTTCTCTCACATCCAATATTGTTTTTACAACCTGTTCTCTTACAAATCAAACCACATTTAAACAAATAGAATCATTACATAAAAAAAGCTTTAATCATTTTTGCTAAAAACCTGTTTTGTACCACCATTGTTATATTCTTGAGACTTATAATCTCCTCAACTTGGAGAATTTTAAATACCTTAAATTTGTTTGCATTTTTTATAAAGCACTCAGTGAACTGGCACCACCGCCATTAAGGGAATTAATGAAACTGGAATCCTCTTCTGGTAAAGCCACTCGGTCTACGAATGGAGGAGACTGTGACGTGCCCTTCAGGCAGACCACCTTTTGTCAGATTGTTCTTTCAGTCAGTAGCTGGAACATCTGGAACGGCATCCCTCTAACACCTGGAACAGCATCCCTCTAACACCTGGAACAGCATCCCTCTAACACCTGGAACAGCATCCCTCTAACACATGGAAGAGCATCCCTCTAACATCTGGAACAGCAATCCATCTAACATCTAGATCAGCATCCCTCTATCATCTGGAACAGCATCCCTCTAACATCTGGATCAGCAATCCCTCTAACATCTGGATCAGCATCCCTCTAACATCTGGAACAGCATCCCTCTAACATCTGGAACAGCATCCCTCTAACATCTGGATCAGCATCCCTCTAACATCTGGATCAGCATCCCTCTAACACCTGGAACAGCAATCCCTCTAACATCTGGATCAGCATCCCTCTAACATCTGGAACAGCATCCCTCTAACATCTGGAACAGCATCCCTCTAACATCTGGATCAGCATCCCTCTAACATCTGGAACAGCATTCCTCTAACATCTGGAACAGCATCCCTCTAACATCTGGATCAGCATCCCTCTAATATCTGGAACAGCATCTGTCTAACATCTGGATCAGCATCCCTCTAACATCTGGATCAGCATCCCTCTAACATCTGGAACAGCATCCCTCTAACATCTGGAACAGCATTCGTCTAACATCTGGAACAGCATCTCTCTAACATCTGGATCAGCATCCCTCTAACATCTGGATCAGCATCCCTCTAACATCTGGATCAGCATCCATCTGGAACAGCATCCCTCTAACATCTGGATCAGCATCCATCTGGAACAGCATCCCTCTTACATCTGGATCAGCATCCCTCTAACATCTGGAACAGCATCCCTCTAACATCTGGATTAGCATCCATCTGGAACAGCATCCCTCTTACATCTGGATCAGCATCCCTCTAACATCTGGATCAGCATCCATCTGGAACAGAATCCCTCTAACATCTGGAACAGCATCCCTCTAACATCTGGATCAGCATCCATCTGGAACAGAATCCCTCTAACATCTGGAACAGCATCCCTCTAACATCTGGAACAGCATCCCTCTGGAACAGCATCCCTCTAACATCTGGAACAGCATCCATCTGGAACAGCATCCCTCTAATATCTGGAACAGCATCCCTCTAACATCTGGAACAGCATCCATCTGGAACAGCATCCCTCTAACATCTGGATCAGCATCCATCTGGAACAGCATCCCTTTAACATCTGGAACAGCATCTGTCTAACATCTGGATCAGCATCCCTCTAACATCTGGAACGGCATCCGTCTAACATCTGGAACAGCATCCGTCTAACATCTGGATCAGCATCCCTCTAACATCTGGAACAGCATCCGTCTAACATCTGGATCAGCATCCCTCTAACATCTGGAACAGCATTCGTCTAACATCTGGAACAGCATCTCTCTAACATCTGGATCAGCATCCCTCTAACATCTGGATCAGCATCCATCTGGAAAAGCATCCCTCTAACATCTGGAACAGCATCCCTCTAACATCTGGATCAGCATCCATCTGGAACATCATCCCTCTAACATCTGGATCAGCATCCCTCTAACATCTGGATCAGCATACATCTGGAACAGAATCCCTCTAACATCTGGAACAGCATCCCTCTAACATCTGGATCAACATCCATCTGGAACAGAATCCCTCTAACATCTGGATCAGCATCCATCTGGAACAGAATCCCTCTAACATCTGGAACAGCATCCCTCTAACATCTGGAACAGCACCCCTCTGGAACAGCATCCCTCTAACATCTGGAACAGCATCCCTCTAACATCTGGATCAACATCCATCTGGAACAGAATCCCTCTAACATCTGGATCAGCATCCATCTGGAACAGAATCCCTCTAACATCTGGAACAGCATCCCTCTAACATCTGGAAAAGCATCCATCTGGAACAGCATCCCTCTAACATCTGGAACAGCATCCCTCTAACATCTGGAACAGCATCCATCTGGAACAGCATCCCTCTAACATCTGGAACAGCATCCCTCTAACATCTGGAACAGCATCCGTCTAACATCTGGATCAGTATCCCTCTAACATCTACATTATGGTGTGTGTATATATATATATACATATATATATATATATGTATATATATATATATATATATATATATATATATATATATATATATATATATATATATATATATATATATATATATATATATATAGTTTATTTATTTTTATTGGAATGTATGAATTTATTAACCGAAAATCTGTAGTGCAGCGAATATTTTTGAAGTTTTGAAGAGTTACAGCTGTTTGTATTTATTTTTATATTTGTATTTTTCATAGTAAAATTCTTACTCTTGTGTTTTTATGCAGACCATTTTAAGACCTGTCCAGGGACAACAGATAGAAAATAGCCTTTCGGCTCATTCTGGTGCATTTGCAGGGGTTGGGGTTTCCAAGGATGCAGTCTAACTGGACTGGATCCTTCGAAAATAGGGAGACCAGAAGAGTTTTGGCTGTGGATTCAAACAGGTACAGCCTTCAGAGGCTTACTACGTCATATGCTCTTTTTTTCTCAGTTTTTTCTTCTTCTTCTTTTTTTACTGTAAAGTGAGCAAAGACTCGTAAGAATCCAGAGTGGAATAAAGATTCCAACCACCGGGAGCAGGAACAAATAAAATCTAATGTAATGATAGAAACCTTAGTCAGTTCAATAACCTGCTGCTGTCATTCTGCACATCTCTGATGTTGCTGCTATTTTCAAATATCCATTACTGTAAAAATGTCCATAGCTGCATATTGGTTATTTATTCTACAGTTTGATATTGTTAAAATACTTAACAGTATTTTATTGTTTATCTTTTAACTCTTCACTATTATGTTATTCTTATACATTTTTCTAAGGTCCACATTTGTGAGACAATTTTTTCTATAATATTTTTGCTGCTGTAAACACCAGAATAACCCACTTGAGGGACAATAAAGGGATTTTCTATTCTATTCTATAAAAGGGGTACAAATATCTAAGTAAATATAAATGTATGTATAAAAAACATATCTGCAAAATATCTTATATTCAACAGCAAAAAAAATACTTAGTTAAGCATATTGTGCAAAACAGCAATAACAAAATAAAAATCCTATCAGATTTATAGTCCCCCACCCCACCCTGCAGAGATAATCTGAGCTTAAATTACAGCCAAACTCAGTAACAGATAAAAACCTTTAGATAAATCAAACATTACCGCCACATATCTGACTTAATAACCATTAAAACAACTATTTTCATTCATTTCAGACGGAACTATTCACAGACTGGATTATATTAAACTGCACTTCCAATATTCACCACTGCTATGCGCCATTTCCCTTATTTCTCTGATCTCGGAGCAGCCGGCTTGTTTGGTCTCACAATGAATCCTGTCTGAACAAATACTTATTTTCTCCCATAATTTACAAACAAATCCTTTAAAAATCATTTTATTTTTAGTTATCTCATAGTTAAATTGCATCTATGATTAAATTCTTTACCTTTCATTGAAGTAAGAGAACTAGCACAATCAGTGGCTGACAAACTTTTTTTGTTGCATTGTATGAAACAAATGCAACAAAAAAATCCAGCTCCATCTCCTTAGTATTCTTGTAGTTGACACAGAGGGTATCGTCTCTGCACCACTTCACCAGGTGTTCAACCTCCTTTCTGTAACTGGACTCATCATTGGGTCGTGTCCCTCTACTGCTGAGTCATCTGCAAACTTTGCCATATAACAGATGGGATGTGTTACCCTACAGTTATATGTCTGCTGGAAGGTGAGGAGCATGGTTCATATAAGAGGTTTGGTTCGGATCTTCCCTAGACGCCTCCCTCAAGAGGTGTTCCAGGCCTCTCCCAAAGGTGGGAGGCCCATGGGACGACCTGGGACATCCTGCAGGGAGCTAAACCCTAAGTATTGGGTCTAATGGTTGGTCCTTAAATGCTTTGTGCAAAATTAATCTATGAAAGAATTTCTAAGAGATTTCACTGTCAGTCTGTAGATAAAAATTTGTCCACTAGATGTTGCTCTGTCACAAACTTGACTAACGGTTCTTTCACAGAAATTAGTGCATTACTGGAAATTCAAGTTTATATCTGTTCTCTATCTTGCATCTTCTCTATCTTCTTTTCACTTTTAACTTATACATTTAAAAAGTTGTTAAGAAAAAACTAAACCAATTTACCTGGAAGAAGTCACCACTGACAAAACCCCTTCTGACACCAGGAGGATATAACCACAAGACATCAGGATGTTCTGCCTGCAAAAAACCACCGTTGGACAAGATATTCTCTGTGATATTAATAGACAGTTTTATATAAACCACCAATGGCAGTTTTCACTTGTGAACAATATCTCTGTAATACGATGAGCTGAGTCAAGCGCAGCCTTGAGTGTGCAGTTAACAATAGTATTAATAACACACAGCACAGGCTTGCCCCACACAGTGAAGAAAGTGCGATTGAAATTAGCAGCCGAGGAAAGACAAGAGCCCGCAAGTGGGGAGATAGAAAAGATTCAAGGAGCCTCGATTGCGCAGGCAGAGGTGTCACCTTTCAGGGCACAGAACGCCTTGGCCGCATCTTTAAATGGAAGGGCCTTAGTTTCTCTCATCGGGAGTCGCTGTCAACTGCCACATGCTTTGTGTCTGTGCTGTGAGCGCAGGAATGGACGGCTGACTCTGAATGCCACATGCCAGCTGACATTCTTAAGGAAGGCTGAGAGAAGTGAGGCTGTGCAGACACTGGCTCTCCAAATAAGTAGTCTAAATAACAATGATAGAGGCCGCTGTTATAATGCCGTAAACCTTTCAGGGTCAATGGCCAAGTGAGAAGAGCTGTCCAAACTAATCCGGCCCTATTCACAAATTATATTTAATTTTCTCAAACAGATAAATTTAGATTTTGCAGTAGATCAGAAAAAGACGCAGTGGCCTGATGTTAAACAGGCCATTAATATGTGCTGCTCAGAAACCCTCCAATGTGGCTGCATAAAGAGTATCAGAATGAGTCAAAGTTCTTTTTTGCAGTAAAAAAAACAAACAACAGATACTGAAAAGGTTCAATCGAAGTGTTTGCCACCAATTTCAGAAAACGTATTATGATGTTTAGATTGATAAATAAATAAAAGTCAAATTATAAAGGTTTGTCCTTACTGTTGGTCTTGGTCTTGGAGGGTCTGGTCTTGGTCTTGGAGGGTCTGGTCTTGGTCTTGGAGGGTCTGGTCTTAGTCTTGGAGGGTCTGGTCTTGGCCTTGGAGGGTCTGGTCTTGGAGGGTCTGGTCTTGGTCTTGGAGGGTCTGGTCTTAGTCTTGGAGGGTCTGGTCTTAGTCTTGGAGGGTCTGGTCTTAGTCTTGGAGGGTCTGGTCTTAGTCTTGGAGGGTCTGGTCTTGGTTTTGGAGGGTCTGGTCTTAGTCTTGGAGGGTCTGGTCTTAGTCTTGGAGGGTCTGGTCTTGGAGGGTCTGGTCTTGGTCTTGGAGGGTCTGGTCTTAGTCTTGGAGGGTCTGGTCTTAGTCTTGGAGGGTCTGGTCTTAGTCTTGGAGGGTCTGGTCTTAGTCTTGGAGGGTCTGGTCTTGGTCTTGGAGGGTCTGGTCTTAGTCTTGGAGGGTCTGGTCTTAGTCTTGGAGGGTCTGGTCTTGGTCTCGGAGGGTCAAGTTGAGTGGAGGTCTGTAGAGGGCCTAAATGCAAAGATGGATTCTGAGGTGGTTTCTCACAGATTTTAATAATTACAGTGGGGGCAACGGAAGTATAAATCCACAAATAACTAAGCAGGGAACAAAAACAAAATGGAACACAGAGCTTCAGGAAGGAACGAAGAGAATCCAGCAAAGTGTCACTGCAGAGGAATATATATGGCAGACAGAACAATGAATGGAGTAATTACTGATTGGGAGCAGGTGTGAAAAGAAGTAGCTAGAAAGGAGCCAGACAGGAAGCAGAGGGGCACCAGGGGCAACTAAGAATAACCAGGAAATAAAACAGGGCTTAAATATTACTAGAAAAGTGTTTAAATGACACTAAATGGAAATGAAAGTAATGACTTATAAAACACAGAATGACATAAATACAAGTGTGACTGAAAACCTAAATAGGACCAAGAATCCAGATCAGGAGATCATGATATGAAGGGTCTGATGTTGGGCTTGGAAGAACCTTCCTGGACTGCATACGATTTTACTCAAAATCTATTTCTATTTTCAAATGAGTATTTGTGAAAGTAAAAACTGTTCTCCATTTAATCTATTCCCAAGAGTTTAATATTAGTTGTGAAATGTGTGGAATTGGTAGATTCTTTCCACAAAGGCCCGCAGCTGTGAATGAAGCTAAATGAGGAAATATTATAACCAATCAGTTCTTTACTTCAGGGGTACGTTCAAAAGCTAAGTCACTTTTTTCTGATTCTGTTGGTGAAAACCTTTCAAAATAATGAATACTTTTACTTCATACTTTACAATTGTGCTCGTTTATAAACCTTGTGTATAAAATTAATCCCAATAAAACACACTGAGTTTTGAAGTCGTAAATTGACCAAATGCGAAACATTTAAAAGTTTATACATATTTTTTCTGAAAGGCACTATAATTGAAAACTCCCATAAATAGGAAGGTCCCACACACACATACCAAAACAGGAGGCCCTGCTGCTAATGAATCCATCTTATTTCCAAGTCTGTCCTTCCTACATTTTTCCTCCTAGCCTGGTAAAGCCAGAAGGAACTTCCCTGGTTAGATCAACCTCCTGTCTACATCACATCCTGTTCCTGTTGGTAAAAATTGTTCTGAGTAGAAAGGAAGGCAGACAGGATAGAGAGGGGGGAGGGAGGGTGCAGTTAGCTCTTCATTCCTCCTCTGCTACTCACCTGTAAATGAAGAAGGAGAATAAAATCAAGCCAATATTTGGGTGTTTGATGTAAAGAGTGAGTTTTGTTCCATAATTGTTCCAAGCAAAGAACACTTCTTGTTTTAAATAAACAAAAATGCAATCCAAACATGAGAATCTCAAAAATGAATTAAAAAAGGTTTTCACTGTAGGTCGTTTCTTTCATTTTTTTTTATTTCCGAGTTTATTTTTTTCAAATTTTATGTTTTCAAAACTTTTCTAAATTTTATTTGTTGAAGTTATTATTTTTTTCTTCTAAATGTCCCTTTTTTAGTTCAATCTCTAACGTTCTGCTCTCTCTGCTTTTCCTCATAGTAGCTTCATCTGGTCTGTTCCTGTTTGGCTGTGACTCCATCCTGGAGAGAAATATCAGCTGTGCTGCTGCCATCAACACCTTTGTTTATAGATGTTGGAGCTTGGCCTGTTTTCCAGTGTAGTCCTGTTTCTCTGACTGTGACTAACTGGATGTGCTCTCTTCATCCTCTGACATGGGAGCTGGCTCGGAGCTCGTCTGCCTGGCTGTGTGTTTCCTGGACGGGGCCGCCTGTGGAGCTGGTCGACAGCTGCCTTTTGTATCTATGCTTCTTTTTCTATTTCTGCTTCTGTCTCCTTGAACCCCAGTGGGCCTCAGCAGATGGCCGCTCACACTGAGCCTGGTTCTGCTGGAGGTTTCTTCCTGTTTTTCCTCTCCACTATCACCATATGCAAAGCCAGGAGGAGATAATCCTGCAAATAAATGACTGCATTAGCTTGGGTTCCTGAATCAGTGAACTTTACCCTTAGCTTATTATGTCTGCAGGATTTGACTGAACTGTGTCTTTAAAGAGCCTTAAGATGACACGTTTTGAGGATATAAATAAAATAAAGGATATTAAAAAAAACTAAATAAAATAAGGAGAAGAATGTGTTTTGGAACCTACTGGACCTGCATTGAATGCTGTGAGGCCTCTTCCTAAAAAAAACTGCAAATTTATTCTTTCTAACAATTTTTTTTATTGAACCACTAATGTCAAATGTGAAAGCACTGAAGCAAACTTTAACCTAATCAATGATTTCACCCTGCAACCAGGGGTGGATTTAGGAAATCTGTGGCCCTAGGCAAAGACAGGCAGGGGGGCCCCTCTGAATGGAGAAGACAACACATAGAACAGCCACATTCTACAGATAGAGAAATGTTAATAGAATAGACATCCATTATCTGTTCTAGGTTGTGTCCCTCTCTTCTTGTCCCTTTTCTTCTTGTTTTCTTCTCTATGTTTTGTACTCAGCTGACTTTTCATGCTGTCTCTAAAGGAATGAAAGATTTTTTCCAAGCACTAAGCTCACTTAGCTGATTGCTCCTTCCTGTGTTTCCAAAAAGGCCAAAGTAAATAACCCAATCCTTCTTTTCACTGTAGACAAGCCATGATCTGCTTATCTGTTCTCCATTTTTCATTTGGATGAAATAATAGCTGCATGAATCATGACAGCAGACAAGATAGAGGAGAGCAGGAGGCGGGGTTACCAATCTACTTGCTCTGGAGAGCAGAGTTCGCTGCTTTTAGATGTTGTCTCCAAAGTCTCCAGTAGCAAAAAAAAGTCTCTAGATTTGGCGCTAGGAGCTTTTTAGAAATCAAAGTGCTAGACACTGCATGAAAAGTGGGATTTTCGTCAATATGCGGCACTGTAGATTGTCGTGGAACTTCAGGTTAGCGGCAGTTTACGACAATTTGCAGGCTTCGCCGAAAACTCCCGTAAATTGTCAGAAATTGACGTGGACTCTCTTAGGCCCCGTCCACACGAAGTCAAAACGAACACGAAACGCTGATATTTTCCAAAACGTTTGCCGTAAAGACGGAGACGTAAAATAAATGTGAGCGTCCACACGAATGCATGAAAACGCTGCAAAATGTATGCCAGGCCTGTAAGTGGCGCTGTGGTGCCAAAGCAAAAATAAGCGATGAAATGTTGGGCATGCGCACTAATATTTATACATGGTTGCCCTGCGGGTCCATTTTCGTGGTTAAGTCAAATTCAGGTGCTGAACTATGTCGTCGATATTGCTCTGTTCTTCCTGGAGATATTCCAGAAGAAGAAGATTCTGTTGTAAGCCCGACAGCAGGGTGAGTAGCATTAGCAGCAACGGCGCCATTGTTGTTGTGATGTATCGCGCATGCGTGTTTAGAGGCGACGCTATGACGCATGCGTGTAAAAAAAAATATGCGGTTAGAGCGTAAAGATGGAAACGCGAAAACGGCGTTTCAGAATCTTCCCACTCTGAAGGCTGAATAAAAAAAATATCGTTTACAGACCCCCGAAACGCCGGCTTCGTGTGGATGAGAGGCTGGTTTGGTGAAAAATTTGTGCGTTTAGGCCAGGGTTCGTCTTCGTGTGGACGGGGCCTTAGGCAGTGTTTCCCCCATGCCTCCCCCCCATGGAATTCTAGGGGAGGCTTTAACATGTAAATGAACATGCTGTGAGCTATACAAATGCAAATCAGGGTTGCAGGGGGAGTTTTACTCCAAGTGACATTTTTCTAAAAGGTAAGAATACAAAGAGATCAGGCTCAGTATAGCCTCTTACATTTTAGCTTGAATTGATTTATTTAATTAAAGTATAGAGACCAAAACAGATCTTTAGCTGAAAGAGCAATACTTTTAGAGCAGTAATTATAAAAAAAAAAAAAAAAATTGCATTTAAGATAAAAAATAAAATGTTGTCTGTCAATATGCTCAATTCACAATTACTTAAGTGGAAAAGTTTCAAGAAATGAGTCTGAGATGATTCACTTTATAACATGGCGCATTATCCTGTTGGAAGTAGCCATCAGAAGATTGGTACACTGTGGTCATAAGGTCCGGCCAGGTCAAGATCCGCAATTGCAATCGCACCAAACAGGAAAAAGAACATCGACAAATTCCGGTTCGTCAAATTAAAATATAGCAGCAACAGATCGGTGACTAGAAATTATAGCACAATTCTTATATATATATATATAAAAAAAAAAAAAACTAACACCGTTTATTTAAATGATTGGATCCAAACTATTGGTTATTCACCAACGAGGAAGCAGATTTCTCATCTCCATCAAAATATTTATTTTATACCGAGGGACTTAAACTTTAATCAAATCCATTCAAAAGAAACTTCTTATTACAGGAATGAAAAGAGATGCTGAGTTTGGAAGTAGAGAACAAGTTCATTCAAAAAAAGCAGTTTTGAATTATCCTTATCCCCGTTACAAAAATCTACAAAAAAATATATATATATTTGGGCAGAAACTGAACATATGCTGGATGATGGTGGGATTTTTTTAATATGTCATATTAAATTAAGCGCTCACAGGGTTCATACAGGAATGAGTGACTCTAATTTAATGCTATTTTAATGCTATTAGAAATGATTTTATTGCCATCAACAAGAACCATGTACACAAGTTATTAGTGTACATGAAATATGAAGGACTGTAAGCACAGTTCCATGACTCCTGTATGTATGTAAACACACACACACACACAAATATATACGTATATATATATCCTCTAGCTTTTTCTCCGCCTGGAGCGATATAATATATCTGACGAAATTGTTTTTATAAGCATTTTTTATTAAAGAATTATAAATACTTCGATAAACATATTTAAATAATTTTAGTGCCAATTAAGGCCTTGATTTAAAAAAAAAATGAATTAAGTTTTAATTATTTTTATTGATCCGCGGACAGCCTGGTTCATCTCGCGCATGCTCTGTACGATCTCCAAGAAACTCAGAGCGGCGCGGCTGGATCCACAGTGGAGGATGGATGCTTTGCTTTGTGCAGGCGGTCAGGAGCGGAGAATGGGGGATTTCGGGGTAAAACTCCTCTTGGACGCGATGGCGACTCTGCATCGAACAAGACGAACTCAAAGAAGAGATGCTAGCGGTAAATATATGTTCGATTACTGCCTGCTAAGCTAAAAGCAGCCTAGCCTAAGCTACGGCTAATAGCGGCTAATAGTAGCCTTGCAAGAACAAGCTTTATTAAAGTGTATTTTTTGTGATTCACAGGAAGCAGTACGCCGTCTTCACAACTCGGAGACTAATTGCAGGCGCTTTGAACCGGAGCAAGGGTAAGATTTAAAGAATATGCTTTCATTCTGCGGTAAAAGGAAATGGATACGGATGGGTACCGATCATAGCTGTACATTTTGTTTTCACAGACCTCCTATTTGCTCGGAGCCATATCAGCAAGTCCAGATTTGCACGATGTTGATAAAGACGACATTGTGTGTAAGTGACTTGTTTTAATGTTTTCTCCTTCCTTGTTACTGTGACTTGCGTTTGATTTTTTATTTATACCACTCTCATTTAATTGTTTTCCAGCTGCCTGTAAGACGTATTTTCAGACGGTACGCAGGAGCTTCAGATATACGCAGCCAGCCAACACGCTGCGTGCGGAAGCTATCTGCTCGGAGTCGGGCCAGAAGAAAGAGGGTAAGACTTTATTTGGTGAATATTTTTCAGGTGCATTGATAGATGTGTTGTGTCCATACGCAGTGCGCTGATTCATTGTTTTTTTTTTTCAGCTGCTGAAAGCGAGGCAGAGTGTGCTAGCAGATGAGGAAGTGGAACTCTGGAAGTCCGCCTTCCTCGGCGGTGTCTCTGGATGGATTGTACGGTCACCGCCATTTCGTAGGCCGGATCTCACTGAACTCTGTGTTGAGCTGCAGGCTGTGTTGACGCACAGTAGGCGTCTGCACATCGGACCTGCCTCGGAGGGAATGCTGCCAGTTACCTCCAACCCCGAGGAAGCAAACGGACCGTTCACGGACTTTTAATTTTTAGAAACGCATGTGTTTGGATACGCGTTGTATATAGTTGTGTGTGTTTTAATAAAGCTCTTTCTTTGCATAAACAGCTTCCTGGCAAATCTACATTTCCTGTATAAATTCATTCATGTCCTTGATGGTAGCATAATAATTGTGTAGTAGTGTAGGATAACATAAATACACATCATATGAATGAATAAATATATGAATGAATAAATATATATATATATATATATGAATAAATATATATATGTAAATGTATATGTAAATATATATATATATATATATATATATATATATATTATATATATATATATATATATATATATATATATATATATATATATATATATATATATATATATATATATATATATGCCAATCAATCACGAGCGACTTTACTTGTTTAAAAAGAAGTGGTTCCGTCCAATACTCAGTAAGAAAATTAAAGCCTGGCGTGGCCACGTGTGGTTTTGCTGCCAATCACGAGCGATTTCACTTGTTTGAGAATAGTGGTTTCAGCCAATACTGAGTAGGTTACTCAAGCCAGACCTGGCCAGCCGCGCGGGTTTGCTGCATTCATATGCTAATTAGGGCCATTAGTACAGCTGATCGCTCTCCACATACGTCAGAGTCCGTTTCCGACAATTTGTGGCACGACAAACGCGGACAAGCACGGGTTGCAAATTGTCGGAAACTGACGAAAATCAGGCGGATCTGCGGGAGTTTACGGGGGTTTACGGGGACGAAAATCTCACTTTTCATGCAGTGAGAGGGGTCTGAAAAGTGGCTAAGTATAGCGACTAAAGCGCTAAGTTGGCAACACTGCTCTTTGCATGGTTTGTTTTCAAATGGTTTGCTGCTGTCTGTTTGGACCTTTCTGAACATGTGCAGCAAATGGACTGATCCAATATGGTGGACACTGAAGGGGGGGGCTGAGACACAGTTAATATTATCAGCGTTCTGATGGCCTTTTAGCCAAGGGATTTTATCAAAAACATCATTAATGTGCAGAAATAAGGAATAGTTGTATTAACCAGACATGGAAACAGAGTTTTATGGGGCCCCCAGGAACTTGGGGCCCTGGGCAGCTGCCTAGTATTGCCTAATGCTAAATCCCCCCCGCCTGCAAGCACAGATAACCCATGTTTGACATCTCTCCAAGCAATCCGCTAACAACGAGTCAGAACCAGTAATCTCTTAGTGGGTTGTTTCAACCTTTATGGAAACTTCTTACCCATTCATGCTCTGTGTTATAGAAGGCTCTCTATTAGCTTTTGGTTTTTACTCCAGAAGATGGTATCTTCTGGAGAAGATGCACACAGGCAGCTCTCCTAGCGCTACTCAAAACATAATTACTGACATATTTATTCACTTCAGTCAGTGTGGACGATCAGTCTGCTTCTGTGCAAATTATGTTGATTTTAGTCCAAAACTGATCAAATTTGAGGCGTTTGGATGTCAATAATAAAATACTTAGTTCCTCCTGACATATTTTAACCATTTTCTACTGTAGCTATAGAAAAACCAGGTTATGGTTTGTGGTGTTGGCCCTAGCAGCATACCATCACTTGTGTAAATACAGACACAAAACATCTGCTATAACCTAGTTACTAATTATTGCATCCTCATAATTTGATTCAGGTTTAGTTTTCAAAGGTCATGATTCTTTTTTTTTAATGCAGTGGGGAACTTGGCAAAAAGTGTGGTTGTTATTGTAATATGCAGAACATGAGAGTTTATATGAAAAATCAGAAAACTCAAAATGTTTTGGGCCAGATTAACGTTAGCATTTATACTTTTCTCTTATTTAATGCATCGCTGCTTTACTGATAGTTATTTACTAGCCGGAAATGTTTCAAAAACATTAAAAGTTTATTAGAAACCTGCCAGGCAGAAAAATTGGGTCTGTCGCCTCTCAGTTGCTTCAGAGACGTTAGAGCAGGATGGATCTCCATCTGATGCACTTTTTAAATTTCTTTTTTTTTTTTTTTAGTTACTTTATACTGTTTAGAGTCATGGGAGAGGTTGAGTCCCGCCCAGATGTCAAAAGCAAGAAGCAGTCAGTAGTTCCAGGTTCAAACTACAGCAGCTTTGGGTGAGTCCAGTTGGAAAGAGACGGTCTGTAAGCAGCAGGTTTCAAGCTTTGAGCACTGCAACCACCGATCTCCATTTATTCCCTGATAGCCCGTTGGTAGTACGGGGTTGAAGTACAGCCACCGGCAGCCATATTGGTACTCCCTAATTAGACCGGTCAAAATGTAAACAATCTGTGCGCTACAGCATCGAACAACGATGATATTCTCATTCTCAGGGGGACTTAAGACTTTAAAATAAAGATAAATTCATCAGTTTGACACAGACTGGCTGTTTCATAGCATCAGTAGATTAACTTTAACTTAGAATAAAAAAACAGGCCCATCACATTGCAGAGTCATTATGAAGTCTCTAACTCATGCATTATAACATATTATACAAATCCATCATAATGAAATTAATGTGTTAATGGAGCAGAATAATACAGATGAGCTAAAAGTGATAAAATGATGTTATTTATTACATTGTTATGGTAATGACATCTTACATATAATCTTAAGATTTTACATAAAGACTGAATTACATGTTCATGTCTGTTAATGCTGTAGTATTTTTCTATTTGCAGATTGTGCATCATTCCATATACTTTCTACTGTGTCTGTGCATCAGCCTTCAAATAGACCTAAATTAACGAACCAATAACTCCAAAGAGCTTCAGTTTCTACACTAGCAAAACCACATCAATTGTTAAAATAACAGGCAACATCAAATTCATATTTTGCTTTATGCTCTTAGTTACAATAATCTGATCATTTTTAAAAACTATACATTCAAACATGTATGCACACACTGACACTGACTGGGAAATGACCTGTGGAACTTCTTCCATCATCCGGAAAACTGCTGGTTTTTGCAGCCTAATGCTGCACAGGGAGGCATTTTTACTGCACGTCTCTGTGGAAGTGGGGAGTACCAACATGGCGGACGGTGGCTTCACTTCTTTTGGGCATTCAGTAATCCAGTGAATAAATAGAGATCAGTGGTCTGGATCCTTGCTGAACAAATAGATTTGTTTCAGTCCATTGTGGCTCCCATGTATGTCTATAAGCATTGCTCCACTGGAACTTTAAACCCAGGCCTAATCTTAAGTCTTTGTCAGCCTGTGACAGGTTTTCTTCCAGGACCAGCCTGTAATTTAGCTCCATCCATCTTCCCTTGGTTTATCCTTGGATCCAGTTTGTGGGGGTTTAATCCTGAGAAGAGGGAACTCGTTGCAGAGCGGACAGGCAGACATACGTTGGACCCAGAGGAGTAAAGGAGCGGACTCTCACTTGGTTTTCCAGGTGTGGACTTGAACGGATCATGTGGAGGCTTTCCCATTGCTCAGTGAGACTCAGTAAATCTTTGCAGGGGTAGAAGGTCCAAGCTTATCCAGTAACACAGGAAGTCTTCCTGCCGAAGAACAAAGACAGAAAATAAGTTCAGTTTTGACCCAACGAGCCGCAGGTGTGCAGGGAGGCCCAACGATGACGGGGCACCGCCTGGTGGTGGAGAGAGGAAAACACAAAATAAACAACCAACGCAAAATAGAATCCTAACAAAGAGCAATGCAAAAAAAAGCTTAAAGTTGAGGTAATTTTTTTTTTTTATATATATATAAAGCATGGTCCCCATGTACTATTTGGAGTGACAAACTTTTTTTTAAAGCCGGGCATACACTGTGCGATTTTGTGGCCCTTCTCAGTAGTTAGAGAAATTTTCTACCGGGTGTCCTGCGTGGTGTAGCTGTACAGGGGGTAACGAGGGGCGATCAGCCTCTAACGAACACCTCCCCATCAGGAATCGTAAGGTCTGGAAAAATTAAACATGTTTGAAATTCAGTCGGCCGTCATAAGGTGGTCATGGGCAAATCACTCAGAGGGCAAACAAGGATTCTTCTTCTTCCTCTCAGAGGAAAACCCAGCAGCATGGCGGGGGGGCTATGAGTTCTTTCTGTCAAACTGACAGACCGTAGTAGCCATGTTTGCTCAGCCATGTCTTTGTCCAAATACGTCGTCTCCTTTTCTTTTTAGGGCTTTCAGCACTAAATTGCCCAAATATCCAAAGCAGCGCGTTTCACTCTAGTGAGCTTCATGTTCCTCTGCTACTGGTTTGGCTTCCAGATAGACGAGTCCGAGTCCCACCAGGTTTTTAGACGTACAGTGGGAGCAGATATCGCATCAGAGCGTCGGGTCGCACAGTGTGAGAACAAACATGGTGAGCAGTGAACTCACACTGTGTGATGAAACTCTGAGGTTTGGTCGTACCGTGTGAGCTTTAGCTGCACACAACGATTGGAAAAATCACAGTGTATTCCCAACTTAGGGATAGGTGGAAGACAAAGTACAAATTTCTCATTATGGAATAATAAAGGTTTATTTACCATTTCTTTCAAAAATATATTTTTTTAATAATTTCAGTTCACTTCTATTTACAATGCATGTCACCTTACGACGCTTCACAGAGATCGTGCAGACTGATCAGTTCAATGATTTCTATCTAACTTTTGCTAATAAGCTAATATGTCAAGAAAAAGCAGAGGTAATACAAATTTAGAGGTTAAATAAAACAAATAAGGCAAAATTGAAGAACAACAGTAGAGTGAAGCAAACTGATGAAAAGGGGTCCCTATGTCCTCCAGCAGTCTAAGCCTATAGCAGCACAGCTATAGAGATAGCTCAGGATAACCTGAGCCACTCTAACTATAAGATTTAATCAAAATAAAACTTATCATAGTCTAAAAAGTAGAGAATATCTGCCTTTTAAAGTGAAACTGATGGTTGGCTCCATAGGAGATTAACCTGATACCTGAAAGATCTGCTGCTTATTCTACCTTTAGAGATCCATGCAGCCAGTGATAAAGAGTTAGTGCTATAAGATTTAGCTTTCTTTTTAAGGTGTTACACATGAGAAAGAAATTCTTTTCTGGATTTAACAGAAATCCAATGAAGGGAAGCTAAGATAGGAGGAATATGATCTCTCACAGATACAGAACGCCATAGCAGAGCAGAGGAAGGGAGAGAGGGAAAAGAAAACCTGTTTTCAACATTTTCACACTTGCCTTATTAAACAATTCATTCGTCGGGTACTGTCTCGGACCTGCTCGCACGGCCCTTATCTTGTTTGAACAGCACCGTCAAGATGCACAA
Organism: Cyprinodon tularosa; assembly: GCF_016077235.1. Taxonomy (NCBI): domain Eukaryota; kingdom Metazoa; phylum Chordata; class Actinopteri; order Cyprinodontiformes; family Cyprinodontidae; genus Cyprinodon; species Cyprinodon tularosa. Next base: position 1,201,495 of record NW_024038354.1, read on the forward strand.
TGCATTTATTTTCCCTCCAATTAACACAGTGAATAATACATGGCTGCGATAAGGGCTTTTTTTGTTTCAGATGGTGTTTATGAAGCCGGGGAAATGTGGAGGCATTTTTCATTGTGAACTTGTTTGGCTCCAACACAGGGAATCTGATGAACATGACGGCCAAAACTGCTCCAGAGGTAGCAGGGGTCAGAGAACAGAGGCACCAGAAGGTTAGGAAGAGGAGGGGAAAAGGGAGATATGTCACACAGGGACCAAAAGATAAACCTCAGAGTCACATCCCCTATTGGAGTCTTTCATTCATTTTAATGCTCCAGTTTAGACATTTAATAAAGTAAGACATAATCAAAACAACTCAGAGTGTTTGGTTTGTAAGAAAGACACAAGGAAACAGTTTTATCTGAAATTTATAAAACAGCATGAAATCACCACACTATATTAGGCTTACTTTGTTTATTAGCTGTTACAAAAAAAGTGAATCAGGTAGTATTATGGCTGAAACCTAATGCATTTAACATCTATGGATGATTTCCAAATGAGCATCAGATTAAGGAAGACATTTTATTTTGGAGACAATGATTGAGGCACCACTGTCTGTGCTAAATGGACTGCTCTTTAAGAAGATGCTGATTTACTGCTATCTAAACAGTTAAGGAAAAGTCCGGTCATCCAGGAATAATCAATGGATCATTATTTATTCTCTGGGAGCGGCCATTTTTGCCCAAATATAGTAGCCCCTCCCTCCTGCCATCTTCCAGCAGTGACGTCACGGTGCGGTAAGCCTAGCGCCATTCTCCCCGCTTTACAAGCTAAATCAATGGGAACTACTAGACACATCTGCAATCAACAACAATTATTGAAGATTTCCAGAGGACTTCACCATTGAAATTCACCAGAGCTATAGTGAAACTGACAATGCCCACGTGCATGGCAGCTGGATGCTGGAATACATCGGGTAAAAGTGGAAAAAAGAGTTATTCCACCTTTCTGATTCCTGATCCTCCACGGACGGGTTGGTCGTTGGATCGCCAAGTTGAAGAGGGAGGATTTGCCATCGAACTTCTGAATGCTAAGGCCTCCACACGGCAGCATGTCATGCATTTGAACACAGCTGTATGAAATGGCATGAATTGGAGTTTTCCATTTTATACATGAGTAACCTTAAAAATTACGGATTTTTTTCTTCAAGGATATGGTTTATAACTTTTAAACTTAAAGGTTAGTTTAACCCTGTTCCAGAGCCCAACCCACCCACATCTGATAATTAATCTCTAACTTATTAATGAAAACAAATATGTTTGATACTAATTAATGAATAGAATGATTAATTAATTTAAATGATTACCAACAGTATTCTCATCTACACAATTTTTGTGTGCATTTACTATGCTTGGGGAAATAAATGTATTTGCAATTAATCAAAGAGCAATTTTCAAATAGAGGTTCTGTGTGGAAGATACTACATTTCTTCCTCCAGCCTGTTAGGAGACCGGAAAAAGCTTTGGGTTTGTCCCCAACCGAACGATTAGAGAGAGTTTCCACCAGCGTGCAGATTCAGGCATGTAAGTAGAAGTAAGCACTTTTTCACACAAAGGTTACAGTAAATAATAATAATAATAATAATAATAATAATAATATGCTGGTGAAGATTCTCAGTCATCCAGGTCATAGTCATTCCAAAAAAAGGTTTTAAAAAATAACTAAATAAAAAGCGTTTCTCTTCCCGTCCATGAAGCTTTTTCAAGTTTTTTCAATTGAAAATGTTAGAAATAGTGTTGAGTTCCAGGCTTTATAGAGTGGACCAAAAGAAAAGCCTCATTTTTGTTTGGAAATTATGAAAATAGAAACAGATGTACGGGTCCACCCCTTTGGAATGGAGGTCATTTGGCTTCTTTGTTAGCCTGCAATGCCCCATACCTGTCTATGTCTCTGAAAGGGGGGGCGTTAAAGGGAACTGTTGGCCTGGCTGAATAGGTGAGGTCTTCTGTTCTCCTGTAAAGGGGTTGGGGCTGCGATGATAGCGGGAAGGAATCAACTCTATCGCTGCATTGGAGGTTTTTGAAAGCTGAAATCTTTTCTATTCTATTCTATTCTGTTTCTAGTCAGATTAATTTCCTAAATAGGTTTTTATCTAACCCTGTTTTTCTGTAAACGGTCTGTATCTAGACTCCAGCTGTGGAACTAGTCCAGCTATGGAGGCTTGTAGAGAGACTAAGAAGCTTTTATATCCGTCAGCAGGGGAGCACCTCCTGTCAGTTTTTCCTGATGGTCTCACTTTAAAGTAGAGGTCTTTGGCCTGCGACTTCCTAGTAGGTCATGGTGATTCTTGCAGGGGGTAATGAGATTTTCCCTCTTTAGCTCAGACACTAGGCCAGCCTAAGGGATGGTTTACAGTTTAAATCTTTGTCCCCCAACTCCCTGTGTACTGATAATAGCTTTGGGACCTGCCTGGTGAGGGTGAAGGCCTCTGCTGTAGAGTCAACGCTATTGCAGGACACTAATAAAAATTCAATTCTATGCAGTTTATTTCTAGAGCTCCAATCGTTAGTTCACCAGATCATCCAGTCAGATTGATTCAAAGTTTTCTATCTAAGGAAAACCAGCTGATTGCATCGACTCATTGACTCATTGCTTGTAGCGACAGTGGAGAGGAAAAACTCCATTTGAACAGGAAGAAACCTCCAGGAGAACCAGGCTCAGTGTGAGCGGCCATCTGCTGAGATAATGACCAGTTGTGGTCAAGCAGTAGAGGTAGATCCCAGCTGAAGGGCTGTCAATCTGGTGAGGCGGTTTGCCGCTCAGAGAGTCCCAGATGCAGGGGTAACAGAGGTCAGAGGACAGGCAGGAGATCAGACGTGGGAAGATGAATGTGAGCAGGATGAGCTGTAGAGCGAAGCCAAAGATGAGATCGGGGACGTGGTCGATGGTCAGAACCAGGAGATCAGAGAGCCGGTCAGAGTAGTTTCACGGTTCCAGGTCTGATTCACAGAGCAGCAGACAAGGCAGACAGGCTCGGTAGTCAGGAAATGAATCCGGTTGGATTCTGTAGGTAGTCAGGTCAGACGGAAGCCGGAAAAAAGGTCAGGCAATCAGAATCAGAGGCAGACAGGTCAGGATCAGGAAGTCAGAACTAAGAATGCTGGAATAATTCTCAGCAATGGCTCAAATAATGTGGCACTGATGACTGGTCTGAAGGCTTATTAAATAGGGACCAATGCAGGTGGATCAGATGAGCAAATGAGAACTGGGCGGAGCTCAGCTGGTGTGTGAAATGAGTGATCAGACCAGGCATCAGTGCTGAGATCATGACACTAAAAGACTTTGATGTTTTTATTGAAGTAAAAGTAGAAAGTATTCACTCAAGAAGTTACTTAAATAAGAGTAAATTGTTATTTTGACAGCTCTTAAAGAAACACCCCTGAAATCCTCCTTCCCACCCACCTCCTCATTGATCCCACAAGCAGAGGAAATCAGAGTTTTCTATGCATTCAATCTAAAAGAGACACATTTGCAACTTACAATGTAAAAGACAAGAAATGTTGCTTCAGCTAATGTGTAGATCGGGAGTAACCAATTAAAAACCATCCGGGTCTGAATAAAGAAAATCATTAACCAGTAAAGGTCCGGAGACATTTTTAATTATAATCTGTTACTTTAAACAGAATTTAACACTGAAATAAAATTAGGTGTTTATGCATCCATGTTATGCATGAAATTTTTAAATAAAAAAAAATATTTAAAAAAAGAACATTTTCCATTTTAAAATCTTTTTTTTGAAGTAGAGAACCACAATTGTTTACATTTTGTCTATAAAGACAATTTCCTGATTCCCATATTTTCTCAAACCCCTGAACTGATCGTTTGTTATTTTCTTTCTTATTTCTGTCTTAATGTTGGCAGTGGGCTTTATGCTGCCCTGCAAGGCTTTAAACCTGGGTTTAACCGGAGACTAAGCCATTCTAAAGCACATATCAAGGAGCTCATTCTGAGCCTGGATCCAGATTTATTGTTGATTCTGTTCATGGTGGAGAATCCTGCTTCACAGCAGCAGGTTGAGCCAAACATCCTCTAAATGTGCAGGGTCATCTTTGAGCACGCCATTTCACTTTTCTTTCACCAGTTCACCACAGTTCTTCCAGCAGTCCACACTTTCTCTTCTCTCTTTTTCTCATCGTCTTCTCCTTCTTTCCCATCGCCCGGCTTGCCACAGGTTTGCCTGCTGTGTCTAAAAGTAGCAGCAGCAGCAATCCTAGGGTGACCAGATTTGGGTTTCTGAAAAGGAGGACACTTTTTTTAGGGGGGGTCCTGCTGGACCGGACCGGCCACTCCAACTGAGCTGTCGGCTTCGGCCGGTCCGGGAACCCCAGCGGACGGGGGCAGGGAGCCAGCCAGGGATGGAGCGAACAAATACGACATGGCGACGGTATGGTACCACCCACCTACCTTATCGTGCTTACCACGTCCGCCGGGGTTCCTGGACCAGCCCCAACGCTGGCGGCTCGGTTCCAGTACCCGGTGTGTTTCGACTACGTGTTGCACTGTAGTCCAGCAAAATCCCGGACGGTTTTTAAATTCTCCCATTTTTTTTAGGTATGAAAAGTAGGACATTTCCGGGAAAAAGAGGACATCTGGTCACCCTAAGCAACCCAGACTGACAGCTCATTGGCTAATTTACATAATGTGTGGCCTGGTCCCAGACGCTCCGTAGAACTTTACCGTATTAACAGGAGAAGTGGCGCAAGTGAAATTAGACACTGTTGTCGGACAACATGCTGTAATTTATGAATGTTTTAAATCAGGTTGGGTCCGCAGTAGCCAGCAGGTGGGTCAGGATCCGGACCGCGGTCCCCTAACAAGCGACCTCTGATGTAGACATTATAAAAGGTTGTTGTCTTACTCAGTGGCGTGCTCAGATATTTTTCGGGGTGGGTGCTCAAGTTGGAAAAAGGGCACCTTTTACTTCTCATGGAGCCGCCCGGGAGCCAAACACCATCTGAAGCTGACGTTTAACGTTTAAAGCCCAGGAATCCAGAATACCTTTAAGTTTATTGGGTATATATGAAAACTTGCAGATGAACTAAGATTTGCATTTAAAATATGAAAAAAAACCCTTATCTTATTTCAACTGCATAATACCTAATAATCTTATTTTAATGTTACAAACTCTCAATCCACTGACAGATCATCTTATTTTCCTGTTCAGATTAAGGACAAGTAGTTATTTTTTTAGAAAAATTTATACATTTTCAGGTCATTTTTTTCAGTCCAAGACAAACACGAAAAACTGAAAATGCAGCTTAATTTACATGCCTGAATATAACAAAAATAATAACTTTACTCTTTTGTAATTCAAATTAGGAGTTTTCCCTCGTGTTTTCTGGTTTGTTTCGTTCTTTGTATTTTGTATTTTTGGATGTCTGCTCCAGTTATTTTATTAAACCAAAAAGAACTCATCTCTGCATTTAGCTCCTCAAGCAACCTCACCTCCATAGGTGACCAAAAAAATAAATAAAACGTGGGGGGCCACAGATGAGGAAGCAACTAACAACAACAAGGAACCAGCAAATGGTGACTGAACATGAGGTGAATAAATGGGAGACTGAGCAAAGACCAGACTAATCAGCAGATTGGGAGCAGGTGTGAACAGAGAAGTCTAGAAGGGAGATAGGAGAAGGAGACGAACACAAGAGGGCAACAGAGGACAAACAAGAAATACCTAAGAACTTGAATACAATCAAAAATAACTAGAATAATACAAAATGGAAATGAAACCAATAAACTAGAAAACACAGACATTATTCAAAGTATAACTGAAAACTGAAAAAAGAAAACCTAGACAGAACCAAAAAGTGCAGAGTCATGACATAAACACCAAAAAGTATTTGTATAAAAGATGTCCACATATTCAGACTCCTTGACATGGTTTTGGTTCTGTTCAAGTTTTATCTCTGGGTTTTCATTTGTCTTATTTCCATTTCTTGTTCTAGTTATTTCATATTGTATTTCAGTTCTTAGATATTTCTTGTTTGCTGTCTTGTGTCAGTGTCCTCCTCCTAGCTCCCTTCTAGACTCCTCTGTTCACACCTGCTCCCAATCTGCTGATTAGACTGGTCTTTGTTTCTCTCCCATATATTCTCCTCCTGTTAAGCAGAAGTTACTGTACTTAAGTACACTTTTTAGGTATCTATACTTTACTCTATTACTTATTTTTCTGCCTACTTCTGAGTTCTTGTTACATTTTCACACAAGTATCTGTACTTTCTATTCCTTACATTATTAACACAATCGTTACTCGTTACTCTTGGCTTGGCTCCAGTGTTATGCCAAAAAGTGCATCCCTGCCGAGATATGCATCCCCAGTCATGGGAGCGCGCCTCGCTCTGTACAACTGCGACTATCGAGGAAAACGTATTAAATTATGACCAACGGAGCTACTTGTTGTTATATTGATGATATAAGAAAATTTAAATATTCCTCTGGTTGGAAAAAAACGTGGTTATTTGGCAGATTCATTTACAAAAGTACGGGTGTTATGAACAACATTAAATCCGAGGATTTTATCCGAGGTACGGCTGATTTATTTGCTGTAGTATCTTGTTATTCACACACAACAATAAACAGTGATGCTGACGTGAGTGTGGAAACTGCAAAGCTTCGTCTTAAGCGGAAAATCAAACACGCATCTCCACAGCACAGCGTTCACATAGACCAGTGTGATGCATTCACGAGGGTCAGATAGCTATGGTGCATTCAGGAGCATGGGACATTTCACATTTACAAGGAAAGAGACATAAACGGAACAGAACTCATACAATAATGTATTTATTCAGAAACGTTGTGGGCTTTCTTACAATACTGAATGCTCTATAATTCTATTTCTGTTATTTTTCGATTATGCACATATGCTAGCTTTTTATTCTACAAAAATCTATAATATTACAGCAGCAAATTATCAAAGTTTTTCAAAAGCCTGTTTAAAAGCTTTAAATGAGGCGTCAGATAAAGCAACAATTACGCTGTCATTGTTTTACAGGCAGAATTAGCATTTGCTGACCCTTGACCTTTAACTACTGATGGATGCAGGAATACAGTCATACAAGGTTCAACTTTGAGATAGCACGGGATGCAATTTTTTAAATTTTTTTATTGAAAAAGTCAATGTATAAAATGAATGCATAAATACCTCTTTTTATTTCAGTGTTAAATTTTTTTTTAAGTACCAGATCATTAAAAATGTCTTCGGGTCTTTACTGGTTGATGATTTTCTTTATTCAGACCCCGATGGTTTTTAATTGGTTCCCCTGGTTTAATGTTTCTAAATATTTATTTCCCGTCATGTGCTCCATCCAATGCAGATCATTGGCTCCATCCACATCTAGTGAAACTAGTGTCATTGGATGAGTCTTATAATGCAAACACTCATTGGTTAGCTAAAGGAAATCATCAGAAGCAAGCAGGTGTTCTTCAAACTGCTAACGTGAATTGTCTATGCCATGCTACAATGTGGGATTCAGAAAAAGATGTTGAAATGTCTGAAAGGTCAGAAACAGGCGAGAGCGTATCGGGAGAGGGAGACCAACAAGACCTCCCTCATCCTTGGACCTATCTCAGAGAATTATTAGAAATAGTCCAAAAATTTAGCTTTCAATTCATATAGTGGCATCTGGCTGTTTTTTTAAAAGATTACTTTATACTTTTATACTTTGAGTAGTTTTTGGAGCACATACTTTTTCACTTTTACTTGAGTAAAGAGGTCAAGTTGATACTTCAACTTTTACCAGAGTGTTTTTAAACTGCAGTATCTATACTTCTACTGAAGTAACAGACGTGTTTACCTTTGACACCACTGCTGTTAAGTCACTGTTGGTGCTTTGCCACCATTTCTTTGCCCCCTTGTTGTGAGTATTCCTGGTTCTAAGCTTTTGTGGATTTATTTTTTGGATTTTTGCTTCTGTTACCCTTTTTGTTATTAAATCTTCCAGAAACCACGTCAGCTTCAGTGTCTGCATTTGGGTCCTGTCACTGCTCCTCCACACCACAGTGACACTCGACCATGGATAATCTCCGTCCATCTGATGCCCCATGGAAGATCTCCTCCAGGGGGGTCAAAATAATCATAGGGAGGAAAAAATCCCAGATCTGCATGAAGGACCCAGATTAATGACCTGCAGAGAGCTGAGACCAAGGTAACAAAGGCAACCATCAGCAACACGCTATGCTGAGAGGGACTCCAATCCTACCAGGCGTGTCCCCCTGCTTAAGACAGTACCTGTCCAGGCCCGCCTGAATGAATGGGACCATGTATGGTGAGATTTTGAAATCCTCCTTCCATCAGTGAGAGCATTGAAGGTGGAATGTGGCTGGGTCTTCCAGCATGACGATGATCCCAAACACACAGATCAGGCAACAAAGGAGTGGCTCAGCTGAAAGCATCTCAAGGTCCTGGAGTGACCTAGCCAGTATCCAGAACCCTATAGAACATTTGTCAAGGGAGTTGAAAGTCTGTGTTGCCCAGAAACCACCCCAAAAATCTGTACTAGAGGAGATCTGATGAACCACGGGACAAAATAGAAACTTTCACTGCCACCATAATTTAATTTCCACAATGCACAATCAGAACGCTAACGGAAGTTTTTGTTCTGTATTACTGATGCAGCATAGAGAGATAATCGAGATAAACCACAAACTAGTATTGGGGGTTTCACTGAGACATGGCTGTAACCCAAAATAGGAGCAGCAGATGTGAATGAGGTTGAATTGAGGTGGTTTTCTGTAACTGCTGGGTCAAACCAAATCATTCTACCTTCAAACATTCGCAGATCTTCTTTTGAAATGGTACCTATAGGTTTTATACCAAGAGAGTTTACAAGTGTTATCTACCTCTGTTTTACCTTAGCAATAATTATGGAAACAGACAAACTTTGCCTAAAAGTTCAGCTCTGAGGTGTTAGTTTGCACCACATGATCATCTATTTATTTTGTTAGAAATGTACACCTATTCATTTCTTGGTATACTTATTTATTTAACCATATATATTAATTTTCCGTCATGCAGGGCAACACAACGATTCACACTGACACCTACGGAGAATTTAGAGAAGCCAATTAACCTTTATGTTTATGGACTGTGGGAGGAGGCTGGAGTACCCAGAGAGAACCCATGCATACTCAGGAAGGCCTATTTTGCATATGAGGAAATAAACAATATAAATATTTCAAACTGCCAATTTTAGAAAACCTTTGAAGTAATGATACAGTTAGACTAAATTTAGATTTAAAAAGCCCTTGTATGCATTACTGTGCAAACTGCATGCAGAAAAACCCTGGGCTGGGAATCGACCCGGAACCTTCCTGCTGCAAGCCAGCAGTGCTGCCCACTGCTCCACTGAGCAGCCCAACCATGAAATAATGACACTTAGAAGGAAACTAATAAAGGTGACATCTATTATCTATCTAATACGCCATTAAATAAATAATCAAATATATATTTTAAATTTTAAATGACCTATAATATTAAAAATACATAAAAGTACTCTTTATTTATTTGTTTCATGGTGTCTGCGCAGTTTCCCTGACTTAATAATTGCTAAAAAGGTCTAATAGAAGAGTTCTTTAAATGTCATAGCTACAACTTTTTCACCAAAACCAAAAAATAACACATCCACACAACGTCTACATTGGTGCAGAACAAAAGGACTTTTTCACTGAACAAACAAAAAATGTGTTTAAATATATCTATATATATATATCTTTTTTTATATATTATAGAGTATTTATCTCTGGTGATACCAGATTCCAATGGCTACACGACAGAGCTAAGAAAAACCTTCTTCTCTGCTAAAACAAGATAAAAAATAAAAAAACAAGATAAAAGAAGCTAAAAGAGGGAAAACATTGGTAAAGCTTTTGTGCACCAATGTCGACTTAAGGAACAAAGGAGCCCTTTACATCGTAAAAAATGTACGTTTAATATTTACGACTGCGTTGAGTTTGAGGCTTTATATAAAAACTGGAAATAAACCCATTTCTGACATTTTGAATTGAAAAATCTTCCTGGATGGAAGAGAAACGTCTTCAGATTTTTTTGGAATGACTCTGACCTGGATGACTGAGAATCTTCACCAGAATCCTAACCAAAGGTTATGCTACTAATAAGCTATTGTTGGTACATAATGTACTTTATTTGAGCCAATGCTTTTGTTTCTGTTAGAGGATGGTGTTTGGCGGCTCAAAATATACATATTATACACATACATAGAATAAAAAATCATCAAAACAAAGAATATGTATCCTTAAAGAAAACTTCAGAAACTTAGAAACAAGAAAGCATATATAAATATATTTGTTGTATTTAGTGTTTGCCTAAAATGTAACTACAGCTAAAACTGTCCTGTTATTTAATGGACCTTTTTGCTTTTATTCAGTTATGGCTTTGGTCTGGAATTAAATTTATTTCAGATAATAGAATAAAAAATCTCGGTATTATGATGAAAATGAAAAATTCTCTTCATTGGCTTCCTGTTAAATCCAGAATAGAATTTAAGGTTCTCCTTCTCACATATAAAGCCTTAAATGGCCAAGCTCCATCTGATATCAGAGATCTGATTGTTCCTTATGTTCCTAACAGAGCACTTCGCTCTCAATCTGCAGGTTTACTAGTGGTTCCTAGAATTTCTAAAAGTAGAATGGGAAGCAGATCTTTTAGTTATCAGGCTCCTCTCTTGTGGAACCAACTACCAGTTTTAGTCCGTGAGGCAGACACCCTGTCTACTTTTAAGGCTAGGCTTAAAACTTTCCTTTTTGATAAAGCTTCTAGTTAGAGTGGCTCAGGTTATCCTGAGCTATCTCTATAGTTATGCTGCTATAGGCTTAGACTGCCGGAGGACATAGGGACCCCTTTTTCATCATTCTGCTTCCTTCTATCTCTATTCTCCCACTCTGCAGAATCTGTTAGTTCAATCTCTAACGTTCTGCTCTCTCTGCTTTTTCTCATAGTAGCTTCATCTGGTCTGTTCCTGTTTGGCTGTGACTCCATCCTGGATAGAAACATCAGCTGTGCTGCTGCCATCAACACCTTTGTTTCTAGATGTTGGAGATCAGCCTGTTTTCCAGTGTAGTCCTGTTTCTCTGACTGTGACTAACTGGATGTGCTCTCTTCATCCTCTGACATGGGAGCTGGCTCGGAGCTCGTCTGCCTGGCTGTGTGTTTCCTGGACGGGGCCGCCTGTGGAGCTGGTTGACAGCTTCTTTGACTGATTGTATTATCTGGTTGAATTGTAAAGTGCCTTTAGATGACATGTTTTGCGAATAACAATTGCTTTTAATTTTATTTCAAGGTTTCAACACAGAAATGAAAGACCTGAATTTGTTTAAAATTGAAATTTTAATAATTGATCAATAAAATTGATTCTAAATAATTTAATGTTAAATTTTTTGCTTAAGAGTGGTTCGACAACAAACTTATTTCAATAGAAGTAGTTATCCATGATCGTTCCTCTCCTCCATATTGAAACCCAGTCACTGGTGGCAATGTTCTTAGCAGGAAGTGGGGCAACATTCAGTGATATTTATTTGCTCTGTTAATCTGACCTTGGAGGTTAACCTGCTTTGCGAGGGGCACTCTTGCTGCACATGCATTGTTATGGGGAGGTGCACCAAAGCAGCACCATCACCACCACCTAAAGAGAAAACCTGCGTTGGTGAGCTTATGACAGGAGTATAAAGCAGGTGCAGGGTTGTTATTGGCCCAGAACAACTTGACCTCACAAATCTATGAGGCCAAGATTTTACCTTCCCACTGTGGAAGTCTCGTTTTCCAGTCCTGCTGTGAAGCTCCAGAGATGGGAAGTAACGAAGTACAAATCCTTCGTTACTGTACTCAAGTAGATTTTTCTGATATTTTTACTTTACTTTACTACTTATTTTTATGGCGACTTTTTACTTCTACTCCTTACATTTTTACACAAATATCTGTACTTTCTACTCCTTACATTTAAAAAAATTGGTTCGTTACTTTAGTTTTGAATAATTTCAATGGAGTTACCGTTATTATTTTTCACGTCATCAATACCAAATTCAATCTAATTGGATGGGAATCTACGTTGCATTTGACGCACCGCTACAAGATGAATCGACAGATTCGGCGGTATTCATTGGCGGCGAATCATTACAGCTTGGTGGCGGTGGCGTTAGCATAGTAGCATGGACGACGAGATGATTAAAAAAAAACACAACGGAGATCTAGTCCTATTGGCAGACATCCATTTAAAATGTAGGCAACGGCATGAAAAAAGTGGTTTCTACTTTTACTTTTATACTTTAAGTAAATTTACAAGCCTGTACTTTATTACTTTTACTTGAGTAAAGAAGTTTAATCAGTACTTCCACTTTTACCAGAGTATTTTTTAACACAAGTATCTGTACTCTTACTCAAGTACGGAAAGTGAGTACTTTTGCCATCTCTGTGAAGCTCTAACCCAGTCATGTCCAAGTCGGTCCTGTATATAAACCAGGCTTTGTTGGGCTGCTGGATAAAACCTGGAATTCAACGCTATTTCTGACATTTTGAATTGAAAAATCTTCCTGGATGGAAGAGAAACGTCTTCAAACTTGGAAACGAAGTCCAGGGAATTGTTTTTGTTTTTTACTTTTTTGGAATGATGATGACCTGGATGACTGAGAATCTTCACCAGAATATTTACCCCACTGAGTTAAAAGAAAACAACTCTCTTTTTTTTTTTTTACCACAGTAACTGTAGCCCACGTCATACCTCCCAGTTTGCTCTGTCTGTTCAACCTCACATTCTGCATGAGCTCAGTTTGATTGTCTGGACCTGTCCTGCTGGTTTCAGTGCGGTTCTACTGCATCTAGCTGCCTGTTTTCTACATTTATAAGCGTACTGTACTTCCAGCAACATGGCAGAAAAAAAGTGGCACTTTAGATCGCAAGAAGAAGAAGATAAAATATTGATGCTTGATATTGAGAATCGATCATGGAATATTAATCTGTTTTTTCTATTTAATAATTTACCTCTCAAGGGGAGCAAGAACTTATAAACAAATAGTTTTACTTTCCTTTCCCTTTCTTTTCTTCTTCCCCTGACTTTATAAAATGGCACTGCATTATCCCTACAGTAGCTTCCATTCAAAATGGCTGTTCCCAGTCAATAGTTCACGCCGAATGGCAGCTCACTTCCCTGCAACTCCTAGCAAAATCCCTTCCAACTTCCAGCCACTGCAGTGACCCCCCCTCTTTTACATGTTTATAACTCTGACTCCACCCTTTCACTGAATTACAGGGTCTGACCAGGAGGTGGCGCTTCTTTAGATGTTAATTTCCACAAATCATGACAGAAAGAATATTTTAGTACAAAGATTGACGTTTAAGAATAGCAGGGGGCCAGCCAGGGGCCAGCTGAAGACCCATCAAGAAAAGTGGGGAAATTTTGAATGGCTACTACTGTAGGGGGTTATTATGTCATGTCAGTGTTGTGCTTTTGGCCTAATGGTGTGGGACTTTTACCGATTGGAAAAACAATCATTGTTTTATCTTCTAACCTGCCAATCACTGGTCACTTCCTTTAAACCTTTTGATTTCTGGGTTTATTTCAAAGTTAGCGCCTTTCTTCATGTGAGAGAATAGTTGCGCTTAAAATCTAATCCATATAGTTGAGTTGCTTTTTAAAACATCTGACACTAGATGTTGGGTATTGCATAGTTTTGTGCTGCAGTGTAAACAAAAAGGCCGTCTCCATGAAGACGGACATTCATTCTGCACGATGCACCAACTGCTTCGCTCCACGGACCGAATGTTTCTTTTCCCAGAATCAAGAGCGGCATCGGGATCAAACCAGTGTGAGATGCTTACCGAGGCTTTATTTCATCTCTCAGAGCTTTTCTATCTCGCTTCCTGTTTTTATCTTCTCATGAAACTGACACCTGCTCTCTCTCTCTCCCTGCCTCTCTATCTTTATCACACACACCAACACACACAAAGGGCCACGTTGGCAGCAGATCCAAATGAAGTACCTAATTGTGGCGAACAAAGGGTCTGCAGGGGAGTGAAAGGAGAAGCGGAACAAAAAACAAATAAGTAATGAAATTATAACAATACAGGGAGAAGGGGTGATAGAGAGACAGGGAGAAAGAGAAAGAAAGAGAGAGAGAATCGGGTTGCCACAATGGTGAGGAACAATCGTGCCGCGTCAATGGAAAAAGAGAGGTAGCGGTGGAGGGGAGGGCTATCTGGACAATGGAGCCGGTGACAGGAGCACAATGGCTGCAGTGTTTTCAATTAGACATTATCTCATAGACAGAGTGGCAGGTCTCATTGTTCAAGGGGGCTATTTCAGGGCTGCCTTTGTGTCGGGTAGTGCTGTACCCCCCCCCATACACACCTCTACTAGAACTCAAACTACCGACTCCCTCTTGCTCCCTTACAGGCCCTGGTATCTCCTGTCTCTGCAGAGCGAGGCTTTCATTGGGCATCTCAGTTGCTCTGATCGTCAGAGCGCAAAGTTTGGCCTCCTAAAGAAACAGAGAAAATGTGAAAAGGTCAGCGCTCGGATCCATCGTTGATGTTCTGAACCCCCCCCCCCCCCCCCCCCGCCTTGCTGGAACATTTCTGTAGGTAGAATGTTCTATACTCCATTATCGGCTTAATCGGGTTATTGTGGTCTCCACATCTTTATAGGGTAGTGTTTGCAGAGAGCTGGTCTCGCTTTCGGCGTGCTTCCGATGCGTTGTTTTGCCGCTTCGAGCGGATGAGGGGTCGGAAAAAAAGCGTTGATGCGGTGTGCTCGTTTCTCAGAAATAATCCGAAGTTTTGCTTATCGGATAGAAAATCTGCAGCATGTTGACATATTAAGAGGGGGGAAAAAACGGTTGTTTCGACAAGTCCCATTCAGAATATCTCGTGCGGTCTGCCACAATTCGACATATGTGTGCTTGTGTGTTCTTTTTTTTGCAGGTTTTGTAAATGCACACATAAGCAGATGTGTGCTATCACGATGATATTGTGTCAGCTAAGCAGAATAATCTTATGAGGTTTTTTCCACTGTTGGTGTTTATCTCAGCGTTGTCAGTCAGGGCCCCCACCTCTCTCTCTCTCGCTCTGCTACAGGCTGCATTTGGGCTACATGTCAGGGGGTCACGCTTCAGCAGAATCACAAATGCTATGAAGTGCATGAATCTCTATAAAATAAAGGTAATCTCATACATTTATGATTTCCTCCTTTTTCAGGTAATTGGACCAGAGAACTCTGATCTACCCAGTTAGATTAAACTAACTGACGAATTTCCCGCATTTTTAAACAGTTTACTCCTGATGAGAAATAAACACATGCTAATATATTGAGCACATTGGATTTTAACCCAATCTAATAGAAAATCTACATTTTAGATCCAACAGGTAAAAAGGTGAGAAAAGTTAGAAACAAATAGTTAGATTTCTGAATAAAACCATAAACATGATAAACAATCAACTCTGTGGGATTAAGAAGATATGATGATTTTCTGAAATAATTATAGGTGACAAAAAAAAATCAGTTTACTTTTTTTAAATGTTTGAACATAAAGTCTATAATTAAAAAGCCATATCCAAACCCAAATCACACACTTGTTTCCTTATATTTCTTATTCAGCTCTAATCTATTTGGTATTTTTTACAAAAAAACACAAATAAAAATATACCTCTTTGTTGTTGTTTTTCCTCTAAAACGAGTGGCTTTGGATTGAGTGATTAGAATCATTAAAGGGAAAGTTATTATTATTGACAAAAAGCTAAAAACAAACCACCACTTTAGTTTTATGTTCAATTCAATTCAATTCAGTTTATTTATATAGCGCCAAATTCACAACACATGTCATCTCAAGGCACTTTACAGTTCAACCAGATCATACAGTCAAATTGATACAAAGTTTTCTATCTAAGGAAAACCAGTTGATTGCATTGACTCATTGACTCAAATACAATCCCCCACACTAAGCATGCTTGTAGCGACAGTGGAGAGGAAAAACTCCCTTTTAACAGGAAGAAACCTCCAGCAGAACCAGGCTCAGTGTGAGCGGCCATCTGCCGAGGCCGACTGGGGTTCAAGGAGACAGAAGCAGAGATACAAAAGGCAGCTGTAAAAGGCGGCCCCGTCCAGGAAACACACAGCCAGGCAGACGAGCTCCAAGGCAGCTCCCATGCCAGAGGACGAAGAGAGCACATCCACTCAGTCACGGTCAGAGAAACAGGACCACACTGGAAAACAGGCCGATCTCCAACATCTATTAACAAGGGTGTTGATAGAAGCAGCACAGCTGATGTTTTTTTCCAGGATGACGTCACAGCCAAACAGGAACAGACGAGGCAAAGCTACTCTGAGGAAAAGCAGAGAGAGCAGAAGGTTAGAGATTGAACTAACAGATTCTGCAGAATAGGAGAACAGAGAGAGAATGAAGCAGAATGATGAAATGGGGGTCCCTATGTCCTCCAAAAGTCTAAGCCTATAGCAGCATAACTATAGAGATAGCTCAGGATAACCTGAGCCACCCTAACTATAAGCTTTATCAAAAATGAAAGTTTTAAGCCTAGCCTTAAAAGTAGACAGGGTGTCTGCCTCACGGACTAAAACTGGTAGTTGGTTCCACAGGAGAGGAGCCTGATAACTAAAAGATCTGCCTCCCATTCTACTTTTAGAAATTCTAGGAACCACTAGTAAACCTGCAGATTGAGAGCGAAGTGCTCTGTTAGGAACATAAGGAACAATCAGATCTCTGATATAAGATGGAGCTTGGCCATTTAAGGCTTTATATGTGAGAAGGAGGATTTTAAATTCTATTCTTGATTTAACAGGAAGCCAATGAAGAGAAGCCAGGATAGGAGAGATATGATCTCTCTTTTTCATTTTCATTAGAACTCTGGCTGCAGCATTTTGGATCAGCTGAAGGCTTTTAACTACAGTTTGTGGACTTCCTGATAGTAAAGAATTACAATAGTCCAGCCTTGAAGTAACAAATGCATGGACTAGTTTCTCAGCATCACCCCTGGACAGGATATTTCTAATTTTTGCAATGTTCCTCAGATGAAAGAAGGAAATTCTAGAAACCTCTTTGATATGGGATTTAAATGACAGGTCCTGATCAAAAATAACACCAAGATTTTTTACTTTATTATCTGAAATCAGTTTAATCCCATCCAAATGAAGTGACTGGCTAATCAGTTTCTTTTTCAGAGACTCTGGTCCAAAGACTATAACTTCTGTTTTGTCTGCATTCAGAAGCAGAAAGTTAAGAGTCATCCAGGTTTTTATGTCTTCAAGACATGCCTGTAATCTATGTAATGGGTTAGCTTCATCTGGATTTATAGACAGATATAGCTGGGTATCATCAGCATAACAGTGGAAATTAATCCCATGCTGTCTAATAACTCTACCAATTGGGAGCATGTATAAAGTAAAGAGAATTGGTCCTAGCACTGATCCCTGTGGTACTCCACAGGTAACCTTTGAGCGTGTTGAAGATCTATCATTAACATGAACAAACTGAATTCGATCAGATAGATAAGATTTAAACCAGTCTAGTGCTGTTCCTTTAATTCCAACAAAATATTCAAGTCTTTCTAAAAGAATATTATGGTCAACTGTATCAAATGCAGCACTAAGATCCAACAGGACGAGCACAGATACAAGTCCATTATCTGAGGCCATGAGAATATCAATAGTGACTTTCACCAGAGCTGTTTCAGTGCTATGATGAGCTCTAAAGCCAGACTGAAACTCTTCAAAAAGTTCATTATGGTGGAAGTGATCGCAAACTTGTTTGGCAACTACTTTCTCAAGAATTTTGGATAAGAAAGGAAGATTGGATATAGGTCTATAATTGACCAAGTCATCTGGGTCAAGAGACGGTTTCTTAAGCAGAGGTTTAATTACAGCAATCTTAAAAGCTTTAGGTACATATCCCTGTAACAGAGATAGATTAATCACATCTAAAATGGAGGAGGAGATCAAAGGGAATACCTCCTTAAATAACCTGGTTGGAACTGGATCTAACATACAAGTTGAAGGCTTAGATGAAGACAATAATTTTGCTAATTCAGAGAGTTCAACTGGATCAAAGCAGTCTAAACCCGGTTCAGATTCCATGACTACCTCAGGTACAATCACGGATAGAGGAGTGCTTATGATCTTATTTTTAATTAGATCAATCTTATTTATAAAGAATCCCATAAAATCATTGCTGCTAAGAGCAGGTGTAATGGACGGTTCAACAGAGCTATGGCTCTGGGTGAGTTTGGCAACTGTATTAAAAAGAAATCTAGGATTATTCTTATTCTCCTCTATTAATGAGGAGAAGTATGCTGCTCTTGCTTTACAAAGGGTCCTCTTATACAGCAGTAAACCATTTTTCCAGACTAGGAAGGACTCTCGCAGGCCTGTGGAGCGATATTTTCTCTCCAGTTTCCTAGCATTTTGCTTCAAAGTACGCAGCTCTGCATTAAACCAAGGAGCAAGCTTTCTATTTTTAACGGTTTTCATTTTCAAAGGAGCTGCGTTGTCTAAGGCAATACGCAGAGAACTAGCAACCCCCTCAACAAAATCATCAACCTGTGAAGGGGAATAAGCTAAGCTTTTGCACTCTGCAGCACTGCTCAGTGACACAGAGCAGAGAGAAAGTGAAGCAGATTCTTTAAAATTTATAACTGCACTATCTGATAAAGATCTACTAAAATTGAACCTTCTTTTGGGGGAGGAGAACTCTGTTAAAGTAATCCTGAAGGTTATTAGAAAGTGGTCAGAGAGGACAGGGTTGTGAGGAAATACTGTTATTTCTTCACATTCTATGCCGTATGTCAGCACAAGATCCAAAGTATGAAGATGAGAATGCGTGGGACTATTCACATTTTGAACAAAGCCAATAGTGTCTAAGATAGCATTAAAGGCTGCTCTTAAGCTATCGCCTTCAATGTCAGCATGGATGTTAAAATCTCCCACTATGATGACCCTGTCAGTATTTAATACCAAATCAGAAAGGAACTCTGAAAACTCATCTAAAAATTCAGAGTAAGGACCTGGCGGACGATACAAAGTTACAAAAAGAAGAGGTTTTCTTGCCTTGAAATTTGGATCAGGGAAATTAAGGGTTAAATGTTCAAAAGAGTTGTAGGTATTAATTGTTTTGGGAGTAATCAGTAAGTCAGACTGGAAGATTGTTGCTACTCCTCCTCCTCGCCCAGAACTTCTGGGGATGTGAAAATTTAAATAGCTTGAAGGAGTTGCCTCATTTATGCTCACATAATCCTCTTGCTGCAGCCAGGTTTCTGTAAGGCAAAACAAGTCAATGTGATTATCACAAATCAAGTCATTAACTAGTAGACTTTTAGAGGAAAGCGATCTTATGTTAAACAGACCGCATTTAATTGTTTTAACTTTTTCCCCAATTGGAGTTATTTTGATTTTAATTAGATTATCATGATTTACTCCTTTGGGAATCTTTGCTAATTTATTAGATTTTGGTCGTGGGCAAGACACTGTCTGGATGGAGTAAAGAGTGGGTAACAGTAGAGAAGCTGCAGAGATGTGTGTTAAACTACAACTCTGCTTCCTGGTCTGCACCCTGGGTGGTCAGGGTTTTGGAGGACTAATAAATGTGGCCAGATTCCTAGAAAGAAGAGCTGCACCATCCAAAGTGGGATGGATGCCGTCTCTCCGAATCAGACCAGGCTTTCCCCAAAAGGATTGCCAATTATTAATGTAGCCCACGTTGTTTTCAGGGCACCACCTAGACAACCAGCGGTTGAATGACGACATGCGGCTAAACATGTCATCACTGGTCAGATCAGGGAGGGGACCAGAGAAAATTACGGAGTCCGACATTTTTTTGGCAAACTTACACACCGAAGCAACATTAATTTTAGTGACCTCCGATCGGCGTAACCGGGTGTCATTACCACCAGCGTGAATAACAATCTTACTGTAACTTTAACTTAGTAGCTTCATCTGGTCTGTTCCTGTTTGGCTGTGACTCCATCCTGGAGAGAAATATCAGCTGTGCTGCTGCCATCAACACCTTTGTTTCTAGATGTTGGAGATCGGCCTGTTTTCCAGTGTAGTCCTGTTTCTCTGACTGTGACTAACTGGATGTGCTCTCTTTATCCTCTGACATGGGAGCTGGCTCGGAGCTCGTCTGCCTGGCTGTGTGTTTCCTGGACGGGGCCGCCTGTGGAGCTGGTTGCCTTTTGTATCTATGCTTCTTTTTCTATGTCTGCTTCTGTCTCCTTGAACCCCAGTGGGCCTCAGCAGATGGCCGCTCACACTGAGCCTGGTTCTGCTGGAGGTTTCTTCCTGTTCAAAGGGAGTTTTTCCTCTCCACTGTCGCTACAAGCATGCTTAGTGTGAGGGATTGCTGAAGAGTCAATGAGTCGATGCAATCAGCTGGTTTTCCTTAGATAGAAAACTTTGAATCAATTTGACTGGAAAGTGACCTGAGATGACATGATGTGAATTGGAGCTATAGAAATAAACTGAATAGAATTGAATTTTGATTTGATATAACTGTATAAGAACAGTGTTATTTAGAAATAAAGCACATAGACCGGCTCCAGGCTGCACGTGATCCAAATGAGCCAATGAGCTGTCAGTCTGAGTTGCTGCTGCTGCTACTTTTAGACACAGCAGGCAAACCTGTGGCAAGCCGGGCGATGGGAAAGAAGGAGAAGACCATGAGAAAAAGAGAGCAGAGAAAGTGTGGACTGCTGGAAGAACTGTGGTGAACTGGTGAAAGAAAAGTGAAATGGCGTGCTCAAAGATGACCCTGAACATTTAGAGGATGTTTGGCTCAACCTGCTGCTGTGAAGCAGGATTCTCCACCATGAACAGAATCAACAATAAATCTGGATCCAGGCTCAGAATGAGCTCCTTGATATATGCTTTAGAATGGCTTAGTCTCCATTCAAACCCAGGTTTAAAGCCTTGCAGGGCAGCCTAAAGCCCACTGCCAACATTAAGACAGAAAAAAGAAAGAAAATAACAAACGATCAGTTCAGGGGTTTGAGAAAATATGGGAATCAGGAAATTGTCTATAAACCAAATTGAATGATTGTGGTTCTCTACTTCAAAATACTCTTCAGATTTCAAAATTAAATAAAAAAAAAAATGTTATATATATTTTTTTATATTTATTTATTAAAAAATTAAATGCATATTTCAGTATTAAATTCTGTTTAAAGTAACAGATTATAATTAATAATGTCTCAGGACCTTGATGGTTGATGATTTTCTTTATTCGGACCCCGATGATTTTTAATTGGTTACCCTGATACAGACTGATACCAAATCATGCTGTTACCTTCCTTTAAATAAAATAAGAAACACATGTAAGAACACAGCGTCTGAAATCTGCAGAACGTGCACACGCCTAAAAAGTCCTGATAGAGACAGTCTCATTTAAAATACATGCATCTAATTTACTTTCAACTCACATTTGAACATTTTCCTCATGCAGATTTTATAACATGAACCAAATAGTATAACATAAAGGGAAACAAAATAATAAAATCCCTTAATATTAGAAAAATAATACTAACCTCATCTTTACAATGAAACATTCCCCTTTATTCAACCCTCAAAGCAGTAAAGAGGAACAACTTTTCATGATGACTGAGATAAAATAGGACAGGAAATCTGATTAATGGCCTATTTAAAATGTCATAAAGTTTAGAAAGATGATCAAAAATGCCCCCCCTCCTTTGCAGTGACAGTTGCCCAAACATAATCATGTCATAACAACCCGACCTCAACTGAAGCCAACTGCCCACATGGTCTTCCTGTGTCCCATTTTTTGGCTCCTCACCTCAGAGGTTGTAAAACTCTGATGGTGAAGATTGGAATCAGGTCATTCAGGCGGCTATCTCCCCCTCTGCCAGCTGCTGACTGCTCTGCCCACCTATCGACACGCCACGCACTCATACATGCAAACACACAGACGGTAAACCACTCCAACTAGCCGTGTCCGGCCTTAAATATTTAACCGTTACCTAATTCAATTAATGCCAGGATGACAGAGTGCACCAACACTGAAAGCCTGTGCATGTGCAGATACTGAAGCATCATCTAAATGCTGCATCAAGTCTTTTGATTGAATAATCCAGACTGACGAACATCATTGCTCCTCTGGATGTAAAATCCTAAAAGCACTCATAATATTGAGAAACAGGTTTGGTTCTAGTTCAGAATGAGGAAATGAAAACACCGATGCCGGACTGCAGCTTGTAGGTTTTAAAAATGCATGATTTAAATAAACATGGCCCAAATTATAACTTCTTATTTAATATGAAATTCAAATATACTTACAAGAAGACATTGTTAAAAACTGCAGCTGTTTTCTCTGCTGAACTGAGGTGTTACATCAATAGCGGCGGGCGAGTGGTTTGGGCATAGAGCTTAGAATCCAGAGGTTCTGAGTTTGAGCCCCACTCCCAAAGACTGCCACTCCGGGTCCCTGAGCAAGACCCTTAACCCCACACTGCTCCCTGGGTGCCACACAGTGGCAGCCCACTGCTCCCCAAGGGGATGGGTTAAATGGAGAGTGAATTTTTCCATTGTGGGCCAATAAAGGGATTTACATTACATAAAGGCCACCTGGGAAACCATCTTTAGAGCCGTTTAATTGACCACATGGAGACAATGGGCAGCCAACAGCTAGTAAGCAGATGTTTTTATGAGCAATGAGTAAAATGTATTAATGGCATCCTGTCTTTAACAAATATGAGAGTTTATAGCATAGCTAGCTTATAGCATAAGCTAGAGTTAGTCAGACTCTAGTTGTTAGCTTTCCACCTCTAAGAGTGATTGCATTGATTTCACTAGAAAATCAATATAATCTAACATGTCAAAATAATGTAAATTCCTTTATTGTCCCATAATGGAGAAATTCCCTCCCTGCATTTAACCCCTCCCCTTGGGGAGCAGTGGGCTGCCATTGTACGGCGCCCGGGGAGCAGGGTGGGGTTAAGGGTCTTGCTCAGGGACCCAGAGTGGCAGACTGTGGGGATGGAATTAGGTACTTCCAACCTTCTCAGAGCAAAGTGCACTGCTCTAACCACTGGGCCACTCCCCCAAATAACATCACGGGCCAATCAGCATCCAGAGTTCATCTCAAAAGGTCTGCAATCCACATCTCAGTCTGCTACCCAAAGTGCAGGTGGTGGTCGCTCTATGTCCGACTACATTCAGATGACCCCAAATCAACCAACACCCCCCTCCCCCTCCGCAACCCCCCCTCCACCCTCGTAGCTAAAGCTTCATCAGGGCGTCATTCCTCCTGGACTCTTACTGCGTTCCTCTCATCTAAACCGGTCAGGCAAAAGATCGCCATTTTGAGCCTGGTTCTGCCAGAGGTTTCTTCCCAACGGGGAGTTTTTCCTCTCCACTGTCGCTTCATGCTTGCTCATCATGGACAGGTTCTCTCAACCTGTTTTATCCAAGCTGGACTTCCATCTTCCAGGTCCCTGAGTGAAGCCCTAGTATCAGCTCATGCAGTCCACTGGATCTCCCCATAAAGCTCAGCAGACCGTCTCTCCAACCAGCAGTCTACAGACTGACCAACTCCATCCATCTCCACTCCACCACCAGGTTCAGGCCTGGGGGGGAAACAGCCCTGTTCTTTACTCCTGTTCATGCATATCTATCAAAATTCAGAGCTATGTTTCCTTCTGAGGTCTGAGCGCCAAAGACTAAAGTTATTGTATCAATAAATTTCTTCTAATTGTATTTTTCTTTCCATGTGAGTTTTTCCAGATTAAAATTCACTTCAATACATCCAAATTCTCACATTAATTATAGCAGGTTTGCTAGCAGATCAACAACCTATATCCCAGTATTTTATTCTCTCCTTTTTACACATGATACATACCAGGAAAAGTTGGGAATAACTAGTGATTTTTATATTAAAGAAAAGCTAAAGCCGTGTTTTCTTTTTAATAATCATATGGTCAATATGATAAACAGTCTGGAAATAAAATAATGAATATCTGATCCAGAGATTGACCCAAAACTTTTAAAGAAGTGATTAAATCACTAAGTTTGCTTTGGCAAAACCATCGGGAATACAGCTTTAAAACAAGAAGTAATCCAGAAAAAGCAGAGAGAGCAGAACGTTAGAGATTGAACTAACAGATTCTGCAGAGTGGGAGAATAGAGAGAGAATGAAGCGGAATGATGAAAAAGGGGAAAAAGACTTCATTTGTGTTTTATAAAGTTGAGTCTGTTTAGTTATGTTTTAATGGCCAGAGCTACTGTATTTTGTAGGCATTAAATATGGCGGCCTTGCTAATGCGTAGCATCAAGTGGCCATACTGCTTCCTGAAGTATCGACGCATCTATACTATGGTCCATTCTTTAAGGCCGTACTCCTAAACTTTGACAGATAAAGTTGAACCTACCATTATTATTAATTACAATTTAAAATGTGTATAGAAAAAAGTATTAGATTTAGCATAATTCTAGACCTGTGCCATATATTGAATTCTTTCTAGCTTTAACTTGATTACCAAATGTGTAAAACTAACCTTCCTTTGATTATTAATGATCTCCAAATATATCTCAAATAATAGATTTGTAACATCAGTGCTGTTACCAGTTTAATATGCCAGGTTTGAAGTATTGTGTTGTTGCTGTCAGCACTGCTGAGTATCTATAAAAAATGATTGCCTGGGATAAGCCTGACTGTAGCTCAGCTGCTATCTCCAAACAATGGATCACTAATGGCACAGCTGTTGTTTCAGAAACATGAGCCGCGCTGCTGCTGCCCATAGAGGGGGAACGCAACATGATTTGAACAAAGCTTCGAAGTATTTTGTTGATGATGGCAGGCTGAAAGTAGTCATTCGGTAAAATGCAGTTTCTCTCCATTGTTCACCTTCTGGTAGAAACAATCACATATGCTTTTTAAAAAAGGTGGCACAACTGTTTCAGTTTGCAAAGCAGTAATTTATTTGTGAATTTTTATTGTGTTCTTGAATTATTAACAAAACTGCATGTTGACGTCTGAAAAAAAAGGCTTCAATAAAGAATTTCACACCTATACAAAAAAAAGCATCCAAGCATGGGCGTAGGTTTGCATAGGGACCATAGGGACATGTCCCTACCAAAATTTTGAACCGACCTAATTGTCCCTACCAATAATTGGATGTGAGCAACATGTTTATAATTTACAGCAGTAGTTGTTGCAGCAGTGGCTTCTTTTCCTCTCGCAGCTCCTCTGCCTGGTCTCTCCTGTCCCTTTCATGTAGCAGCGCATGGAAATGTGCTGCGCTGTTTAACTCAACTCTCATTGGTTGTTATGCCTTAGGTTCCGCCTTCTCTCTCTCTGATTGGCTGTTTTCTAGTCCGCGTGTGCTTGGAGCACAACATTGAAAATGTATTCACAATAGAATGCAGCGGTTACTACAATTAATATTAGGCTACAAAACTAGTCCCAATAAAAAAAAAAATGAATATCATGTTCACTAAAAAACAAAAACCTTTTTTTTTCTTTTATAAAACGAAATATTCTGAGTCAGCCAGGAGTTCTGAAGACTGCTGGAAAAATGGGCAAATAAAGGCTGTAAGCTATGAACATTTCTGATTCTTAGCCACAGCCAACTAAAAAAGAAAATGTGAGGATTTCCTTTTTACCGATATTAAGTTGATATTACTGTTTTCATTTTTTTGTTTTTATTTTTACAATTTTGATATAATAACTGATCTAAGTGGGTTGCTCTGTGGGGAAAGGCACATTTTACATTTATATTACTGTATGTTTTAAAGTCTCTATACTCCAGGTAATGATGAATCACGTACTAAATTAGTTGACGATTATTAAAATAATCAATTAATATGATTCATTTTTTTCAGCCCCAGATGAAATACATGAAATGGACGACACAGAGTAACTACAGCCCAGATGTTCCACTTTTATAGTGAAGTTAATATTTTAATGAATGTATTATTTTGCTTGATACAGAGAGAGAAT
The DNA here is from genome assembly GCF_016077235.1 of Cyprinodon tularosa. Taxonomy (NCBI): domain Eukaryota; kingdom Metazoa; phylum Chordata; class Actinopteri; order Cyprinodontiformes; family Cyprinodontidae; genus Cyprinodon; species Cyprinodon tularosa. Next base: position 1,227,490 of record NW_024038354.1, read on the forward strand.
AGTAGGTAAAAATATAAGAGTGGGGTTTAACTCTGCACAATTCTATATCTTCAAAAGAAAATACTGTATTTACCTTCTCTCTTAGTCGTTCAAATCAAACCGTTTTCAAAGTGGAAAACAGTCCTAATTCCACATTCATCAGAGCCGGTGATACTTCAAACATTGATAAACAGCATCTAATGAGTGTAGAGCTTATAACATTTTTATTAATGGAGCAAAATGTTACTTTTCTCTTTTAACAATGAATTCCTCTTATCAGTACGGATGCTCACATCGAGCATAAAAAAGGGCATGCATATTGCATAGCACCAATGACACCAGAACAATAGTGTCCCTACCAAAGTTCAAATCAAACCTACGCCCTTGCATCCAAGTCCCACCAGATCTGTAAAACTTTATCTTACAATAAAAATGAACACACAACCTGCATCCACTGGTGAAGACTTAAGAAGTTTTTACCTCATGCTTATTTTACATCCATCCATTTTTCGTCACGCTTTATCCCAGCTGGGGGGTGAGGGTTGCTGGTGCCTCTCAGCTGGAGATAGGCACCAGATAGGCTGCTCTCATGCGTGTTTAGAGGCGACGCTATGACGCATGCGTGTAAAAAAAAAAATGCGGTTAGAGCGTAAAGATGGAAACGCGAAAACGGCGTTTCAGAATCTTCCCACTCTGAAGGCTGAATAAAAAAAATATCGTTTACAGACCCCCGAAACGCCGGCTTCGTGTGGATGAGAGGCTGGTTTGGTGAAAAATTTGTGCGTTTAGGCCAGGGTTCGTCTTCGTGTGGACGGGGCCTAAAGCTATCGTCTTTAATGTCAGCATGGATGTTAAAATCTCCCACTATGATGACCCTGTCAGTATTTAATACCAAATAAGAAAAAAGGAAAACTCTGGAAACTCATCTAAAAATTCAGAGAAAGGACCTGGTGGACGATACAAAGTTACAAAAAGAAGAGGTTTTCTTGTTTGAAATTTGGATCAGAGAAATTAAGAGTTAAATGTTCAAAAGAGTTGTAGGTATTAACTGTTTTGGGAGTAATCAGTAAGTCAGACTGGAAGATTGTTGCTACTCCTCCTCCTCGCCCAGAACTTCTGGGGATGTGAAAATTTAAATAGCTTGAAGGAGTTGCCTCATTTATGCTCACATAATCCTCTTGCTGCAGCCAGGTTTCTGTAAGGCAAAACAAGTCAATGTGATTATCACAAATCAAGTCATTAACTAGCAGACTTTTAGAGGAAAGAGATCTTATGTTAAACAGACCACACTTTTCCCCCAATTGGAGTTATTTTTATTTTTATTAGATTATCATGATTTACTCCTTTGGGAATCTTTGCTAATTTATTAGATTTTGGTTGTGGATAAGACACTGTCTGGATGGAGTAAAGAGTGAATCTTGACAGACTGATGACTGGAGGTGCAGCTGTTGGTGTACAGGGAGAGGAGCGGAGGAGAAAGAACACAGCCCTGGGGGGGAACCAGTGCTGATGAGATGGAAGTCAGAGACATGTTTTCCCAGCTTCACCTGCTGCTTCCTGTCAGACAGGAAGTCTATAATCCACCGGCGGTTGGAGTCAGGCACACTCAGATGGGAGAGCTTCTCCTGAAGCAGAGCTGGAATGATCGGATTGAAAGTGCTTCTGTATTATGAGTATTTCTGGAGCAGGCAGGAGCTCTCGCCTCCTGTGCTGTGATTGGTCTGTTCTATTTTAGACCAGAGAGTCTTAGCGTTTCCAGACTGACTCAGACCTCGTGTCAGTCTTGCTGGCCGAGCCGGAACCTCCATGCAGTAAGGCCTCCGCCTATCTATTCCATAAAAGTAAAAAAAAACAAAAACAATTCACTTGACTTTGCTTCAAAGTTTGAAGACGTTTCTCTTCCCATCCAGGAAACTTTTTCAATGCAAAATGTCAGAAACAATGTTGAGTTTACTCTTTATAGAGTAGATTAAAACAAAGCCTTGTTTTGGCTTAGAAAACATGCAAGGGGTGGGCAGATGCCACAAAGCTGCCAGCGAGGGGTTAGACCGGCTACTTGTTAACGGGTCAAACCATGTTTAAGAGGTAAAGCACTAATTTCAGAGGGAAAGAGGCTATAGAATAAGTTCACTCAACATGAATCCTCATAAACTGGGAGAGGAAAACACAAAAAGTCACCAATGAGTTTTTCCTTGTCAAGAGTTTTAGTCAAACAGCTAACAAGGACTGACAGCATCTAACCTGTCTAAAAGAACACAGATGTTAACATGTGTAGTTGTGCGTACAAGTATGTCAGAGAACAACAGAGAAGAAAGACTAAGTGGGAAAATCAGAACATCACTTTGAAAGAGGAAGAAAAGAAGAGTGGTCAAAAGAAAAGGAATAAAGGAGAAAGGAAGACCAAGAGGGGAAAAAAATAACAGAGAAATGAAGAAAAGGGGTTTTGTAATCTTGGTATAGTGGTGTTGTGCCGTCTCCATGGAGACATGACAAAGGCCTGCGGTTGGCCATTGATGGCTAATTGTATTCTTCACAGCTCTTTTGTTAATTGTTGTCTACCCAGCTCCCACTTCCTGCTGGGCCACGGCACAAAGCCATGAACGGGAGGGATTAGAAATGGCACATCAGCTCCCCTCGTCCAGGGTCCACCTCTCTCTCTCTCTCTCTCTCTCTCTCTCTCTCTCTCTCTCTCCATTCCTTCTCCTTCTCTTCTTCCTCACACAACCTCACCTCTTCTAATGAGTTCTTGCTTTTTTGGCTTGATTTCTTTACTTTTTTTAACTTTTGAGATGCAGACATTTGGAAAGAATTGCATCTTTAACATTTTGTCATCTGCAGTTTTCAAACTAGCATCATTTCTGGTAATTTGAACCTAACAAAGCTTTTTTTTTTTATCTGAGGAATTTCAATTTTCAAGCCCTTCTCCAGCATTGATTCCTTTAAATGTGGCCATAAATGGCTGCAGATCTACACCAAAGAACTTTAAAAACAATCTAGCCGCCTCATGTGGAGGTTTCTCATCATGTTGTCTTATTATCTGTGTGCCCAATAGTGACTGACGGGTGCAGTAGGTAAATGGGCGGCAGATAAAAACATTTGTTATGACAAAAATGAGGCTTGACTAACACAGACACATAAGACAAATATAAATGATGAACGCTGCAAAGGAGAAATGCTGCAATCCAGGTAAACAGAGCAGCAAAGGGCAAATCTACCTGATACTAGCTCTGCAATGTGGAAGTGACTAGAAGTGGGAGAGAATAATCAGCTCATATGGAACCAAACCATTGACAATACAATATATAAACCAGATCCTTAGTAAAAACATTAATTGATTGAAAAAATAAATAATCTTTCATTTAAATATTTTTTGAATACTTAATCTTGCTGAACATCTGTCCGAGGCTTTACTACAATATGAACAGGATGCTGAGAGAGTGTTAATCTATTGATGCAAACAAACCACTGAAAACAGACAATAAAAAATAAAAAATGCAATTCAGAAATTAAACTTTAAAAAACTTCTTAAAGGCCCTTTATTTGAATATATCTAAGAAACATGGTATAATGTGTGGTAGAAGAGGACATTTTATCAAAATGAATTAGTCATTAGCTAAGTTCGGAGCCAGCGGCTGCGTCCACCGAAAGCCAGATTAATTACGTCGTAGCGCGGCATCGCGGCATCGTGGTCTGTTTGGACTGGAAGACCCTGTGTTATGCGGCCGACTTCTTTCTGCCCGTTTTGAAGGACAGATAATGTCGTTTTGAAGCCTGATGCACAGACACAGTAGAAAGTATATGAAATGATGCACAACCCGCAAATAGAAAAATACTACAGCATTAACAGACATGAACATGTAATTCAGTCTTTATGTAAAATCTTGAAATTATATGTAAGATGTAATTAGCATAACAATGTAATAAATGCATGTATATTACATGAACATCATCAATTTAGCACTTTTGGCTCATCTGTATTATTCTGCTCCATTAACATATTAATTTTATTGTGATGGATTGTATAATATGTTATATTACATGATTTATAGACTTCATTGACTTCATAAAGACTTAGCCTCTTGAGACCATCCTGATCTCGCGTGCATTTAAAGTTTCACTCGCAGATCAGTCTGGAGACTCTGTTGAAGAAAATTTGGAGCCGTTCACCAAACGAACGTCCAATCAGCGTTGGCTTTGAGGCGGGTTGAGGTGTGACGCAACGAGAAGCGCGACAGTTCAGTCTAAAGAACATGGCGGCTTCAACTGATGAAACTAGCGTTAGCGTGGCTATCGAGCAAGTTTTATCGGAATTACAGAGGATTTCTTCACTGAAAGAAGAGCAAAACACTGCTCTGGAGGCTTTTCTCAGAGGAAAAGATGTTTTTGCTGTTCTCCCGACTGGTTTCAGCAAGAGTTTGATCTATCAATTGGCTCCTCTTCGTCGTCGTTCTGTTAGTACGTCATATGCTTCGTTGATCTGATTGGTTTATTTGGCCCGTCTATCACCAACATAGGCCAATCAGCTAACCAGTATTTACGCCCCTTCCCAAAATTACTGGAACGGAGCAAATCCATCTGGCGGAGTCAGGTTAATAATGACTCTGCAATGTGATGGGCTGATTTATTTATCATAAGTTAAAGTTAATGTACTGATGCTTTGAAACAGCCAGTCTGTGTCAAAGTGATGAATTTATCTTTATTTTAAAAGTCCTAAGTCCCCCTGAAAATGAGAACATCAGGGAGTACCAATATGGCAGCCGGTGGCTTCACTTCACCCCCCTACTACCAACGGGCGATCAGCAATCCAGGGAATAAACAGAGATCAGTGTTTTGGATTCAGCCATAGAGTCAAAGATGCAATCAGCTGGTTTTCCTTTGATAGAAAACTTTTAACCAATCTGACTGGATGATCTGGTTTATCTGTTTCTATAAAGTGACCTGAGATGACTTGATGTGAATTGGTGCTATAGAAATAAACTGATATTAAATAATAACAGAAAACCGTAAGAATCCCTTTTTTTTGTCTGGTCTGCTGCCCCTTGTTTGTTGCCACCCTTCCCAAAGAGCCCTAATAAGAAGCTGTCAGGGTTCTGGGGGTGGGTGCTGGTAGAGGGTCACGGTCAGGTTTTAGGACTTTACTGGAGTTGAAGGTTCCTGCTGCTGATGAAGGATTAGGATTAATGCAGATATTATGTTGGTGATCTTCAGTCTGGTTGGAAAGCAAACTGAAGTGTGTCCTAAAAAGCCAGCGGCTCTGGTTATGTTCATGGAATCGATCGCGCTGCTCGATCTTGGAGTAATTATGAGAAGAAAGGCGGATTATTGAGCGCCTCTCCTCCGTTACAGCAGCGTTTTGTTTCGGGTCCACTCTGCGCCACCTGGAAATCTGCCCCTCTCCCTTTAAGTGGGAGGTGAGCTGTTTGGAAAACCTCACAGCAGCGGATGGAAAGCTGCTCCAAAACATTTACGCACCGGCTGCAGGCACAGCGCCTCTCTGCGCGCCTCCAGCGGCCCACGAGACTGCACCGAGGAGCGGCTGAGGAGGAGCGGCTGAGGAGCAGCGGCTGAGGAGGAGCGGGACGGAAGTTTTTTTTTTTTGGTTTCATTTTCTTCCTCGGATTTGGCGGAGAGCGCAGCGGACCGGTGAGTGGACCCCTCAGATCTCACTGCTGCACGCGCACCTGGGAACTTTTAAAAACTACTGAAAGTCAGTACCTGCGGGTTTTGAGTGTTTTAATCTAGAAAGGTGTTTTTTTACACCCCTTCCAGCTGAAGCCTAAAAACTTAGACCATCCCCTCCTAGACGCTGAGCGGTTATCAGCTCAGAGGAAATAATGACCATCGTTGTGACTGAGGATGATGATGATGATGATGTCAGTGCTGTTAATCAATGCAAATAAGCCGCAAAGTGATCTCTATTCTGATTGGCTGTAATCCTAATCTTAATGATTAGTAGTTTAGGCTGACTGTGTTCATCATCCAGCAAAGACTGAGTTTAAGTTTGCTAAGGAAGTGACGTCACTTCATCCAGGTGTTAAAGATGTGTAAAAAGCTTCACCTGGTGGGTGGTGGGGGGATGTTGCTGCACACAAAGCAGTCCATCAGCTGGGAGTCCCTGACCTTTCTTCCTGTCACTCTCTTTCAATCTTTCTGCTCCTTTATTCTTCCTGTTTGTTTTTCTCTGTATCATGAAAGAAAGAAGAAAATTGAAAATTCTACTTCCTGTTTGCTCTGCAGAAGCTTTAGACTGAAAATAAAATACTGTACACCCATCCATCCATCCATCATCCATCCATCCATCATCCATCCATCCATCATCCATCCATCCATCCATCCATCATCCATCCATCCATCCATCCATCCATCCATCCATCCATCCATCATCCATCCATCCATCCATCCATCCATCCATCATTCATCCATCCATCCATCCATCCATCATCCATCCATCCATCCATCCATCCATCATCCATCCATCCATCCATCCATCCATCCATCATCATCCATCCATCCATCCATCCATCCATCATTCATCCATCCATCCATCCATCCATCATCCATCCATCCATCCATCCATCCATCCATCCATCCATCATCCATCCATCCATCCATCCATCCATCATCCATCATCCATCATCCATTCATCATCCATCCATCATCCATCCATCCATCCATCCATCCATCCATCATTCATCCATCCATCCATCCATCATCCATCCATCCATCATCCATCCATCCATCCATCATCCATCCATCCATCATTCATCCATCCATCCATCCATCATCCATCCATCCATCATCCATCCATCCATCCATCATCCATCCATCCATCATCCATCCATCCATCCATCATCCATCATCCATCCATCATCCATCCATCCATCATCCATCCATCCATCCATCCATCCATCATCCATCATCCATCCATCCATCATCCATCCATCCATCATCCATCCATCATCCATCCATCCATCATCCATCCATCCATCCATCATCCATCCATCCATCCATCCATCCATCCATCATCCATCCAACCATCAACCATCCATCCATCCATCCATCCATCCATCCATCCATCAATCATCGATCCTTCTATCATCCATCCATCCATCCATCCATCCATCCATCCATCCATCCATCCATCCATCCATCCATCCATCCATCCATCCATCCATCCATCATCCATTCTTCTATCATCCATCCATCCATCCATCCATCCATCCATCCATCATCCATTCTTCTATCATCCATCCATCCATCCATCCATCCATCCATCCATCCATCCATCCATCCATCCATTTCTCTGTGAGATCTAGAAAAGATGGATTCTGGATCTTGACATGAATAATGGGATAAAAAGCAGCAAAGACAGGAAGCATCCTTCTGTAAACACTGGCACAGACTGACTATTATACAGCCGGCATCCACACAAAAGCTAATCTCAAGGAGTGGTTAGGCATGCCCCCCCCCACCCCCTTAATGGAGGTTTGCTTTCCCAGGTGAACGGGTTCATGGAGGAGGGAAAGGTGATTCCCTCTCAGCCAATGTCAGTGATTTGCCTCTTAGCTCTTAGCGGCTGGATCTGCCTGCTGTTCCTCAGGTGTGTTTACCTAAAGCTGATGAACCTCATTGTAATTACTGCGGTTTTAGCAGAGTTAGAATCTTAGAACATTTAGCTGGTAAAGTACAGCAGCTGTGCTGCAGCTCCAACACCTCTTTTCTGGGAGAAAAACTGCTATATTGGTGCATGAGGGAATACATCAGTTCCATGTCAGGGTGATTAGAGCGCCTTCATCAGTTAGAAATAACTTCATTAGTTTTCATTGATTATGACAACAGAGGCACAGTGGTTATCAGTGAGAAGGTGGCTGGGCTTTTGAAAAGAGCTCATCCCTCCATGCATGTGGGAGTTCTGTCCAAAAACTTTCAGGTTGATGGTAAAATGATCAGAGTAACATGTGCTATAAATATGTGTTAACGTTGCTCTACCTATCCAAGATTTACCCTGAAAGATTGGCTTCATTGATTTTTATGCACATTTTGAAGTATCACATTAGCAAAGCCTGATGGAAATGTTAAAATTCCAGTCTGGGTTAGCATTGATGATGTCACCACTGTGACAGAAATCAGGAAAGTAAACAATGGTGAGCAACATGGAAATTCCTCTCCATTGTTTACAGAGTTGTTTCTGCTTGTTAATTCAGAAGTGACTGGCGTGGTGTGTTGACGTCGGTACAATTCATTCAGTGGTGTCACGTAATTTAGTGGGTCAAGGCGATTTTAACGCGAGTCACAAGGACAACATGACACTTTTGGATGTGTAAATAAAATTCCATGATAGGAGTATTGTCGAATAGAGATGTTGTCTTTTCAGTCCGCATATCTGCCTATTTGAGCATGCTTGGGATGTCTTCCAACAGAAATAATAGTACAAGGAACACCTTTTTAACAAAACCACTAATGGCTACCTATTTTTCTACGGTTAATTTAGCTAAGGATGCACTTTGAGAATGCAGGTGTAATGCTGTAGTTGGCATTTCAAACATTGGCAATAGATCAGTTACTAAAGCTTCATATGTTTCAACTCATCTTGAGTATTTTTTTCACATTTGCTGAAAGACATTAAAATCACAATCGGATTAGAAAGTTAATCCAACAGAATAAACCTGAAAGAATAAAACTTTGCAAACTGAATGAATATCAGGTAGCTGCACCCTAACAGCCAAACAGGAACAGACCAGATGAAGCTACTATGAGAAAAAGCAGAGAGAGCAGAACGTTAGAGATTGAACTAACAGATTCTGCAGAATAGGAGAATAGAGATAGAATGAAGCAGAATGATGAAAAGGGGTCCCTATGTCCTCCAGCAGTCTAAGCCTATAGCAGCAGAACTATAGAGATAGCTCAGGATAACCTGAGCCACTCTAACTAGAAGCTTTATCAAAAAGGAAAGTTTTAAGCCTAGCCTTAAAAGTAGACAGGGTGTCTGCCTCACGGACTAAAACTGGTAGTTGGTTCCACAGGAGAGGAGCCTGATAACTAAATGAAACTTTAGCACCAAGCTTATAGTTGTTCACTATTTATAGCTCAGCTTTTTGTGTCTAAACTAGATCTTTTGGATTTGATGCATTAAGCTTAAATAAGTGTACATGGGAGTATTAGTTTCTGTGTGTGCAGCGTTCCATATAGTCCATCTCCATAAGGGCAGCAGAGCAGACAAAAGGTTTTTTCCTTTCTCCTTCTGACCTCCTGTATCCTCTTCACATTGTTCTCTGAATCCTATTGAACCAAGAGTCTACAGAGACTCAGCACAATAGAGAATAATAGTGTGTCTATGGATGTGTGTGTGTGTGTGTGTGTGTGTGTCCTTTAGCGCTGTGTGAGGCCGAGCCAATCAGGCAGAACAATGAAGGGTTCAGGGAGGCCTTGTGATCTTTTAAAAGAAGCACCTCTCGCTGCATTGTCTCTGTCGGAAGCATCGCTGGAACTGCCCATGTCGAAACACTCGGCTGGCCGACTGGACCCAACGCTGCCTGGCTGCTTGATCCAGGCGTCTTATCTCTCTGATGGGTTTGTCACAGTCTTGAAGCCTCGCTGAGTGTGAACAGACATTTATGTGTTCATCATTCAGTATTCAGATGAATTTTTTTTTAAAACAAAGCAGTTGGACGTTTTTGGTAACAATCATAACCTGTAATCAGAAACTTAAATAATCAAGGAATGAATAACAGGCAGAAATAGACAGAAAAAGGCCATAAGTTTCACCTAAAAAAACTCAGAATAAATCTTATAAAATCAACACTGCAAAAACTGATCGACAAAAACTGAAAACAAATTCCTAAAATAATTGTATTTCTACTTAATTTTAATAGGAAGGCCTTAAAGGAAAAGTCCGCTCACATTCAGAATAGAAACTTCTGAAAGTTCTTTAAATCTGAAATTATTCCATCCTGTTCAATAAATGATCAGTGTTTTTAATTCAGAGTAATTTTCATGTGAATGTGCTTTACTGGAGGCATCAATGTTTGTCCAAGAACACTACTGCCACCTACTGGTTAGTGACGTCACGGTGCGGTATCGGCTGTTGATCAAGTCCCAGTGCTGTATCTGGTGTTTGTCACAACGCGCTATTATCCAAGTCATCTTGAAAACATTCTTCTTCCAAATGTTGGCTACATATTACGGGTTTTTTCTCTGGCCAGAAGTTTGATGGCAAATCCTCCCTCTTCAAGTTGGCGATTCAACGACCAACCCGTCCGTGGAGGATCAGGAATCAGAAAGGTGGAATAACTCTTTTTTTTCCACTTTTACCCGATGTATTCCAGCATCCAGCTGCCATGCACGTGGGCATTGTCAGTTTCACTATAGCTCTGGAGAATTTCAGTGGTGAAGTCCTCTGGAAATCTTCAATAATTGTTGTTGATTGCAGATGTGTCTAGTAGTTCCCATTTATTTAGCTTGTAAAGCGGGGAGAATGGCGCTAGGCTTACCGCACCGTGACGTCACTGCTGGAAGATGGCAGGAGGGAGGGGCTACTATATTTTGCCAAAAAATGGCCGCTCCCAGACTCAGTGATTGTGAAGAAAATTATAGTTTTTTTTTTTTTTTTACTGATTAACGCTAAATTCATTAAATCACTGTGAACATATTAGTTTTAGGTATAAATAATGATCCATTGATTATTCCTCGCTGACCGGACTTTTCCTTTAAAATAAGACATAAGACATACATTTATTTTCTTATTTGCAAAGTAAATAGACATATTCCAATGGAAATGTTCTTATTTATCTGCTTAAATCAATGGAAAATGCATTCATTTCAAAAAGATTGACTTAATTTCATTTTTCGAGTGTCCATTGGTATTTAGAAAGGAGGTGGAGCTTCTTCTCAGGTGAAGCTTTTTGTTTTTTTTCATGTAGCTTTACACTAATAACATGCACTCACTGGCCACTTTATTAGGAACATCAGTGGTCCTGATAGCTTCTGGTTTGCTTGCTGAGGTCAACCATTAGAAGTCTCTCTAGGAGCTTCATGATGTGGTTGTCAGGGCAACAGGTCTATCGTCATTGAGGACTGTTGGCTGAGTCTTCTTTGGTCCTGGAACAAGGCAGGAGGTCTTCCACATCCTTGGAACTGTCTAACAGAAAATAACAATTTCTCCTCCATGCTTAACAGTAGAGACAAACTGCAAAAACAATCTTAAAATTAATAAAACATTCTTAAAATTGTGTATTGCCCCTGAATTTGAGTGGGTAAATAAGTTGATCTGCTAATGGAATTCGTAGTTAAGCCTTAAAGTAGTGTCTCATTTACCTGCTCAATTAAATTTTTATTTAATTTGAGAAAAATTGACTTATTGAGATTTACATTTTTTTGCAGTGCAGTATTATTTTCTCAAGTCAATATATATATATATATATATATATATATATATATATATATATATATATATATTTATATATATATATATATATATATATATATATATATATATATATATATATATATATCTATATATATATATATATATATAAATATATATATATAAATATATATATATATATATATATATTTATATATATATATATATATATATATATATATATATATATATATAAATATATATATATAAATATATATATATATATTTATATTTATATATATATATATATATATATATATATTTATATATATATATTTATATATATATATATATATATATATATATATATATATATATATATATATATATATATATATATATATATATATATATATATATATATTTATATATATATATATATCTATATATATATATATATATATATATATATTGCTTTATGTTTTGCCAACATAGAGTTTGGCGAATTCCATGCTGGCTTTTTTATGATTTTGTCGCGTCCTTCTTAGGCTACGTTCACCCAGCAGCCTGAAGTTTTCCAAATCTCATTATTTTCCCCCATATGTGACCTGGATCTGATCTTTTCATGACTCTCTGAACAACACAGATCTGATTCTTTCCAATGCGACCCAGCCCGCTTGGCTCTGTCGTCCTGAATACGATACGAATCTGATCTTTTTTTTATATAAAAAAATATAAAAAATATATCGCATTCATCCGACCTGAGCCCCATCAATACTCCACAATTCTCGGTCTTGCTATGCAGAAGCAAAAAGAAAAACATCAAACATGGTGGACGATGGTGCGGAGAACAGTCTTTCTTTTTTTAACCATCTCTGAAAGATTGAGTTTTTATGGTTGGGAAAGAAGTGCACCAACACTACCAATCATCTTCCGTAAACTTGAAGCACGCTGGCTTGTGATGTCATTGCGTCCTCTACTGCGCATGTGCGACACTTAATCTCTATGAATGCAGTTCACACGGGAGATCATCACATACACGTACATTAGTTTGGAAATAAGAACAGCGATGCAAAAAAAATGGGATTTTAAAAAAAAGGGAATTGAGCATGAAAGCCTGCAGTGTGAACGTAGCTTAATGGCATATTGCAGACACCTGTGATGCTAATTAGTGGACACACCTTAATTGAACATGTCCCTTTGGTCACATTGTTTTCAGTTTTTTTAGGGGTACCATCATTTTCATCCAGGCCTCTTTTATTCATTTATTTGTTAAACTCATTCTGTTGAAGTGTGGCTGAAAAGCAACGTCTGACTTTTGGTCATTTTATAGAATCTTTACCCATTACTTGAGTCAGATTCTAGTTATTGCTGCAACCATTGTGGGTTTTCCTTTCGTTAAACGCAGAGTATCGACTGTTTTGTCTTTCTGTGTGTTTTCAGATGGTTTTGCTCTCTGGTGGAAGTTGGGCTTTTCGAATTGTCTCCACAAACTTTAACATTGAGGCAGGTGTTAAACTCTTCCTTTGTGGGTTAATGGCTGCAACTTATTCTCTCCATATAAGGCAACTTTCTATAGCATTGCTGACATGTTTTAGACATTTTAAAAGCCTTAACTCTCAGCTATAATCTGTTGTTGTTGTTTATATTTATTATTGCCGGGCAGGAACTGCTCTAGCAAAATCTTTGAATATTGCAGACAGAATATCTATCTCTGGCACTCTGGCACATAACTCCACCCAAAGTTTAGCTAATGATGCTCTGCTCAAGAGCTTCCTAGCAGTTTGATGAAGTTATTGTAAGATTCCTCTCAGCCTTCACAGGTGGACAAAGTCTTTCTCTTCAGTTAATTCTGTAAAGTTGAGGAAGTGTGATTAAACTAGTTCACTAATTCTTTACTACGTTCTTGATAAGAGATGCAAGTTTTTAATTCTTCACTCTTTTTTGCATCATCTAACCGTCGATTCTCCTCATGTTGAACCATTGTGACCCTAAAAGCTCTACTTCTTCTTTTACACAAACGTCAATTCAATTCTATTCAGTTTATTTCTATAGCTCCAACTCACATCATGTCATCTCAGGTCACTTTCCAGTTCACCAGATCATCCAGTCAGATTGATTCAAAGTTTTCTATCTAAGGAGAACCAGCTGATTGCATCGACTCATTGACTCTTCAGCAATCCCTCACACTAAGCATGCTTGTAGTGACAGTGGAGAGGAAAAACTCCCTTTGAACAGGAAGAAACCTCCAGCAGAACCAGGCTCAGTGTGAGTGGCCATCTGCTGAGGCCCACTGGGGTTCAAGGAGACAGGAGAAGACATAGAAAAAGAAGCATAGATACAAAAGGCAACTGTCAACCAGCTCCACAGGCGGCCCCGTCCAGGAAACACACAGCCAGGCAGACGAGCTCCGAGCCAGCTCCCATGTCAGAGGATGAAGAGAGCACATCCAGTTAGTCACAGTCAGAGAAACAGGACTACACTGGAAAACAGGCCAAGCTCCAACATCTAGAAACAATTCCAAAACATTCACGCAATGTGAAGAAGATGGTTTACTGTATTTTTGAGCCATTTAGAAGAGTTTCTTGTCTCTTTGGAAACTCTTAAGATTGGACCTTTGAGGTCAGGGGCGCTGCCAGGAATTTGGGGCCCCGTGAAAGACATTGATATTGGGCCCCACCCAGAAAAAAGTATGTTTTTTAACCTGCTATAAAGATGCATTGGTTTGTTTTATTCATTATCACTATTTAAAATGAGGCACGCGTGGTTCTTAGGCCCGAGCGAAGCGCCGGTGACAGACGGGGAGAAGTGATGTGATGCAGGGCGGGGAATTTGGACAATTTATTCATGTTTGTTTCGCTGTTTACTCTTTAAAAATGAGGGAGAACACGAAAATAATTGACTAAGGGTTAGGGTTAACCCTTCATTAAGGGATTTTATTTTTATACATTTGAAAAGTATAGCGGGACAAATCTTTTCTCTACTTTTGGGGCCCGCCTCAAGGGCCCTTACAATCTTCCTAACACCCCCCCCCACACACACACACACAAACACACACAGCGCCCCAGTTTGAGGTTAACAGGGTCTAATAACTTGCGTTGTTGCTTTAAAACACATGGAGCTAAAAAATGTTTGTTTTCACATCTTAACTCCTCTCTTCTTTGTCAAACCACTTTTTGATGATACTTTTCAACCTGTTGTGAAAGAAGAGGGGTGGAAACACACACACACCCACAGTGAAAGGCCACACGGTGGGTTGTGCTGGTTGGATGATGAGGTGTAAGTCTTCTGCTTGTAATGGTCCACTTTCAGACAAAACGCAGCCGTGCACTCACTCTCAACCCCATAAGCGTCCACAACCTTTCAAGGTAAGAGCTTTCAGGCGTTACACTGAACAAGCTGTTTTTTTTTAAGCGTGTTTGTTTCCCTCCTGACTTTTCATGCATTACTGTCTGCTGTAGATGTGCAGTTAGACCATCTTAAACACTGTATAGCTTCACAATAATGACCTTATTTTAGTGCCTCCTGAGTAAATGGCAGAAGATTAGACAGGCCGTTTAAATAAACAGGCTCATTGTGTGTCACACATGCAGTTCATTTACATTCTTCCAGCTGTGCTCTGAATTCGCAGCAAGTCGTCCGTGTTAAGCACACAATAAGTGCGCAAATAATGCAGGAGTGAAGCCTGCACGGCCAGCCACTGCGGGCGATTTATCCACAGCTGTAAATCAGTTGTAAAGAATAAAGAGCGGAAGCATTCCTGAATGCAGCGCTGCATTTCTCATGCTACTTTCATCACCTGCTAATCCCTTTTTATTATTTTTTTTTTAAGGAAGATTCTAAACTTTTCTGAACTTTCCTGAACTTGTTGAATTTGCACGCTTGTATTGTCTGTGTGTGTGCCCATCCAGTGCGCCTACAAGCTCCTACAGGACCAAGGTGTGTTCCACTAAATGCACAGACGGCTGAGAGAGAAGCTTTTAATGGGAAGTACGCGGTGAGTTTCAAGCACCATGACGGCAAGTTTGTTTTGTCTCATTGTTCCCATAATGCACATCACATAATGGCCCCGCATTGTTTGGTTGACGGGGCATGATTGAGCAGGTCTCTATACTTGCATGTCGCTGGTTTTAGCATTTTTATCTTGTTTTTTTTGGGATGCCTTGGTGAAATAAGCTTTACTGCAAAGACGTAAAGCGTATCCAGGTTTGTCATGAGTGGACCTCTGGCTTTAAGGGCTTCAGATGATGCCACCGCTGGGGGGGGCGGCATCTAGCCGCTTTAACAAAAACCTCTTTTGACATGTTTCAACAGCTTTTACTACTTTCGGGGTTAACCAACAGATTTGCATCACCATCAGTGTCCTGCACATGAACAGATGTTTTTTTGTCTGCATCGTCGGATGATAAAGGTATAATCGGCCTGTTGCCATCCTTTTTTCCAGCCGATTTGTTTATTTCTGTGCACAGTAAGAGAATTCACAAACACTCTATTGATGCCCGAGCTCGGGACGTACAAATAAAAACAAACCAGTTTCCTGGGTCATTTACATGACTTTCCCTTCAGCTCACAGAGCGCTGTTCTGTTGCCGCCAACCCGTTATTGGATTTTTTTTTCTTTTTGATATAACACTCCGTACCTGTTTGTTGTGCGTGTTTGCATACTGTTATTTGCAAGTGTCCAAAGACCGTTTGTTTGCTGTACACTGGCCTACTAGTAGGATTTGCATTTTTTTTTTTAAATCTCTGAAATATAAAGCAAAACGCAGCCATTATGAGCCTATTTGTATTAGGTTTTTGTTTAACATGAGGAAACAGGGACACTGTCTTATACAAATTCTAATAATGTTTAATTGTGATGCATAGAATATGATTCTTCTTCCTTTTTTTTTTACTTCTTTATATATCGTCTCTCATACCCAGAATTGGAAATGCTGACTTTTCAGAAAATGATGCTCTCACTTTTCTGAAACTCAATCCTGCACTTGGCTGTTTTAAGGTTTACCAAGCTTTAAAACTAAGTTTCAGATTAATAAAAAATGTATTTATTTCCCTTTGCATAGTTGAAGTCCCCCCCCCAAAAAAGTAATTTATAACAGAAACAGGTTTTGTAAAGGAAAAGCATAATCTAGCCTTCAATGCGCTCATAATTCTGCTGTTTTCCTCTCTTTAAGTTTAAACATCATTAAATGTAGCCAGAAAAGCGCAACAAAAGTACAACAAGCACGGAGAGTCATGGTATGGAAGCGTTAAAGAAACCCAACCAACCAATAGGTGCAATAAAGTTTTTAAACTGCAGCTGCTTTACGTCTGTTTAACGGGAGAAACTAGGCCAAAAAAAAAACAGCCAACATTTTTATTCCACTAAAATCCAAATCAGAAAACAGAAAAACATCCTGTTACATTTGATGTTTTTTTTTCTTGCCATTTTTATGTTAGATCCATGCATCACAGGCATGATGTAAATAAATGAGCATAAAGAGCAAAGAATAGAAAAATGCTTTTGCTATGTAACAATATTTAAATGTAAAATAATATATAGGCAATGGTAGTTTAGGTTGTTTTAAATGTTCGGTTTTAAATTTCAGCAAATACATTTAATTTTAATTTTCAGTGAAGATTTAAAGCGCAGTCATATATTTTACTGAAAAAAAAAAGCTGTATAAATTTGTTTTTGTAGAATATAGAAATCAACAGTTTTTTATCGTTTAGGGGAAAATAAAACACCTGAAAAGTGGAAGATTAAAGAAGTAAAGTAATTTTCACCATCAGTGAGAAACCTAAGAGTGTAACCACTTTCTTTTTTATTAAAATAAAATAATATTCTCCAGTAATAGAACTAAAAGATTGAATATATTTATATTCTATATTTAAAATATAGACAGAAAATATTAAGCTCAATTTCAGTTTTTAGAGTTTTACCCACTGATGGTTAAATATAAAAAAAAAGTTGGTTTTGTCTTTAATGATTACTTTTTATTACAGAGCGGTTTAGTATCATTAAATAATTTTAATAAATGTATAAATTAAATTAGAGCGGGAATCTTTAGACAACTAGAAGTCAGTGGTTAGTTTTAACAAAATGAGGCTGAAGCAACAAAAATATAACGTTGTTAACGTTATTGATGCACCAGAGAGGTTTAGTGTTGGTTTCTTATAGAACCTGATCAAATTTAAACAGGTTTGGCTGAAGACTGTTTAAGTTTATTGAAAGAAAATTTTTTTTTTTACAATTTTTTAATCAGTGGCATTAATTTCTTATGTTTATATGATTAATGCTTCCTGGATGGATAAAGCGTGTTGCAATGATTTGTTTTTTAATGTCGGTTTTGTGGTTTGAAATGAATAAGATTGTTTAGTTTTAGGTTATTTTCTGTTATTATCTACAGATTAAAGTAAATTGATGAATTGAATGTGTTGGTTGGAACCGTGGTGATTAGTATCCGGGCAGATTAACCCGCTAAGTTAAAGCAGCTGTGATGCAGTTTGATTAAAACTGAATATTGCTGCTTTACTTTTTGCTCTTTTTCTGTATATTTTATTCCTTGTTCCTTTCTGGGTTTTTCTTTTTCGATGTTTTTGAAGCGGAGCTTCTGTGCTGTCATGGCAGCGGAGCGTGTCAACTTAGCAAGGTTGTGCGTGAGATAAACTATGTCATGATTAGCGTGGGCAGCCAGCCATTTTGAACATGGTGTCCAGGGTGTTGGAGCTGGTTAAGATCCGCGGCGCTAGCTCGTCGGTAGCGTACCCCCCCTGTCAATGTTGAGACCAACAGGCCCTCATCAGAATCACCTGTTGTGCTGCTGCTCAAAGGGGTTTCCATAGTAACGTCTCAGAGCCTTGGCCCCTTGGTCTGTAGAGACCCTCAGCAAACATATTCTGCCCCCCCCCCCCCCCCCCCACCTCCAACCCAAGGCTAACAAACTCCTGAAGAGACGCAGCGACACACACGGCCGTGACGCGGCTCAGGCTGCTCTCTAGAAGCCGCAGTAAATAGAGTGCGGATATAAAGTGTGCCGGGCTAACGGGGGGGGGGCGCATTGTGAGAGTGGGGCCTCCTTTGTCTGAGGTAGCCTGAAGGAGCAGGGGGTGGAAAGGAGTGGGTGAGTGTTGGTGGGGGGGGGAGCTTTGTGAAGGAAGAGGAGAAAAAAGTGGCCTTCATCCACATCCTTTCTTCTCTTTCTCTTGTTCTATCTCTTTATTGGGACTGTGTTTTATCCCCCCCCCCCCTCTCTGATAAATGCCACAGTAGCCTTTCGCTAGCTGCCACAATAGACGACCTGTTTCAGAGAAGGCAAAGAGGGAGAGAGCCACAGAAAGAGGGATGAGAGAGAGGAAGGCATGAAAAGAAAGAAATGACTGCTTTTTAACCTGCGCTTCTGAAAAGCAGCGGAATAAAAGAGACTGTGACTAAAGCCAGAGTCTGCTTTCCTCTCTTTATTTCCTCCTTTGTGAAGGGGGGGCAGTTGTGTCGTCTGCCTATTTATACATCTTATTTAGAAAGCTTTACAGAAAGACGGTGAACGGGAGGCAAAGTGCTGTGGCCGGGGTTTAAACGCAGGAGGCATGTCGCTTTAGTTTGACATGTAAAGCTGATTATTGTGCACATATCAGAAACACGTATCCTCCCACAGACAACAGATCTAAACCATGAAGCATCCTGCTTTGTTTCTCACTTTATCAACCTTTAATTGCCTCTTCTTTTTCATGCTTGCTCCCTGTTAGTTATCTTATACTTTAGTTTACTTTATTGCAAAAAGTTAAAGTTATGCAAAAACATCACAATCCAAATTTTGCTGGAGGCTCTGAAAAACTAATGAGGATTTTCTCTAAACATAAAATCCCAGAACATTTCAAACCAAACAGACCCTGAAACAGAGACCAGTTCATCCTAAAGACCAAATCTGAGCAGAGTGGTGTCAGCAGGTCAATGCAGTGAGGAATGCTCTGATCGTTATATTGGAGAAACCAAACAACCTCTCCACAGACGCATGGACCAACACAGAAGAGCGCCCTCCTCTGGACAAAACTTTTCAGAGGAATGGGCCAGTATCGGGTATTTCAGGCCAATAACGACATCAACGGCTCCCATCATTAATGGGGTGGAGCTGGTTTTCCAGCTTCTATGTGCATGTTATCTAAGCCATTACAAGGCTTTGTTGGGCTGCTGGATAAAACCTGGAACTCTATTTCGCTATTTCTGACATTTTGAATTGAAAAAGCTTCCTGGAAACATGGAAACAAAGTCCAGTCGATTGCTTTTTTAACTTTAATTTTTTTAAATGACTCTGACCTGGATGACTGACAATCTCCAAAAGCACTTAGTATACTTCAGTCTTGTGTTCGAGACCTGAGCACTGCAGGCGTGACTCTGATTGAGCAACTCTTGCAATAATTGTTTATAGGCTATATATTAATGCAACATACTACGACAATAACTACCAACTTAACTGCCAGAAGGGAAAATGTTGCTGCCTGAACTTGGAACTATAAACCTTTGCTTTTTTTTAGGAACCCCAAGGTTCTTAAATATATATTTATATATATATTAGTGCTGTCAAAATTATCGCGTTATTATCGCGTTAACGCGAGGCCATTTTAACGGCGATAATTTTTTTAACGTGAGATTAACGCTATGTGGTTTTATGGTACAATTTTCCAAGTACATCCCGCTGCAGCCTGCGGGAAGGCGGGGCTATTTTCCCCCAGTCTATGCATTTTCCATAGGCTTCGAGAGCGGAGCTCCTCAAGGAAAAAAGACACTCATACACTGGGTAGCGCTAGTGCCTTTTCTTTAAGCCCCACCACCAACAAACAAGTTGAGTGTCTGGTAACTAGTAGCAACCTGAAATACGCTGAGAAAACAGATTACTGAGGTGAAATGGAATCTGCTACGGCACTGTTGCTGTCTGTGTACGCCACAGGTCAGTATCGTGTGTGTTTGTGTGTGGGTGGGTGGGTGTGTCTGTGTGTGGGTGGGTGGGTGGGTGTGTGTGTGTTCTCATTTTTGTTAAGAGGCTGAAAAGTAACTTTCTAGAGCATAGACTACCTCCATCTAGTGATGTCGGTCTATTGATTTTGATGTATTGATTGAAAATTGTTCATTATTATCTTGGTTAATTAACATCTAATGTTAACTGTACTACATTTTATAGCAGTAGGGTAAAATGCTTGTCTTTGTTCAAAAGACTGTATTAACTGTAAAGACTGTCTTTTACATCAGCCTGTTTTCAGGGCCTTTTTTTTTGGCTACATATTTGTTATTTTTTGCTACATGCCTCCCCATCTTCTTGCCATATGTTTCTATGGCATAAATCAGTGTCTGTGACCTGTTTTCATTAAAAAAAAGAACATTGGCACAAACCTAGCCTGTATGGATTTTTTGTATGTCATCGAGAGTATTTAAATGATTTTCAATCAGAAAAAAAATTTGCGATTAAAATGCGATTAATCGCGAGTTAACTCAGGCATTGATGCAATTAATCGCGATTAAAAAAATTTAATCAATTGACAGCACTAATATATATATATATTTGTATGTGGCTATTTTGTTGTGCCAACAACAGGTTTATTGTGCTTAACATGAAAAATAAGACCCTATGTAGTATTTAGCATGAACACAGGCATACACATCTTATTGTAGACCACATGCAGAGGCACATCTATGAACAAAGGTGTTGATGGCAGCAGCACAGCTGATATTTCTCTCCAGGATGGAGTCACAGACAAACAGGAACAGACCAGATGAAGCTACTATGAGAAAAAACAGAGAGAGCAGAACGTTAGAGATTGAACTAACAGATTCTGCAGAGTGGGAGAATAGAGATAGAATCAAGCAGAATGAGGAAAAAGGGGTCCCTATGTCCTCCAGCAGTCTAAGCCTATAGCAGCAGAACTATAGAGATAGATCAGGATAACCTGAGCCACTCTAACTAGAAGCTTTATCAAAAAGGAAAGTTTTAAGCCTAGCCTTAAAAGTAGACAGGGTGTCTGCCTCACGGACTAAAACTGGTAGCTGGTTATTTGAAGGCAGCATGGTAATCTGGATGAGCTGACGGCACAGACAATGTTTTCAGATGGACTTTCTCACTTCAAAACAGATTAAAACCCCTTTTCACCCACTGATCACAGCAAGTATAGCAAAGCTTCTCTGCCATTGAAAACAGGAGCAGCAGAAAGTGGATCAAAGGTGAAGCAATAGATGCTGCTTTGCTGCTATTAGGTGTGAACTTAGCATCCAAGGATTCCTTGAAGAAGCAATTTTAAGAGGTTTATGCTCATTTCCAGCCTAATGTGACCAGCAGAGGTGGGAATGGGAATGGAAAACCAGTTCCTGTTTAGAACCGGTTCCGTGTGTTCCAACTCCATGGCACCGTTTGGCAGCTAGCTTAACGATTCTCTTAACGATTCCAGGCAGCGCCAGAGCCTAGCGCTGGGCCGCACGACTTACGTCACGTTTTTTATCTAAGTTATGCACACGACATTCAGAAAGCAAGTACAACGTGACCAGGCGTAAGTCTAGAAAAGCAAAACCAAAGCGCCCAAAGCGATTGAAAGATTGGCTTCATTTTAAGGAAGAGAAAGATGACAACAAGGCGCTTTGCAATCGTTGCAAAGTGGCAATAACATCCGCAGGAGGAAATACTTCCAACATGCAGAAACACCTGCGCACACAACATGGCAGACATTTTATCGAATGTCGTGTTTTTGATGCTTCCGGAGAGAATCTAAAGTTACGACCAGCATGGAAGGGAACTCTGGTGGTAACTAGTTTTATATCACTGGTTCTTAGTAAATCAGATGCCATTTCTGGAAATAAACCAGTTTCCTACCTCTCTTTGGGATTATTAAACATACTACCAAGTTGCTCCGCAGTTCAGGGAGCGAGAGAAAGGTGACGCTCGTTTATTAAAATCAGGTTGAGATGAGATTATTTTCCGGTATTGTACAGTAATGCTTTTTCATTAAACGGATGCCTTCTCCATTAGAATTAGATGACTGTGAGGAGACGGGTAGCCTGGCTGGATCAGAGGCTGCAGCTCCCGTTCACTGCCTTCTGTTTTCACCGAGGCAGGCAGAGATAGAATGTCCCAGGAGAAGGTAGAGGAATGTCACCGTGCACTTACCAAGTTTATTATTAACAGAATCGATAAGAGAATCGGAATCGTGAAAATCTTATCGATTCCCAGCCCTAATTCAATTCAGTTTTCAATTCAGTTTATTTATATAGCGCCAAATTCACAACACATGTCATCTCAAGGCACTTTACAGTTCAACCAGATCATACAGTCAAATTGATACAAAGTTTTCTATCTAAGGAAAACCAGTTGATTGCATTGACTCATTGACTCAAATACAATCCCCCACACTAAGCATGCTTGTAGCGACAGTGGAGAGGAAAAACTCCCTTTTAACAGGAAGAAACCTCCAGCAGAACCAGGCTCAGTGTGAGCGGCCATCTGCCGAGGCCGACTGGGGTTCAAGGAGACAGAAGCAGAGATACAAAAAGCAGCTGTAAAAGGCGGCCCCGTCCAGGAAACACACAGCCAGGCAGACGAGCTCCAAGGCAGCTCCCATGCCAGAGGACGAAGAGAGCACATCCACTCAGTCACGGTCAGAGAAACAGGACCACACTGGAAAACAGGCCGATCTCCAACATCTATTAACAAGGGTGTTGATAGAAGCAGCACAGCTGATGTTTTTTTCCAGGATGACGTCACAGCCAAACAGGAACAGACGAGGCAAAGCTACTCTGAGGAAAAGCAGAGAGAGCAGAACGTTAGAGATTGAACTAACAGATTCTGCAGAATAGGAGAACAGAGAGAGAATGAAGCAGAATGATGAAATGGGGGTCCCTATGTCCTCCAAAAGTCTAAGCCTATAGCAGCATAACTATAGAGATAGCTCAGGATAACCTGAGCCACCCTAACTATAAGCTTTATCAAAAATGAAAGTTTTAAGCCTAGCCTTAAAAGTAGACAGGGTGTCTGCCTCACGGACTAAAACTGGTAGTTGGTTCCACAGGAGAGGAGCCTGATAACTAAAAGATCTGCCTCCCATTCTACTTTTAGAAATTCTAGGAACCACTAGTAAACCTGCAGATTGAGAGCGAAGTGCTCTGTTAGGAACATAAGGAACAATCAGATATCTGATATAAGATGGAGCTTGGCCATTTAAGGCTTTATATGTGAGAAGGAGGATTTTAAATTCTATTCTTGATTTAACAGGAAGCCAATGAAGAGAAGCCAGGATAGGCGAGATATGATCTCTCTTTTTAATTTTCATCAGAACTCTGGCTGCAGCATTTTGGATCAGCTGAAGGCTTTTAACTACAGTTTGTGGACTTCCTGATAGTAAAGAATTACAATAGTCCAGCCTTGAAGTAACAAATGCATGGACTAGTTTCTCAGCATCACCCCTGGACAGGAGATTTCTAATTTTTGCAATGTTCCTCAGATGAAAGAAGGAAATTCTAGAAACCTCTTTGATATGGGATTTAAATGACAGGTCCTGATCAAAAATAACACCAAGATTTTTTACTTTATTATCTGAAATCAGTTTAATCCCATCCAAATGAAGTGACTGGCTAATCTGTTTCTTTTTCAGAGACTCTGGTCCAAAGACTATAACTTCTGTTTTGTCTGCATTCAGAAGCAGAAAATTAAGAGTCATCCAGGTTTTTATGTCTTCAAGACATGCCTGTAATCTATGTAATGGGTTAGCTTCATCTGGATTTATAGACAGATATAGCTGGGTATCATCAGCATAACAGTGGAAATTAATCCCATGCTGTCTAATAATTCTACCAATTGGGAGCATGTATAAAGTAAAGAGAATTGGTCCTAGCACTGATCCCTGTGGTACTCCACAGGTAACCTTTGAGCGTGTTGAAGATCTATCATTAACATGAACAAACTGAATTCGATCAGATAGATAAGATTTAAACCAGTCTAGTGCTGTTCCTTTAATTCCAACAAAATATTCAAGTCTTTCTAAAAGAATATTATGGTCAACTGTATCAAATGCAGCACTAAGATCCAACAGGACGAGCACAGATACAAGTCCATTATCTGAGGCCATGAGAATATCATTAGTGACTTTCACCAGAGCTGTTTCAGTGCTATGATGAGCTCTAAAGCCAGACTGAAACTCTTCAAAAAGTTCATTATGGTGGAAGTGATCGCAGACTTGTTTGGCAACTACTTTCTCAAGAATTTTGGATAAGAAAGGAAGATTGGATATAGGTCTATAATTGACCAAGTCATCTGGGTCAAGAGACGGTTTCTTAAGCAGAGGTTTAATTACAGCAATCTTAAAAGCTTTAGGTACATATCCCTGTAACAGAGATAGATTAATCACATCTAAAATGGAGGAGGAGATCAAAGGAAATACCTCCTTAAATAACCTGGTTGGAACTGGATCTAACATACAAGTTGAAGGCTTAGATGAAGACAATAATTTTGCTAATTCAGAGAGTTCAACTGGATCAAAGCAGTCTAAACCCGGTTCAGATTCCATGACTACCTCAGGTACAATCGCGGATAGAGGAGTGCTTATGATCTTATTTTTAATAAGATCAATCTTATTTATAAAGAATCCCATAAAATCATTGCTGCTAAGAGCAGGTGGAATGGACGGTTCAACAGAGCTATGGCTCTGGGTGAGTTTGGCAACTGTATTAAAAAGAAATCTAGGATTATTCTTATTCTCCTCTATTAATGAGGAGAAGTATGCTGCTCTTGCTTTACAAAGGGTCCTCTTATATAGCAGTAAACCATTTTTCCAGACTAGGAAGGACTCTCGCAGGCCTGTGGAGCGATATTTTCTCTCCAGTTTCCTAGCATTTTGCTTCAAAGTACGCAGCTCTGCATTAAACCAAGGAGCAAGCTTTCTATTTTTAACGGTTTTCATTTTCAAAGGAGCTGCGTTGTCTAAGGCAATACGCAGAGAACTAGCAACCCCATCAACAAAATCATCAACCTGTGAAGGGGAATAAGCTAAGCTTTTGCACTCTGCAGCACTGCTCAGTGACACAGAGCAGAGAGAAAGTGAAGCAGATTCTTTAAAATTTATAACTGCACTATCTGATAAAGATCTACTAAAATTGAACCTTCTTTTGGGGGAGGAGAACTCTGTTAAAGTAATCCTGAAGGTTATTAGAAAGTGGTCAGAGAGGACAGGGTTGTGAGGAAATACTGTTATTTCTTCACATTCTATGCCGTATGTCAGCACAAGATCCAAAGTATGAAGATGAGAATGCGTGGGACTATTCACATTTTGAACAAAGCCAATAGTTTTGGCTTTGTTTGGCAGCCCTAAGCAGAGGGCTGCTGGACAGAAGCCACGCCCCAAAGTTTTATAACTCCTTGACGTCACTGAGATTCCAGCTGTAAATCTCCTACATTAAAATTGTGTTTGTTTTAGGATTAAGATAAGTTTGAATTTTTTGTTCTCTGTGTTTAGTTCAGTCCTTGTTCTCCATCCATGGCTGGGCTCAGTGCATCTATGTAAAACATGTTTAGTAGATATGGCAGCTCATGAGCCTAGATAAGAGAGGACTGCAGCTTTGCAGCTTTGCAGCTTTGCAGTGCTGTTTCTGTCTAGTAGTGGTTCTTTTTTGTCATTAAGAGTTAAAAAAGAAAAACATTGTCCGGGCTAGCAAGGAGAGCTGTGAACTTTTACGCATGCACTCACCTATGAAACCTGGGAATATAGGCGGTCATCTTCTTCCCCTCCAACCGATGGGAAACCATGCTTAATCTTGTAGAATTACTATTTAATGTTTGCTTTAGTTTATTTTGCTATAAAGAAACTTCATGTAAAATCTCCCCTTTTCTTTTAATGCAAAATCAAAACATTGGTGGAATGAGTTGAACACCGAAGGCTAAATGTTAAACATTCCTCTCAACATTTTTACAAAGATGTTTTCCTTCTGTGTTTTATGCAGTAAATTCCAGTCACCATTGAAAAGTTTCAAGCCGGAGGATTTAAAATGTCAGATAACTTTTATCCAGGCCTCGCTCCTTTTGTTGTAATAGTTTTTCCAGAATAGATTGTACGACAACTATTTTTTTCTACTTTATTAATAAATACTTGTCTGAATGTTCTGCCAATCTCAGAGCAGTCATCAAAAAAATTTAGAAAATAGTTCAGAAAAAATGTCAAATTTAAAACGAGAGAGACCAAACATTAGAGAAAATGTTTTTAAAGCGACAGCAATTTACTGAAGTTTGACCCGGGTGTCTGGAGGAAACATTTTATAAAAATAACTCCTGGGATTGGTAACCATGCATGTTTGAACTTCTTCACCTTTAGGAATACTAGAAGCCTGAGTTGTGCTTTTCAAAAGTTGAACCTGAATCATAAAAACCTAGAATCTACATCCTTTGTATGACATTCTGCAGCGTGCTGACGAAGACGCAGCTCTGCTGTGATGGATAAATGAAGCCGCTTTGGGATGAGGTTTGGTGTTCTGTTAAAAACAACAATGCTTATTAGCAACGATGCTTAGTCCCAGGACAGAGGGGGGGCCAAAATTGACTCTCTGACCATTAAAAATACCAGCAGAAGTCATTTCAATCTGAAAAACTCACATGGAGAGAAAAAGACAATTAGAAGAATTTTATTGATACAATTACTTTAGTCTTTGGCGCTCAGACCTCAGCAGGAAACGTAGCGCTGAATTTTGATAGATATGCATGAACAGGAGTAAAAAACAGGGCGGTTTCCCCCCCAGGCCTGAAACTGGTGGTGGAGTGGAGATAGATGGAGTTGGTCAGTCTGTAGACTGCTGGTTGGAGAGACGGTCTGCTGAGCTTTATGGGGAGATCCAGAGGACTGCATGAGCTGATACTAGAGCTTCACTCAGGGACCTGGAAGATGGAAGTCCAGCTTGGATAACACAGGTTGAGAGAACCTGCCCATGATGAGCAAGCATGGAGCGACAGTGGAGAAGAAAAACTCCTATTGGGAAGAAACCTCTGGCAGAACCAGGCTCAACATGGCGATCTTTTGCCGGACCAGTTTAGATGAGAGGAACGCAGTAAGAGTCCAGGAGGAATGACACTCTGATGAACTTTAGCTATATATATATATACATACATATATATATATATATAAATATATATATATATATATATATATATATATATATATATATATATTAGGGACGGAACGGTTCACAAAATCCACGGTTCAGTTCGGTTTACGGTTTCGTGGTCATGGTTTTCGGTTCGGTTCAGTATATGTTGATTGTTAGCATGACATGTTGGTCGTGTTGCTGTTAGCATAAACAAAACGTGTTGCACAATGCTTGTACACTGTTGCACTTTTATCCACAACTTTCTTTCCGCCGTCATCGTAGGTCACTCTAAATGCAAAGTGCTCCCATACAGCAGACCTATAAAGTGCTGCTGGCGCGTCTTCCAACTCCTGTTCTTTCCCACTCGCCATACCCACACAATTCTCCACAACAACTGATTTTTTTCTGCTACACCCGGCTACACTGCTTCGCTTCTTCTTCTTCTTGTTTACTACTGGTGGTTGGCTTTGGTCGCAGTACCGCCACCTTCTGCTCTGCAGTGTAAGCGCTTCGCCTATGAGAAAAAGGAGCTGCGCATGAACCGAACGACACACGCGAACCGAACCAAGACAGTTGAACCGAACGGTTCTGACGGTTTTCATAAACCGTTCCATCCCATATATATATATATATATATATATATATATATATATATATATATATATATATATATATATAGATGAGACCAAAGGCTGGAGGGATTTCAGGAGTAAATATTAAAATTAAACAGCTCCAGGAACGGAACTGCAGAAGAATGCTGTCCATTCAGAGCCAAGGAGGAAGCAATGAGTTTATCAATGGGATTTTAAAGTATAGCATCCACTAGCTACTGTAAGGGGGGGGGGGGGGGGGGGGATGGGGGGCAGAAAGACTGTGTTGTCCCGGGGCCCCAGCTAAGCTGTCAGCTGGCCTGATTATTACTATAGAAACTCAGCTGACCCATAAAAAGCAGACGGCAGGAAGCAGAACCTCTGCTGTCCGTCAGCCTGAAGGTAAAACAGGAAAAAGAAAGTTCATGGAAATCCAGGTGAGTTTTCAAACTGTTTAAACCATAATGGACCAGGAGAGAAATAAATAATCTTATCAAATTTAACATTTAGAAATTCTGTTTAAAAGGCTTTTTGTAATCACACTTTTGAAACCAAATATATAAAGAAGATTTTTTAAATTGTACTTTTCAATCCATTATTTGTTTCTAAATAGAAATTTAAAATCCGCAATTTATGAATCTGATTATAAAAACCTTTCCTTTTAAAACATTTTTTTCCCATGTATTTATTTTTCACCTTGCATTTTATGGTTTAGTAACAACTAAAGAGCAGTTTGGTAACAGATTATTAATAGTTTATTACTTACAGATTATCAACAATAAGCTAAACAGAAGAGGGGAACTACTGAGAACCAGTTACTGAACTCTAATTAAACTTTATATTTACTTAGAAACTTGGACTTTTTCAAATCACAACTCAAACTCTTCTGTTTAAGATTCTCTTTAATATTAATTTCCCAGCCTTTGTGTTTTTAAATGGTTTTTATTCTGTGCTTTTATCTTTTGTACGGTGGCCTTGAGTGTCCAGAAAGGCGTCTTTTAAATTAAATGTATTATTATTATTATTATTTATATATGCTGTTGTTGGAAATGGAAAATTAATTAATGAACATAATTTACAATTCTATATCAATAATTCAATTTAAAATGTCCAATCAAAAAATTTTCTTCTCAAATTGTATGATTTAAACATAAATAAGTAATATTTCTTTTTCAGTGACTCTCCTGGTCTTTGACAGTCGTTACCTAAAATCCACTTTTAAAAAAATTTTTTCCTCCTATAGATAAAATATCTTTTAAATGGGCAAAAACTCAGAATTTTAGGTTTTGAAATATTTAAGAAGAAATAAATTCCCCAGAAACATTTGCCTCATTCTGTGATGTTAAAAAGTAAACCGGCATTAAAAAAGGGGCGGCTCTGATATTATATTATTATATTATAACTGCCGTCTGGAGGGAATCGGGTTTCCGTAACGTTTGACATGAGAGGAGCGATATATCTATGCTTGCTTCTGTTCCAAGTCAGCGTTCATCTGTTCTGGTATCCAAATTCTATGGAAATTTTGTATTAACAATAACCGCCTGAAAAGCATTGGACTGACAAACGAATCCTTTGATGCATTTTTGTTTTCTTTGTTGGAAACAGAAGGAAGGTTGAATAATATGCAGCTCAGATCAGACAAAATGAGCTTTGCTGCATTTTTCACTCAGCTTTCCACATTTCATCACCTGAAGTTCATAAACTGCAATTTATGATTATTTTAATTTAGTTTCTAATTTAGAAAATATGAAGTAGAAAGAAAACGTTATTCTTGTTTTATTTAGTTTTATTATAACATACTTTATTTCAGTGCAACAAACAGCCTTAAATGTGCAATTTTAATTGTATTTCTTATTTTAAAATAAAGTTTCAAAAATGTGACAATTAATTTCTGAAAAAAAGAATTTGAAATATCAAAATCAGAGAAAATCTGAAAATCTTAGAAAAAAAATGTTTTATTTCTAGATGGCCTTTTTCTTTTTTTCAAATTTCAAGTAGGATTCTATTTTTAAAGGAAAAGTCTGCTCAATATTCAGAATTCAAACTTCCGATCAGTGTTTTTAATTAAGAGTAATTTTCATGTGAATGTGCTTTACTGGAGGCATCCATGTTTGTCAAAGAACACTACTGCCACCTACTGGTTAGTGACGTCACGGTGCGGTATCGGCTGTTGATCAAGTCCCACTGCTGTATCTGGTGTTTGTCACAACGCGCTATTATCCAAGTCATCTTGAAAACATTCTTCTTCCAAACGTTGGCTACATATTACGGGTTTTTTCTCTGGCCAGAAGTTCGATGGCAAATCCTCCCTCTTCAAGTTGGCGATCCAACGACCAACCCGTCCGTGGAGGATCAGGAATCAGAAAGGTGGAATAACTCTTTTTTTTCACTTTTACCCGATGTATTCCAGCATCCAGCTGCCATGCACGTGGGCATTGTCAGTTTCACTATAGCTCTGGTGAATTTCAATGGTGAAGCCCTCTGGAAATCTTCAATAATTGTTGTTGATTGCAGATGTGTCTAGTAGTTCCCATTGATTTAGCTTGTAAAGCGGGGAGAATGGCGCTAGGCTTACCGCACCGTGACGTCACTGCTGGAAGATGGCAGGAGGGAGGGGCTACTATATTTGGGCAAAAATGGCCGCTCCCAGACTCAGTGATCGGCACGAAATGATTGTTTTTTTTTTATTTTTTACTGATTAACGCTAAATTCATTAAATCGCTGTGAACGTATTAGTTTTAGGTATAAATAATGATCCATTGGTTATTCCTGCTGACCGGACTTTTCCTTTAACTTTCTGGTGATCCATGGCGTTGGCAGCATCATGCTGTGGGTATGCTTTTCTACAGCAGAGATCAGGTAGCTGTTGGCGTTAAATCTGGGGTTCAGCCTGGGTTTACATCAAACTGTTCTCATGTCTTAATGGTAGTCAGTGGAAGTTCAGATCTAGACCTAGTAGAGAATCTGTTGACCTGAAGACTGATTTTATAGATGCTCTACATCTAAGCTTATTAACGTACAAATAGATACCATATCTCTAGATGAAGGTAGAGTATCTATTATTTCTTTGTAGATGACTGTATGTTTTTTAGTAAATCCTTAAATTCACATACATGATAAATTCTCATGTATAAACTCTGGTTCCTAAAGTATTTGGAAAATAACCAACAGAAGGAAGTCTTTTCTCCCAGATTGTGTAAACTAGACTCTTTCCCTGCTGCCTCAGTGTTGAGGAGGTTGTCTGGTTTGGGGAGACAGAGATGTGCTGGGATGATCAGCTGGGGGCGGGGCCTCTGAGGGGCACCATTGAACTCTAAGAGGAAAAGGGTCTTTGTGATGTCTCCATCAGTCAATGATGCTGCAGTTCACAGCACTGCTATTCATAACCTGAGCCGCATCTCATCAGGGCTGCGTTCGCTCAAACCTCATGAAATTCCCCCAGAAAGTGCAGGAAGGCATCATGTGCGCTGTTGATGAGCTTAGTCTCCGGACTGCGCTCTACGGTTCAGTAACCCTTGACATCAAAAGGCCGGAGAACAGAGGAAGAGAGGGGGAAGAAAGGAGAAGAGAGCGAGGCTATTGTGTCTCCGGTCCTCAGAGCTCATTCTCTAATGAGACTCGGTCGGCACGGCGACCAAGCTTTGTTCAAGAGCTGAGTGTGTGTGGGGGGGGGTTTGAATGATCCCACACACAAAGCATGTCGTCACGTTTCTGGGAGATTTCTTCTTCAGGAGGATTTAAAAAGATTTCAAGGGTTTTGACATTTTATTTAAAATGTTTTTGTGTTTTTTATTTGTTGGGTTAGAGTCCATGTTTAGGAAAAAACCTGTAAATCCAACAAATTCTTATGGTTCAGTTCAAACCAGGTGCTTCAGAAACACAATTCATGTGCAATTTATTCCAGAAAAAGTAAAAAGGACGAACAAACCTGTGTAGAATTTAACTTTGGTTTGCTCAGTGTCCCTGAAAAAGACCAAACATGTGAATCCATTTCATCATCAGTTTACTGAGTGGCCCCAGGAAATGGCTCTATATAATATATTTCTATGTTTTACTAATGATGCTGTTAAAAAATGCATTTTACTTTTATATTTCTGCTAAACTCAATCAGAGTGAAATATTTTTTATTGTTGAGGTCAGCAGATCTATCCTCCCTATCATCATCCCTTCATCAGTTCACCCCTTCATCGCTTCCTGCTCCCATAGATCTATCCTCCCTATCATCATCCCTTCATCAGTTCACCCCTTCATCGCTTCCTGCTCCCATAGATCTATCCTCCCTATCATCATCCCTTCATCAGTTCACCCCTTCATCGCTTCCTGCTCCCATAGATCTATCCTCCCTATCATCATCCCTTCATCAGTTCACCCCTTCATCGCTTCCTGCTCCCATAGATCGATCCTCACTATCATCAACCCTTTATCAGTTCACCCCTTCATCGCTTCCTGCTCCCATAGATCTATCCTCCCTATCATCATCCCTTCATCAGTTCACCCCTTCATCGCTTCCCGCTCCCATAGATCTATCCTCACTATCATCATCCCTTCATCAGTTCACCCCTTCATCGCTTCCTGCTCCCATAGATCTATCCTCACTATCATCATCCCTTCATCAGTTCACCCCTTCATCGCTTCCCGCTCCCATAGATCTATCCTCCCTATCATCATCCCTTCATCAGTTCACCCCTTCATCGCTTCCCGCTCCCATAGATCTATCCTCACTATCATCATCCCTTCATCAGTTCACCCCTTCATCGCTTCCCGCTCCCATAGATCTATCCTCACTATCATCATCCCTTCATCAGTTCACCCCTTCATCGCTTCCTTTTCCCATAGATCTCCCCTCACTATCATCATCCCTTCATCAGTTCACCCCTTCATCACTTCCTGCTCCCATAGATCTATCCTCCCTATCATCATCCCTTCATCAGTTCACCCCTTCATCGCTTCCTTTTCCCATAGATCTCCCCTCACTATCATCATCCCTTCATCAGTTCACCCCTTCATCGCTTCCTGCTCCCATAGATCTCCCCTCACTATCATCATCCCTTCATCAGTTCACCCCTTCATCACTTCCTGCTCCCATAGATCTATCCTCCCTATCATCATCCCTTCATCAGTTCACCCCTTCATCGCTTCCTGCTCCCATAGATCTATCCTCCCTATCATCATCCCTTCATCAGTTCACCCCTTCATCGCTTCCTGCTCCCATAGATCTATCCTCCCTATCATCATCCCTTCATCAGTTCACCCCTTCATCGCTTCCTGCTCCCATAGATCTATCCTCACTATCATCAACCCTTTATCAGTTCACCCCTTCATCGCTTCCTGCTCCCATAGATCTATCCTCACTATCATCATCCCTTTATCAGTTCACCCCTTCATCGCTTCCTGCTCCCATAGATCTATCCTCCCTATCATCATCCCTTCATCAGTTCACCCCTTCATCGCTTCCTGCTCCCATAGATCTATCCTCCCTATCATCATCCCTTCATCAGTTCACCCCTTCATCGCTTCCTGCTCCCATAGATCTATCCTCCCTATCATCATCCCTTCATCAGTTCACCCCTTCATCGCTTCCTGCTCCCATAGATCGATCCTCACTATCATCAACCCTTTATCAGTTCACCCCTTCATCGCTTCCTGCTCCCATAGATCTATCCTCCCTATCATCATCCCTTCATCAGTTCACCCCTTCATCGCTTCCTGCTCCCATAGATCTATCCTCCCTATCATCATCCCTTCATCAGTTCACCCCTTCATCGCTTCCTGCTCCCATAGATCTATCCTCCCTATCATCATCCCTTCATCAGTTCACCCCTTCATCGCTTCCTGCTCCCATAGATCTATCCTCCCTATCATCATCCCTTCATCAGTTCACCCCTTCATCGCTTCCTGCTCCCATAGATCTATCCTCAGTATCATCATCCCTTCATCTGTTCACCCCTTCATCGCTTCCTGCTCCCATAGATCTATCCTCACTATCATCATCCCTTCATCAGTTCACCCCTTCATCGCTTCCTGCTCCCATAGATCTATCCTCACTATCATCATCCCTTCATCAGTTCACCCCTTCATCGCTTCCTGCTCCCATAGATCTATCCTCACTATCATCATCCCTTCATGAGTTCACCCCTTCATCGCTTCCTGCTCCCATAGATCTATCCTCACTATCATCATCCCTTCATCAGTTCACCCCTTCATCGCTTCCTGCTCCCATAGATCTATCCTCACTATCATCATCCCTTCATCAGTTCACCCCTTCATCGCTTCCTGCTCCCATAGATCTATCCTCACTATCATCATCCCTTCATCAGTTCACCCCTTCATCGCTTCCCGCTCCCATAGATCTATCCTCCCTATCATCATCCCTTCATCAGTTCACCCCTTCATCGCTTCCCGCTCCCATAGATCTATCCTCACTATCATCATCCCTTCATCAGTTCACCCCTTCATCGCTTCTTGCTCCCATAGATCTATCCTCACTATCATCATCCCTTCATCAGTTCACCCCTTCATCGCTTCCCGCTCCCATAGATCTATCCTCACTATCATCATCCCTTCATCAGTTCACCCCTTCATCGCTTCCTTTTCCCATAGATCTCCCCTCACTATCATCATCCCTTCATCAGTTCACCCCTTCATCACTTCCTGCTCCCATAGATCTATCCTCCCTATCATCATCCCTTCATCAGTTCACCCCTTCATCGCTTCCTGCTCCCATAGATCTATCCTCCCTATCATCATCCCTTCATCAGTTCACCCCTTCATCGCTTCCTGCTCCCATAGATCTATCCTCCCTATCATCATCCCTTCATCAGTTCACCCCTTCATCGCTTCCTGCTCCCATAGATCTATCCTCACTATCATCAACCCTTTATCAGTTCACCCCTTCATCGCTTCCTGCTCCCATAGATCTATCCTCACTATCATCATCCCTTTATCAGTTCACCCCTTCATCGCTTCCTGCTCCCATAGATCTATCCTCCCTATCATCATCCCTTCATCAGTTCACCCCTTCATCGCTTCCTGCTCCC
This sequence comes from Cyprinodon tularosa, assembly GCF_016077235.1. Taxonomy (NCBI): domain Eukaryota; kingdom Metazoa; phylum Chordata; class Actinopteri; order Cyprinodontiformes; family Cyprinodontidae; genus Cyprinodon; species Cyprinodon tularosa. Next base: position 1,262,538 of record NW_024038354.1, read on the forward strand.
ATAGATCTATCCTCCCTATCATCATCCCTTCATCAGTTCACCCCTTCATCGCTTCCTGCTCCCATAGATCTATCCTCCCTATCATCATCCCTTCATCAGTTCACCCCTTCATCGCTTCCTGCTCCCATAGATCGATCCTCACTATCATCAACCCTTTATCAGTTCACCCCTTCATCGCTTCCTGCTCCCATAGATCTATCCTCCCTATCATCATCCCTTCATCAGTTCACCCCTTCATCGCTTCCCGCTCCCATAGATCTATCCTCACTATCATCATCCCTTCATCAGTTCACCCCTTCATCGCTTCCTGCTCCCATAGATCTATCCTCACTATCATCATCCCTTCATCAGTTCACCCCTTCATCGCTTCCCGCTCCCATAGATCTATCCTCCCTATCATCATCCCTTCATCAGTTCACCCCTTCATCGCTTCCCGCTCCCATAGATCTATCCTCACTATCATCATCCCTTCATCAGTTCACCCCTTCATCGCTTCTTGCTCCCATAGATCTATCCTCACTATCATCATCCCTTCATCAGTTCACCCCTTCATCGCTTCCCGCTCCCATAGATCTATCCTCACTATCATCATCCCTTCATCAGTTCACCCCTTCATCGCTTCCTTTTCCCATAGATCTCCCCTCACTATCATCATCCCTTCATCAGTTCACCCCTTCATCACTTCCTGCTCCCATAGATCTATCCTCCCTATCATCATCCCTTCATCAGTTCACCCCTTCATCGCTTCCTGCTCCCATAGATCTATCCTCCCTATCATCATCCCTTCATCAGTTCACCCCTTCATCGCTTCCTGCTCCCATAGATCTATCCTCCCTATCATCATCCCTTCATCAGTTCACCCCTTCATCGCTTCCTGCTCCCATAGATCTATCCTCACTATCATCAACCCTTTATCAGTTCACCCCTTCATCGCTTCCTGCTCCCATAGATCTATCCTCACTATCATCATCCCTTTATCAGTTCACCCCTTCATCGCTTCCTGCTCCCATAGATCTATCCTCCCTATCATCATCCCTTCATCAGTTCACCCCTTCATCGCTTCCTGCTCCCATAGATCTATCCTCCCTATCATCATCCCTTCATCAGTTCACCCCTTCATCGCTTCCTGCTCCCATAGATCTATCCTCCCTATCATCATCCCTTCATCAGTTCACCCCTTCATCGCTTCCTGCTCCCATAGATCGATCCTCACTATCATCAACCCTTTATCAGTTCACCCCTTCATCGCTTCCTGCTCCCATAGATCTATCCTCCCTATCATCATCCCTTCATCAGTTCACCCCTTCATCGCTTCCTCCTCCCATAGATCTATCCTCCCTATCATCATCCCTTCATCAGTTCACCCCTTCATCGCTTCCTGCTCCCATAGATCTATCCTCCCTATCATCATCCCTTCATCAGTTCACCCCTTCATCGCTTCCTGCTCCCATAGATCTATCCTCCCTATCATCATCCCTTCATCAGTTCACCCCTTCATCGCTTCCTGCTCCCATAGATCTATCCTCACTATCATCAACCCTTTATCAGTTCACCCCTTCATCGCTTCCTGCTCCCATAGATCTATCCTCACTATCATCATCCCTTTATCAGTTCACCCCTTCATCGCTTCCTGCTCCCATTGATCTATCCTCACTATCATCATCCCTTTATCAGTTCACCCCTTCATCGCTTCCTGCTCCCATAGATCTATCCTCCCTATCATCATCCCTTCATCAGTTCACCCCTTCCTGCTCCCATAGATCTATCCTCACTATCATCAACCCTTTATCAGTTCACCCCTTCATCGCTTCCTGCTCCCATAGATCTATCCTCACTATCATCAACCCTTTATCAGTTCACCCCTTCATCGCTTCCTGCTCCCATAGATCTATCCTCCCTATCATCATCCCTTCATCAGTTCACCCCTTCCTGCTCCCATAGATCTATCCTCACTATCATCAACCCTTTATCAGTTCACCCCTTCATCGCTTCCTGCTCCCATAGATCTATCCTCACTATCATCATCCCTTCATCAATGATTTTAATTGATAGTTAAATATCAAATGTTTCTACTGGTAGAAAAAACTTCACAGAAAAACTTCTATATTACTGAGGACCTTCTATGCTCAGTTTGAGTTTATGAGATTAAGACAATATATTAGGGCTGCAACTAACGATTATTTTAAAAATCGATGAATCGGACGATTATTTTTTCGATTAATCGATGAATCAGACAAAAAATATTTTTTATATTAACCTCTTTATTCCAAAATAAACATTTTAGACAGAACAAACAAGCACACAAGTACAGGTTGCTCCTTAACTGTACTGGTGCAATATGAAAAATAAATGTTTGTGTTAAAACTACGCAAACTTACATGAGAAATGTAGCTGTACATCCACAAAATATGGGGTACTTTGTTTCATAAAGCGCAAAAAAATACATTTTTGTTTTTAAAAGCCCCTAAGGGGTTCAAACAATAGGCCCCCCCATTTCAACAAATGAGTTTTTTTAGACTAGAAGAGTTCTGCCTTTTAAGACAGGAAAGTACAGCAGTTAAAGTTGCTACTTGAGAAAATACTGAACCATAGAGATAAAAATAGCCTGTGATTCAAATTATAAATTGTATTTGGAATAAAAATGAGAGAACTAGGGGTGCTAAAAAACACATCCTCCAAAGACAGATATTTACATGGGAATGTGGCAGATAATTAATTTACATATTACTGATCTTGCTGGATTTTATTCTGCTTTACTTCCATAAATTGCAGGATCTTCTTTACTTTATCTTCGCCAGAAGATTTAAACTTTAAAAGCCTTGCCCTCATAATTTGCAAGTTAATTTATTTATAAAGTAAATATAAACGCTGCTTAAGCTAATTCAAATGAAATTAAAAGTAAAATAAGTAGCCAACCTTATCACTGTCTGTAACCTACTAACAAGGTAAGGAAAGCATCAGATGAGCTACCTGAGAAACTAACGTAACGTTTCCCCACTTTAAAACCAAACAAACATGGTGGTTCCGTGCCATGTTAATTTCTTTTGAAAAAAGTTGCATGTTATCACTTTTTTCGCTTTACAAAGCGCAGGCTATTTTAATTATTGCGATCAATTTGCGCCGTCAATCCCGGCGCATGCGCGCTTCATTTGCAGTCTGGACGCTGAGGGTCTGACTGCAGCACTGAGAGGGACTCCTGCGGGAAAACGCAGTTTGGGGTGGGGGAGGCGCCCTACGGCAGAGTAGGAACGATACATGCTTTCACGTAAGAGTCTCTAAAAGCCGCCAGTGACACCGAAAAAAGTCGCCCGATTTGTCGCTAGTCGCTTTTTTGAAAAATAGTCGCTGGAGGGGTCTGAAAAGTCGCTGAGTTGGCAACACTGCACCTGCGGCGCTGACTCGCTCTGCCATATCTTTTTTTCTTCCTCTTTCAGTCAAGAGGCAGTGATGACGGCGCGGCGGATGACGCAATAATCGTGCGACACAACTAATCGATGATGAAATTTGTTGCTAACGCTTTTAAAAGTCGATTTTTATCGATTTTATCGATTCGTTGTTGCAGCCCTACAATAAATCCATCCATCCATCCATCCATCCATCATCCATCCATCATCTTCATCCATCCATCTATCCGTCATCTTCATCCATCCATCCATCCATCCATCATCTTCATCCATCCATCCATCATCCATCCATGCATCATCCATCCATCATCTTCATCCATCCATCTATCCATCATCCATCATCTTCATCCATCCATCCATCATCTTCATCCATCCATCCATCCATCATCTTCATCCATCCATCCATCATCTTCATCCATCCATCTATCCATCATCTTCATCCATCCATCTATCCATCCATCCATCCATCCATCATCTTCATCCATCCATCCATCATCCATCCATGCATCATCCATCCATCATCTTCATCCATCCATCTATCCATCATCCATCATCTTCATCCATCCATCCATCATCTTCATCCATCCATCCATCCATCATCTTCATCCATCCATCCATCCATCATCTTCATCCATCCATCCATCATCCATCCATCCATCTATCCATCATCCATCCATCATCTTCATCCATCCATCCATCATCCATCCATCCATCATCCATCCATCATCTTCATCCATCATCCATCCATCATCCATCCATCATCTTCATCCATCCATCCATCATCCATCCATCGTCTTCATCCATCCATCATCTTCATCCATCCATCCATCCATCCATCCATCATCCATCCATTATCTTCATCCATCCATCATCCATCCATCCATCCATCCATCCATCCATCATCTTCATCCATCCATCCATTATCTATCTAATTGGATTTATTCATGGATTTTTCAGCATTTCATCCTGGATCAGTATGTGGTGACAGCAGACAGTTGCTTGCATCGTGTCTTTGATTCTACAGCAATCCTTCACACTGAGCTTGCACGCAGCAACAGTGGGCAGGAAAAACTAACAAAAAAGAAACATAAAATCAAAGATTGCTAAACGCTGTCAATGGAAAAAAAATATAACAAATACATCCTTAGATGTAAAAAGCAAAAAAAAACCTTATTTCAGTTTTAATGCGCATTATTATTTGCTGAAAACTTCGTAAAACACTTGGACGCATCGTTGGTGTTAACATTTAACTCCAAAGTCTTTCAGATGCTGCAGAAATTAAAGGTGTTCAACTTTCATATAAAGCAAAGGTAGTGGAAACAGATCACTCGTGGACATAGTTTATACAACAGTTATCTAAAGTCAGGTTTTTAATGTCCAACATATTTTGGATGTTATCATGATCATTGCCGCATTCTGGAGGACTCAGTCGCTGTCGTCTCTCGTTCAAATCTTGACCTTTGCACTGCGTCACTCACTTTCCCTCCACACGCTTCCTGAAAACTGCTGAATTAAAGGGCCATGAGCCCCCCCCCCCCACATGACAGCAGCCCTTTAAGACGGGAACTGAACATTCGGCTTTATCACCTCTGTCATTAATCTTGAAACCACTTCCTCTGCTGATATGTTATAAGTTTATATTTTCAGCACTTTTCATTCTAACACACATTACTGTCATTATATAATATGTAAGTTAATATACTTAATATAGCTTTAGTATCATAATCAGACATACACTAATAGCAGATGTCAGTCGATTTAAATCGGCTTCATAGTTATCAAACTAATGAATATAAATAACTGAATATTCGCCTGGATCTATTTGGAAAGTCTAGTTGGAAATCTCTATAAAGAGGCTTCAGTTTTTGTGCTTTTTGCCTTTTTGCCATCTTGCAGTTTTTTAACCTCTAACAGTTTCCTATGTTACTGTTTCTGCTACGAAATCCAGGATATATTTTAGGCCTCATTGAGTAACATTCCAAACGCATTTTAATCAGAGGTGCCTAAAATACTCCCATGCTTAAAATGGACTTAAAGTACAGATTGAAATGCTTTATTGAAGTAGCAGTTTTACACTAAAGTATAGAAGTCAAACTAGCTTTGACTCTATTAGTAAAGACATGGCTTTATGCAGAAATTTTAGTTGTGATGATTGAACTGAACATCTGTCTGTTAATAAGTGGCTGAATACTTTCAGTGCTCCTGATTTCATTATTGCTGCACAAATAGAATTTGAAGCATAATCCACACCTGAATTAAAAATCTAATGAATCTTTGATGAATAATTAATAAGTTTATGATCAAATATTTTGGATATTGTCTCCAATGTACTCTTGCTGCATTAGAATGCGGCTCATTCTATGCAATTCAATTCTATTCACTTTATTTCTATAGCTCCATTTCACATCATGTCATCTCAGGTCACTTTCCAGTTCACCAGATCATCCAGTCAGATTGATTCAAAGTTTTCTATCTAAGGAAAACCAGCTGATTGCATCGACTCATTGACTCTTCAGCAATCCCTCACACTAAGCATGCTTGTAGCGACAGTGGAGAGTAAAAACTCCCTTTGAACAGGAAGAGAGTTTGTCTTTGGTCAGGGTTTAACAATAAGAACTAACATAGTCCTTCAATTATTTAATAAAAGAAAAAGGAATAAATGTGATTGAAATGTGAGTGAGTTTAGCGCCTCTGCTCTATTATTACTGTAGCAAAAATGAAGATTTTCTAACAAATGTAGCTGTTTGTGTAATTTTGTCATGACTCTCTTATAAACATAAACCCTGAAGCATTTCTTTTCTCCCTTCATCTTCAGCATCATATATTTGTTTTTTTTCTGTCCCTGAACGTGGAAACAGCTTTCAGACATTATTCTGACTTGGCTCTCCAGGTCTGTGGTCATGTGTCCAGGAAATCATATCTACAGATAAAGCCGACTTTGTTAGAAAGTGTGCACCTCCTGATGAAGGCGTTTATTGCATGAAAATCACACCTGTTGGTTGGCTGATCAGTATCGCGCGTGGCGGTGCTACAGGAAGGCTTACCTGCAACAGCCTGCTAATTATGCAAATACGGAGCCTGTGCGGTGGGATTTGAAGAGGCTCTTTGTACTTTCCCTCCTGAGAGGGAGAGACGGGTGGAGGGGGTGTAGGGGCGGATTGGTGGAGGGGTGGCTGGGTCAGAGGTAACTGAAAGAGTAGAAAAGACAGGCGTTAGAGAAGAGGGAGAGCCAGTCACTATGACTTGTGTCAGCAGAACTGTTCCAGGCAGTGAGCGATTTTGGATTCCTGCACTTCCAGCCGGCCCGACCAGGTCAGTACAGAGAGCAGGAGGAAGGTGGAGGAGCAGCAGCTACTCTTCTTTTTTATCTTTTTATTGTTTCAAAGCTCTTTTAAATTCAACTTATCGGCTCTCAAAGAGCAGCGTCTGTAAAACGCCAAATCAGATTATTCATTGATGGGTTATTTTAAACCTTTATAGATGAGATGCGGTTTGTTTAAATTATGATACACTTTGCTGGAAGCTCTTTGGGTGATAAGGCCGAGCCAGGCCCTGTGGGCAGACGCGCTCTAGCTGGTGCAAGCGCGTTGGATTGTTTTATCATCCCTAAGCAAATACTGCTAACTGTGAAACATTTCCCCAAACATTTGTTTATGCATTGCTTCACACTTGTCTTGACATGACAGCGAAGCAGGTAGGAAACTCACTGTGGGTGCCCTGTCATGAAAAGCTGCTGACAATTGAACAATGTGTGAGAAATGGCGTGCTAATCAGGGATATCGTGTGCTGTGGATATTCGCCGCATTTTTATTTGTGGTCTTTTTAATTTCCCCTTGCTTTGATTGTCGGGATGGTTCAATGCAATAAATCTTGCTTAGCTGTTGAAGCTGTCACTCACATTTACTGACAATGCAATTGTCTTCATTTATATATTGCCAAATAAACCTTCCAGTGTCTCAGACTTCTTTCATCTGTTGAGAAAGCCCTCTGGCATTCAAGCCTTGGCTTTTGTGTACTCTCAGCAATTTGGCCCCAGGCACTCGTTGAAAGACAACAGGAATGATATAAACCCTAAAAGCTGCTCTTCTCAGGAGTGGGAAAGCAAAGATAGAAAAAAAACAATGAGGAAACAAAAGAAAAGAAAAAGAAAAGAAAGGGAGAACAAGAGAAGGGATTTGCATTGCCAACCCCCTGGGGACTAAATGTTAGGTTTTGCGTGTTACAACTTGTTGGGTAACTGAAGTTTTTGTGTAAAGTGATTCTTGTGTCGTGGGAAGTGTAACGTTTCAGTGTTTTCAGCGTTCAAAGGAGCGGAGTTGATTTTTATCTGCGAGCAGAAGTGTCCTTTGTCTTCTGTCGTTCATGCGGTAGGACAGCTCAGCGTGGTTAAGGTGCCCTGAGCCTCTGCCTGGATACCGAGCCATGGACCTGCTGTAGGAGGTCAGGTAACCATTTTGGCTTTCTCGCTAAACAACCTTTATTATCTAAAAGCAAAACGTCATCTGTAGGAAATAAAAATACAACAAAAGATGCAGAAAAAAACAAACAGAAGATAGTTCTGCAAACACGTTAACACGATCGTGTCTAAAGGTAACCGAGGAAACCTTTACATGCAAATGACTCACTGGTTAAAATATTCTTCTCTAAACTCTGGATAAACAAAATTCCTCCTGAAATTATATTTCAGTTTTAGACCTTAAAACATTCTTGAATTGTTGATTTGACCACCTGATGGCAGCAAACAAAGCTGCTCAACAGATACATGGCAACGGGTCCAAAACATGGTGTGATTGTTTTAAGACATTTTGGATGTACTTCAAAATGTTAGATTTTTCCGTTACCACTTTTTTTCTCAAATTATACAGCAAATTGTAATTTCAGAGATCTTGATGAATACTAACAACTCTAACAGTGGTAGGAGGGAATCTGTCACATTCGAGGGTTTCAAGAGTAGCTCACATATTAAGGTATGAACACAGAGACACCTGTTTGAAGGACATACGGTTAAGAGACTTGCTTTTTTTTTATATTGATATATTTTTTTTAAGGAAGCAACAAGGCAAAAATTCTGCTCGGATTTTCTTCAAACACATTAGTTTGTTTTTTTTCCCCCTTTTTCTTCTCATCTAAGCAGACAAACAGTCTGAAAGGTTTGAGAAATGGGTCGTAGAGGAAAACACAGAAAACACAACAAACATCCAGGTCTTTGTTTTTCGATTGCAGAGAGCGACACGCTCAGTAGCAACAGATGTCATCGCCTTTTTGAACAGGAAGGATTTCTAATGCTACGCCCAGACCGAACTCAGCAGGAGCAGCAAATATGCACGTGCTGCCTCTTGTCCAAGTTTAGTTCTGACGTGTAGCTGAAGCATCTTTGCTGCTCTAGCTGCGCGGTGGTAAAGTGGGTCTGATGCGCGGTGGGCGGAGCTACTCTATCCTTTCTCTGCCTGGAACAATGGCAGCTATATTAGCTGTGATCAGTGGGTAAAAAGTAGTTAGAATCTATGTTGAAGTGATAAAGTCCTCCTGAAAACATGGTCTGTGCAGTCAGTTCATCCAGATTACCATCCTGCCTTCAAAGATTATTTCTCTGTGGGAGCCGCTCAGACCCCCACATACCGGCGCTGCGCTGTCACTGGGAATCCCCAGCAGCAGCTGCCTCAGGCCCGGGAGCCTCTTGGGGGTTTTCCCCTACTGTTGGTGGCGGCTGAAAGTAGATGTTAGCATTTCGATGTGGCGCTTCCAGCAGCTAAAGTAAAATTTTTCCAACTACAGCAGCTGCTGCTTGTGAAGCGCGTCAAATACGTCAGATGCTCAGAAGCTTATATGGCGCTGCTCCTGCACTCTAGACGCTACAGGACCTTCTGCTGCGCCTTGATGCGCGTCAACCATTGAGTTTGCATGGTAAACAAGCTGCTTCTGCAGACTCTACAGCATGCGGTCTGACCGTAGCATTAGGCACATGTTGATAATAATAAAAAAAATGTACAGCCAGTGCTGGAAACATTTCAGAGTTTTTAAAGTTACACAACATGCATAAAAACCAACAGTTAAACTCTGTAAAGATACTGAAGCGGAAATGGTTTGTTGGATGGTTGTCCTTCAATCACTGTCTGGGATGAAAATCAGAGAGTCTGAACTGTGCAACTCAAAAAATGAGCTTAGACTGTCAGAAAAGCAGCATAGAGCCATTTACCACAGAAACAGCAGCGTGTTAGAGAGTGGACGCTGTTCAAGCATTAGCTTGAACTGCAGCACTGCAGATATCAGAGCTTAAAGGGATCATAGAATGATTCTATAGGGTATCTGGTCCTTCAGGTCTCTGAATAGGGTGTGTGACATTGGTTGGGCTGAAAATGGCATATTAGCTGTTCTATGAGCCCTAATGCAGCCTGGTTAAAAGCCCTAGAATGAAACCACAAGTTTTCTTCCTTTTATGATATGATGAGGAATATTTAGATGAGCTGTGCTCTGATTGGTTAGTTTACAACGAGCCAAGCTGCTGAGCAAAGACGCATCATAGCAACAAGCACTCACTCACTGAAACATCAGATTGTTGATATGGTAGGGGGACCAGACATCCTCTTTTTCCCAGACATGAATTTCAAAATCGGGGACCCAGCGGGGGGCGGAGCGACCGAACCCGACCCGGTGACGGTGTGCTGAACTATCTTTATTTATCTATGTCAGTGTAAACTCAGTTTAGCATTCTATGACCCCTTGAAATGACATCTTTAAGATGCTCGGAACATCTTTGGTGTTAGCATGTAGCATGTGGTTTCATTTAGCTCTGATCCTCTGAACAGTGTTTCTGTGTTTAACCAAATGATCATGGTTCCACCAGCTCATTGTAACACCAGCAGCTAAAAGGTGTCTGTTATGTTTTAGGGCTATTGCTAGAGGAAGTCATGACTTTTGGCAAATATGAAATAGAAAAAGAAGCAGCATCTGTTGGCCTTCCATGTTTATTCTGTTTGTTTGATTTTGTGGTGGAGTTTGAGGAATGCCCTTCCAAGAACAAACACTTCCTAGCTCTGTTAGAGTGCTAAGAAGAGCTGGCAACACCTGAGCTCCGTCTAACCGGTGGTTTCTATTGGTCCAAAATCCTTTCATGTTGGTGTTGGAATAGTAACTAGAAGTAAATTTTTCTTTATTTTGGACCCACCAAAATTAACACTATTTTTGCTGTTTTTCTACACCACTCTAAACATTCTGTGGATATTATTATTGATCTTCTTAATGAAAATTTGTAGCTGTGACCTTAAAATAAAATAAAATAACATGATTTAAATGAACCTAAACAGCTTTTTAACTTTTACTTTTCACTGTTTTCCCTTGTTTTTCACGTTGAAATGATGGTCAGGCTGCCTCCAGACCATCAGACTGGAGTAACTAAAGGGGCGGGGCTTAAAGGAAAAGTCCAGTCAGCAAGGATCATTATTTATATCTAGAACTAATACGTTCGCAACGATTTAATTAATTTAGCGTTAATCAGTGAAGAATTTGAAATAATAATTTCTTCACGATCACTGAATCTGGGAGCGGCCATTTTTGCCCAAATATTGTAGTAAGTTTTAAAACTTCTTCACCCCCCCAATGTCTTTTTTTACCACATCTGCCACTGAGAAATCTAATGTCCAGATATATCTGCTCTGAATTAAAGGATAAGACATTTGAATTGATTTCTCCATGATTGTTTACTGAGTCACTCTAAGAACATTAAGAGGTTCAGGGGTTTGCCCAAATATAGTAGCCCCTCCCTCCTGCCATCCTCCAGCAGTGACGTCACGGTGCGGTAAGCCTAGCGCCATTCTCCCCGCTTTACAAGCTAAATCAATGGGAACTACTAGACACATCTGCAATCAACAACAATTATTGAAGATTTCCAGAGGACTTCACCATTGAAATTCACCAGAGCTATAGTGAAACTGACAATGCCCACGTGCATGGCAGCTGGATGCTGGAATACATCGGGTAAAAGTGAACAAAAATGAGTTATTCCACCTTTCTGATTCCTGATCCTCCACGGACGGGTTGGTCGTTGGATCGCCAACTTGAAGAGGGAGGATTTGCCATCGAACTTCTGGCCAGAGAAAAAACCCGTAATATGTAGCCAACATCTGGAAGAAGAATGTTTTCAAGATGACTTGGATAATAGCGCGTTGTGACAAACACCAGATACAGCACTGGGACTTGATCAACAGCCGATACTGCACCATGACGTCACAAACCAGTAGGTGGCAGTAGTGTTCTTTGAACAGCACTGGGTAGAAACATAAAAGAAGGCTTCAGCTTCCTCCTCCTCTATAGATTCAACCTTTGATACTGCAGCTTAGGTCATCGAAGAAAAAAAACACCCGCCATGGTGGAATTTTGTTGTTCTCCAGTTTGAAGTAGGCTCTACAGTAAAATCATTACCTGAGTTAATTTTAGAAGGATTGCTCACTTTGTTTCGCTCCACATCTGTGTGAGGTCGACTTAATGGTGATTCCTCTGAAGAATGCGTCAAGAGTAAATAAAAGCCAAACAGCTTTGTAGGTGGCTGAAAACAGGCCCCAATCGCTAAACCTCATAGGATGGCAATGCTATTCAAACCATGCAAAGCACACACAAGGTCGCGTTCCACATGGGTGCAAACCGCTGCAGATAGACGTAAGACTGTGTTTAACTAGAAGAGACTGCTGTGCAGCAAAGCAGCGACTGTGACTGGTCTGCATTGTTCTCATAAAGAAGCATTGTCTTAGATAATAAACTTGCCTCTTGTGAAAAGCTCACACACACCTTGCCGTGCATTCCTTGCTGTCAACAGTGCCGTGGGTCGTGGAGATTCTGTGCATACCTTTGCACTCTGTGACACACAGACAATCTGAGCGTGCTCAGAGGCGTGTGAACACCACCTGTGGCAGCGCTACACCACAGTCCCCGTGGAACGCAGAGAGGAGACCCAGGAATAACTTACAGCGTGGGACCCAGCTCACTGCTGTCTGCCCCCCCCTCCCCTCCTGCCGTCGCACAATCAACCCCTCGCTGAAGTCGGTGCAACGTTTGCTGAACACTTTCCCTCCTCTACCTCCCCTACATTCTTGGTTCTTCAGAAAATATCCACAAACCTGAAAATAGCCGTCAAACTAGATGAGGCACAAACAGAACTTTGAAAGCTGCTGATTTATTCCGGTTATGAGCGGAGCGGGAATCGGCGCGTTTGAAGCGCCTTGTTGACGACTGTTGGCCTTAAATGGGATCTGAATTACTGCTGAGTGTTTGTTCTGTTTTACCAGAGATCAGCCTCCAGTTGGACTGCAGCTGGGTTTCATGTTCTATGGGACATTTTACCCATCATTATTTGGGTGTTTTAGATGTTTATATTAGTTTCGAATGTGGGAAAAAACTATACTATAATATACATATATAAAATACAGAAAACAGAATCAGTGAGATTCTGTTTGGTTTGTCTAGAAATCAGTGAAAAGACCTGAGTTTAATGTGAAAGTCAGGAAACGGATTGATGCGCTGTTTCTTTTTGATGCGGTTTACTATTGGTTACACTAAATATTTCTCTTTATTTCATGTGTTCAAGCACTCATAAGGTATTTCTATTAATAGAATTCCCATGGAAAGATACGTATGTATCCGCATGTTAATGTAAGATTATACTGCAAATAAATACTGTTTAAAGCCGGGCATGCACTGTACCGATTTCTGCCCTTTTCAGGCCGATTCTCCAGTTGAGAGAGAATTTTTTGGCCAAGTTTCAGCATCATGGTGCGTCATGCGTCATGTAGTGTACAGGGGGTAACGAGGGGCGATCGGCCTCTCACGACCAAAGTATTTATAACTTTGTTAAAATCTTAAGTAAGAAGATAAAATTACATAGGAGTTTGCAAACACATAAAAAGTAAACCTGTTATTTTAAATTCTAGAGGTAGCACACGCATCAGGAAGGCCCTAGGCTGAATTCAAATGAACGATTTTAATCTAGATTAATTCCAAGATTACAGTGAGATTAAGAAATTAGTCTATACCCACCACTAGTATATATATATATATATATATATATATATATATATATATATATATATATATATATATATATATATATATATATATATATATATATATATATGAACGTTTTCCCACAGCCAGAAAACTGCTTGTTGTTGCTGCCAAATGCTGCACATATCAGCATGTTTATGGAGTGACTCTGTTACAGTAGGGAGTACCAATATGGCGGCAAGTGACTTCAGGTTTTCGTCCAATTGGATATCCAGTAAATAAATAGAGATCAGTGAAATACAGGTGCTGGTCATAAAATTAGAATATCATGAAAAAGTAGATTGATTTCAGTAATTCCATTTAAAAAGTGAAACTTGTATATTATATTCATACATTACATACAAACTCATATATTTCAGATGTTTATTTTGTTTAATTTTGATGATAACAAATGACAACAAATGAAACTCTCAAATTCATCATATCAGAAAATTAGAATATTACTGAAGACCAATAAAAACAAAGGATTTATAGAAATGTTGGCCAACTGAAAAGTATGAACATGAAAAGTATGAGCATGTACAGCACTCAGTATTTAGTTGGGCCTCCTTTGGCCTGTATTACTGCAGCAATGCGGCGTGGCATGGAGTCGATCAGTCTGTGGCACTGCTCAGGTGTTATGATAGCCCAGGTTGCTCTAATAGTGGCTTTTAGCTCTTCTGAATTGTTGGGTCTGGTGTATTGCATCTTCTTCTTCACAATACCCCATAGATTTTCTATGGGGTTAAGGTCAGGAGAGTTTGCTGGCCAATTAAGAACAGGGATACCATGGTCCTTCAACCAGGTACTGGTAGCTTTGGCACTGTGTGCAGGTGCCAAGTCCTGTTGGAAAATGAAATCTGCATCTCCAAAAAGTTGGTCAGCTGCAGGAAGCATGAAGTGCTCTAAAACTTCCTGGTATGTGGCTGCGTTGACCCTGGACCTCAGAAAACACAATGGACCAACATCAGCAGATGACATGGCACCCCAAACCATCACTGACTGTGGAAACTTTACACTGGACTTCAAGCAACGTGGATGAAGTGCCTCTCTTCTTTTCCTCCAGACTCTGGGACCTTGATTTCCAAAGGAAATGCAAAATTTACTTTCATCAGAGAACATGACTTTGGACCACTCACCAGCAGTCCAGTCCTGTTTCTCTTTAGACGCTTCTGACGCTGTCTGTGGTTCAAGAGTGGCTTGACACAAGGAATGCGACAGCAGAAACCCATGTCTTTCATACGTCTGTGTGTGGTGGTTCTTGAAGCACTCACTCCAGCTGCAGTCCACTCTTTGTGAATCTCCCCCACATTTTTGAATGGGTTTTGTTTCACAATCCTCTCCAGGGTGCGGTTATCTCTCTTGCTTGTACACTTTTTTCGACCACATCTTTTCCTTCCCTTCGCCTCTCTATTAATGTGCTTGGACACTGAGCTCTGTGAACAGCCAGCCTCTTTAGCGATGACCTTTTGTGTCTTGCCCTCCTTGTGCAAGGTGTCGATGGTCGTCTTTTGGACAACTGTCAAGTCAGCAGTCTTCCCCATGATTGTGTAGCCTATAGAACTAGACTGAAAGACCATTTAAAGGCTTTTGCAGGTGGTTTGAGTTAATTAGCTGATTAGAGTGTGGCACCAGGGGCCATCAATTTTGAACCTTTTCACAATATTCTAATTTTCTGATATGATGAATTTGAGATTTTCATTTGTTGTCATTTGTAATCATCAAAATTAAACAAAATAAACATCTGAAATATATGAGTTTGTATGTAATGTATGAATATAATATACAAGTTTCACTTTGTAAATGGAATTACTGAAATCAATCTACTTTTTCATGATATTCTAATTTTATGACCAGCACCTGTAGACTCTAGTGCTAAAGATAGGAGCATCCTGGGGAGCAGCTCTCCTGCACCCGGAGCTGAAAGCAGCTTTATTTCCTCACCACCTCCCTCCACCGAGCTGACGTCACAGTTATCTATTAGAAAGTGTGGCTGATTGACAGGTTTATAGAATTATTTAGCTACAAGGCTAGGCTAACTGCATGCAGCAGCCATGTTGGAGCTAAAACTCGGCTCTTCATCATACTCCAATTGTCTCAGCAGTAAATTTGAGCTTGAGTATTTAAAGTATAAAAGACATTCTCTGTAAGAACATGACCAGAAAAAGTGCTTCTTTCAGTCTCAATATGCTGAAAATGTTAGTAATCGATTCATGTGTCCACTAAGCTATGGATAAATGGAAAAGTACCTTTACAGAGATCCTTTTACTAAATATATTTCTTTAAATCAACTTTTGAAATGTACCAAAATAGTGGCCAATTATTTTAATAATAGATTAACAGTTTGATTAATTGTTTTAGCCCTACTGCTGCTGGTTTTAGCAGCAGATTCGGCCATATTGAAGGCTTTAGTTGCACCTTTATTGCATTTAACACATGAAAGCAAAAAAATAAAAGCAAACAAGGATGATGCTGAAAGTTTGACAAAAGAAATAATTTTGCATTTGATGACAGGTTTTTGTCTCAGTCAGAGGTTTATGAGTGTAAGATTAATATTTTCCTTTTAATAATGTCTAAAGGGATCTTTGTTCCACTATTAAAGGATTAAACAACAACAGCAAAAAAAAAAATTGAAAAAAATTATACAAATACAATCCCTCACACTAAGCATTCTTGTAGCGACAGTGGAGAGAAAAAAAACCCCTTTGAACAGGAAGAAACCTCCAGCAGAATCAGGCTCAGTGTGAGCGGCCATCTGCTGAGGCCCACTGGGGTTCAAGGAGACAGAAGCAGACATAGAAAAAGAAGCATAGATACAAAAGGCAACTGTCAACCAGCTCCACAGGCGGCCCCGTCCAGGAAACACACAGCCAGGCAGACGAGCTCCGAGCCAGCTCCCATGTCAGAGGATGAAGAGAGCACATCCAGTTAGTCACAGTCAGAGAAACAGGACTACACTGGAAAACAGGCCAAGCTCCAACATCTAGAAACAAAGATGTTGATGGCAGCAGCACAGCTGATATTTCTCTCCAGGATGGAGTCACAGCCAAACAGGAACAGACCAGATGAAGCTACTATGAGAAAAAGCAGAGAGAGCAGAAGGTTAGAGATTGAACGAATAGATTCTGCAGAGTGGGAGAATAGATATAAAATGAAGCAGAATGATGAAATAGGGGTCCCTATGTCCTCCAGCAGTCTAAGCCTATAGCAGCAGAACTATAGAGATAGCTCAGGATAACCTGAGCCACTCTAACTAGAAGCTTTATCAAAAAGGAAAGTTTTAAGCCTAGCCTTAAAAGTAGACAGGGTGTCTGCCTCATGGACTAAAACTGGTAGTTGGTTCCACAGGAGAGGAGCCTGATAACTAAAAGATCTGCCTCCCATATCATGATAGAGCGTTAAATTTGTGAAAGAAAGAAGAATTTTAGGGAAGCAATGATGGTAGAGTGATGCTGATCCATTGATAACTGGAGGATACCTTCAAATTCTCTGACTTTTCCTTAAATGAACAGATTTATGGTGTAAGTTTTACATCAGGAAATAGGTTCTGCGATGGCTAGAAGAGAAAAAACGAACATTTTCAGCGTAGCTCCAATCACAGGAAGCCATGCTTGCTCTCACCTACTGCTAGTTTCCTAAAGGGTGATATTGTTTGATATCAGCTAAGAAAACAGCAGGCCTCCTGGGGTTAGAGAGCACAGCGTCAGAATGATGATTTGGATGAATGCAGAGGACAGATTTACCCAATATGCAACTAGAAAATGATATTTCCTTTCTTTAAATCCATATTTTAGTTCTTAGTTCACCGTTCCTTTGCTCCTCTAGCCATTTATGATTATGCAGCTTTAACAGCGACACCTCCCCACTGAAACCCATTGGTGAGCCTTGGACCCTGGCAGACAGGTGCCTTTGTTCAGGAACCGGGTGTGCAGGCTGGGAGAGCTCAGTGAAGTAGAGGGAGGGGGCTCTGAGTCATTATTATGCTTTCCACAGAATGGTGGCGCTCCGCGTATTTTTTATTTTTTTTTACCGTGTTCCCGAGTTGGTCGGCACATTCCGCTGGCATTGTTATGCGGCCTGTTTCCTGCGGCCGACGGCTTTTGTCAGCCTCTCCCCCATTGTCCTGGCTTCCTTTGTTCCCCAGCTCCAACAATAGCTTTTTCTGCCTCTTTATATATATGTGCACTTTTTGCCCTTGTGTGTTCTGTTTGTTTTGTTCTGCTGTCTGCTGTGTTTTTCTTTCCTCCGGTTGTAGAGCCTGGAAATAAAACACACTCACAATCCTGAGTTGTTTTTTGTTCAAGTTTGGGGCGATTCGGACGTCTCTCAATCAACCCCCCCCCACCTCCCTTCCTATTCAGAAACTCATGCAGTCAGACTACATGTCTTGCTTTGACTTGATTCATCGAGGTTAGGCTTCCTGTTTAGTTTTTTTTATTTTATCCAATAAAAGACCCTGGAATCTTTTATGACTGACTAAACACCAAATGCCATGACACTTTTGGTGAATCTTAATTTCTAAGATTATATTTCTTTATCTATTATAAGGAAAATGATAAAACGATCTATCAGCAGAGTCCCTATGAGCTAGTTTGGTTTATTAGAATGAGAACTAAAGCAGATGCAGGTCAGGAAGGTTTAAAACACTTTAATAAGAATATAAATGACATGTTTGAGGTTATTCCAAAAAAAGAAAATTAAAAATCAATCCGCTGGACTTTGTTTCCAAGTTTGAAGACGTTTCTCTTCTCATCCAGGAATATTTTTCAATTTAAAATGTCAGAACTAGCGTTGAGTTCCAGGTTTTATCCACTCAAGGTAATTTCTGACATTTTGAATTGAAAAATCTTCCTGGATGAGAAGAGAAACGTCTTCAAACTTGGAAACAAACTCGAGCGGATTGATTTTAATTATTTCTTTGGAGCGACTATGACCTGGATGACTGAGGACCTTCACCCGTGTGTTTGAGGTTATGTTTTGAAGTTGTAAAGGAAGAGGTAATTAAACCATCCATTTTTTTTTGCTAAGCTGCTTAGGGCTAAATGATTTGGCTAAAAATCTAAATTACAATTATTTCAAACTAAAGGCGGTCATACACTGTATAAAACTTTCAATCGTTGCATGCAGCTACAGCTCAAACTATCAAAAACATCTTTACTTTTCATTAAAGATTAAATATTTATCTTGCACATCTAAAAATATATATCAATAAATTTAAAACATTTTAATTTTATAATTTAATTTTAATTTGTTCTGGTTCTGTCTAAAATTTGAGCGTCTGAGATTTGAAAATGACATTTTGTTTGTCACTCCTGTGGTGGGCGTGGTCTAAGTGCAGACAGAGGAAGATGGAAGAAAACTGTTTATGTGAACAAATAAGTAAAGAGGTTTTTTTTTGTTCTTGTCAGATTAGTGCCATGAAATTTAACCTGAAAGCATCAAAAGAACATCATGAAGTTTAACAATATTAGTGATTTTACAGACAACAATCGTACAACATTAGTGTTTTTATATAGATTTCACTGATTCATCTTTGCAGGCTTTTTTACAATCCAAGTATTCAAAAGCTGATAATTCCATAAAAAATATATATTTTAAATGCTTTGGCAAAAGCAGTAACCTGAGTATGACGATGCTGTTCATGTCAACCTGAGCCTGGTTCTGCTGGAGGTTTCTTCCTGTTCAAAGGGAGTTTTTCCTCTCCACTGTCGCTACAAGCATGCTTAGTGTGAGGGATTGCTGAAGAGTCAATGAGTCGATGCAATCAGCTGGTTGCCTGTAAAGTGACCTGAGATGACATGATGTGAATTGGAGCTATAGAAATAAACTGAATAGAATTGAACCTGAACACTTTCCTCAGGGATCTACTTCCTCACGTTGATCATGGCTAAAAGGGAGGTACAGAAAAACCTGCTCATCCTTTCATGTTTGTGACCTAACCTCTAATTATGACTGTGCTTGAATTTGTCAGCACATGAAATGAGGCCTTTCTAAAACTTTCCATTGTCTTATTTGACTTTTATTTTGAGTCATAGTTAGTAACAACCACCTATTGAATGAGCATCCAATTAGGCTGGCAGCAGCTCACCACACCCACAGGACAATGATGTGATTGCTTCTCCTCCTACAGAATGGTTGAGCCCAGCCCTTCAGCTCTGCACCTCCTCTCCAGTGGGGATGCACACATGGCAGAAATCGGTGTTAAAGTCGAACAGGAGGAATGCAACGGAGGAGGCGGAGCCAAAACCAGTTCAGAGCGCCCGGGGACTTTGCAGGAGTGGTCAGCCAACCAGTCTCTAGAGGCGCGTCAACTGACCCCACCGCTGTCACGCTCCCCTTCAGTAAGGATCCCATTCAGGGGTTGGATATGCAGTCTTTGAAGATTCAGATGATTTTACTGTTGGGGAGCAATGCTGGGGCCGTGGTTCCTGCATGGTTCTGTTCTAATATTAGCCTAACGGGATGTTTTCCCTGCTCTATGTTCCTATAGGAGGGCTCCCCAGGAAAGGAGTTACCCCACAAGCAGAGCCCCTTGGGAGGGAAGGAAGCTGGGATTCATGAGCAATCAGAGGCCCAATCAAAAATCAAGGAAGGTCTGTAGCCATGTTTGAAAATCACCTTTTATTGGTGGGAATGTTTCACACCCAGGAAGATGCACCAGTGTTGGAGGGAAATGTTTTTAATACAGTCCCAGTTCCCAGACAGGGTTAATGAGGGGAAAAAATCTCCATCAGGAAGTAGACTTTCTTGTGCTTTTCAAATAATATATATCTTTTTTTTTATAGAATTTTTTTTTTTAATTCTGTTTTTCAGGTTCAGTTTTAAGAATTGCTAGTTTTCAAATTTGCAATAAAAATGCAGCGCAATAGAAATGTGTCTTCACCCGTCGCTGCAGAGGACTGAAAATACGAGAAAGCAGCAAAATTATGCTCAAAAACCTTTTTTTGTTGTTAAATAACATTTCTCACAGTTTAATTTCGTTTTTTTTTTCAAATTTCAGTTCATAAAATGTGTTCTTTGTTTCCAATAATATTGAAACAAGAAACACTTTTAAGAGCTCAAATATGACCGTTTTAGTGCTTCGCAGATGAAAGCAGAATATGAAAAGACTTAGAAGATGAAAGACTTTGACATTTTGTAAACACAGTGTATACAAAATGAAATTTCATTTAGTACAGCTTATCAAAGATGTCCATCCTTAAAGTGCAGCAGTGATCAAATGTAAACAGTGTTGGAGAAAAAACATGGTGCAAAAAAACCTATTGATTGATCTGGAAGTTCAGAGCATTAATATCTGTGGTGCAAATCTGCAGAGTTTTGGTTTTGTGTTATCAGTGTGATGCATGGGACATGATTTTGAGTTTTTTCAACAGTTCAGCTGTCTGGTGGCTTCCCAGCCTCTAAATATAAGCTGGTAATTTGTTAAAATGCCTAAAATGGGAATAAAATGTCCATGTCCATCATCTTATTTTAACTGCGGTGCCATGTTGGATTGTTTACTTCTATAAGCTTGGTGCGGTCTCTGGGTTTTACTGCTTGGGTTTGTGGGTAAATATATCAAATCTTTAAGAGAAGTTGGAGTCAGAAGAGAAATAAAGTCGCTGTCATCACATTTATTTCAAAAGGTGAAGCTCATTTATTTCATGTATTACGGTCATTGCACACTGAGGCATTTATTTGAGGTGATTTCATCGACTGACAGCTAATAAAAACCATAACCTCAGAAAATCTGAATTTGATGTAAAGAAGATAAAAAATATTCCGTGTTTCATACAGAAACAATGAGTTATAGAAATGTGATGGCCAGAATGGTCATGGTTAGGCTGGTGACTCGATGGTCGTCATGGAGACAGTCATTAACAGATGAGCTGTGCTCCAAACAGATCTATTCAGATGGAAATAAAATCTGTACATCCTTTGAAATGAAGGCCTCATAGTCTGATGAATGATTGAAGCATAGAATTAAATTTATTTCATTTCCTTTCAGTGTTTTTGAATTGAATTGAAAACAAGCTGTTTATGGTCCAGGGCGTCGCCTCCACATTCAGGGCCGTCTCCATTTTCCATTTTTCCCATTTTTCCAAAGGTGACAGAAACCAGTTCAGTCTTACTGGTCAGATGGTGGTCTGGGCTAAACCACAGAGAGCCTCTTTATGCTCCAATCAAAAGAACACATTGAAGAAAACATTGAAGATCAGCAATTAGCTGCTGTGAAACCAACCCAGCACTACCTGGGCTACACATAAATAAATTAGTATTAATTGGCCCAACAGTTAAAATAAAAGAAAAATGAATTATTTATAGTATTTAAAGGTAAAAAGAAAGATTTTCACGAATGTTTGAAAAAAATGCACATGCCCAACCCTGTACCTGTTCCAGAGAAGGAGCGCCTGTTAAACGAGTGCGAGAGCATGCACAAGCCCTTTTCTCCTCATGCACGCTCTGTAAAAGTTTCTGTTTTCATCACTCATATAAGATTACTTTCCAAAAGATTTGCAATTTTCCCACTATGTCAGAAAACAGGCATGTAGGTAGGCCTTACGGAAACAGATCACCAGAATGATTGACAGTTAGCAGGACCAATGATTTAGATCTGGGGTCCTCAACATTTTCCAGGCCAAGGACGCCAAACTGATGGCAAAGGAGCGGGGACCCTCTGATTATATAGATTGTATGAAATAGTGTTCTATCAAACTGGTCCTATAGTCACTCTATTACAGATGGAGTAATGTAACTAAAGTAATCCCTCCCTGGGATTATTAAAGTATTTCTGATTCCTGGTTGATGGGACAGGTGTTGTGAATAAAACGGTTCCCAGCTTGAAAGAGCTCCTGTGTGTCGCTGAATGTGAGCATTGATGACTGAAAGACATCTTCTGCCTCCATCAGCCACTAGTGCCGTAAAAACGCAAAAAGAAAGGTGAATGCAAGCTAGCTCCTCTGTTAGCCTGGCTGATAAAACATATACGCAGCGTATTGCTCTGGTAAGGGGCTGGATTTCAAAGGCGGCACTAAGTGGGTCAGACTCATCAGGTTAGAACCAATCGGATAATTATGGATGTGAGACAAAAACTCTAAGTGATGCTGCTTTTGTCATTTTTTGGTCTGTGAAACATGTTACGCCATGGAAGAAACTTTCCAATGAAAGATTTCTGCCAGTTTTGCCTAAAAAAGCTGTGGATATTAGACTTTACGTTCTTAGGTTTCATTAGAAACATTGCTCCGCTGTTTTGTTGTCTTGCCAGCAGAAATGTGCTGCTGCACAACAGATAATTCTGAAGCTGAGAGTCACGCATCGTAAAGTTTCACTTCTGCACTGTGATTGGTCCAGATCTGGCCCTGTAATTCAGCCTGGCTGGTCTGGCTAGCTCTGTCTAAGAAAGAAACAGCTCTGAGTTGGTTTTCATGTAAAAAAAAAAAAATGATGACAGAGCGCATATAGAGTTAGTCACAGTAAAGGCTGGCCCAGTAGCTATGTCTAGGAGAGAAACAGGACTAAACACTGATATTTAGAGGTGTTGATGGCAGCAGCACAGCTGATATTTCTCTCCAGGATGGAGTCACAGCCAAACAGGAACAGACCAGATGAAGCTACTATGAGAAAAAGCAGAGAGAGCAGAACGTTAGAGATTGAACTAACAGATTCTGCAGAGTGGGAGAATAGAGATAGAATGAAGCAGAATGATGAAAAAGGGGTCCCTATGTCCTCCAGCAGTCTAAGCCTATAGCAGCATAACTATAGAGATAGCTCAGGATAACCTGAGCCACTCTAACTAGAAGCTTTATGAAAAAGGAAAGTTTTAAGCCTAGCCTTAAAAGTAGACAGAGTGTTTTTAGGTGCAGAAATCTGACATCAGACTTTTAAGAGCTAGAACCTGCAACGAGAAGCACACTTTAAGGAGGCGAACCATGGGGTCTGTAGTTTTGCAATGGGGGGGCTTTGAAGCTACGTAGCTCTGTAGAGAATCCATAAAAGACTTTCCCTCATTGCTCTCATGAAGATGACTGTATGAGGATCCAAGCAGGATCATAAAGGCCCTAAAAGATGAAGCACGCTGGCTTCTCCTCATCACTGCTCTCAGCCAATCAGAGCTCTCCCTGCTCATTGCTGATTAATTTGAAACAAACAGATCAGTTTTCTTTACAGTTTCTGTTCTGAGGTTAAGTTTTAGCTTCTAGAAGAGTCTACTTATAAAAAGAGATTGCTGATCTGAGGAGTTGATATTTGAAGCTGTAGTTAGCGTCCTAGAAGAGGATCACTATGATGAAAAAGATGAGTTTTCCGATAGATTGACACACTGATTCCTTCCAGGAACCCCTGAGTCTCTGGCGGAGAAGGAGCTCCAGCTGTTGATGATGATAAACCAGCTGAGCGGCCTGAGAGAGCAGCTGCTCAACGCCCATTCAGAACAGAGGAACATGGCTGCCCTGCTGCTGGAGAAGCAGCAGCAGCAGATGGAGGTGGCCCGGCGGCAGCAGGAAGAGGTACGCTTTTCCTCAGCAGCAACATTTCATAACATCTTGATGATGGGATAATGGAAGAGCTGCGGCCAAGCAGAATCCCTCTGTGGTCACTGTTTGTGAATACCACCAGTGAGAAAATGTGAAAATAATCTGTGCTTTATGTCATTTTCCAAACAGGCAGCCCAGCCCGCTTAGCTTGTTCTTGCTTGTGCCACTGTGGTTGCTAATAATGCGCCTTATCTCTCAGATCGCCAAGCAGCAGGAGCTGCTCATCAAGCAGCAGCGAACCATCAACCAGCTTCAGCAGCAGATCCAGGTCAGCTCCTCTCTACAGCTCTCACATGGCCTCATAGATCTGAGCCAGTGCAGAAAGCATGGGGGGACTGTTGGGGGAAATTTTTTTATTCAGTTTATTTCTATAGCTCCAATTCACATCATGTCATCTCAGGTCACTTTCCAGTTCACCAGATCATCCAGTCAGATTGATTAATCGGACTGGACTAAACATTGTCTTTAAGAATTGTCCTGTCCTGCTCTGTCCCAGCAGGTGAACATGCCCTTCCTGATGATCCCAGCTTTCCACCCAAACTCCCAGCCGCTCCCTGTCACCTCTGAATCTCAGATGACATATCCGGTGCAGCCGATCCCCTGCAAGCCCGGTGAGTTTCAGTCTATTTACCTTTTCTGATGAGTCAGAGTGAAACCCTAACCCTATTTTAGGAGGAAAACTTCCCACACATTCGAAACTAATGGCAATATCAAAAACAAACTATGGGAATGGTTTCCTTCAACGTTTTAAACTTCGGCATACGTTTCTTTCATACCTTATAAAAACAAAGCTAAAACAGCTTCCAACCTAAAGTCTAAACTGGGTTTTAAAGAATATTCTAGATGTTTTTGGTTTGAACGACTAAATACTTTGATCTTTAACTAGATCAACCTCCTTACAAACGCAGCCAAAAGGAAAGTTATTCCTCCTTGGTGGGATGTTAGCCTGGAGCTAAACGTTAGCCCTTCTGGAGATCAAATATATACTAAGATATTAAACCAGTATATTTATATGAATGCAAACAAAAAACTCATTCTAAAATGTTCTGCAAAATGCTTTAAATTTTTATTCATGCTTAATCCAGTCTGTCTTTCATCATTTATTTATCATCACTGTTGAAGGAGCGAAAATAAAAAAATGAAAATGAGCCCTAAATCAAAATGCTCTAAATTCACTAAACAATGAGTTCTCCCACCTGATCAAATCAAAATCTAAACATGTAATCAAAAGCTTAACGGCTATAAACGCACTAATATAAATCACAGAAATCTGAGGAGTTTGGCAAAATGTACCATCAGTGGTGAGCGACATAGATCTAGTCCAGTCAGAATCTATCTGCTCTGTAATGAAGGCTGCTGAAGTTGAGCTTTTATTTTAGAAAGCATATTCATTTATTAATTCATTAATAATTGGGCTGAAATGATCAATCAGATTCATGGATATTTGAATCAAACCGTTACCCATAGCAACGGCACACAGACTCTACAACAAGCTGAAATAAAAACACTGCAATGATGAAGACAAAACTCCACAAATAAAAACAATCATTGTTTTTTTTAACTTAAAATATCTACTATTTTTCTATTAAAAGCGTAATTGTTTAATTGAATATATCACATGATCTATAACTATAACATCTATAACTATATTATCTATATGTATTTATTCTTAGTTTTTACAATTTGCTATTTATTTTAAATGCATTATAATATTTTTCCTACATTATAATTTTTAATTCAAAAAATGTTTATTTATTATAACTATATTTATAGATGAATGGGTTCCTAAAATGATCGATGGCTGCTTTATGTCTGCTTGTATTTATTCCCGCTGCTTCGTCTCTCACAGCGGTGGACTATCCCATCCAGCTGCTGCAGAGCAGTCACCCCGCCTCCATCAAGAGGAGCACCACCTCCTTCCGGCAGGTAGGAGAACTTCTTTATACCTTCATCCAAAGAGGAGATGGGGAAAGTTTTCCATGCAGAGAATCAGCATTGTGGTTTGAAGCCTGTTAAAGAAAGTGATTCCCGCTGGATTGAACAAACAATGGGTTTTTCTAGTATTTAGGGAGGCTGAAAAGCTTTAGGAATACACCACACCCTCCGTTCAAAGCTTTAATGCGTGCAGCGTAGGTGTGCGTGCGTGTGGAGCAAACCGTTTGCACGGAAGGTTCTCAAGCAGAGATAGAACAACACAGCCTGAATAAACAAAGAGAATGAGGGGATGAGAATAACACACAGAAATCCTGCTAAGGTGTGACGGATTTGCTCCAACATGTTAACCGCTGCGTTCATGCCTGGGATCCACGCATGCCCTCACCTTCTCCTGTTCTGCCTGATTTTTGTTTTGTGAAGGAGGCCAGCCAGCCTTTGAACCTGACCTCCAAGCCTAAGGGGATGGAAGTGGGGAAGACATCCAGCCCACAGAGCCTGGAGCTGGGATCACTGGCGCTGCAGGGGGGCTACAGATTCAGAGATCTCCACAGAGAGGCGTCCCACAGCCCCCCACGGCCCACCCTCAGTGAGTAACCCTGCACAGCTTTCTGTCATGCGAAAAACAAAAGTTTTCAACCTGTAATAGGACATAGTAACATCTGAACAAAGTGTCAAACCAAGATTTATGACTAAGGAAGCTGCAATAATAAAATCCAGCCTTAAAATAAGACGGGCGATTCCTGAAGATCCTTCACGCAGCAAAAACAGTCTAAATATGAGTAAAAATGTCTTAAATTAAGTGTATTTACCCTTAATCTAAGCAGGTAAATAAGTGGTTTGCCAATGGAATTAGTATTTTCTACTCTTAAAATAAGATAATTAGATCCTCCCAAAAAAATTTAAAACAATCCACTGGACTTGGTTTCAAACTTGAAAAGTCCAGTTAGCTCTGTTAGCTTCATTAGCTAACCTTAAAAACCCTCTTCTTTGCAATCTGGAGTTTTGTTGCATATTTAACTCCTTTCCACTAATTGGATGTGGAAAATTAGGAAGTTTAAAGATTCACATCCGGCCTTAGTGCAGTACCCACATGCGGCCACACGATGGCGCCAAAGTCGCTCCAGATTGAGTCAGAGACGATCATGACGTAAAAGTGTTTAGATTATTGTTTTTTTGAACAAAGCAAAGCGAAGTTTGCACAGTTTAGGTCTTTTAATCTTATTTGTGAATATCTATATGCAGAGAAAGATTTTAGTGTAAATAATATAATAATAATTGTGTTTTATTTCAATTTTTTTTGCTGTACTATATTGTTTCATGCTTCCCATCTTGTTTGCTGCTCATCGATCTAAGCTTCTACTCATCGACATTTAAAATGTGATAAAATGTCGATATGTAGATAAATATTTCACAAAGACAGAAAACGTCTTATAAATCAGCACATTTTCTGGTTAATCTAATGATGTCTAAGGTTTTCTGAACGATTTCAGAGAATCTGTATAATAATAATAATAATAATAATAATAATCAATAGGGCTGCACCTATTGGCCCCTGTTGGCTCCTGTTGGCTCTTGTTGGCCCCTGCTGGCTCCTGTTGGCTCCTGTTGGCCCCTATTGGCTCCTGTTGGCCCCTGCTGGCCCCTGTCTAGAACTGTCCCTGATTAGGGATTAATGTAATTTAATGTTTAATCTTTGGAGGCGTGTTGGTCTGATCTGTTTCCAGATGTGATCAGATCCTTTCATTGTGCAGAAAAAACGCCAACATGGTGTCAGTCTGTTTCCATGGTTACTTCCCGTAGTTCCTCACTTTAACTGTCCATCCCTTCAGGTTTCCTGGGAGAAGGCGACGTGGTCACTCAGGCCATCCACGATGCCCAGCAGCTGCTGAGGAGTCACAGCAGGGGGGAGAAGGTGCGGGACGGGGCCGTGAAAATGGTGAGTTTTCTCTGCATGCTCACGATTAATCATCCCTGAAAAGACTTTTGAAACTCAAAAATAACTTTAATATCATAGATGTTTATAATTCTTTATTTTCTTATCTTGGGTCCAACTGTTGAAGCATTCGTCCCTTTCTGTCAGGAAAGAACTAAACACTAAGAACTAAACAATCTTCACTGTTTAAGTTAGTAAATTAGAGGAAGATAATTGAAGAAATGAAGCAAACTGATTTAAAAGCCTTTATAGAAAAGATGTAGATGATAAAGGAAAGTTTAATCTGAGCTGGAGGGGCTGCAGGTCTGGAGGTTAAATGTTCCTGTTAGATAAACGCCACATGGTGGGGCGCTTCGCTCTGCTGAAGGACCAACAGGAAATGGTTTTCTTAGCTTGTTTGACGCCCGGCGACGCTTTCTGACGACTGATCCCAGAACTGTTCAGTCTGACATGGATTCAGCTTCTAAAGGTTGAAGTCCTGTTTAAGAATCCTCCGTTTTAAAGACCATGGCTGCTGTTCTCTCAGGTTAAAATAAAAAAAAACATATTATTTATTTATTTATTTCATGTTTTGTTTAATTTTTTCATTTTTCTTCTAATTGCATTTCACAAAGACTTGTTCTATTGGTCTGCTGGACGTTACTTAGCAACAACATTGAAGTGAAATCGATGTGAAACAGTTTAAAAGACGAATTCATCATTTGAAAAAGAAAAATTTGAACAAATAAAATTGTAAACAAAAATCAGCCTTTAATTGTTCTATTCAGCTGAAACCTAAATAGAAATAGTTTATCTTTTCTCTCTCTGCCTCTGAAGTCCTCCTCTCTGTGTTTTTTTTTTATCTTTCATCATCTTTTCTTGTGAATTACTTTAAATTGTCTTGTTAATGAAATGTTCTTTAAATAACCATGTCTGGACTTGCCTTCAGCCGAAGGGGAAAGTTTGGTGCAGAGGGATTAGTGGCCTTAGCAGAGGAGGCATTGCTTTCTCCTCTGGATTCTTCTGCACCTGGATCTTAAACCTTCTCTAATCCGCTGCTCCTTGATCTGAGCTAGTGTTGGTTTAATTTTATTATATTACAGAAACAAACAGAAAAACATGTTGGAGTAAGAAAAGGCGGCTGCAATGTGATTAAAGGCTTATCCAGGAAAAGGCTGTTTGGACTTTGGGTTCAGACACAAACCAGGCAGCACAGAAAGCAGAGGGATGGCGGCCATCTTTATTTGGTCTGCTTCTAGAGGTCAGCCTGGTTCTAGACGTCAGCCTGGGGTCAGCCTGGTTCTAGAGGTCAGCCTGGATCTAGAGGCAAGCCTGGGTTCAGCCTGGTTATAGAGGTCAGCCTGGGGTCAGCCTGGTTCTAGAGGTCAGCCTGGGGTCAGCCGGGTATAGAGGTCAGCCTGGTTCTAGAGGTCAGCCTGGGGTCAGCCTGGTTCTAGAGGTCAGCCTGAGGTCAGCCTGGGTTCAGCCTGGTTCTAGAGGTCAGCCTGGGGTCAGCCAGGTATAGAGGTCAGCCTGGTTCTAGAGGTCAGCCTGGGGTCAGCCTAGGGTCAGCCTGGTTCTAGAGGTCAGCCTGGATCTAGAGGTCAGCCTGAGGTCAGCCTGGGTTCAGCCTGGTTATAGAGGTCAGCCTGGGGTCAGCCTGGTTCTAGAGGTCAGCCTGGGGTCAGCCGGGTATAGAGGTCAGCCTGGTTCTAGAGGTCAGCCTGGGGTTAGCCTGGTTCTAGAGGTCAGCCTGAGGTCAGCCTGGGTTCAGCCTGGTTCTAGAGGTCAGCCTGGGGTCAGCCAGGTATAGAGGTCAGCCTGGTTCTAGAGGTCAGCCTGGGGTCAGCCTAGGGTCAGCCTGGTTCTAGAGGTCAGCCTGGATCTAGAGGTCAGCCTGAGGTCAGCCTGGGTTCAGCCTGGTTCTAGAGGTCAGCCTGGGGTCAGCCAGGTATAGAGGTCAGCCTGGTTCTAGAAGTCAGCCTGGGGTCAGCCTGGTTCTAGAGGTCAGCCTGGATCTAGAGGTCAGCCTGTTTCTAGAGGTCAGCCTCGGTCTAGAGGTCAGCCTGGGGTTAGCCTGGTTCTAGAGATCAGCCTGAGGTCAGCCTGGTTCTAGAGATCAGCCTGGGGTCAGCCTGAGGTCAGCCTGGTTCTAGAGATCAGCCTGGGGTCAGCCTGAGGTCAGCCTGGGGTCAGCCTGAGGTCAGCCTGGGGTCAGCCTGGTTCTAGAGATCAACCTGGCGTCAGCCTGGTTCTAGAGATCAGCCTGGGGTCAGCCTGGTTCTAGAGATCAGCCTGGGGTCAGCCTGAGGTCAGCCTGGGGTCAGCCTGGTTCTAGAGATCAGCCTGGGGTCAGCCTGAGGTCAGCCTGGGGTCAGCCTGAGGTCAGCCTGGTTCTAGATTACAGGCAGTCCTGTTTCAGCCTGGGGTCAGCCTGAGGTGAGCCTGGGGTCAGCCTGGGGTCAGCCTGAGGTCAGCCTGGGGTAAGCCTGGTTCTAGAGATCAGCCTGGGGTCAGCCTGGTTCTAGAGATCAGCCTGGGGTCAGCCTGGTTCTAGAGATCAGCCTGGGGTCAGCCTGAGGTCAGCCTGGGGTCAGCCTGGTTCTAGAGATTAGCCTGGGGTCAGCCTAAGGTCAGCCTGGGGTCAGCCTGGTTCTAGAGAGATCAGCCTGGGGTCAGCATGAGGTCAGCCTGGGGTCAGCCTGGTTCTAGAGATCAGCCTGGGGTCAGCTTGAGGTCAGCCTGGGGTCAGCCTGGTTCTAGAGATCAGCCTGGGGTCAGCCTGAGGTCAGCCTGGGGTCAGCCTGAGGTCAGCCTGGGGTCAGCTTGGTTCTAGAGATCAGCCTGGGGTCAGCCTGAGGTCAGCCTGGGGTCAGCCTGGTTCTAGAGATCAGCCTGGGGTCAGCCTGAGGTCAGCCTGGGGTCAGCCTGAGGTCAGCCTGGTTCAAGATTACAGGCAGTCCTGTTTCTCCGATGGACAAATCCTGCAGCTGGAGGCTCACAGCCAATGACTACCTTCAGTGTTGTTTCTGACAGCCATCTTAGATTGAAGCCTGGTTATACTCAGAAACCAGGTGGTCTGCATTGTCAGCAGGACCCTTTTTCCACCTGGATCCCCGCTCTTTTTGGCCCTCATGTCCCTCCGTTGTCGCACAAACTTGTCCCCATTTCCTCACCGCCTGGCCCACAGACCCACAGCTAGTTCTTGATTGGCCCTCTGGTGTTGTGGCATGGAATAACATAGCGCAGACCACTGCGACACACTGGTTTTAGTCAGTTTTATGTTGCAAAACAAAGTTAAACTTTATAATTTGGAATAACAAGCAGATTCTTTCCCAGCCTGCAGCTCTATCCTAGATGCTACAATAGCTGGGTATAGAATGCTGCCGTGCAGATCGTCATTGCTGTTGGACAGAAACTTTGATTCATAGAATTCATCTAAACTTTTTTAAGAATTAATGCCCCACTTTATAAAAAAGTGTCTTAAAAAAGTTGTGAAAACAGCAGATCTAGGATTTGATAGAAAACAAATACAGAGAGAACCTCCATAACTGCCATGTAATGCCATGGCAACCCAGACCTAAAGTTAATCAATATGCTAAATATGTTGAAACATTTAAAGGAAACAGAGAAAATGTTTTATTGACAATTCAAGGAAACATTTACATCATATTTAAACAGAAACGAGAACAATAAGAAAGAAATATTCAAAGATCTATGAACCTTTTCATCTGGATCTTTATCCAAAAATTAACAATATTTCAATGAAATATTTGCTTTGGATATAATTTAGCGATTAATTTTGGTAGAAATTAAAGAATGTTTAGCATCACCTCTTGTGAGCTGGAAGGAATAAAATCTTGATAGTAAATGTTTTTTTTATGCTTGGCAGAGGATGATCAGCCATATCTAGTTTATTAAGTAGTGAGAGCAGGAAGGGCCGTACTGCTGAGAGCGAACCGACTCTGAGCTAAGCAGCGCAAAGAAGCATTTCTGCACAGCTGGAGGATCAGAGTTAGTCAGAGTTCAGCGCGCAGTACCGGATCATTCCGGGTTATTTTCTTAGACCTGCTGCCTTGGTCCCTCTGTGATCCTGCAGAATGTGTACCGCTGCACGCCAGTTGGGGGCGTGACCGAACAGGATGCAGCAGCACGGCTGATGCTGCTCAGCAGATTACAGCACAATGATGCAGTTTAAATGTCTGACTGACTGTTCATGTTTTAGTGATCAAAGATCCACGTTTAGCTCGTCAGTTCTCGTTATCGTCATGAAAAAAAGGATGACGATGGGAAATTCATTCGTTGACGAGAAGATTGACCAAATTATTGTTTTTTTTTTTTTTTCTTGGCTTATAAATCGTTTTGTATTTTTATGTTGTTGTTAAGGAACCTATTAGTGGTCGAATCATCAGCTTTCTGCTTCGCCCATCAGTCTTTAAAGTGACTGAAGCTTCAGCTGCTGAACATAAAATTAAGGCCTCAGAGTGGCATTCACCCAGCCTCACTATCCTCACTAATACTGTACTTAGTACTCTCCTCCTCCTCCTCCTCCTCCTCCTCCTCCTCCTCCTCCTCCTCCTCCTCCTCCTCCTCCTCCTCCTCCTCCTCCTCCTCCTCCTCCTCCTCCTCCTCCTCCTTATTTTCCTATCTTTGCAAACCCAGCCCTACATTTCTAACCCTTCTGATATGAGCAGCATGCCTCTGACCTTAAATGCTCATCCTGAACACACCATCTTTAAATACTGATATATCAGTGAGTTTACAGCCTAAATGACACCCGCCTCTCGTTCTCTTTTATCTGCAGGAATATAAAAGTTCTCCTCGTACAGAGAAAATGACTCACTGTGAGCGAGAAGAAAGACACGGCCTGCAGAGCACGGAGGACCACCTCAGCAGCGACTCAGAGGGTAGGTGGTCCCAGATGAGACTATTGCACAAAATCAACATGCAGAAGAGAATTGGACGTTTTTATGTCCAACAGGGCATTGCCTTCACTTTTAAATGGATTAGACAGTGACCCGTTTATAGAAGTTATAAGTACGCCAAAGCACACCAGCACACGTTGACATTCAATTCTATTCAGTTTATTTCTATAGCTCCAGTTCACATCATGTCATCTCAGGTCACTTTCCAGTTCACCAGATCATCCAGTCAGATTGATTCAAAGTTTTCTATCTAAGGAAAACCAGCTGATTGCATCGACTCATTGACTCTTCAGCAATCCCTCACACTAAGCATGCTTGTAGCGACAGTGGAGAGGAAAAACTCCCTTTGAACAGGAAGAAACCTCCAGCAGAACCAGGCTCAGTGTGAGCGGCCATCTGCTGAGGCCCACTGGGGTTCAAGGAGACAGAAGCAGACATAGAAAAAGAAGCATAGATACAAAAGGCAACTGTCAACCAGCTCCACAGGCGGCCCCGTCCAGGAAACACACAGCCAGGCAGACGAGCTCCGAGCCAAAACAGGCCAAGCTCCAACATCTAGAAACAAAGGTGTTGATGGCAGCAGCACAGCTGATATTTCTCTCCAGGATGGCGTAGGAAAGTATGAAAAGCACCTATTTACCTTTGAGTACAACAAACAGAAGGCCAGAAGACTTTTATCTGGGTCTGAGGCTTTGGTGCATCCAAACTCATACATTCATGAACGTTTTCGTTTAAAGCATAGAAATCAATCACCTTTAATCTGAATGAGCTCAGAAATGAGTTCAGACAAAATGTTTTGTCAGATTGATGAAAGTTGTACCATAAAGAT
Organism: Cyprinodon tularosa; assembly: GCF_016077235.1. Classification (NCBI taxonomy): domain Eukaryota; kingdom Metazoa; phylum Chordata; class Actinopteri; order Cyprinodontiformes; family Cyprinodontidae; genus Cyprinodon; species Cyprinodon tularosa. The sequence continues at coordinate 1,296,086 of NW_024038354.1, forward strand.
CAGAATGTTTGCAGATCTGTTGGGAATCGTTTGTTAAGAAATGTTAGAAATGAACATTGAAAGTCTCCCTTTTACCCCGTTTCCTGTAGGCGACCTCCCCGCCACGGTCCAGGGAAGCTACGCCGAGACCCGGCCCACTTCCTCCACCGGCCACATCAAGAGACCCATGAACGCCTTCATGGTGTGGGCCAAGGACGAGCGCAGGAGGATCCTCCAGGCTTACCCAGACATGCACAACTCCTCCATCAGCAAGATCCTGGGTGAGTCCTCCCAGCGGTGGGGAGGGATGGGTTTCTGCTTGCCTGCGGCCTGCATTGTGTGAGGAACCAAGACGCCACCAACGCGCAGTTTCCAGGAAATCCTAAGGTTTAAGGAGACCTTGTAAAGCAAACCTTAGCTTGAATGGGGGACATTTGCTAACCAATCAGAAGCTGGATGCCGTGACTCCAAGCTCCCCTGTTAACCAATACAAACACGTTTCTATGGTTACCGCTGCAACTCTAACAATAGCTCATACTCACGCATGCAGATGATGAACTCCTTTACTTCACTCACATATTTACTCAGTATTTAGTAGGCATAGAAATACTGGGATTAGGATTATTTAGAGCAGTAAACTGACTGAAGAAGCTGACAGAATCAAATTATTGGCTTATTTTTATTCGGTTTTCATTAAAACTGTGGCATATTAAGGTTCTAGTTTCTAAAAGTGCAAAACGTCCTTCATGACTATAATTAGTTTAGAGTCAAAATAAACCTGGAAACATTCATTAATTAGTCTTCATAATGTGAACCTGAAGTTTTATCACCAGTGAAACTGTTAGCTAAAGCATGTTTGTCTGCAGGCACCAGGTGGAAGGCCATGTCCAACCAGGAGAAGCAGCCGTACTATGAGGAGCAGGCCAGGCTGAGCAGGCAGCATCTGGAGCGTTACCCCGACTACAAGTACAAACCGCGGCCCAAACGGACCTGCATCGTAGAGGGCCGAAGGCTGAGGGTGGGCGAGTACAAGGCCATGATGAAGAGCCGCCGACAGGAGCAGAGAGGCTCCTACGCACACAGGTACACTGCAAAACATTTCTATCTAAATAAGTCACTTTTTCTTAAAATAAGTCATTTTTCTTGAACTGAGTCGGTAAGTGAGACACTTTGCCAACAGAACAAGACAGTTTACATTTAAAAGAAGAAAAAAAACAATCGTATTTTCTTATTTCAAGTGCATATTATCTAATTATCGCGTTTTAAGAATAAAATATTCATTCCATTGGCAAATCTTCTCATTTAAAAACCCAAATTAAAGTTAAATACATTTAATTTATGACATCTTTACTTATTTCTTCATGGTTTTTGTTGTAGGGGAGGCCATGAAGGCCAAACCTCCTCAGGTTCAGTGTGAAACAGTGTAACGCTGCAAATAAAAACACTATGAACAGTCTGTGAGAGAAAATGGCTCATATCTTTTCTCCTGTATGTTAATTGTTGGGCTTTGACTAGGCCATTCTGAGAAGAACATGCTTCAATCTAAACCAGGTTCCAGAAACTTTCACAATCGGCTTTTAAAAAATGACATTTATCAGGAGCAGCAGAGCCTGAATCTGGCTTAAAAAAGACGACTTATCAAGTTTTACAAATGCTTTGTCTGTTTTTTATGTTAAATGAAGAACAATTAAACTTTTATAATCAATCAAAGAAAGAGGAGCATCCATCATTTACGAGGGAAAGAAAATACTTTGATGACTTTGTGCTGTTGGAATGGAAGCATTCCCACAGCATGATACCTCCACCGTCAGAGATGATGCGTTCAGGATGATGTGGTGTTAATTTTCCTTAGGCCGTAGGGTTTTACCTGTAAGGTCAGTTCAAAGAAAACGCCTCAATAATAATGCTTTTCATACTTGATATTGGCGGTTGTGACAGAAGGTGATGAGTCTGATGGCGTGCTGTGATGCTGACGTTCCCTCCTGTCTTCCAGTCAAACCGAGCCGCAGCAGATCCATTACTCCCAAAGCGACGGCCAGTATCCAGCCGGCGGCTCCATCTCCGTCCCAGGCTTGCCATTTCACCCCGCGCTGCTGGAGCACTACCTGCCGCAGGTCCCGCCCCCTGGCCGCAGGCCCGAGGGCCGGGCCACGCCCACCCCGCAGCCCAGAGACAGAGAGAGGAAACGAGAGAGGGAGCGTTCCCCCTACAGCGAAGGAGAGGAAAGCGACGCGGGAGAGAGGAGCGAAGGGGAGCTAGTGCTCCTCACAGACTGATGAGCAGAACTGGGAGGAACTGGGAGAAAAGATGGTTTTAATCATCAGAATCTTAAGTCCTGGACCCCCACATGTTCCCCCTTTACCTCATTACAGTGGAAAATCAGCCCCTGGCATCTAAATGATCCCCTGCTTTGTGTTTAAACAGGATTCTTCTACTTTAAAAAAGTTTTTATTTAATCCTTCTGCTGCTTGTTTTCCTTCCATGATGCCTTTTATCAAACAATAGATCCACAGCCATGAGAATTAGAGCAGCAAACTGACCAGCTGAGCTAAAGTCTGTCATCTCTGGGTCTGCGCTGCCACCTGGTGGTAAAAAACTGTTTATTACAAGTCAGAGTGGGAAGAAAAACTTAACTGCTGCTGAAATCTAATATACCGACCAAAGAAAAGCTGATAGAAAGCAGGTCAGATCAGGAAGCTCAGTGTCTGCTGCTGGTTCTCTGTCTCCAGATGCTTTTATTACCCTGGATTAAATGTTTGAAAACAGCCTTTAAATTAATTCATCTTAAAAATCAGAAATCCAACTCTTAGTTTAAGATCTGGAGTAAAAATTGAACATTTGTTTTTAACAAACTCCTCAGTTAATAATTATTTTAACATAAATTAATCTGTAGATTACTAGAAGTTTTAAACCACTGATTCATGGCTCCTATAAACCAACACTGGAAAAAATCTAAACCTAGATAAGTCATTTTTTTCTTAAAAAAAAGTGAATTTTTTCTTGGATTGAGGAGATAAAAGAGACACTTTGCCAACTGAACGAGACAATTTACACTTAAAATAAGAAAATATAATTTGATTGTCTTATTTCAAGAGCATATTACGTAATTATCTCATTTTAAGAATAAAACTACTCATTCCATTGGCAAATCTTCTCATTTATAAACCCAAATTAAGGGTAAATATATTTAATTTAATAATTTTTTATTTATTTCTACATGTTTTTTCCAGTGAGAAACCATATTTTTGGACAGTGCTGGTCAAAGCTCTGATGCTCTGAAGCAAAGTGAGTATTTTCATGCCATGAACTTTGAGAATCTGCCTTTATGACCAATCAGGAAGCGAAGCGCCGACTTTAGCCAGAACAGGATGCTTTGGTCTGATCAGCTGAAAACTGAGCTGCATGGCAAGAAGTTCATACCCTCCTGCTATTTGGTACGATGGCCAGTGCAGAATAGAGCTGGATAACCTGCAGGCATCTGCAGTTTTTCCTCTCTGCAGACCTTCTGCAGCAGACCTGCAGGCTGAGCCATGAGCGCAGCTTTATCCGCTGGTAATCAGCTGTCCTGCAAGCAGAGAGAACAGATATTCTGCAGCCTTGGTACCCTCCTCATTCAGCCATGGTCGTGAACCCCCCCCCCCACAGTCGCGCCTCCTTTCCTCTGCGCTGTTTACTTCTCCACAGCTGGGTGGGTTTAGTCCAGCCTGTTGCTTTCATGTGTTTTTGTTTTTTTAAGGTCTTTTCTTGAATGTTGTGTTGAATCTGTTCATTTGAATACATGTTTTTATTGTTTTTTTTAATTGTTATTTTGGGTAATAATTATACTGAAGTTAATTTGAGCAGCTTGATCATCTTTCCTGCTCTTGTTTAGATGATCCAGCTGGAGGAACAATAATCCTACAGATTAAAGCGGATGTCATTCATCCAGGATGAAGCGGTAGCGTCTCGTTAATCTGATCACAGAGCTGGATGTAGAATAAAAAGAGTGATTTAAAAACCACCGTAGCATCTGATTGGACAGGGATCTGATTGGATGTAGCTGGACCTCCATCCGTCTCATGGTGGACAGGATCTGTTATTCGATAGCACTTTCCAGTTTCATGGCGGCACTGGTTATGATGGGAAACTGACTCCGGTTAGTTCTCCTTTACTGATGGTTCATCTGGTGGGATATTAAATCACATTTTACCTGCTTTTAATGAGCGAATGGAGTTTTCTCTGCCTGTTTAACCATTAAGCATATTCTTCCCCTCCCTCACCTGTTGCTGTGTCCAGAGGTGGGTTAGATATCCAAAAGGTTGTACTTAATTAAAATCAGAGCGATACTTTAACCCCCTAAGCAGCGACTGCAGGTTAACTAAGCAGAAAGTCACAGAAGCTAATGTTAGCTAGAAAAAACTATGTTTTCTTTTTTTATATTTAAGCTAAACTTGAACCCAAAGTTATTCTCACTCCTTTAAGATACTTCTCAACTGAAATGATTTTAATGATATTCATCAGATTTAATAGATCTTTCCTAGAATGAACCTCATCAGCTTTTTCAGGCAGACTTTTCAGAGCCGGATCTCCATCATTAAAGGGCTTGTTTGGTGTCCATAAATAAGGAAACATGGTACTTTCTAAATGTTTTAGTATAAAGTCCAGGAGTGGTTGTTGTCGTGGGTCTGTCTGCAGTTTGTTCATCCATCATGAACTGAGGAGGAGGTTCGCTTCTTAACATCTAAACATTTATTCTACACAAACATGCTGGATCTTCTGTGTGCAGCGTTTAAAAAACTTTATTTTATGACATACTGGAACCACCTGTCATTACCCTGCTGATGTAAATATAGATTAAAGTTTATTTTGTTTATAAGAGCTTGTGTAATTTAAAGTTGTACATTTCCATATGTTTTCAGAGTTTTTGAAAGAAAATAAACTGGTTGTTTTAATGATGTTTGGTGTTGCTCTTAATTAGTTTCTTTATTTCTTAAAGGAAAAGTCCACTCATATCCAGAGTACTTCTGAAAGTAGTTTAAATCTGAGATGATTACATTCTGCTCAATAAATGATCAATGTTTTTAATTCAGAGTGAATTTCAATGGTGAAGTCCTCTGGAAATCTTCAATAATCGTTGATTGCAGATGTGTCTAGTAGTTCCCATTGATTTTGCTTGTAAAGCGGGGAGAATGGCGCTAGGCTTACCGCACCGTGACGTCACTGCTGGAAGATGGCAGGAGGGAGGGGCTACTATATTTGGGCTAACCCCTGAACCTCTTAATGTTCTTAGATTAACTCAGTAAACAATCATGGAGAAATCAATTCAAATGTCTTATCCTTCAATTCAGAGCAGATATATCTGGACATTAGATTTCTCAGTAGCAGATGTGGTAAAAAAGACATGGAGGGGGTGAAGAAGTTTTAAAACTTCTAGGCAGGATTTAAGAGAATCTTATATGTAAATGGAATCAACAAAACAACCAAAAAAGCACTTTAAAATCCTTTATTTTATTTTCTCTTTAAATATAACTTTTAGGTTTGGCCTAACAAATAAAAACTAATGTTCTATTAAATAAACAGAAAAAAGTCCAGAAAACAGTTGAATAGTTTTATCGTATAGACTGACTGTTCTTTCATCTTATCCCTCAACTTTTTGCAATAAAATCTACAAATGACTTAACTTTCCATAAACAGCAACATTTGGAACAGTTAGTCCCCTTATTACGGTAAAGACTTTATTAAAGTAATAACCCAGAAATTATTCATACATATCAAACAAGCAGTACTATAAAAAAAAAAAAAAAGTTTTTCTCATGGCAGCAAATTTATTTTATATCATGAAATATATTTGAAATATTGTTGGTAAATGATGTCATTTAAAGGCTGTAATAAAGGAAGACAGATTTGGGCTTTTCTGAAATGTCTCTTAGATCCAGATTCATCTTCACTGCACTGATCAATTCAGCAGAAACTATTTCTAACAGAAGTTTACTCATTAATTAAATGTAAAGTTCACATTTTTATGACACACTAAAGTTTAGGATTTCATAGATTTTTCATCTAAAGGTTGGAAATATCAGCGTCTAAAGTTATAAAGCTAAAACTGCCTTTTCTGTTTTCAGCCTCTTAGCTCGTTAAACAGGCAACAAAATAAAATATTAGCTTTTGCTTTTACTTTAAATAAATGTTTTTCCCATGTTTGCCAATGAAGTAAGAATATTTACTTTTAAAACAAGACAAGAAATTATTTCATGTGCATAAAATGTGTCATTATTTTAAGGGGGGGAAAAGTCTTACCATTGGAAGAGCATTTTATTTAACTGATCAAATGAGGGACAAAGACTCATTAAAAGATGTTTTTCCTTTTTATAGATCCGTCTTTGCAGAGCAGAGTAACGGTGTTTGACAGCAGCGTCTTCAGTTTGCAGGTTAATGTCTCAAACCTTAAAGGTTACCTTCTCTACAGAGGGACAGTTGGACTGTTCCAGCTAGTAGAGTCCACTGATCTCTATTTATTCACTGGATTGCCCAAAAAAGTGAAGCCGCCATCTTGGTACTCCCCACTCCCACAGAGATGCTCAGTAAAATGCCTACCTGTGCAGCATTTAGCTGCAGAAACCGGCAGTTTTCTGTCTGCAGGAAGACGTTCCTCTGGTCATTTCCCAGTCAGTGGATGAACTAAGCAATAAATCCAACTATAGCCGATGGATCCTATAGTTTAGTCTGTAGACTAACATTAGTCTGGCTATCTCAGACTGACTGGAAGACATTGACTGAGTTAGACGCTGACATTGGGTCTAACGTTAGAAAATAGAAAGTAGAGGAAATAGAAAGTCATTCACTGAGAAATGTTAATGTAGGAATTCTTTATTCAGTGGATGATGATGTCGTTCATGTATAGTTTTCTGCATTTTTGATTTTTAAAAGTCATGAGCTGAAATATGCTGCATGTTATATTGATGGTGGAAAAAAAAGCAACTTAAACATTTTTAAAGGCTAATGCACAGACACAACATAATAGTATATGGCATCATGCACAATCTGCAGATAGGAAAATACTTCAGCATTAACAGACATGAATTTGTAATTCAGTCTTGATGTAAAATCTTGAAATTACATTAAAAAATAACAAATCCATGTGTTTTACAGGAACATCATCCGTTTAGCCCTCTTGGCTCATCAGTATTATTCTGCTCCATTGACACATTCATTTTATGATGGATTTGTATAATATGTTATATTACATGATTAATAGACTTCATAATGACTCTGCAATGTGATGGGCCTATTTTTTTAAATTCTAAGTTAAAGTTAATCTACTGATGCTATGAAACAGCCAGTCTGTGTCAAACTGATGAATTTATCTTTATTTTAAAAGTCTTCAGTCCCTGAAAATGAGAACATCATGGTTGTTCGATGCTGTAGCGCACCGATTGTTTACATTCTGACCGGTCTGACTAGGGAGTACCAATATGGCGGCCGGTGGCTGTACTTCAATCAGCAATCCAGTGAATAAATAGAGATCAGTGGTAGAGTCCAGCTAACGGTGCCTCATTAACCCTCTATGGCATGTTTCTTTATTGGGGGGGGGGATATTTCACCCTAGTTTTTGGGATCTTGGGCCTTATAACATATCACTCACCTCACCCCCCCCAATGTTTTGTTGCTTCAGGTCAAAAACATGCTGAGAGCAGTTACCAAGGTTTTCTGATGAGGTGGAATGAAGAACAAACGAGCCATAAATGCAATAGAAGAAGTTTTACTGCAAGTATTTCTGAGTGAGCGGGTTACAGATCAGCTGCAGTGTGTTTATGAACAAGTCTTCCTGTGTTTAGATAGAGATTTATTTCTATTTCGAGAATAAAGTCATCATTCAACAATCCGTTTCAGAAAGAAAGCTAAAAGCTCCGCCCAGCAGATGACGTCCGACCAGCTCCACCAATCAGCAACCAGAGTCCACTTTGACATCCTGCCCAGTTTGATGCTGCTGCTAAAAGATTTCCTGATTTGTCAAACCGATGCTAAAGTAGAACTTCACATGATGCTCCACATTCCTCACTTTAGGGAAGAAAGAGATTCTTGGAAGAGATGATATAAAATAAAACTTTATTCTCGTAATAGAAGGAATAAAAAATCTCTAGTGTGGCCCTGACACTCCGTCGTATTATTCTCTATGGAACCTGGAGGAGTAGCTGCTGGTGAAACAGGTGGAAATCCCATTTTAGGCTTTAGGGTCCCTTTGCATCCTGGTACCTTCCATCCTTTTCTTCATCCATGACCTTTGGCGGGCCATGGCGTCCAGACGCACAGCGGGCAGCAGAATGGGGTTACTGGGTCTTCATTCTCCCCAGCAATGGTGCAGCTGGGATGACCCATCTCACTCTCCAGGTTCTTCCCATGTCTGCACAAGCCATCTGCGATAAACAACTGGTGGTCGGCTCTGAGCCATCTGTCATCATCAGCTGCACAGGAAGCAGGTCGGCAAACACAAACAGACACCCAAACCTTTTAAAATCACTTTAGTCTTTAATTGAAATATTTTACTGGCAACTGTTAAATTATTCTTTTTACTTCTGCAGGCTGCGGAGAATGACTGTACAGGAAACTTTTCACAGTATTTCTTACAGTATTTACATCCTCCGTCACATTTACAAAGTCCCAGGAAAGAAAACCTCCTTTACAAAAAGTAAAGAACAGCAAACTAGAACAACATTAGTACATTCACACGCTGAAACAAAGCAACCTTAAATAAACAGCAACTCAATGAAGCTGAAGCCTGAACTATTTAGATGTCATTAGAGAAACAATAGAAAAAGGTTAGAGTCACTCAATAAATAAAGAGCTTTAGAAGCAGAGCTGCTGCTCTAAGAGGAGGGAATGTTACGCAAACCGCCTGCAGACACCGACGCTGGGAAAGAAACTTCCTCTGAACCTCCGTGGATCCAAATACAGCAAACTAATTCAGGTTAAGGAGACGCGCCGTTCTCAGTGGAAACGCCTCTGCAGCCATGTTTGCTCTATAAAGGTGCGTCAGCAGGTGAGGGTCTGTTAGTGCTTCTACAGTGCAAAGGGCCTTTTCCTTCAAGTTGAACCGTGATTGTGCATTTAAACAGTTATTTTATCATTTAGCCTCCAGTGCTTCTCTGCTCCCAAACGTGTCGCTGTGGTTTAAACGCTTCAGCTGGATGGTGGAGAGGAAGCAGCAACATCAGCTGCTGCATGGATGAAAGGCATTAGCATCCGTTAGCATGTCTGCTCCATTATTTAACTGACTGTAATGTGACGCCAGCTGCTCACTGGCGCCCCCGGTGGCTCCACAGGGAACTGGATCATTCAGTGAAATAAGAACTAAAGCTTCAGGTTTACGGCTTCAAAACCATTCAATAAGACAAGAAGGTGAAACCGTCTGATTTTAAGTCTGACTGATAAGCGTTTAGATTTAGAAGAAGAGGAAAAAAAAAGTCAGAGATCAGAAGCAAATAACTTTCCTGGGATGTTTTTCAGCAATCAGAGGCTCAAACACGCTGCTCGCCGACAGCGACGCCATGTTTGTCTGAATACAGGAAGCTGAAAGGAGATCAGAGTGAAACAGAAGCAGGAGGCGTTACCCTGAGGGGGTGAAGAGGCCCGCCATAAAAACTAGACCAAACATTTAGCTCCTCCTCCTCCTCACAGGTTGCTACGGTGACGGGATGGTTCACATGTAGGGAATTCTTGGCCAAACGCTCCTAAAGCTAAAGTCTGTCTCTGCCGCCCCGCTTCATGGAGGGGTGGAGTCAGTGACCCCTGCTGAGCCTGAACCAATGGGATCATAGCGAGCTGCAGGTGCCGGGCGAGTCCAGGTACGTTTGCAGGAATAGGAGTAATCACGCTTTTATGAAGGAAGGCGGCCCGGCAGACGGACAGAGCGGGGGTACGGCGGCGGCGGCGGCTGGGTGGCGGAACGTCTCCGGGCCTTCAGCCGCCACAGCCCTGACCTCCTCTCACTCGGGGATCTGAAGAGCCATCACTGAAGGTTTGATCTTGAAGTACTGGTTGAAGCGCAGCACGGCGTACCTGGAAGAGACAAAGATGCTCAGTTATGGCGGCGAAACGATCCAATCAGAGGAGCTGAAGGTCAGTCCATCATAAAACACCTTCTAACAAACTACCTACTGTTACAGCTGCAGCGCCATAACCGGCCTGACGTGGCGTCACATGGAGGAGTATTCAGTTCAAGCTCTGGCTTTCAGTTCTATTCAGTTTATTTCTACAGCTCCAATTCACATCATGTCATCTCAGGTCACTTTATAGATCCACATCAACCAGATCATCCAGTCAGATTGATTCAAAGTTTTCTATCTAAGGAAAACCAGCTGATTGCATCGACTCATTGACTCTTCAGCAATCCCTCACACTAAGCATGCTTGTAGTGACAGTGGAGAGGAAAAACTCCCTTTGAACAGGAAGAAACCTCCAGCAGAACCAGGCTCAGTGTGAGCGGCCATCTTCACCCTCATGGTGGTCAGATGGTGGCGCCGGCGTACGGCAGCCTGTCAGTGATCCGCAGGGCAGCCGTGGCTATAACGTAGCTCCCCACCATCAGTGTGTGAGTGAATGACTGAGTGTCTTTATAAAAACAGGCCTTTCTTTCTATCACTGACTTTCTCACTTCAGACCTTTAGGTGGCAGCATGTCGCCACACCTGGGCTGTTCATGGAGATCCAGGTTTCCCTTCATGCTGTTTCTACTGAATAAACTAATCAGCGTTCAGGTTGATCAGCTGCAGCATCAGTAGGATGGAGGGAATCATTCCAATATTTATAGAATATAGAGAGAAATCTCTTTCCCATATTAAAAAAAAATATTGAACTTTTTCATTTATTTCCTAGTGGCCCTAATCCTCTTCTGTAGGATTCATAATACGGTGAAACTGGGAAACTTAAAGCTACACTCTGTCATTTTCAGCCACATAACATGTTTATTTAAAACCATTAGAACGTACCCAAGGAAGTCGAAGTGGATGGAGGAGTATTTGGCCTGGATCAGAGCCCAGAAGCCCCAGAAGAAGTGAGAAGCCTTCAGGGAGAAACATGAGACATCAGATGGTGACGGCGCGTTAATCTGGGGGGGAAAGAGGCGGTTTGTTCTCACCAGAGCAAACTTGTTGACCTGAACGTAGAGCGTCTCCAGCTCCCGCTGGCTGACCTCCTCCGTCTTCTTGGTGAACAGCTTGTACGCCTGCAGGTACTCCTTCAGCCAGTCCATCTGCATCTCCTGGCTGGGGTAGAGGCCGTAGTCCAGCTCAGCCATGCCTGATCGCACACAGACGCCAACAGCTGGGCAATAATCCTAAAGCCTTAAACCACATTACAAACAAATCACTCACCTGCAAACTCGTTGAAGTGGTTTCCGATGTCGAAGGCCTGATAGTTGTAGCTGGAATATTCGTAGTCTATGAAGCGAACGTGACCTGAAAGACCACAACAGTCTTTTTTCAGTCATTAAACAAGAAGGAGAAAAAATAAACCCTGAATTTTAAATGTTTTTAGAAATTATTTTAAAAATCCTCGTTTTTCCAGCCACTTTTTTTGAAATTAGCATTTTCCTGTTCTCCAGCTGTTTCTCCGCCTCGAGCTTCTTTTCGGAATAAAAGGCTTTACGATCAATCGGAAGCAGTTTCACGCAAACACACCAAGCCAGTTAGATCTGATAGATCTGATGAAATAGTTTTCTACAAACTTATTCTTTAAAATTAAAGCATTTTAAATGCCAGGAATAATCACATTTAATGAATTTTAATGCCAATCAAGGCCTTCATTTAAAAAATAATAACTTAATGACTTAAAGATTTTAACGACCCGTGGAACTCCTGAATTAAGATGAAATGCATTAAAAAACCAAAACATTTTCATTGCTGCCTGGTGTCTGAATCATTACTGGATAAGATCAATAATTTAATCCCTCAGACATTCAGTCAGTCTGAAGATAAAACATCACTTTATGACGGTAGTTTTTATCTTAACCCCTCCCCATGCTTTAAAACACTTAAATCATCCAGAATTAAGCTTTTAAGCTTTAAAGTATCTTATAAATATTTGAAAATTTGGTGACATGTGAGTGATTCTCTGGTCTCTGAGCATCAGTTCCTCTCCGTCCTGGAAAACGATCGGCTATCACCGTTTCCTCCAGGAGGTCCCTTCTGGTCCAGTCTGTACGGTAAAACTATTCAACCATTTATTTAATAGAACATTAGTTTTTATTTGTTAGGCCAAACCTAAAAGTTATATTTAAAGAGAAAATAAAGAATTTTAAAATACTTTTTTGGTTGTTTTGTTGATTCCATTTACATAGAAGATTCCATTAAATCCTGCCTAGAAGTTTTAAAGCTTCTTCACCCCCTAATGTCTTTTTTTTCCCACATCTGCCAGACTCAGTGATCGTGATGAAAAATATATATATATATTTTTTTTGCGATTAACGCTAAATTGATTAAATCTGTGAACGTATTAGTTCTAGGAATATGATGAACGGACTTTTCCTTTAATAACTTCATCCTAATGCTCGTTAATAATGTACAGCCTCCCTGATTACACAGAAATGACATCATGCAGCCGCAGCTCTACTGTGATGTCATCAAATGGGCGGGAAACCAGCAACAGAAAACAACCAATAATCATCTTTCAACGAACCATACTTTAAAACTTCAGTAGTTTTATTTCCCTTTGAGTGTTTAGCATACAGCAGCCTGCGTGGCGAGGTGAGGGGAAGGAGGGTCACCTACCCTCTTTGCTGTTATGTATAATGTTCTTGCAGAGCAGGTCGTTGTGGCAGAGCACCACGGGGGAACCCAGCATGGAGAGATGTTCCTTCATCCACACCATCTCCTGCTCCAGCACCGCCTTGCTGGGAACCTCCTGCTGGATCCTGAGCAGAGAAGGAGGAGAAACGGAGGAAAGGTCACCGCACGTATCAGTGAGAGAAACATCTTGTTTTCAGAGCAGTGCGGCGCGAAACTCTGAGAGCCGAGAAGCGGTGGGAACAAGAGGCTGAAGCTCAGCTGGGCTTCAGTCCTGTGGGTGGAACCCAGCTGCAGCAGAGTCCGTTACTAACTGCTGCTCGCTTTGAAGAGTCCTTATTGCTTTCATCTATCGCTTGCAGCTGTATGCATTCTATTCACTTCATTTCTATAGCTCCAATTCACATCATGTCATCTCAGGTCACTTTATAGATCCACATCAACCAGATCATCCAGTCAGATTGATTCAAAGTTTTCTATGTAAGGAAAACCAGCTGATTGCATCGACTCATTGACTCTTCAGCAATCCCTCACACTAAGCATGCTTGTAGCGACAGTGGAGAGGAAAAACTCCCTTTGAACAGGAAGAAACCTCCAGCAGAACCAGGCTCAGTGTGAGCGGCCATCTGCTGAGGCCGACTGGGGTTCAAGGAGACAGAAGCAGACATAGAAAAAGAAGCATAGATAGAAAAGGCAACTGTCAACCAGCTCCACAGGCGGCCCCGTCCAGGAAACACACAGCCAGGCAGACGAGCTCCGAGCCAGCTCCCATGTCAGAGGATGAAGAGAGCACATCCAGTTAGTCACAGTCAGAGAAACAGGACTACACTGGAAAACAGACCAAGCTCCAACATCTAGAAACAAAGGTGTTGATGGCAGCAGCACAGCTGATATTTCTCTCCAGGATGGAGTCACAGCCAAACAGGAACAGACCAGATGAAGCTACTATGAGAAAAAGCAGAGAGAGCAGAACGTTAGAGATTGAACTAACAGATTCTGACCTCTGTCCTTTCTGTGTTACCAAGGTGATCTCAGGGTTGATTCAGGAAGGACTAACTCTAATTGAATGCTTATAAATGCTCTTAGAAATGTTTTTAATGCCATCAATAAGAACCCAGGGCTAGCGTTAGCAGCCAGGGCTCATCTTTACCATCGACAGGCTGCAGCCATGTTTTCCATATTCTGTAGCTTTTCTTCACCTTGATCTTCTTTACCGAACACAAAGCTTTAGAATCAAATGGGAGCAGTTCCACTCAAATATATCGCAATATAATATATCTGACAAAATAGTTTTTAGAAACTTTTTTTTTAAATAAAGCATTTTAAATGCCACGGTGAATTTTAATGCCAATTAAGGCCTTAATTTAAAACTATATAATTTACTGATTTTTAATGACCTGTAGAAACTTTCACGTTCAGGCCAGCTGCCACTTTCCAACCCAAACCAAAGGAGCTTCAGGCCATGTGTGGAGCAGAGTTAAACCTCTGTGTTGGTCAGGATGCCGAGCAGAGACCCCTCTGCTGAGTCTAATGGGCTTATGGAGCCTAATCCAGGTCAGGTCTACAGGTGGGGGGGAAATAAAAGAAACAGGAAGCAAGGCTGGACTTCAAACTCTGTGCTTCAAACACGCTGGATCGACCAGACCTCCACTCACACTAAGGGTGATGTTTTCTAAAGCCATCTTTCCACAGCATAGAGGAAGGCTTCCCACCAGTGGGAAACTTGTCCTGCACACAGCGCCTCAGGGGGAACAGAAAGGGAGCTGCTCAGTGGGAGGAGCTCAGCAAACATCTGATCCGCTCAGCTGTTCCTGCTGCATTACATAAGACTCCTGTTAGCTTCACGTCCATCACATCCTGCAGGCCGCCTCATCAGCTCATGCAGCGCAGAAAGAGCTTCACATCCTGAGTCTTTGAGCAATTTGTCCCTTTTTGACAAATGAAATTATTAAAAATATTTTACACCTAAAAATCTGAAGACTGCCACGTATTTATATTCATCACGTTACTCTGATAATCCTCATTGATATCTATGAAATGAAAAAAAAAGCTTCATCACCATCCATTACCAAATAATCATCCACAGATTCAGTCCCTGAAAACAGATTCAACAGAAAAGAAGACATTTTCTGGAAGATCAAACCCACTTTTTGGTTATTTTTGTTCACAGAATTGTTTCACAGATCAAAACCAGAGTGACTGAGCTGTAAAAACACGTCTCCACATGTTTGACGCCAACGTGGACGAACAGATAACTTCCAATCAGACACTTAGTGCCGAGATAAGTTATCAGAGAACTTATGTAAATGTTATGCATTTTGTTCAAAGTGAAAAACCATGAGCAAATAAAAATGGTAATAAAATAAAACGTTAGGACATGTTGTGACTGATGATCCAGACTATAAAGACCTTATCAGCCAGATTTCTTTTAAACGGGACATAAAGAGAATTTAATTCCTTCTGATCGTGTTTATTTTCAAACATCATGCTAACTTTAACTTTCTCTGGTCAGAATAAATAGCTAAAACTTTGTAGAGTCCTGATCCATCTGCTGGAAAGCTTTCAGGAAGCAGGGTAGTTTAACCAGGACCAAACCTCAGAGTGATCTACATGGACCCCCCCTGGTAGGTAGGGAGGGAGGTCTATCTGGAAGCTGAACTAAAGGATGAAGCTTTTATAGCTGGTTAAATACTTTCAGTCCCGTTTCTACTCCTCTGCTGCTCCAACGTTCTGTTAACTAACTGTACGTGTCAGACGTTCAGTGTTTTGGTGTAATTCCTGCTCTAATTGGGTCGCTCTGTCAGCTAAAGGCAGGTTTTAGTAATACATATACATCCGAAGATGCTTCTCTTTCATTCACCCTGAGTGAATGTAGCCTTGGCCAGGAGGAATCAATGTCATCAGGTGGCATCCACCGTTCACTGGCTGTTTCGACCCTGAACCACTACAGCCTCCCGGTGGTGGGTCGGCAGTGGTGGCCAAGTCACTGCCCATCTCCTCCTCCTGGCTTCCAGCTAACCTCCTCCCTCCTACTCCATAACCAGCATGAGGCTTTTTCCGCTGCCTCCCCCATCCTGCGAGCTGCAACCTTTCTTTCCCTCCCTCCCAATCCAATGGCTGTGAACATTCTCCATACAGACTGGGCCGGGAACCCTCGACAACCGACCTCGACTGGGAACAACCATGACTGCCATCCCTTCTCTCTGCACTCATGCAGAAGGTCTTGATACTTTGCACTTTTCCTTTCAAAGGCCTGTTCACACCCCTCTTCCCA
Organism: Cyprinodon tularosa; assembly: GCF_016077235.1. Taxonomy (NCBI): domain Eukaryota; kingdom Metazoa; phylum Chordata; class Actinopteri; order Cyprinodontiformes; family Cyprinodontidae; genus Cyprinodon; species Cyprinodon tularosa. The sequence continues at coordinate 1,312,096 of NW_024038354.1, forward strand.
TGGGACAGTCAGTTCAATAAGCATGATCTTCTTCGCTTCTTCTGACCACAGTACCACATCTGGCCTCAGGGATGTCTGGACAAACTGTGGGAACTTCAACCTTCCGCCCAGGTCAACCTTCATTTCCCAGGATTGGGCCTTTTGCAGTAGACTAGATTTTGCTGTAACTGCAGTTGGTGGCTTTTCCCCTTCCCTTACGAACTGGATTGATGTTGCCTTTGGATGTTTCTGCCGTTTCTTCTTCCTCTCCTGCTCTAGGGTGTTGGCAAGTGTCATGAGCACCTTGTCATGGCGCCACCTGTATCTTCCTTGGGCAAGTGCAATTTTACACCCAGACAGGATATGCGCCATGGTCCCTTTCTCCCCGCAGAGCTTGCACAGGGGGCTCTCAGATAGCCCCCACCTGTGCAAATTTGCTGGGGTCGGGAGTGTGTCATACACTGATCGCAGCAAGAAGGAGATACGAAACGGCTCCAGCCTCCAAAGCTCTGCCCAAGTGATCTTACGCTTGGGGAGGTCCCACTTGGTCCAGGCTCCTTGGGAAGATAGTGCCACAGCCTTTGACCTTCGCCCTTCCTCCTCCAAACTTCTAACCTCCTCCTGAATCATCACTTTTCTTTCCCTAGTTCCTGCCTTGCTCCACTGTTGGAAATGGGATGTTCCAAGACCCTGTCTTCCTGTGCATGGTGCCCCTATGATGTCACGGATCTTCAGCATGCTTTCCGTCTGTGTGACCGTTGCCTCAGCTCCCCACTTGCGGCCGGATCTCGTGACGATCCCTGCTTGTCTGACTTGGTCATCGGGGGAGTCTCTGTAGGTCATGACGACTCTGCACTTGGCAACTTTAAACTCCTCCACCACGGATGTCAGAGGAAGTTGAAGTTGTCCTGATCTTATGTACAGGCCTACTGACGTGAAGCTTGGAGGAATCCCCAGCCACTTCCGGAGATACTTATTGACTTTCCTCTCCATCCCTTCCACGCTTGTCATTGGGGCTTCATACACAGTCAGTAACCATGTGAGCCTTGGCAGCAGCCCGTGTTGATAGAGCCACGCTTTAAATTTCCCTGGAAGTCCTGACTTTTCGATACTCCTCAACCATTCCTCTGTCTGCTTCTCTGTATTGACCATGTTGTTTCGGTCGGCCAGTGAGTTGTCAAACCACTTTCCGAGACACTTGATTGGGTTTTCCTCCACCGACGGGATCACTTCCTCTTGCACATACAGCCTAAACTTGTTGGTCACCTTCCCATTTCTGATCACCATGCTTCTGGATTTCTTTGGCTTGAACTTCAGTCTAGCCCATGTTGCCATTTGGTCCAGTGCTGTTAGCACCCATCTCGCCTCCACATGGGTTCTGGTTGTCACTGTAAGGTCATCCATATAACCCCTTATTGAAGGTTGTTGGATGCCTGACTCCATCTTTGGGCCCTTTGCCTCCTTTGCTGCAGCTGTTATCAGCAAATTCATTCCCATGACAAAAAGGATTGGGGAGATTGTGCAGCCAGTCACAATTCCCTTTTCTAGGCTCTGCCAACGAGTTGTAAAATGGGCTGCCTTGAATCGCACCTGGATTCCACCGAAGTAGCTGGTGATCATTCCCTTGATGTGTTGAGGGATGTGGTAGTGATCTAGTGCTGTATGGATTAAGGCATGAGGGATAGATCCATAGGCATTGGCCAAATCCAGCCAGACTACTGTAAGGTTGCCGTTTCTGGACTTGGCCTCACGAATCATCTGAGTGAGAACACCTGTGTGCTCCAGACAACCAGAAAAGCCTGGAATTCCGCCTTTCTGGATAGCTGTGTTGATATACTTGTTCTCGATCATATAAGAGGTCATCCTCTTGGCCAATACAGAGAAGAAGATTTTACCTTCCACGCTTAACAGTGATATTGTTCGAAATTGCTCAATGGTTAAGGAGTTCTCTTCCTTTGGTATGAAAAATCCTTCTGCCCTCTTCCAGCACGATGGAATGGTACCCTTTCTCCAAATTCTTCGGAACAACCTCCACATCCTCCGAAGAAGCATTGGGCACTTTTTATATGCTTTATAGGGTATGCCGCTTGGGCCGGGGGCAGAACCTGATCTGGCCTTCTTCACTACCTCCTGGACTTCTTTCCATGTTGGTTAATTGATATTGAGTTCCTTTTTGGGGGCCTCTACGCTGCTGATGGGTGGGTTACCTTCCAGGTTCTGATTCCTGAAGCTGTCACTGTGGGTCTCGTCCAGGAATGCCTCCACTTCCTCTCTCGGGCTGGTCAGCTTTCCAGATTTTGCCTCACCTAGAAGTGCTCTAGTGAATTGGAAAGGGTCTTTAATGAACTGTGCCCGCTTCTTCTCTCTGTCCCTCCTTTTCTTTCGTAAGCTCTCTGCTCTTCTGAGTCTGCTTAAACGATCCCGGATTTGACTTGTTAGGTCCTTGATGCCTTCCCTTTCCTCTGTTGGGGCATTTTTGAATTGTTTGGAGAGTGACTTGATTTCTCTCCTCATACGCTTGATTTCTCTTTCCCTTCTGCTAGGCTGCTGTACAGACTGACTTCCCACTTTCTTCTCCTCTACTCCAAACCGCTCCCTTGCCAAGTTGTAGGTTAATGTTGTGAGAGTGTTAACTTTCTGCTCGGCTGTCCCAGCCAGTGTGGCTTCTAGAATCTTGTCGAGGTCTTGATCTAGTTGGTTCCATTCCTGGTTATCACTCATCTTGGGCCATTGTATTCGTTCCCTCGCAGGATGTGGTTGGCTCACTGGGTTGGAATGAGGTTCGTCCCTCCTGAGGTCTTGAGGTAACTCAGGTGCTAAGAGATCTCCAGTACTGTGGGGTTTGTCCAGACTAGAGTTCTCCTGCGTCTCACCAAGTGTTACCACTGTGCGCTGCACCTGTGCCCCCCCTTTTTCACAGACGGTTCGGCTCTGATGGATCTTCAGCCCTCTTAAGTTCTTGCAGATTTTTCCGCAATGACACTTAACTTCCAATGTCTCTCCAGTTAGTGTGTTTTGGGTAAGCAGTTTCTGTGTCCATAGTCCGTTCCTGGCCATCACCGTATCTCTACACTTCATTTAATGATTAATCCATTACTAAATTAGTTGATTATTGTTTCAATAACTGATTAATCTGATTAATTGTTTGGGCTCTAGTTCCCACAGTCGGCTTTTCTAAAATACTCCCCGTTTGCAGAAGCTTCTTCGACTTCAGAAACCATCGGAGACGATTGAAAAAGAAAACGTGTTTCCTGGACTCTGCTGCTGTGATCAGTGAACCTCTCTGAGGTGGGAGGGCCTCCAGGCCAGCACCCTCATCTCTACCTCCCTTTCTGATGTAACGAGTGCAGAGTGCAGTAGTTGGAAGGCAGAGCTCTTTGAGGACATTATGAATCTATTTGTTGCTTTTCTGGCCATTGATAGAAGAAAACAAACTTCCTATCATAGCATCGGGGTTCTAACATGGAGCTGCTAAAACACTAATCAGGAAATGTTTTTACTAGAACTATAATGAAGGTCTGACTGAGAGTAGAAAGAACATCAGGCTGATCTTCCTTCTGCTGGTTTGTGAGAAGAACTTTGACAGCAGATGATCTTCCTCCGGTTCCTTAGTTTCCAAACATCTGAGTCTAAAGCCAAAAGCTGAATCTAAACATCTATGCTAAAATGTTCCTGGAGCGTCTAACTTTTCTTAACCTTTTCTTAACCTCTTAACCTTCCAACATGGAGGAGGGTTAATCGGTCTCCTGTCGCTCATCCTTCTCTTTCCTTTCCTTCAGATCAGGTCTTCTTTGCTGCATTTTCTACAATATTGTTTAACAAAGGTGGTTCAGTGTAGTCCTGTTTCTCTGACTGTGACTAACTGGATGTGCTCTCTTCATCCTCTGATATGGGAGCTGGCTCGGAGCTCGTCTGCCTGGCTGTGTGTTTCCTGGACGGTGCCGCCTGTGGAGCTGGTTGACAGTTGCCTTTTGTATCTATGCTTCTTTTTCTATGTCTGCTTCTTTCTCCTTGAACCCCAGTCGGCCTCAGCAGATGGCCGCTCACACTGAGCCTGGTTCTGCTGGAGGTTTCTTCCTGTTCAAAGGGAGTTTTTCCTCTCCACTGTCGCCACAAGCATGCTTAGTCTGAGGGATTGCTGAAGAGTCAATGATTCGATGCAATCAGCTGGTTTTCCTTAGATAGAAAACTTTGAATCAATCTGACTGGATGATCTGGTGAACTGGAAAGTGACCTGAGATGACATGAAGTGAATTGGAGCTATAGAAATAAACTGAATAGAATTGAATTCCCAGTGTGGGTGTGTTTATTCTGCTCTGACGTGACGTTGATTCTGTCAGTAGGAGATGGACACGCCCCTAAAGCCTTTCTCAAACCTCTCATTTTTATCGTTGATGGTTTGGAAACTTTTCCAGCAGCAACATTCTGGAGCTTCCTAGATCGTTTCAAAGCCATCCTGGTTTCTTAGCGGAGAGGTTTACCGAGCACTTCGCTAACTAGACTGACTGATCGACCTCAGGTAGATCCGTTCACTTGTGCCGTCAGCTGCTCAGAGCAAAGGAACATCCAAAGCAAACCAGTAAGCCAATAAATACCCAGTAAAAACCATGAATGATCAGAAGGTATTGCGTAAATATCAGTGGTTTTTGAAAATAAACTCTAAAGCTGCAGACGGCTCCTCTCCACCACCTGCTGCTCCTTTTCCATCACTTATTTTACAGAGAAATCAGACGACGCTTCAGGAAACATTTGCATGCTGATAGCTGAACCGTACCTGAGGTTGGAGGCTTGGTCGGTGAACTCGGTGGCCACCAGGGAGAAGTAGTGCCGCATCTTGATCCAGAGGTTAGGTTTGGGGATGCAGCCGTTGTGAGCGTGGATGGCGTGGATCCGAGCCATTTCCCTGGCTATTAACCTGAGAGGAGAGCAGATTTTAGTCGAAATAAACCACGTCTGACGTGTTTCATCTCCAACTTATCAGCTAGAAAAGAGTTGCAGATGGCGGCCATGTTGTGGTCCTCACCGGATCAGGGTCGGGTCCCTGACATCCTGCGGCCCCAGAGCGTCCCCCTGCATGAACTCGTAGCAGATTCCATTTTGAAAGGTGCAGTAGAGGAGTGGAGCGCAGCCATTAGCGTGGAGCACCTGGAAGGTCAAAGGTCAGAGGAAGACTGGAGAGAAAAACCAGATGGATGCAGCGGAGGAAGCAACGCGTCATCCCTACCTGAAAGCTTTTCAGCTCGTTATCTCTGTCCACGATCAGCTCCGTCTTGTTCCCGTAGACTCGGACCAGAACCACGTCGTCTGGACTGTCGTCCACATAGCAGCCCACCAGCTTGTTGGTGGTACCGTCAGTGAAGGACTGGAAGAGACGTACAGGAGGTTAACAGCTCCAGTGTTTCACACATGGTAGAGCTGCTACCACACCATCTGTGGTAGCAGCTCTAGACATTTTCCAGGCATGTGAGGAAAACTAGCAGCAGTTCAACAGACAGGATGAAGGAACGGTAGCCGACGCGCGTGGATGATAATGAGAAACACTGAGCACTGCGACGCTCCAGACACGATGATGCTGAGCTTTAGTTGGTTAAATTCAAACAATGAGCTGACAAGATGGCTCCTTTTCTCATCAGTCAGGCCTCCATTAGATGACTGACGGAGAGGACGGAAGTTTTTCTATCTAAGGAAAACCAGCTGATTGCATCGACTCATTGACTCTTCAGCAATCCCTCACACTAAGCATGCTTGTAGCGACAGTGGAGAGGAAAAACTCCCTTTGAACAGGAAGAAACCTCCAGCAGAAACAGGCTCAGTGTGAGCGGCCATCTGCTGAGGCCCACTGGGGTTCAAGGAGACAGAAGCAGACATAGAAAAAGAAGCATAGATACAAAAGACAACCAGCTCCACAGGCGGCCCCGTCCAGGAAACACACAGCCAGGCAGACAAGCTCCGAGCCAGCTCCCATGTCAGAGGATGAAGATAGCACATCCAGTTAGACACAGTCAGAGAAACAGGGCTACACTGGAAAACAGGCCAAGCTCCAACATCTAGAAAAGACAGATGACCGTTGATCTATAATTGGCAGAATCTAGATGTTCAGGCTGACGTAGAACTAACTGGCCTGCAGAAGATAACGGGGAAAAAAAACAGATTTTAAGACAGGATTTTTTTTTTAAACAGAAATCTTATTTAAATTTATCAAATGTAATAAAGAGAACATTTATATACATGTTTAAGCCAGAATGATTTGACATTTAAATATAATTTCCCTACGACTCTAAGGAACCTTTGGCGTTCTCATTATTAACCTGCTGCTCTCTGGCTAATAAATAACAACCAGGACGCTGTGAGCTCAGACACTCACTCACACATATCTGACATTCCTGCCCACACAGACGGAGGACAGGCATCCACAGTCAGGCTGATCCCTTCCACTCAGCAAACAGTCACCAATCAATTCATGGACGCTGGTTGATCAGCTTAGTGGACATCTAGAACAAGCCATGTCTGGGATCTCTGACAGCATAAACTGTGCCTACAGGTGGAAGAAAGGAAAGTTTGGATCAGGGACGTTATCGCTCAGAAAAATGTTTTTTTTCCAACAATAAATGCAGCAAAGCTAAAATCTGCCAACATTTCTGATCTTTAAGAAGCAGTCAAAGTGGCAGCATGTTCTGAAACTCCTAATCACCAGGCAGGTTCCTGTTTCAGCTCTCAGTGGGGAAAAACTCTGCTAGGATGATCAAGCTTCATCAGCAGGGTCTGGCTGCCAGCAGGCGTTCAGCTGGCAGAGCGTGCGGATCTACGTTAGATTCCCTTTGCTAAAAATATCAGAAATGGTACGGCCGGTTTTCCCCTGGAAACTTCACTCAAATATTCAAACTTTCACAGGTTTGACTGATCTCAGCACGGTTTCATTAAGGGTAATGTAAACAGAGCTATAAAAAAATTTGGTTTTCCCAATTTTAAACATGGAACACACCTTCTAGAAGAACAAAAAGCAAATAAAAGCTGAATAAATGACTTAAATTGATCAATTTAACAAAGTTGTTTGAGGTATTAATCGATTATTGTGTTAAAAGTTCTGGAAATCTAAAATTAACGTCGGCAAAAATATGCAAACCTCACAGTCTTTAGCATCAATGCTACGCAAACCGAGTTCTAGTGTCCAGATCCAGCAGGTAAGAATCAATTCTTTAAGGTCTAGATCAGACATGGGCAAACTACGGCCCGTTAGGCTTTTTAATCCGGCCCGCCGATCTTGTCCAAATTACAGTATTTTCACGACTATAAGGCGCACATAAACGTCTTTTTTTCCCCTCAAAATGTGCGGTGCGCCCTATGTGTGTTGTAACTGCGACTTTTGAGACCACCTCATTGATAGGGGTGTGGGAAATAATCGTTTTGGCGATATATCGTGATATTCGGCTGCCCAATATAATATTGATCTTTCACTTCTTAGTATCGATAAAAAAAAAAAAAAAGGTTACATAAAACATAGATGGGAAAATGGGCTACCTCTGCACCACCACTCTGGCAGAAAGCACTGTGGAGCCCTTTAACTGTGCGTGCAGCACCAAATCTGTATTTGAGGCAGTCACAGTGGAAGAAAACCCCAAACAACATGGATAATAATACCTAATCAATATTTTCTGATGAAAATATACAGCACTTGCTGTTTTATCTCATCATTTGATTTTGATAGCTGGGGAAAATATGGCAATATATAGTTATACTGCAATATCGTGATAATATCGTATCGTGACCCAAGTATCGCGACATGTATCGAATCGCAACACTCATGCCAATACTCACCTCTACTCATTGAGGAGATGATGAAAGAGTGGCTGAGGGAGGTGAATGTGAGGAGACCAGGTGTTTTTTTTCCACTCATCACCATCGCTGTTAATATGTGACTCCATGCGTACCCATCTCACAGCTGATGTGAAAAACATGGTGAAACAAATTAATGCTGTGCTTGCTGTTATTCAACCGCTCGACATCGGTGTGAACCGGATGCAGCAGGCGCCGCAGAAGCAGTGAGTTTACATGCAAAGTCAATGGTTGACGCGTGTATAGGCGCAGCAAAAGGTCCCGCAGCGCGTTTTGAGCAGCAGGCGCTGCGTGTCGGGAGCGTTTAAGCATCTGACGCGCTTGATGCGCCGCCAACGCGCTGCTGCTGCTCGAGATGGAAAAATTGAAGTTTTGCTGCTGGAAGCGCCGCATCAACCAATCAGAGAAGCTGATCTGGGAGCTGACAGCGAGACAGACACAGCGCTCTGATGACATATGATATTAAGGCAAATGAAAAAGGCTGGATGGATGAGGAGATGATGAAAGCGTGGCTGAGGCAGGTGTATGTGAGGAGACCAGGTGGTTTTTTCCACGCATCACCATCGCTGTTAATCTGTGACTCCATGCGTGCTCATCTCACAGCTGATGAGAAAAACATGGTGAATCAAATGGATGCTGTGCTCGCCGTTATCCCGGGGGTCTGATAAAGGAACTTCAACCGCTCGACAGGTCTTTCAAAGTAAGGCTGCGAGCGGCGTGGGAGCGATGGATGACAGACAGAGACCACAGTTTTAGGATAAGTGGAAGGCAGCGCCGGGCAAGTTACGCCACCGTTTGCGGATGGATTGTAGATGCTTGGACTAACGTGTCTGCTGGCTCTGTTGTTCAAGCTTTCGCAAAAGCAGGCATTATTTCTGAGGAGCCGCGCTGCACGGAAAGTGACTCTGACAGCGAAGAAGGGGAAATTGGCATGTCTGATTTAGCGCAGCTGTTTAATTCAGAAACAGAGGATCAGGACTTTGAGGGGTTTGATTAATACTTTGTAATAAATACATGAATAAAGCACAAACATACTCAGTTTTGCTCTCGCTCTATTTTTCTACCTGAAAACTTAATTCAACAGCAGCCTCTGGGCGGGTCTCCTCCTCTTCACCGCGGCGGCTGGCAGGTGTTTTTCATCTAAATAATCTAAATCTTGCAGCTATATTTGCTGTGATCAGTGGGAATAAAGTAGTTTTAATATGTTTTTAAGTGAGAAAGTCCACCTGAAAACTTAATAATTGCAGTCAGTTCATCCAGATTATCATCCTGCCTATACTATTTCTGTCGGAGGCGCAGAATTGCCACAACGAAACTAACTCCAGACTTTAATGCACTGGCAAAAAAAGGAGAACAACAACACTGTTCCCACTGAAATGTGAGTTTTTCTACTGTGTTATGAAAAAAATGGTAACTTGCGCATTTATGCACAGCAGCGGTACAGTAGCTTAATTAACATGCCGCACATCGCTCTCATTTTAAAGACCCCTTCCTTTCGTTGGGTAATAATATGTTCTGAATGTTGAAAGTGATTCCATTGATTTTTTTTCCACTAAATGTTGATTTCTTTAAATTTGCACCTTCAATTGTCTGTTTTTTTTATACATTTCAATCCCCAGGTTTAATAAATGACATTGCTTGTCCAAATGCTCCTGGCCCGGCCCTTCTGTCAAATTTTAGAACCCATTCTGGGGCGCAAGTCAAAAAGTTTGCCCACCCCTGTGCTAACCTGCTGTTAGCTCAGAAACCTCTGAGATGAAGGATGAATCCTTTACCACAACAAAAACAAGGCGCCGTTATTTTAAACTCTCAGGATGTCACCATGTTGTGGATGACGGCGAATCTTTACCAGCATATGATGAGCTCTGCCTGTCACCAGGTAAACAGTGTGACATCATCAGCAGCAGCAGCCAGGTGGAGGTCAGTGTGAGCGGGCGTGGCATCAGATGGAGGGAGAGATAAGCTAACGTTAGGTAAACATGCCAGCTGTGTTTGAAAGGAGCTGTAAATGTTATCTGCAGGCAGAGCTGAGCTCACTAGGACAACTCACTTCTTCTTTAACGCTCAAATCAAGGAGGTTCACCATTACACCAGGATCCAGCGGTGAACAAGTACTCAATAGTAGAACTTGACTTAAAGTATTGATACTTAAAGTTAAATCTAACTCAAGTACAAGTAAAAGTTACTCACTCAATAATGTACTGAAGTTAAAGTATTGAAGTACTCAGCAGTATGAATAAAATGTTCTAATATCAGAATGTTTCAGTTTCATTTTCAGAGTCATTTTAAAGAACTTTCAGAAACAACCTGATGTACTGATGGAGGTTCATCTGTTAGAAACTCGAACTTTGACCCGAGACTCATCCTACGGAACAACTTGGCCTCATGGCGTCCAGCCTGAGTCCTAATGGCTTCTATCCGCCATGATGGATGAAAAACAGCAACACACCATTAAAAAGCTACGATGAACCAAAAAGAAGAAGGAGCTAACAGCTTCCTGGGAATGGAGCGAAAGTTACAGTAATTTAGGAAAAAATAATAATTTGAAATAACAAAAACAGAGAAAATCACAAATTCTTCCTTTTTGAGAGTTTTATTTCTAGATGGCACTTTTCTTTTTTTTTTTTTTTTTATTTCAAGTAGGACTCTATTTTTTAAAGGAAAAATTGCTAAATATTCAGAATCCAATCTTCTGAAAGTCCTTAAAATGTGAAATTCTTCCATCCTGTTCAATAAATGATCAGTGTTTTTAATTCAGAGTAATTTCCATGTGAATGTGCTTTACTGGAGGCATCCATGTTTGTCAAAGAACACTACTGCCACCTACTGGTTAGTGACGTCACGGTGCGGTATCGGCTGTTGATCAAGTCCCAGTGCTGTATCTGGTGTTTGTCACAACGCGCTATTATCCAAGTCATCTTGAAAACATTCTTCTTCCAAATGTTGGCTACATATTACGGGTTTTTTCTCTGGCCAGAAGTTCGATGGCAAATCCTCCCTCTTCAAGTTGGCGATCCAACGACCAACCCGTCCGTGGAGGATCAGGAATCAGAAAGGTGGAATAACTCTTTTTTTCACTTTTACCCGATGTATTCCAGCATCCAGCTGCCATGCACGTGGGCATTGTCAGTTTCACTATAGCTCTGGTGAATTTCAATGGTGAAGTCCTCTGGAAATCTTCAATAATTGTTGTTGATTGCAGATGTGTCTAGTAGTTCCCATTGCTATTGCTTGTAAAGCGGGGAGAATGGCGCTAGGCTTACCGCACCGTGACGTCACTGCTGGAAGATGGCAGGAGGGAGGGGCTACTATATTTGGGCTAAAATGGCCGCTCCCAGACTCAATGATCGCCATGAAAATTATCACTATTATTTTTTGACTGATTAAGGCTAAATTCATTAATTGAACACAAACATGTTAGTTTTAGGTATAAATAATGATCCATTGGTTATTCCTGGCTGACCGGACTTCTCCTTTAACACTACATCCGATTGGGGCCCAGATCAGATTGGAAAACGTTTCCATGCGACTCGACCTTTTCATATAATACTGAAAAAATCTCAGAGAAAAAAACAATAGAAAGTTTGAACGCAGCCAATGAATAGAAAAGCAAAGCACACATTTTTGCTTGTTTTTAATCAGTGCTTGACTGTAACTAGTTCTTACGATGTTATATAGTGAGTTAATGGTGCATAAATTTGTAAAAAAAAAAAAAAAAACCTTGTAGCTAAAGTTGCATTTAAGCGTCTGTTTTTTCTTTGCCACTTCTTCATCAGCCGTCAGTTTAAACTGTTCAACAGCATCCGTTTGAGTCTGCTGCCATGGCGTCCAGCACGGTTCTACCGTCACGCTTGGCGACTCCAGGCTTCACCACAGCTAACCGACAGACATCAACTACTCCAGACCAACACTGATTTCCTCCAGCTGGAGGTAGGTTAGGTAAAATCACCTTATTTTCGTCATTTATTTTGTTCCCAGCTACAATCTGAGCTGACCAACTTAGAGACGACACCAATTATAATAAAACCAATGTCTTTAATTCACCAAACCACGGTTCATTTTTCACCATATGAAGACGAGACAATGATCGTTAAAATGCTACATTTAATCAAGACTTTTTGAACATCTAACTAAAGTTAACAAATGAAATAAGCGACTATCTAATCTAGTATTTCCCCAAACGTAGCCGTAGCTGTACTGTGAAGCAATCAAACCCTGAAACCTGGAGACATATAAACCAGCAGAATTTAACACCTGTAGCTTTAATATGATCAATTTTCTTTTGTTTAACAGGAAACATCTTATAAATTAGACCAGAAGTTCAGTAATTACTACCCCATTATATCTCATACTCACTAACCCAATCATTTACAGAGGTTAGAAACCAAAACAGGAATAAAATCTTCTAACTGATCAATTAAAGATGGGCTGTTATTATGGCCCATAGTTAAAAAGGGAGTTAGCAGGCAGATGGCCGCTCACACTGAGCCTGGTTCTGCTGGAGGTTTCTTCCTGTTCAAAGGGAGTTTTTCCTCTCCACTGTCGCTACAAGCATGCTTAGTGTGAGGGATTGCTGAAGAGTCAATGAGTCGATGCAATCAGCTGGTTTTCCTTAGATAGAAAACTTTGAATCAATCTGACTGGATGATCTGGTGAACTGGAAAGTGAGCTGAGATGACATGATGTGAATTGGAGCTATAGAAATAAACTGAATAGAAAACACATCGTCGTCATGGTGACTAAAGGTTATCAGAGGTCAGATGCTGCTTTTCAGCAGGAATCAAATCTTCTGTAAATGAAACTGATCAGAGGGTTTAAATAAAGATAGACTGTTATTATGACCCATAGTTAGATCTAATTAAGCTCTAATTAATCTGTAAAACGTCCTAAAAATGATCAAAGTTCATATTTTACATCCACTCTGACCAATTCACATAGAAGAATGGCATAAATGTGCCAAAGGTAGAGGTGAGTAAATAAAAATTACATTTGCTGCTTTTTGATATATTTTAGCAGAACTAATTTTACTTTTTAACACCATCAATTGTATTGGTTAACAAAGCTGCAGAGTTCAGATTTAAAAGGGTATTAATAAAAGATCTTTAATAAACTAATTAACAGATTTAGTCTCAATTCATGTGACTAAATAAGAATATTTTGTTTATTTCATTTTCAGCTCCCAGAAATGTGAAACTAAATGAGACACCTGAGCCACTATGATTAATGAATGAGAAGAGCGTCTAACCAACCCAGTATGGCAGGCCGTTTTGACATTTATTAGAAGTGCTGTCCTCTCTATCGTTCCACTTGTTGATCTCCAAAATAAGATTCTTCCTGGTCAAAACTACATTCCTACTAACCAGAAATGTACGTATAGATATCCTAAATTACATTTTTGCGAGAAAAATTTAAATTTCAGACTGCCAAAAATATAACTGTAATAGTAAGAATAAACTTTCAAATACCTAGAAATCTTTATGAAGTTTAAGTGGCTCTTTTGACAATTATTAGCTTGACTGAATATATCTTCCAGATGTCTCAAATACATTTCTTCCTAGTCGAAATAGAGATTTCAGATATCTAAAATGTAATTCTTACTGGTACAAATGACTTCACATTTCCCATTCATGTTCATCTAAAATAAAATTCTTCCCATCTAAAACTGAACTCTGACGAGGATGAATTCTAATTTCAGATCTCTATAATAGAGTTACTGCTAGTCATAATTACTATTGCAGATATCAAAAATGAATATAACTACAGATATCTAGGCATTCTACCTAGTCCCATTTCTATTATAGATAGCACTAAAGCATTCTACCTAGTCCCATTTCTATTATAGATAGCACTAAAGCATTCTACCTAGTCCCATTTCTATTATAGATAGCACTAAAGCATTCTACCTAGTCCCATTTCTATTATAGATAGCACTAAAGCATTCTACCTAGTCCCATTTCTATTATAGATAGCACTAAAGCATTCTACCTAGTCCCATTTCTATTATAGATAGCACTAAAGCATTCTACCTAGTCCCATTTCTATTATAGATAGCACTAAAGCATTCTACCTAGTCCCATTTCTATTATAGATAGCACTACAGCATTCTACCTAGTCCCATTTCTATTATAGATAGCACTACAGCATTCTACCTAGTCCCATTTCTATTATAGATAGCACTAAAGCATTCTACCTAGTCCCATTTCTATTATAGATAGCACTACAGCATTCTACCTAGTCCCATTTCTATTATAGATAGCACTAAAGCATTCTACCTAGTCCCATTTCTATTATAGATAGCACTAAAGCATTCTACCTAGTCCCATTTCTATTATAGATAGCACTAAAGCATTCTACCTAGTCCCATTTCTATTATAGATAGCACTAAAGCATTCTACCTAGTCCCATTTCTATTATAGATAGCACTAAAGCATTCTACCTAGTCCCATTTCTATTATAGATAGCACTAAAGCATTCTACCTAGTCCCATTTCTATTATAGATACCACTAAAGCATTCTACCTAGTCCCATTTCTATTATAGATAGCACTAAAGCATTCTACCTAGTCCTATTTCTATTATAGATAGCCCTAAAGCATTCTACCTAGTCCCATTTCTATTATAGATAGCACTAAAGCATTCTACCTAGTCCCATTTCTATTATAGATAGCACTAAAGCATTCTACCTAGTCCTATTTCTATTATAGATAGCACTAAAGCATTCTACCTAGTCACATTTCTATTATAGATAGCACTAAAGCATTCTACCTAGTCCCATTTCTATTATAGATAGCACTAAAGCATTCTACCTAGTCCCATTTCTATTATAGATAGCACTAAAGCATTCTACCTAGTCCCATTTCTATTATAGATAGCACTAAAGCATTCTACCTAGTCCCATTTCTATTATAGATAGCACTAAAGCATTCTACCTAGTCCCATTTCTATTATAGATAGCACTAAAGCATTCTACCTAGTCCCATTTCTATTATAGATAGCACTAAAGCATTCTACCTAGTCCTATTTCTATTATAGATAGCACTACAGCATTCTACCTAGTCACATTTCTAGTATAGATAGCACTACAGCATTCTACCTAGTCACATTTCTATTATAGATAGCACTAAAGAATTCTACCTAGTCCCATTTCTATTATAGATAGCACTAAAGCATTCTACCTAGTCCTATTTCTATTATAGATAGCACTACAGCATTCTACCTAGTCACATTTCTAGTATAGATAGCACTACAGCATTCTACCTAGTCCAATTTCTATTATAGATAGCACTAAAGCATTCTACCTAGTCCCATTTCTATTATAGATAGCACTAAAGCATTCTACCTAGTCCCATTTCTATTATAGATAGATAGCACTAAAGCATTCTACCTGGTCACATTTCTATTATAGATAGCACTAAAGCATTCTACCTAGTCCCATTTCTGTTATAGATAGCACTAAAGCATTCTACCTAGTCCCATTTCTATTATAGATAGCACTACAGCATTCTACCCAGCCACATTTCTATTATAGATAGCACTAAAGCATTCTACCTAGTCCCATTTCTGATATAGATAGCACTAAAGCATTCTACCTAGTCCCATTTCTATTATAGATAGATAGCACTAAAGCATTCTACCTGGTCACATTTCTATTATAGATAGCACTAAAGCATTCTACCTAGTCCCATTTCTGTTATAGATAGCACTAAAGCATTCTACCTAGTCCCATTTCTATTATAGATAGCACTACAGCATTCTACCCAGCCACATTTCTATTATAGATAGCACTAAAGCATTCTACCTAGTCCCATTTCTATTATAGATAGCACTACAGCATTCTACCTAGTCCCATTTCTATTATAGATAGCACTAAAGCATTCTACCTAGTCCCATTTCTATTATAGATAGCACTAAAGCATTCTACCTAGTCCCATTTCTATTATAGATAGCACTAAAGCATTCTACCTAGTCCTATTTCTATTATAGATAGCACTAAAGCATTCTACCTAGTCACATTTCTAGTATAGATAGCACTAAAGAATTCTACCTAGTCCCATTTCTATTATAGATAGCACTAAAGCATTCTACCTAGTCACATTTCTAGTATAGATAGCACTAAAGAATTCTACCTAGTCCCATTTCTATTATAGATAGCACTAAAGCATTCTACCTAGTCACATTTCTAGTATAGATAGCACTAAAGAATTCTACCTAGTCCCATTTCTATTATAGATAGCACTAAAGCATTCTACCTAGTCACATTTCTAGTATAGATAGCACTAAAGAATTCTACCTAGTCACATTTCTAGTATAGATAGCACTAAAGCATTCTACCTAGTCCCATTTCTATTATAGATAGCACTAAAGCATTCTACCTAGTCCTATTTCTATTATAGATAGCACTAAAGCATTCTACCTAGTCCCATTTCTATTATAGATAGCACTAAAGCATTCTACCTAGTCCTATTTCTATTATAGATAGCACTAAAGCATTCTACCTAGTCACATTTCTAGTATAGATAGCACTAAAGAATTCTACCTAGTCCCATTTCTATTATAGATAGCACTAAAGCATTCTACCTAGTCCCATTTTTGATATAGATAGCACTAAAGCATTCTACCTAGTCCCATTTCTATTATAGATAGCACTACAGCATTCTACCTAGTCCCATTTCTATTATAGATAGCCCTAAAGCATTCTACCTAGTCCCATTTCTATTATAGATAGCACTAAAGCATTCTACCTAGTCCCATTTCTATTATAGATAGCACTAAAGCATTCTACCTAGTCACATTTCTATTATAGATAGCACTAAAGCATTCTACCTAGTCACATTTCTATTATAGATAGCACTAAAGCATTCTACCTAGTCACATTTCTATTATAGATAGCACTAAAGCATTCTACCTAGTCACATTTCTATTATAGATAGCACTAAAGCATTCTACCTAGTCACATTTCTATTATAGATAGCACTAAAGCATTCTACCTAGTCACATTTCTATTATAGATAGCACTAAAGCATTCTACCTAGTCACATTTCTATTATAGATAGCACTAAAGCATTCTACCTAGTCACATTTCTATTATAGATAGCACTAAAGCATTCTACCTAGTCACATTTCTATTGTAGATAGATAGCACTAAAGCATTCTACCTAGTCACATTTCTATTATAGATAGCACTAAAGCATTCTACCTAGTCACATTTCTATTATAGATAGCACTAAAGCATTCTACCTAGTCACATTTCTATTATAGATAGCACTAAAGCATTCTACCTAGTCACATTTCTATTATAGATAGCGCTAAAGCATTCTACCTAGTCACATTTCTATTATAGATAGCACTAAAGCATTCTACCTAGTCACATTTCTATTATAGATAGCACTAAAGCATTCTACCTAGTCACATTTCTATTATAGATAGCACTAAAGCATTCTACCTAGTCACATTTCTATTATAGATAGCACTAAAGCATTCTACCTAGTCACATTTCTATTATAGATAGCACTAAAGCATTCTACCTAGTCACATTTCTATTATAGATAGCGCTAAAGCATTCTACCTAGTCAACATTCTAACTAGTCCCAATTACAATACTTTTAGTCAGAATTATATTCTAGATATCACTAATTACATTTCAACCACTAGAAATTCAATTTTAAGTACTCTGGAATCAAATGTGTACTAGTAAGATCTACATTTCACATATCTATAAATATTTACCAATATTAAGTGGCTGTTTTGATATATTTGTTTGTATTTCAGATATCTTTAATAGTATTCCTCTTATCTGAAATGTAATTCTTACTAGGAAAAATGACGTCACCTTTCCCCATTCATATGTTTTGGGTCGTTACTTTCAGATATCTGGAATGGCATTAGTCTTATTTAAATACACATTCTGATTTTCAGATCTCCTAAACTTATATTTCAGATAAGAAGAAATGCATTTGAGACTGTGGAATATATATCCAGTCAAGCTAATGAATGTCAAACCGGCCTGCCATAGCCGCCCCATGGTTGCATTTCGCCGGTGATGCTCCTGAGCTATCAATCTTAGCCTAGCCTAGCATCAGTTAGCATGCTAGCTATGCCGTTACCTTGGTTCTGACGCTGTGGGGCTGCCATGCCGGCCTCAGCTCTCTGAGCAGCTCCATCGCTCCCTCCATCACGTTGCGTTCATCCACGAACAGCGGGATCTTCCTGATAACCGGAGAACCGGCAGGAACATGGATCTGCGTTTCCATCCTGCGCGTCTTTCTCTCCAACCTTAATCTCCAGATGTCTCCACCAAGCGGACCGCAGAAGAGTAGCTGCGTTAGAAGGCGCTGAGCAGCTGGAGGATTTCCAGAAGGACCGGAGGCTGCTGCTGTGAACCGCTGCTCTAAGCGGGGCTGAAGGCAGAGGGAATGGATTAGAGGAGGACCGGGTGACACCGGGCGCGGAGGCGGCCAGCCAACAGCACCATTTCCTCATCTGAGGCTCCGCCCACCGAGGGATCATCCGATTGTAACCATCGACTGCGACGCACGAGGCTTAGCCACGCCCATTTCCCCCGAATTTGACCGAGTTTACCCGAATAGCGTTAAACTGCACCCTTTATAGACCAAGTTAGCGTTTCAGATCCCTGGCCTTTCAAATGGAGCCCCCCCATCCCTCAGCGAGGTCTAGAAGCACAAGATCTATATCCAGCCATTCAGCAAAGATCCTGCTACATGGCTGCACATCTGATTTTAGCATTTGACCAATTAGATGAGCCCTTGAATATATTACCTAGTGGAAATTAAGTTGGAAAAAAAGTTAAAAAGTGAAGAAAAAAGTAAACAGTTCATTAAAAAGTTCAAAGGTGAAGAAAAAAGGTTAAAAGTCAGAAAAAAAGGGGGAAAAAGCTAATTGAAAAGTTAAAAATTTAATAAGCCTAGTTAACAATTATATTTAGGTTTATAAACTAAAAACTGTCGGTGCCACTATCTGCATTAATGCCTCTAAGTTTATGTTGGACCAAAACAAAATGTGTTTCTTTCGCTCAGAGTGTTTTTCATGAATTTCTATGGAAGCACTTTCGTTATTTTTCTTAATATATTCGGGCAAATTGGCTTTTCTTGTTATTACATTGACATTAATATTAACCACCAAAATATCCAGATAGTTTGAATGTTCCAAAGGTAATAAGGTCTTTCCTGGATTCCAATGACACTATTGGATGGAAATGTTGATTTTCAAAGTATTTCACTGAGTGCCCTATAAAGGGTTAAAATGTTTTCCTTAGCATATGTTCAGAGAAAGTAGCTAATATGTTACATAAAAAAAATACTTTTTTGACTTTTAACAACACTTTATTTACACAATTCAAACAATAGAATCAATTATTGATGTAAAACAGTCAGTTAAAAATCACTATTAAGATAAAAAAAAGTCTTGTTAAATTGTAATTTTCTTTCACGATAACACAGAACATAAAATGTTGTTAAAACCCACAGTTGAATAAAATCCTCCATGTTTGTGTGTCTCTGTGGAAGGTAAACTCCAGCCTTAAAGTCACAGGGAAATCATATTCAAATGTCAAATCATTCTGGCTTAAACATATATATAAACGTTTTCTTTATCAGACCATATTGTTCCAAAATTAACAAAATTTCTATAAAAAAAAAAAATCCTGTGTTAAAATCTGTGTTTTTTTCGTTATCTTCTGCAGGCCAGTTAGTTCTACATCAGCCTGAACACCTAAATTCATCCAATCATATATCAACGGTCATCTGTCAATCAAATGTTTTCAGTCATAGCATCTTGATTCATATGTCGCAGCTAATATACGCAACGGTTGAAATCAGAATCCTTTCCTTTCCCATTGAGTTCTGTGATGACATGATGTGAATTGGAGCTGTAGAAATAAACAGAAAAGAATTGAATGTCAAATATTTATCATAATCCCATTAGAAAAAGTTTTAAACAAGAATTTTGAGTAAAATCTTCAGCTATAAAAGTAACCTAGGTCATGCATTTGAAGTATTTTCTGAGTTCTAGTTATATTTATTTAAAAAGTGAGGAAAGGTGGACTGCTCTTTGGGTCAAACTATGTCTAAAGAGTAGAACTTCAAAGGTCTAACCGCCTCCATAGAGCGTTGCCCTGGTGAAGGAACAGCTAACCATCCAGGTAACTAAACACCTCCTTCACCAACCAGTTAGTTAACAGCATAACGTCTTTACTGGCGTCTACCAGGCGCCAAGCGACGGTTAAAATTAAACTCTTTGATTAAGTTAGAAAAAATTCCACTTAAAGCATCTCATGGATATAATTATTGTTTTTGCTGTAATGGTTCCTTTCAGGGACTCTCTGATCACATCTACGTGACTCTTATGACAACTACAACACAAAGGTTATATTTTCTCTGTTATATTTTCCATTTTAGAGCAAACATAAGGCCAAATTATGACAATTCGTAAAAATAACATTAATAAAGTTTTATTCGGTTAAAATGGGGCATGTAGATTAAAGGAATAGTACACCCAAAACATGATTAGCCTTCATTTTCTACTCACCCCCATGCTGAACAACACTCTGGAGTATTTTTTTTGATATTTCAAATGCATCTGGAGATCTGGGAGGCTTCTTGCTGTCTGCTGACATTCAAATAATGGAGGTCTATGGCGCCCGAGGCAGAAAGGTCCATAAAAGTCCGCAAAAAACGTGTCAATATTCCTCCATACTGCTCGTCCAATGTATTCCAAGTGTCCTGAGTGGGTAGCATCCAGAATTTACTCGAAACGAAGTCATTTAGAATGTTTATAGAGCATAAACAGTAGTGTATAGGATTTCCTGAAAGCGCGTTCACGACGCTACGGAAACCGCGGCAGACCAAACCGGATGAAAGTGCGCATTCAGCTCGGCAAAGAACTCATGCTCTTCCTCAACACTGAAGTCCTCAGACATTTTTCTTTCGTTGTTTCTTTCTTTGCACAGGTAAACAGCACATTTCTTCTTCTACGCTTGCATTATCGGCAGAGCAGACGCTGAATGCGCACTTTCATCTGGTTTGGTCTGCCGGCTTCCGTAGCGTCCTGAACGCGCTGTGTGAGTGGTTGAAATAGCACGTCAATAAAGATGACAGACAAGTGGCTTATCCAATCATGTGCAAGGAGTTTTGATAAGGCCCAGCCTTCAGTAAAGGCAATTCCTATGGCGGTGTCCCAGATGTATGTGAGTGGAGCTAGGCGGAGCGAGACATGCATCTGGCTGTTGTCAGGTTAGGCTGAACATGGACCAACAGGGGCCAACAGGGACCAACAGGGGACAACAGGGGCTGAACATGGACCAACAGGGGCCAACAGGGACCAACAGGGGACAACAGGGGCTGAACATGGACCAACAGGGGCCAACAGGGGACAAAAGGGGCTGAACATGGACCAACAGGTGACAACAGGGGCTTAACATGGACCAACAGGGGACAACAGGAGACAACAGGGGCCCAACATGGACCAACAGGGGCCAAAAGGGGCCCAACATGGACCAACAGGGGCCCAACATGGATCAACAGGGGCCAAAAGGGGCCCAACATGGACCAACAGGGGCCCAACAAGGGTCAATTATACTTTAAGCTTCACTATATGGCCCATCTTCCGATTTAATGCATAGTTAAAAAAAAAATTCAGAAGTTGAGAGGACCACGGCAACCAGTGGACCTCCAAGGCTAACGTTAACGTTATCTGACTGTGTTCATTATTATTCCTTCACTAAATGAAAAAAGTAATTCAATTTAATATTATCTAGAGACTATTAATAACTGGCGCGCGCTTTCAGGAAATCCTATACACTACTGTTTATGCTCTAAAAACATTCTAAATGACTTTGTTTCGAGTAAATTCTGGATGCTACCCACTCAGGACACTTGGAATACATTGGACGAGCAGTATGGAGGAATATTGACACGTTTTTTGTGGACTTTTATGGACCTTTCTGTCTCGGGCACCATAGACCTCCATTATTTGAATGTCAGCAGACAGCAAGAAGCCTCCCAGATCTCCAGATGCATTTGAGATATCAAAAAAGTACTCCAGAGTGTTGTTCAGCATGGGGGTGAGTAGAAAATGAAGGCTAATCATGTTTTGGGTGTACTATTCCTTTAAGCTGCATTTTCTGTGTTTATCTTGGACTGAAAAAAATGACCTGAAAATATATCAAATCTTCTGAAAATAACTGTATTTGTTCTTAATCTGAACAGGAAATAGGAGGGTCTCTCAGTGGAATGAGAGTTTTTAATGTGAAAATGTGAATATGAAAAATGGTGAACTTTAAAGTGCCTTGAGGTGACATGTGTTGTGAACTATAGAAATAAACTGAATAGAATTCAAATTATTACGTAATATGCACTTGAAGTAAGATAATAGAGATGTGTTTTTTTCATATATTGTAAATGTAAATCTTACTTCATCTGCACATTGTCATATATACCCAATGAAATGAGAGATATTCTGGATTCCTGGGGTTTTCATTAGTGCATTTGAAATTGCTGTTTATTTAATTGAAACCAATGTAGCAATGCTACTCATGGACTGTGGAAGATCGTTAAACATCAGCATCAGACGGTCTGTTCTGTGCACACCCCTATGAATGATAATAACTTTAAAGCAGATGTTATTAAACAACAGTTACTCCGTACCTGAGTCATGCTCCCCCCCCCCACAGCATGGCTAGATGCTAATAAATGCTATGATACAAAAAAAACAAACTGTTAAAGGCTTCATAAATATTAAGAGTTGCTTCAGAACCAAAGCAACAGGTAGAGAGCCACAAATCTGAGATGCTCTTTTTTCCTCTTTTATTTTTTCTCATTTTTGTTTCTTCCATCCACAGACTTATTCTAAATGTTCTCTTATTTCTCTGGCAATCATTTATGCAGTGGTTCCCAAAGATTTTCTTCTGGGCCCCCCTTTGGAAAACCCCCCCCCCCCCCCCCCCCCCACGACCCCCCCCCCCCCCCCCCCCCCAAAAAAAAGAATCAACTGGGCACACACATCGTTCAACCAGATATAATAAATCTATACACATATTTTGTTTTCAAATTCCACTGAAGTTTATTTCACACTTCAGGTTGCAACAAAACAAACTACACCATCTTTACAGTGGAACACTTTTGTGTAACTGTATTTTTTTCATAGTTCTATAATGTAGATTAGAAGAAGATTCTTTGCTGTCTGTGTTATTTTAAACATATTTCTTTTTTTTATTTGTAGCAATATTTAACTTTGCTATAATCTATACATTAAAAAAGCCTCTGTGCAAAATGGAGTGAAAACATTGAACAGCTCCCTGAGAGTTTTTTCTTAGTACTTTAATCCTCCCATCTTTTCAGTGGCTGTAGTGAGCCTGCTTTTTGCTGTAGATCTTCTCAAATCTGGGTTGCAGTGTCACAACTGTCCATTATGCTCAGTCAAGCAAGCGCTGTTTTTTTTTTTCTTCATTCATCCATACCGCTTCCCGCGCCCCCCCTGCAATGGCATTGCGCCCCCCTTAGGGGGCGCGCCCCACACTTTGGGAACCACTGATTTAATGAGAGGCAGGGTAGGCCCTGTTAATGTGGACAGTCTATCATTCTTCTGTGGATTGTTCATTTTTTAGCTAATTAAAAATGATTGGAAAAAAGGAGAGGAAAAAAAGCTCAGCAGCATAAGATATCCCTGCCTAATTGGTATTTGTGAGACAATAAGTCAGTGTCACTTCTTATCCTCCAGATAAGATGGCTTTTAGGGCGAACGGTTCAAGGTGTACTGAGAAACTGTACCTGTACCTGTGCAGTACCATGTTTGCACCACATGGTGGCAGTAGAACTGTAAAAATGTACTGAAGACAAACTGCAGGAACCCAGGTCAACCCAGGAAACACTGCTGGCTGTGTGCTCTGATGTGATGCTGGGAGCCTTTCAGCAACATGAAGCTTTTCTGTGACATCCTGTGAACGGATAAATAATATACATATAATAAGGATCATTACTTTCCAAATGTAATAAATATAAATAACTTGCTTAATATCTACCTTTTAAATAAGATTCCAACCTTTTTGTGAGGTGAACATTAAAACCAGGCAGATGTGCTGATATTTTGCCTCTAAGGGGCAGAGATCCTCAGTTTCTCTGTGCGTTGAGAAGAACGTCAGTCCGGTGAGGTGAAGACTTCCTGTGTCAGTGGGAACACATAAGGATGGCTCTTGACAAAAATATTGTAAATGACATTAAACTTAATAAAAGAAGTACATGTATTCCCTTCATTCCCATTGTTACTGCTGAAGCAGCTTGAAAAATGTCTCTTAAAATGTCATTTAGTGCTTCCCATGTGTTTTTTTCACAGAATTTCTAAATCCACAAACCATGTCAGGAAACTAGAAGAAATGGACAGCCTATCGCAGGCATGTCCAAAGCTATCCAGCAGGTTTTAAACGTTTAGCTGCTTCAGATCAGCTGATTCTGATGATTGCAGTTCAGCAACAACCTGTTAATCCAAAGCTGCAGGACATGTCATGTCTGGGCCCTAACAGGAAGCATTATGACATTCTGTTTTATCTTTTGATTTTAAAAATTTAAAGGATGGATTGAGTTCAGTGGTTTAACCTCAGAGCTGACAGTCGATGGACAGTTCAAAACAGGGACCAACAGGGGATAACAGGGACCAACAGGGGCCCAACAGGGGATAACAGGGGCTGAACATGGACCAACAGGGGCCAACAGGGACCAACAGGGGCCCAACAGGGGATACCAGGGGCTGAACATGGACCAACAGGGGCCAACAGGGACCAACAGGGGCCCAACATGGACCAACAGGGGCCAACAGGGGCCCAACATGGATCAACAGGGGCCAACAGGGGCCCAACATGGACCAACAGGGGCCAACAGAGGACAACAGGGGACAACATGGACCAACAGGGGCCAACAGGGGCCCAACACGGACCAACAGGGGCCAACAGGGACCAACAGGGGATAACAGGGGCTTAACATGGACCAACAGGGGCCAACATGGACCAACAGGGGCCCAACATGGACCAACAGGGGCCCACCAGGGGACAATGGGGGCTGAACATGGACCAACAGGGGACAACAGGGGCTGAACATGGACTTACAGGGGCCAACAGGGGACAACAGGGGCCCAACATGGACCAACAGGGGCCCAACATGGACCAACAGGGGCCAACAGGGACCAACAGGGGCCCAACATGGACCAACAGGGGCCAACAGGGGACAACAGGGGCCCAACATGGACCAACAGGGGCCAACAGGGACCAACAGGGGCCCAACATGAACCAACAGGGGCCCAACAGGGGCCCACCAGGGGACAATGGGGGCTGAACATGGACCAACAGGGGCCAACAGGGACCAAAAGGGGACAACAGGGGCTGAACATGGACTTACAGGGGCCAACAGGGGACAACAGGGGCCCAACATGGACCAACAGGGGACAATGGGGGCTGAACATAACCTGACAACAGCCAGATGCATGTCTCACTCCGCCCAGCTCCACTCACATACATCTGGGAACCTCGCTCATTGAAAGTGATTTCCCCAACCGAATTTATGGTCTGTCCAATCAGGACGCAGGGCGGGTGTGTCCTGGAGGGGAGAAGCGACCGTGAGATTCCAACAACAATGGCGGCTCGCATTGAGGAAGCAAGCGTTAGCATTGATGCTGCTAGTTCTTCTGTGTTGTCCAATCTATCTGATATTGTTTCATTAAAAGAACATCAGAGAACGGCTTTGAAGACTTTTGTTGGTGGAAATGATGTTTTCGCCCTTCTCCCGACCGGATTTGGCAAGAGCTTGATCTACCAAATGGCTCCTCCTCTCACAGCGTCACGGGTCAGCTTCAGTGTGAGTGGTTGAAATAGCACGTCAATAAAGATGACAGACAAGTGGCTTATCCAATCATGTGCAAGGAGTTTTGATAAGGCCCAGCCTTCAGTAAAGGCAATTCCTATGGCGGTGTCCCAGATGTATGTGAGTGGAGCTAGGCGGAGCGAGACATGCATCTGGCTGTTGTCAGGTTAGGCTGAACATGGACCAACAGGGGCCAACAGGGACCAACAGGGGACAACAGGGGCTGAACATGGACCAACAGGGGACAACAGGGACCAACAGGGGACAACAGGGGCTGAACATGGACCAACAGGGTCCAACAGGGGACAAAAGGGGCTGAACATGGACCAACAGGGGACAACAGGGGCTTAACATGGACCAACAGGGGACAACAGGAGACAACAGGGGCCCAACATGGACCAACAGGGGCCAAAAGGGGCCCAACATGGACCAACAGGGGCCCAACATGGACCAACAGGGGCCAAAAGGGGCCCAACATGGACCAACAGGGGCCCAACAAGGGTCAATTATACTTTAAGCTTCACTATATGGCCCATCTTCCGATTTAATGCATAGTTTAAAAAAAAATTCCGAAGTTGAGAGGACCACGGCAACCAGTGGACCTCCAAGGCTAATGGCAGCCAAGGCTAACGTTAACGTTATCTGACTGTGTTCATTATTATTCCTTCACTAAATGAAAAAAGTCATTCAATTTAATATTATCTAGAGACTATTAATAACAGGAGGTGAAATGCAGCTCCAGACTAGCTTTGAATGTTGTGATGTCATCAGTACGCTTCTGTCTCCTCAGAGTCCAGACTTTCCTGGGTTCTTCCCAAGAACAGACTTGGCGAGAACGCGAGTCCGTACTCGAGTTCTTATCAACTGAAAAAACTGCCAGGGACTTCAGACTCTCCTCTCCTCCTGTAGATTTGACCGATGCAGCAAAATGCTAACCAACCAATGGGCAGACATTTATTTTTTTATTTTATTTTTTGGGTGCAATTAATTGTATGGTTATTAATTTATTGAGCATGTATTTGTTTTTGTATTTATTTTTAAATATGGTAGAGCTGGTCCTCCATAGAAGCATCCTTCTGCTTAAAGCAGCAGGTTAGGGGAGCAGGCCGACCTCCCCAAGATGGCGCCCGTAATTCCAGTGCCGCGACAGTCTGTGCGGGGTCTACAATTATATTATGTCTAATTGGAATTCAAGCCGCTGCTTCTGATCTCTCCTTCTTTTGGTTGGTCCCATACTGCAGAAGCGTAGGGGAGAAATGATGTGAAAAAGCAGGTTTTAATCCATCCATCCATTCTCTGGCATGCTTAATCCTAAGTGGGGTGGCTAGGGGTGCTGGTGCCCATCTCCAGCTGTCTACGGTCGAGAGACGGGGTCCACCTTGGACAGGTCGCCAGTCCATCGCAGCAGGTTTTAACCTGACTCTGTTAAAGGTGGCAGAACAAGATTCAAAAGATGCTCAATTCAATTCAACTCCATCTTGTGTTATGCAACTAGTTGCAAAAATTGTATTTCCTTTTTTCTTTTTTTTTAACAAATTCAATTCAATTCAATTCAATTCAGTTTATTTATATAGCGCCAAATTCACAACACATGTCATCTCAAGGCACTTTACAGTTCAACCAGATCATACAGTCAAATCGATACAAAGTTTTCTATCTAAGGAAAACCAGTTGATTGCATTGACTCATTGACTCAAATACAATCCCCCACACTAAGCATGCTTGTAGCGACAGTGGAGAGGAAAAACTCCTTTTTAACAGGAAGAAACCTCCAGCAGAACCAGGCTCAGTGTGAGCGGCCATCTGCCGAGGCCGACTGGGGTTCAAGGAGACAGAAGCAGAGATACAAAAAGCAGCTGTAAAAGGCGGCCCCGTCCAGGAAACACACAGCCAGGCAGACAAGCTCCATGGCAGCTCCCATGCCAGAGGACGAAGAGAGCACATCCACTCAGTCACGGTCAGAGAAACAGGACCACACTGGAAAACAGGCCGATCTCCAACATCTATAAACAAGGGTGTTGATAGAAGCAGCACAGCTGATGTTTTTTTCCAGGATGACGTCACAGCCAAACAGGAACAGACGAGGCAAAGCTACTCTGAGAAAAAGCAGAGAGAGCAGAACGTTAGATTGAACTAACAGATTCTGCAGAATAGGAGAACAGAGAGAGAATGAAGCAGAATGATGAAATGGGGGTCCCTATGTCCTCCAAAAGTCTAAGCCTATAGCAGCATAACTATAGAGATAGCTCAGGATAACCTGAGCCACCCTAACTATAAGGTTTATCAAAAAGGAAAGTTTTAAGCCTAGCCTTAAAAGTAGACAGGGTGTCTGCCTCACGGACTAAAACTGGTAGTTGGTTCCACAGGAGAGGAGCCTGATAACTAAAAGATCTGCCTCCCATTCTACTTTTAGAAATTCTAGGAACCACTAGTAAACCTGCAGATTGAGAGCGAAGTGCTCTGTTAGGAACATAAGGAACAATCAGATCTCTGATATCAGATGGAGCTTGGCCAATTAAGGCTTTATATGTGAGAAGGAGGATTTTAAATTCTATTCTTGATTTAACAGGAAGCCAATGAAGAGAAGCCAGGATAGGAGAGATATGATCTCTCTTTTTAATTTTCATTAGAACTCTGGCTGCAGCATTTATGATCAGCTGAAGGCTTTTAAATACAGTTTTGGGGAAATTTCCTGTTTGTAAAGGGTTACAATAATCCAGCCTTGAAGTAAAAAATTGCAGGGGACTAGTTTCTCAGCATAAACCCTGGGAAAGAGATTTCTCATTTTTGCAATGTTCCTCAAGAAAAAAGGAAATTCTAGAAAACCCCTTTGATATGGGGTTTAAATTTACAGGCCTGATCAAAAATAACACCAAAATATTTTACTTTTTTATCTGAAATCCCGTTTAATCCCATCCAAATGAAGTTTATGGGCCCAATTTAGCCCCTTTTTCAGAACTCTGGGGCCAAAGAAATATAACTTTTTGTTTTTTTCTTTCATCAAAAGCAGAAAGTTTTAAAAGTCAAACCAGGTTTTTTTTGTCCCTTTAAGACATGCCCGTAACTATGGGAATGGGTTAGCTTCATCGGAAAATTTTTGACAAAATATACTGATATCATCAGCATTAAAAATGGAAATTAATCCCATGCTTTTTAATAAATTTTTACCAATTGGGGGCCTGTAAAAAGTAAGAAATTTTTTCCAAACACGATCCCTGTGGTACTTCCGGCAGCTAAACCCTTTTAGCGTGTTTGGGGGAAAATTTTTCAAATTTTCATGAACAAAAAAGGTTCGATCAGAAAAGATAAGATTTTAAACCAGGGCTAGGGGCTGTTCCTTTAATTCCAACAAAAAATTCAATCTTTCTAAAAGGGGAAAAATTTTTTTTGGTCAACTGGGATCAAATTTCAGCACAAAAAATTTCCCAAAAGGAACGAGCACAGAATACAAGTCCAAATTAAACTGAGGCCATGAGAAAAATCATTAGTGACTTTTTACCAAAAAAGGTTTTTTCAGTTGGGTATGAAAGAGCTCTAAAGCCAAAACTGAAAAATTCCCTTTAAAAAGTTTCATTAGGGGGTAAATGAATTTCCCCCCAAACTTGGGTTTTTCAAAATATTTCTAAGGGAAATTTTGGGTCAAGTCATCTGTATCTTCATCCCGGGGGGGGGAAAAAAAGACGGTTTCTTAAGCAGAGGTTTTAAATTTCAGCAACCTTAAAACTTAGGGGACATATCAGAGAAATTAACACCCTCTAAAATGGAGGAGGAGTCAAAGGGAATACCTCCCAAATTTTAATTTAACCTGGTTGGAAATGGATTAAACCCTACAATTTTAAAAGGGTTAGATGAAGACAATAATTTTTCTAATTCCAAAAAAGTTCAACTGGATCAAAAACAGCTAAAAACCCGGGTTTGGGGGTTTCCCTAAATACCTTAGGTACATCGCGGATAAGGAGGCTAAAAGATCTTATTTTTAAAAAAGATTTAAACTTTTTTATTTAAAAAATTCCCCTAAAATTTAAATTTCTGCAAATCAGGGGTAATGGACGGTTTTAACAGAGCTATGGCTCTGGGGTTTAGGGTTTTTTGGGAACTGTATTAAAAAAAAAAATCTAGGGGTTATTTTTATTTTCCTCTATTTAAAGAGGAAATAAACCGCTCTTTGCTTTACAAAGGGTCCTTTTTATTAACCCGCATAAACCCTTTTTTCCCGACTAGGAAGGGGCTCTTGCGGGGCCCGTTTGGGGCGATAAATTTTTTCTCCGTTTTCCCCCACATTTTGCTTCCCCAAAAGACGCCCCTTTTTCCCCGGGGCCCTTTAAACCAAGGGGGCAAGCTTTCGTAAATTTTTTAAGGGGGGTTTTTTCCCCTTTTTAAAGGAAAAAGGCTTCGTTTGTCTAAAGGGGAAAATTTCCCGAGACTGCAGAACCCCTTTTCCGGGTTTTTCAATTTAAACCCTTGGGGAAGGGGGGGGGTAAGCATGGTTTTTGGACGCCAGCGGGAGCTTCAGGGGGACACGGAAGGGGAGAGGAAAAGGGGGAAAGGGAGATTCTTTAAAAATTTTAAAAGGAACTGGGACTTTTCTGATTTAAAAATCACTAAAATTGAACCTTTTTTTGGGGGGGGAAACCTATTAAAATAATCCCCGAAGGTTTTAAAAAGTGGTCAAGAGGGGCAGGGTTGTTAAAGGGAAAAACGTTATTTCTTTTTCCCTTTTTTTGCCCTATGTCAGCACAAGAACCCAAAAAAAGAAGAGAGATGCGTTGGGAAACCCCTCACAAACTCTCAAAACCAAAAATGGGCTAAGATAGCTTTTAAAGGGGTCCTTTTAAACTATCGGCCCTTTAATTTTCCGCATGGATGTTAAAATCACCCAATAAAGATGAACCCCCTCAGTATTTAATACCAAAAAACAAAAGGAGCTCTGGGAAAACTCATTTTAAAAATTCCAAGGGGTAAGGACCCTGGTACGATACAAAATTTTAAAAAAAAGAAGATTTTCTTGCCTAGAAATTTTGGATCGGGAAATTAAAAGGGGGAAATTTTTCAAAAAAGGGGTTGTAGGTTTTAATTGTTTTGGGAGTAAACATAAGGGCCCGACTGGAAGAGGGTTTTACTTTCCCCCTCCCCCGCCCAGAAATTCGGGGATGTTTAAAAAATTTTAAAAAGCTTTAAGGAGTTTTCCTCATTTAGCCTCACATAAAACCCCCTTGTTTCGGGCCAGGGTTTTTGTAAGGCAAAACAAGTCAATGTGATTTTTCACAAAAACAAGTCCCTTAACTAGGGGAGACTTTTAGAGGGAAAGGGGATCTTTTTTTAAAAAAGGGCCGCATTTTAAATTTTAAATTTTTCCCCCAAATTGGGGGTAAATTTTGATTTTAATTAGATTTTCATGATTTTTCCCCCCCCTTTTGGGAAATTTTTTCTAAAATTTTTTAGAATTTTTTGGGCCCCTGGGCCCGACACTGTCTGGATGGGGGGTAAAGGGTGGGTAAACAGTAGAGAAGCTGCAGAGATGTGTTGTTAAACTACAACTCTGGTTTTTTTAGTTCCTTTTCAAACCCTGGGTTGGGCAGGGTTTTGGGGGAAAATAATAAATGTGGCCAGATCCTTTGAAAGAAAAGCTGCCCCCCATCCCAAAGGGGATGGGATGCCGTCTCTCCCAATCGACCTTTGGTTTTCCCCCCCAAAAAGGATTGGGGGCCCAAATTATTAAAAGTAGCCCAAAAGTTTTTTTTCAGGACAGACCTTTGAAAAAGGGGGGTTTGAATGCGTTGCAGCTTTTAAAAATGTATTTTACTGGTTAGATCAGGGAGGGGGCCAGAGAAAATTCAAATCCGAACATTTTTTTGGCAAAAATTTTACACACCGGGAAACAACACTAATTTTTATTTTGGGCCTTTCCCGATCGGCGAACCCGGGTTTTCCTTTTCCCCCAGCGTTGGGAAAAACAAACTTTCTGTATTTTAACCTTTAAACCTTAGCCAGGGGAGTTTCCCGGTTTTGGATTTGGGTGTTTGCCCCGTTCTGGCCCCCCGGCAAACATTTTTTACTAAGGTTCCCTGGTTTTCCCCTAATGCCGTTTTCGATATGGAGGTTTCAAATTTACCCAGAGGGGGGCTTCTTTTGGGGGGGTGGGGTCACTTAGTGGGGAAAACCGGTTTTGAACCCTGAAAAGGGTTTGGTGGGTGACCCGTTTGGGGAGAATCCACGACTTTTCGCTTTTTTGCGTTTCATTACCCCTTTGCCTGGCCCGCTGTACTGTCCTCCCAAAAATGACAGCTAGTGGGGGGGCCTACTTTAAATTTCCCGGATGTTTAAACAAACCTGAAGCCCGGATTCTAAAATCTGACAAACCCTCGCCTCCAAACTACCCAAAAAAATTTTACAAATTATTAAAATTTCCCTTTTTTACTAAAAAGGGGGCGGGGGGAATAAACTGAAACATCTGACACAGGGAGCGGGGAGAGGAAAAGGGAAAAAGGGGGAGTTGGAAAAAGGGGTCAAAAGGGGGGGAGAGAAAAACAGGGCCCTAGAATGCTAAGCTTTTGGGGGGGGGGGTTTGGGGGGTTGTACTCCCCTTTTCTATCAGTAAATTTCCGGTGGGGGAATGAAATTTTTGCCAGTAGAAAAGGGGCCCGCAAAAGGGTGTTTTTTTTTAAAAAAGTCATTTTGGGGTTACTTTGATACAGGGGTTTTTACAGAGAAAAATAACTTTAATTGTGGGTTTTGGGTTTTCCTTTTGAAAGGCTGCACACTCAGTTTAAACCCCAAAAAGGGGGAAGGGCCCATCCAAAAACAGGAAGATAAATTTTTTCATTTATCAAAAAAAAAATTCTGATTTTAAAAGGTTTTGGGTTTTGACAAAAAAGAAAAATTTTGATTTTTTTGGGTTTAAATATAATGATAGAGATTGTTTCATTCCTTCATTAAACAAAGCCTGGTAAAAACTATTTAAATTTGAAATGTGTTTTATTCTGTTAATTAAGAGCTGATCATTAGATGGAAGTTTTCTTTAAAGGATTAATTTACCCGGAATAAAAACCCAAAATTTACTTTCTTCTTGGGGATTGCTGGTGTTCCCCATCCAATTGTTGCACAACTGAAATCTTTAATCCACCCCAAAAAAATTGTGTTTATTCCTTTCCAGGGATAAATTTCCCTGCTGTTTAAAAACACTTTTATAGAAGTTAGAGGATCAACTTCAGCTTTTTACTCCAGTAAAAGTGTAAAAGTACAATTTTTAAAACTACTCAAAGTATAAAAGTAAAAGTAATGCAGTAAAAACTGTTAAGGGCAGAAGCTTTACTGCACTACCCTATTAAAGGAACATTTTTATACAATAACTTCCTTAGACTTAATTTTCTTTGTTTTATAATTAATGGTAACAGTGTCACATTTAACTTTGCATCATCTTGAGAAACTCTTTATTTCGGTATGTGGTGAGCAACCAGTTGGGCCAGCACCGAGTCAAACCACATTAAGAAATTAATTGTCTGGATGAAACCAATTAACTTGATGGTTTGTATATTTTTAAAATAACAACAGGCCATAATGAGCTTAAATTAAGCTACACTAACAAGTCTATTTTTAAAATGTAAGGGGTAGAAAGTAAAAAGTTGTCTAAAAAAATAATAAAACCAGAAAAGTATAGATAGACATTTCTACTAAAGTAATAAAGTATTAGTAGTTTGTTACTTGACGCCTCTGACCTATGACCTATGCTATTCTAATGAGCCATAAAGTTGTTTTTTTAAATCTGTAATGATGTGCTTCAGTCTGCATAAAACATGTTTTTGGCAGCATTACATCAGGTTGTTAAATGGCTTGGGGGTATGATTTCACACCTCAGTCTCAGAACAGTTTGAACATCAGATCCTGCAGATTAGCCTGCGGTGTCCCAGCATGCATTGGGGTGTGAGAGGGACCCGCATGTAGTGGAAAATAAACAGGACTACCAGGAGAAGCTTCAGCAGGTCACAGCTTGCTAGACTGTAAAAAGCTCCTTCAGATGGTATTGAATTTCTAAGTTAGCTGATTAGGTTGTAACAATAATCATTAATAATGTTAATAATGCTTCAGTTCTGAGAAAATGAACCATATTGTTCTGATGACACATCGAACAGAAACACTTCAGGGAATTGAAATAAAATGGACTGAAGTTATTATTCTCTTTCATTGTGTTCGGCTTCCAGAAAATAAAATAGCAAATTCATAAAAGTTAGGAATTGATTGAGAAACTTACTGTCCTGGAGCCAAATGAAGCATTTGAATTATTGTAATAAAGCTAATAGTGGGTCAGACTTCACAGCAACTCCTGTTGAGTAAAATGTAAAACTTTTATCCTAGTTTTTACTCTCATTATCTCGGCGCTGTTGGCTGGCTTGATTGCTCATTTCATCCACCTGTCTAGCTCTGCCCTCAGCCATCAGTGCCAGATTCTTCCGGAGCCTTTGGTGTAGAGAGATTTCGAGCATTACTATAGTGTTCTGATCCTGTCCTGTTTCTGTATTCCAACTTTTGAGCCTTCCTGCCCCTGTCTGATCTGATGCCTGGCCTGAACTGAGGCAAACATTCAAAAAACAAAGTACACAATACATGGAACCAAAAAACAAAACATGGGAAAACTCACGTTTTGCTGGTTCCTCAGAAAAAGATGAGGAACCAGGAACCATTAGGAACAGGACTAATGAGCTGATTGGGAGCAGGTGTGAACAGATGATTCTAGAAGGGAGCTAGGGAAAAGGAGACCGACACAAGAGGGCAACAGAGGGCTATCTAAGAACTCAAACACATCCAGAAACCACCACAAAATAGGACACAAAATAGTTAAATTAATAAAACTAGAAAAAAAGGAAAACATGGATCAAAGTGAAACTGAACACTCAGAAGAAAACTTAAACAGAACAAAACCGTGACACTTCTTGGCTTCTGCAACTCTGTGGCAGCATCCACTGTGCCTTGTCAGCCAACCGGCTGAAATCATCCTAGTTCTCAGGGCACAGGACTGAACCTTCAAACCAGGTTAGCCCGAATTCTGAGCCTTGACATTTTACACTCCTGATTCACCCACACTCTGCCACGGTGCTTTAATTCCTGCAGTTGATCCACATTAAAGCAACATCACAGAGTCCAAAGTCCTGATCTCTAGGACGCTCCTGCTTTGTTAGTGGAAAAACATTATGGACAACAGTGAGCATCCTTCTTAGAAGTTTTTTTTATACAACAGTCAGAGGCTTCTCCAGATCCAGTGCAAGACAGACCTCTACAGGAGATCCTTCAGCATCAACATCCAAAGATAAAGTATTTTTGAATTGAATGAACACTGTGCTTTCAAGATACAACACTAACACTGTTGTTGTGTCTGAGGTTGTCAGCAAAAAGCTTTACATACCATCTGTGTCATGATTTTCTTAAGAGATCTGACCCACATGTTGTAAACCACTCAGAGAACCAGGGTAAAGGTTTTAACAGGTTTATTGATAAGGTCAGCGGGGTTTGGATTCAGGAAACTCAGTGTGCTGGTGAACCGGAACTGGAAGAGGGAAGGAGAGTATCAGCGGTTAGTTCAGGATCCGTGGGAACTTTGAGCGATGGCTGGCGAGACAGAGAAAACGGGACTCACGTTAGTGGAGAAGACTTTCTTCCCAGAATCCAGTACGTGTAGGTTTATCTAGAGGTAGAGACCTGAGGAGCTATTGAGCAGACTGTCACTAGGAAATCCAGGAGGACTTGAACGGAACTTGTGGAGGTTAATCCCCTGCTCAGTGTGAGACTCAAACAATCCTTCCAGGGGAAGAAGGCCAAACATCCAGCTTGCAGGAAGGCTTCCCAAAACTGGCAAACACTCTGGCATTGAGGTAGTGACAGTCCATCGCTCAAATAGTCCTCCGTAATGAGCCAACCAGCCGCAGGTGTGTGGAAGGACCAACGAGAACAGGGCGCCACCTGGTGGTGGAGGGAGAGAACAACGCAAAAAAACATAACCCACACAAACTTGATTCCTAACAATCTGCTTGTATTTAAATTGCTCCTCACGCTTTCTGTAGCATTTATACCTTTTTTTGTTTTGTTTTAGATTTTGATTCAAATTGACAGGGTTTGATGTGAACAAAGGAGCAGAATAATGAGAAGCTGGATTGAACTGAGGTATCTTATCTTTAATGGTGTCATGGCTTGCCTGCATTTCTTTAAAGGCCAACCGTGAAACGTTTGGCCACTAGGGGCGCCAGGTCTGTTACTTTCACATCTAGCGGCCACAATGGCAGCAACACTGTCTCACTGTTTTATGAATTTCTATTTTATGAATTTCTATATAATAGAAATTCATAAAACAGTATGCAGTATGCATTCTCAGTATGCAGTCAATTCCTCCAGAGTCCTCTCAATCATCTATTTAGTTGATTCAGGTGTGTCTAACCAAAGGCACATTTAAAAGTTGCAGGAAACCGGCCCTCAGGAACTGGAATTGCCCACCCCTGCTGTAGACCGTAAAAAAAGAAGTTGCACTAAATGTTTACAAGTGAGTAATAACTACTAATAGAAGTAGAGGATGCAGTGGGATGTGCTATGCAGTCACACCCTGGCAATGTCCTGAGATCTGCTACTACCTGTAGCCACATGCCTTGTCTGCAGCTATATTTTACCCCTAACACAGCTTCTCTGGTATGTAACCAGTTAATTGCACATGAACTCGTCTAAATGTGTGCATACCTTATTCATGACCCAGGTGGGACAGCTCAAAGGTAAACCAGTACTCCTTTGATAACTCAGGAATGAGGAAATGTTTGCACTGTCACAGAGAGAAAAAGACAGTTGAAAAATTTAGGTATAAATCACATTCCTTTCAAAGGAGAGAATCCAAATCCGCTTTCCTTATTTCTCACAGCAAAGCTTTCCTCATCCATCACTGCTCCTCTGGTTCAGATGAACTGGATGAATTTCCAAGAGGGGATCAGTCAAGGTGACAAGTGTTTACTTTCACACAAAACATAAGGATATTTACTAAAGGCTGTGGCTTGGCTTTGTTGGTGAGTTCTTTTTGTTGTTAAACATTTTCTATACAACCTACAGCAAAGAAACTGACTTTGAAAAATTGGTGAGAGAAGTTTAACCATCTGCAGATGGTTAACGAGACTATGGTGGAGCGGTCACTGGAACAGATCCACTGGCCTGTGTGCAGGTTGGACTGTGGGAGTGGGTTTGCATGGTCTGACTGGCAGCTTCAGCTCATCAAGAACCACCTGGAAGAGCATGAAGAGGAAGGTTCCTGTTCAATGAATTTAATCAATGGACCCCTTTTTCACCATTCTGCTTCATTCTATCTCTATTCTCCCACTCTGCAGAATCTGTTAGTTCAATCTCTAACGTTCTGCTCTCTCTGCTTTTTCTCATAGTAGCTTCATCTGGTCTGTTCCTGTTTGGCTGTGACTCCATCCTGATGAGAAATATCAGCTGTGCTGCTGCCATCAACACCTTTGTTTCTAGATGTTGGAGCTTGGCCTGTTTTCCAGTGTAGTCCTGTTTCTCTGACTGTGACTTACTGGATGTGCTCTCTTCATCCTCTGACATGGGAGCTGGCTCAGAGCTCGTCTGCCTGGCTGTGTGTTTCCTGGACGGGGCCGCCTGTGGAGCTGGTTGACAGTTGCCTTTTGTCTCTATGCTTTTTTTTCTATGTCTGCTTCTGTCTCCTTGAACCCCAGTGGGCCTCAGCAGATGGCCGCTCACACTGAGCCTGGTTCTGCTGGAGGTTTCTTCCTGTTCAAAGGGAGTTTTTCCTCTCCACTGTCGCTACAAGCATGCTTAGTGTGAGGGATTGCTGAAGAGTCAATGAGTCGATGCAATCAGCTGGTTTTCCTTAGATAGAAAACTTTGAATCAATATGACTGGATGATCTGGTGAACTGGAAAGTGACCTGAGATGACGTGATGATAATGATGTGAATTGGAGCTATAGACATAAACTGAATAGAATTGAATGTTTGCTACTCTTCACTTTGTTGCTCACGTAACGCCGCCTTCCTGCATGGTGGTTTATTATAGATAGAATGTGTCTCTTTGTTAGTTTGAGTGTTTTGTTAGTTTGAGATTTGTGATAATCACATTGACTTATGTTGCCTTACAGAAACCTGGCTGCAGCAAGAGGATTATGTGAGCATAAATGAGGCAACTCCTTCAAGCTATTTAAATTTTCACATCCCCAGAACTTCTGGGCGAGGAGGAGGAGTAGCAACAATCTTTCATTCTGAATTACTGATTACTTCAAAGGCAGTTAATACTTACAACTCTTTTGAAAAATTAACCCTTAATTTCCCTCATCCAAATTTCAAAGCAAGAAAACCTCTTCTCTTTGTAACTTTGCGTCGTCCACCAGCTCCCTAATCTGAATTTTTAGATGAGTTTTCAGAGTTCCTTTCTGATTTGGTAGTAAATACTGACAGGGTCATCATAGTGGGAGATTTTAAAGGAAAAAATCAGGTGATATTCAGAATTCAAACTTCTGAAAGTACTTTAAATAAGTAATTTTCATTTAGATAATGATCCATTGATTATTCCTTGCTGAACGGACTTTTCCTTTAACATCTAAGCTGACATTGAAGGTGACGGCTTAAGTGCAGCCTTTAATGCTATAGAAATGATTGGCTTTGGCTGCCAAAGGTCCAAGTCTTAAATGAACCGGACACAACATGTTAGTCAGCA
Source organism: Cyprinodon tularosa (assembly GCF_016077235.1). Taxonomy (NCBI): domain Eukaryota; kingdom Metazoa; phylum Chordata; class Actinopteri; order Cyprinodontiformes; family Cyprinodontidae; genus Cyprinodon; species Cyprinodon tularosa. The sequence goes on from NW_024038354.1 coordinate 1,350,469, forward strand.
TCACTACTTCAAAGCAGGGCTTTAGTGGTTTGTGGCTTTTTCTGCCTTTTTTCATCCCCCAGGCGACCATATGGCAGAACAACACAAAGCTTTAACTCAACCTCCTGTCAATACTCATAGTGTTCACCTCCTGCTTTGAAAGGTGAACAGCAGGACAATCGTGCACGCACGCAAGAACACATGCACAAGCAAGCTCACACATATGACTGCAGACCATGCACCCCCCTTTCTTTATGGCTCCCTCCTCTTTCCTCCCATCCTTTCGTTTTCAGATGGAGCCCTTTCACCAGCAGGCAGCAGCTGCAGGGCTGTTTCTCAGAGGGAGGCGGGTCGACAGCAGGAGAAGTCTTTCAGAGATGCACAGCTGATCTCCCAACACTCGGGGCAAAACATTTATTATGTCACAATGTTAAGCCAGTGCATTTTTGGACCCATCATTATTAGGAAAAAGAAGCATTAAATAGAATAGGAAAGGAGATTGACCATATCAATGTGGTTTTTGCACTCTTTTTTTCTCCCCCAATGTTTACTCTTGATCACTGCTGCATTTTAAGAAATGGAAATGTCATTAGGGTTGTATAAAACGAAATTTTGCTTGGTATACACTTTGTGTATACAAAACAACAATAAAAGTTGTCTAAGTCTAAGTCCAGACTCTAAGCAGGAGTCGCGACAGAGGAGCAGAGCCTCTATGAAGGAGATGTGTCTTGATTTCTGGGTTTGTCTTTGAAAGGTTAATTTCCAGTGTTAGCCCAGCATGTTAGCATCTATTTAATTCAATTACCAAACTAGAATTGTACAGTATAACTAGAGTGATGCAGTGATATTAGTTTTGTTGTCATCAAACCATTAATAACCTGGAGAGAACTATTAACCTTAGTGAAATCTGATAGATGCTAAAATGCATAAAATGATGAAACCCACCACTGCTCGTTATCTACACAGCAAAGTCGGCTGTGATATCGAACAATTGTAGAGAAGAGGCCCTTGATCTGGCTTAGTGGTGATCAAATAATTACCTTATCCTGAACACTAGCAAGACCATGGAGGTCATAGTGAATTACAGTGGGGACAGGAATACTGAGCACAGTCTCCTCTACATAAAGGGGGTGGCGGCTGAACATATGGACAGAAGGTTCACACTAACTTCTCTTACTGTTAGAAGGTTTAAAAGAAACCAAGCTGCTCAACAGACATTTAAAAGAGCAAGCTTGGTCTGAAAGCTCATTTATGGTGCATGAAAACATTAAAGGCCACTATGAGTGAAGCCGATTAGAGAGACAAAATGGGGCAGAGATGCAGAGACATTTAAAAACATAAATAAGGGATTTAAAAGTGTGTCTGGAATTGAACTGAAAGGTAGAGGAAGAATGTTAAAACTGAATTATGCTCTGTTTCTTCCAGTGGCAGCACCTAGAAGTTATTGCATTGTCTAACAATGTTCTACTATAATAAAACTTGAATCCCTCAGGAAATTCAACTCAAAGATTTAAAACATTTTTTAAAAGAGAAAGGTTTATGAGGAGATGCAGTATTTTCTACAATCACATCCAAATGGCAGCGCGTAGTTAAGGGTATGAATATAAACATGGGTCAGTGTACTAACATTTTGAGCAATGCCAGTTGAGTCTAAAATAGCCTATAAAGAGGCACTCCCTTTTAGTGACTCCTAACATTAATGTTAAAATTATCCGATATATTTACCTTATCAGCATTTAACAAAAATCAAACAAGAATTCTTAGAACTGGTGAAAATTGAGAGAAAGAGCCCAGTGGATGAGACAAATCAACAAACAGGAGTATTCTTAGTACTTTGCAATTTTGATCAAATACTCAAAAGAAATATAGCGCTTAGTTGTTCTGAAATTGATTAATAATTTGGGCTGAAATGTGGTTGCAAATCTTACTTCTTGCCCAGTTGATGTTGTCAGCCAGGTTTCTGTAGGACATAATAAATCAACGTAATTATTGCAATCAATCAAAGTATTTGAATATAGAGCTTCAGTGTTCAATAAAACCACATTTGATTTTTTTCTCTGTTCAGAGGAAGTTATGAAAATATTTAATTCTAGTCTTTCTTGTCTTTCAAGTAAAGTCTGGAGATTACGGTATTAAAGTGACTGTCGTTTAATACAAATGCAAAGCATATTTTTTCTTTGTGAACAGATGGAATTATCATTAATGATATTCTTTCACTTTAAACCTAAAGTATATTCTACCTTGACTCTGTGTGTAATTCAAAATCCCAATATAATACTTAATAGTTTGTTATAATATTATTTCAAGGTGTCTGAATACTTTCCTACTGTCAGTATGATCGGTGAAGTCAAAGTCAAACAGAGGAGGCTGATTAATGTCGGTGCTGTCTGGTCATGCCCAAGTGAGCGCAGGCTAGAAGCTTGCTTTTGTTTTTGCTGTCAAACACTGGAAACGTAGTGAGGTCAGGGAGGGGAATGGTATTTCAGCTCCAGGAGTTTTTCAATTCCCTGGAAACAAATCTGTCTTTCATTTCCAGCACAAGATTGAGAAATTAGATATTAATATACATGTATTAGAAGATACATAAACTTATTTCTTCTCACAGTTTGACCTCAAACCAGTGTAATCTTTTCCATTTGTGGAATATGAGTCACCTGTATGTAATTTAAGGCTCTTCAAACACACCAGAAGGATGTTTTGAAATAATCTAAATAAATCAGTTAAGATATCAGAAAGAGAATGTTGAAACGTCAGGCTACAGCTCTCACAGCAATCCCTCACACTAAGCATACTTGTAGCGACAGTGGAGAGGAAAAACTCCCTTTGAACAGGAAGAAACCTCCAGCAGAACCAGCACCAGGCTCGGAGATCGTCTGCCTGGCTGTGTGTTTCCTGGATGGGGCTGCCTTTTACAGTTGCCTTTTGTATCTATGCTTCTGTCTCCTTGAACCCCAGTCAGCCTCAGCAGATGGCCGCTCACACTGAGCCTGGTTCTGCTGGAGGTTTCTTTCTGTTAAAGGGAGTTTTTCCTCGCCACTGTTGCTACAAGCATGCTTAGTGTGAGGGATTGCTGAAGAGTCAATGAGTCGATGCAATCAGCTGGTTTTCCTTAGATAGAAAACTTTGAATCAATCTGACTGGATGATCTGGTGAACTGGAAAGTGACCTGAGATGACATGATGTGAATTGGTGCTATAGAAATAAACTGAATAGAATTAAAGAAATTAAGTTCAAACATGCTTTGTTTGGCAAACAGGGAAATAGCAATCTATATACATCTATGATAAGTTCACCTGGAGTTGTGCATGAAGGTGAGGCAGCAGGAGTCAGGTTACTGTTTTATTGTTATTGGTAGAGTACAGGACGTGAGTCAGAAAGGTGCAAACAAAAACCTTCATTGTTTATGGCTGACTGTTGGATCCATAGGACAGGTGCATTAAAAACCTCCTCAGATCCTGTAAAACTGTCAGGAATGAGTCAGTGCTCTGCCAGGCCTCATTGTCTTATTCTACCTCCGGGCTTCTCGGTTTTCTGGGGTCGCACTGATATTTGACCACTTTGGTAACAGGGATCAAACAAGCACTTGTAACTGCATCTATGAACACATTCTAGGCAGAGCGGTTTAGGGCGCAGGAAAAGGGTGGAGCCGCAGGGATCGATCTGAACCCGAAGAGCCGCAGGAGGAAATGGAAGGAGATGCGCTCTGAATCTGCGGTTTCTCCACCGCTGCAGGATGCCTTTAGGGTCTCAATTTTCCTTCGCATCTCCCGCTTTGCTCTCAGGTTTAATCAGTGAAGGTAAAGTGCTGTCATGAGGCGCACCGCTCTGGCATTTCCGCGCGTGCAGCCCTCACCGCGAGCTGCGCGTAAAAGCGAGTGGCTCCGCAGCGCCCTGGCGCATCATCACTGCCCCGATCCAGGAGCCGAAAACGAAATAGTGGTCCTCGCCACTGGGATGGATCAGTACCTGCAGGAGGTCTTCCACCACCTGGCTCACCCCAACCAGGAGGATACTGTGTCCGCGGAGGACTTCAAGGCTCTTTGCGCTGTGCTGGGACTTCCCGCAGAGACAAGGACGCCCAAAGCAGAGGATGGAAGCGGAGATGGTGGAGTAGACCTGCAACAGGAAGACTTTTTGGACGTTTGCGCAAGTTTACCCCACCAGCTGTCCTTTAAAGACTTTCACTCGCGGCTCTGTGGGTATTTCCGTGTGCGCAGTGCGCCCGCAGTCAGCGGAGACTGCGTCTGGCGTCTGCCGGTGTCTGAGGACACGGAGCTGGTGGAGAGACAGATCCGACTCCGCTGGCCCCGCGTCCGGCAGAGGAAGTGTGTTAGTTTCGATTTGAGCAGAGATCAGACTGGAACCAGGAGCAAATCCACCAAAAAGGGAACCATGGAGGACCTCCGAGACCAAGGTAACAGGATGGTTGATCCTTTTAGGGTTCATGTTCTATATGTCCAACTATAGAGACTTAAATAATGAAATGATCTGAAACTTTGGATTCACCTTCATTGATTTATTGCTCTGTAAAACATAACAGACCTCATGCTGCAGTTTGAGGCCATTTAGGGTCTGTTTCCACCAGCTTAGCAAATCCACAAATTTAATGTCTATTATTTTAATAGCCAGGGGCAGATTTAGGAAATGTGGGACCCTAGGCAAAGACAGGCAGGGGGCCCCTCTGAATGGAGAAGACAACACATAGAACAGATCCATTCTACAGATAGAGAAATGTTAATAGAATAGACATCCATTATCTGTTCTAGGTTGTGTCCCTCTCTTCTTGTCCCTTTTCTTCTTGTTTTCCTCTCTATGTTTTGTACTCAGCTGACTTTTCATGCTGTCTCTAAAGGAATGAAAGATTTTTTCCAAGCACTAAGCTCACTTAGCTGATTGCTCCTTCCTGTGTTTCCAAAAAGGCCAAAGTAAATAACCCAGTCCTTCTTTTCACTGTAGACAAGCCATGATCTGCTTCTCTGTTCTCCATTTTTCATTTGGATGAAATAATAGCTGCATGAATCATGACAGCAGACAAGATAGAGGAGAGCAGGAGGCGGGGTTACCAATCTACTTGCTCTGGAGAGCAGAGTTCGCTGCTTTTAGATGTTGTCTCCAAAGTCTCCAGTAGCAGAAAAAAGTCTCTAGATTTGGCGCTAGGAGCTTTTTAGAAATCAAAGTGCTAGAGGGGTCTGAAAAGTGGCTAAATATAGCGACTAAAGCGCTAAGTTGGCAACACTGCTCTTTGCATGGTTTGTTTTCAAATGGTTTGCTGCTGTCTGTTTGGACCTTTCTGAACATGTGCAGCAAATGGACTGATCCAATATGGTGGACACTGAAGGGGGGGCTGAGACACACTTAATATTATCAGCGTTCTGATGGCATTTTAAAAACATAATTAATGTGCACAAATAAGGAACAGATGTATTAACCATACATGGAAACAGAGTTTTAGTGAAATCAATGTATGAAATAAGATAAAAAATTTTCTCACTATAGCTGGTAAAAGTTGAGAAATTATAAACAAGAGTTATCAAGTTCCAGCTTTGCTAAAATATATTTCTAAACAAATATAATGTTTATTTGATGGTTCTGGTTTGGGTTTCTTTCTTTTCTCCTTTTTAATGCCGGTTGGATCCTGGAAGAACCTTCTGGATCTGTCATGATCGGCAGGATTTCTAGCCCAGATGCAGAACACACACACAGAGGCAGAGGAAAAGTCCAAAGGTTTATTGAGTTCAGAACAGGGATCTTCCTGGAAAGCAGAGAGGACAAAACAGGTTAGGTTCAGGTTCCAGGGAAGTCAGGGAATCAGACAGGCAGGCTGGCTCGGGCTTGCCAAACCACAACAGGGTCAAAACAATCCGGCTCAGAGTGAAGTTCTCTTCCAGCTTATGTAGGAACCTTAATGAGCTGATGGGGAACAGATGAGCACAAGCTCTCAGGAGAGGATCTACGGCGCCCTCTGGTGGGCAAGCCTCTAGATCCTGACAGACAGCAGAACCCCTCAGAAAGGGATCCACGTCGCCCTCTGGAGGGCAAACCTCTGGATCCCAACAGGATCATTACTGCCACCTACTGTTAAGGAGGTTAATCAGTAGTTGTAGATAATGTACCTGTAAATGTTTATTCATATTTATAAATTTGTGATACATACTCGCACATTTGTAATTCTTACTCGTAAATATATACAATTCTCAGTTGCACATTTATTAATGGTACTCATAAATCTCTGATTTGTTCTCCTAAACCTGTAATTCATCTTGTAAGTTTGTCATTCGTACTCATAGTTTTGATAAGTTGTAACTCTAACTCTTATTCTCACAGATGGAGCCTCTGATGTAATATTTCTGAAGGGGTTTATGCACTGAGCCTGGTTCTGGTTCTGCTGGATGTTTCTTCCTGTTCAAAGGGAGTTTTTCCTCTCCACTGTCGCTACAAGCATGCTTAGTGTGAAGGATTGCTGAAGAGTCAATGAGTCGATGCAATCAGCTGGTTTTCCTTAGATAGAAAACTTTAAATCAATCTGACTGGATGATCTGGTGAACTGTAAAGTGACCTGAGATGACATGATGTGAATTGGAGCTATAGAAATAAACTGAATAGAATTGTCATGATGTTACAAAGTTCAGACCCAAATGCAGAAAACCAAACAGAGAGACCAGGGAAAAGGTTTAACAGGTTTTATTGAAGAAGTTAAACAGAGGGAGAAGTGTTGCTCTGAACACTGCTCATCCGGAACTGTAAAGTGAGGAGAAGACACAGCGGTTAGTTCAGGCTCAGTGGGGAATTTGACTCGTGAACTTGGAGAAGAGGATTTGGTTGCCAACTCACGTTTTCAGAGAAGTTGTTGGATCCTTAACTCCTGTCTATGTGCTGTGGTTCCAGTGTTTGTCTGATTGGGCGGAGGGCGAAACAGGGTTTACCCAGAATTAGGTTGTTAGTTGGTGAACGGAGAAGCTGACTGCCACTCAGATTTCCTGCGGTACTCGAACGTCTCGTAGTGGAGATGAATCCCTTTCTCAGTGAGAAGCTCAAACAATCTCTTGGGGAAAGTGGATCCAAACCTCCTGTTTGAACCCCAGCTCAGTTTGAAGCTCAGTTGATCCTTACAGGGAGAGAAGGTCAGAGAAATCCAGTTTGCAGGATGACTTCCTGCCGAGAGGCAAAGACAAAAAACAAAGTTAAACTCAGGTTGACAAGAACTCAGTTTGACTAAGCAAAACTCAGCTTGGCTAGAGTACCCAAAACTGGGAAACACTCTGGTGTCGAGGTAGTGGCAGTCAGCAGCTTAAGAGCACTCCGTTTAACGAGGAAATCAACAGCAGGTGTGTGAGGAGGAGAATCAGAACCAGGCGCCTCCTGGTGGAGGAAGGGAGACAAACACAGAAACACAAACACACAGACAGGAGTCCTGACAAGAATTGAGTTGACAAGAGGAACAAACACTTGTTTGTTGATTTAAATCAACAAATTCAGACACTTATCACATATTTTTATTGACAGTTACCTTACACCATGTAAGAGCACTTTGTTTTTTTGTCTTCCTTCTTAGGGCTAATTTTTGGGGAGTGGAGAAGTGATGTTTGTATTGACATGTTCTCCCCTCAGAGTTGTTCATCTCTGGTGCTCCTCTGTAGTTGCCATAGTTACCATTGACCTCTTTTATTAGATTTGTGGTTCAACTGTGCTCTTTCAGCTCTATGTTGTGGTCTATTGTGGCTTTTATGATCTTCAAAGCTTTTTCTCCATGATGCAGTTTGTTTACTAATGTTCTCTTGCAATTCTCAGTTGTATTTATCATTATAAAGCAACCCTTCTGTTTCATAGAACTGCAGTTATTGCCATAACTTCATTGAGAAAGAGTTTCTTAATCTCATTGGGACCATGCTGGATTAATGAAAGTTAAATAGAAAAAAATACATGCTAGTCAGAGGTTGAAACCTGACAGAATCAGCTTTAGAGAGCGACTGGTTTTAGTGACTGTTGCATCTGCACCAGCCTGTATTTACACAGGATGCATTTAACTTCTAATTCCCTGTAATTTCATTGCTTCAGCAGCATTCATGTGGCAAAGCCGTGAAAGGTATTGGTTATAAGCAGCGGTTCCTTCCATCTTGTTCTCCTCCCTTTAAATGTTGGTTCATTTACTGCTTGTTCTTTCATAAACTGAACAAGAATCTAAGGAGGTTCCTTGCAGGAGCAGAAGCTTTAATCCTCCCAGGGTGGTTGGATTAAAGGAAGCAAGGCTTCAAGGTCATCAGAAAGGACTAATCCAGTCACCCACAGCATTTATAGGCCGGGATGCTGCATTAACCAGTTCTGTTACTGTGAAAACCTTAGAAATGTAAGAGACACAGATAGGAATTAAAGATAAAATAAAGATGTGATGCTTTGGTGAGTTATTGCATTTCTTATGCTTATGTATCCTATACAAATAAGCCAGTTTATAACTTTTAGCTCTACAGCAGAATATAAATGCAAACTTAAATAATGTCAAGAAACCCGGACAGATGGACCCAGTATTCAAGGAGAGACAGTCAGTAGGAAAGTTCAAAAAGTTTATTAAATAAAGAAAACACAGTGGAGCTGTGACTGGTGGACACTGCAGGAGGGGGGCGGGGCACCGCCCAATCACAGACATTCTGGTTTAACAGTCCAGTCCAGGAATGTCCCCAGTGCTGCAGCTCTAAAGGTCCTTCAGGAAGCCGATCCTGGTCAGGGATTCAGAACAGACAGGAACAGACAGAACAGGATCCAGATCAGGCTGGAACAGACAGGTGGCAGGATCCAGGCTTCCAGGCATCATAGAGCTCCCAGGTGGGTTCAGAGTCTGACTAGGACCGCAAGCATGACCAGGTGGTCACGCACAGGAGCAGACAGGATCAGGTGCAGATGAGCAGGCTCAGTGGAAGAGGGTAGCCGAGACCGGACGTGGAACCGGAACTTGATGCAGGACCCTTAAACCAGGCTTACTGGGATAAAAACTGAACCTCCCCACAAATAGAGCCAAAAACCCAGAGGACTCAGCAGGGGAGGAACAGTGGACGAGCAGGAGACGAGACAGACACTAAACCCTCTATGCACTGGCCACCAGGATCCAGGATGCATGAACCTTGGAATAAAACAGACTGAACAGAACGACTAACTGAAAACAAATAATTATGATCTGGAGCCGAATGCACAGGCTGAACAGAATATAAACCAAAAGAAACAGGTGAGGGGAATAAATGATAATTGAGGCAGGGAGGGAAAACGACAGGTGAAAGAAATAACCAATTAAGGGAGAGCAAACAGGCCAGATCATGACAAATAAAAAAGAAATGAATTAGGAAATGTTCTTTTTGAGGTTTTGACTATTTGGGATCTTGTTGTTCAACATGGATTGATTGATGATTCATTTATGGAGGAATTTTCCTGGTAAAATTAGAACGCACATTTTTCATTTTTTTGGATAAACAGGATAGGGGTTGGGGGGTGATTTTGGCCCTGGTGGCCAGCTGGATCGTGGGTCCTGTCACCGGTCCCTGGCCCCCGGGCTATGGTGGTGCGACCGGTGGGGGCCCCCCTCTCTGTGGGGGCCCCCCTCTCTGTGGGGGCTCTCGTGGAACAGGGGCGCCTATTGGAGTCAGCGGGGGAGCTGGCTCTCTGGGAGTGCAGTAAGCCTCCCAGTCCTTTGCTCCCCAACCCCGAAATCCTCCCTCTGCCTGCTCCATCAAACTGCCACACATGTTGGCTTTTGGGGAGGGGGTTGTTACTGGAGGGCCCCACCTTCTGATGATGTCCCCCACCCCAATTCTATTTTCCATTTTAGACACTTTAATCTACAACATTTTCACAACACACATCTATGTAAGGCATTGTCTGGGGGGTGGGGACACTGGGGGTGGGGGGGCTTATTTCATGGGCCTCACCACTGTCGGCTCCCCCCATCCCTCGTCTGGTGCCGGGTGGGGGGCCGGTGGGGCCCCTCCCCCCATCCGGATTTTAAGTTCACCTATTGGGTCAACCATTGACAGCCAGCCACCCCGAAGTGGATCTGGTAAAGGGCCCCAGGGGCGCCCTACTCCCAGCGGGATCCCCAGCTTGGGCCCAGGGGGGCCAGGCCCCGTGGAGCAGCCCAAAGGATTAAGCCAGTAGCCACCCAGGCATCCATTATTCCTGGCGGCTACTCCGCAGGGCCTGACCACCCGGGGCCCGGCCGGGGCTCCCGTGGTGGTAGGGGCACCCCTGGGGCCTCGGGTCCCTGGGGCCAATGGCCGGTTCCACTTCGGGGTGGCTGGCTGCTGGCGGAGCCTGCGGACTCATCCCCGCATCAAAATTTGTCAGGCTTTTTTTGACATCAAGACAATTATTCTTATTGCCACATTGCCAGACAGGACACTGTAAAAAAAAATAAAATAATAAAATAAAATATATATATATATATATATATATATATATATATATATATATATTGATTCTGTTCATGGTGGAGAATCCTGCTTCACAGCAGCAGGTTGAGCCAAACATCCTCTAAATGTTCAGGGTCATCTTTGAGCACGCCATTTCACTTTTCTTTCACCAGTTCACCACAGTTCTTCCAGCAGTCCACACTTTCTCTGCTCTCTTTTTCTCATGGTCTTCTCCTTCTTTCCCATCGCCCGGCTTGCCACAGGTTTGCCTGCTGTGTCTAAAAGTAGCAGCAGCAGCAACCCAGACTGACAGCTCATTGGCTCATTTGGATCACGTGCAGCCTGGAGCCGGACGCTCCCCAGGGCTTTACCGTATTAACAGGAGAAGCGGCGCAAGTGAAATTAGACACTGCCGTTGGACAACATGCGGTAATTTGTAAATATTTCAAATTAGGTTGGGTCCAGATTAGCCAGCAGGTGGATCCGGATCCGGACCTAATCCCTGACCTCTGATGTATCATATTAAGAAATGTAGTCAGCGCATTAGTTTGGGTATTTGAATTTTTAAGGTACCTGCATGAAATGTCTCTTAGTGGCAATATTTGGTAGAAAAGACTAAATACCAATAAGAAGGACAGATCTCCAGTCAATCACAGGGCAACACAGAGACAAACAACCATTCACACACACCTAAGGAGGATTTAGAGAAGCCAGTTAACCTAACATTCATGTTTTTGGAATGTGGGAGGAAGCCGGAGTACCCAGAGAGAACCCACGCATGCTCAGGGAGAACATGCTAACTCCATGCAGAAAGACCCCGGGCCCAGACTAAACAATTCTTTTGGGAATTCTGATGTCATGAGATTTCCACTCCTCACAGAAAGTTTGAATTGAACCTTATCTTTTCCAGATGAGGTGGCTGCTCTCAGAGAGCTGGTTGAGGACCTCCGCTCTGCTCTGCAGGGGAGCGATGCTCGCTGTCTGGCCCTTGAAGTGGCCCTCAGACAGGAGAGGAGCCAGACGCTCACTGCCCCCTTTACCCACAGCGCCTCTGTTTCCACTCCTAAACCCTCAGGGAGCCTAATGCGGGCAAAGCTGGTGCCAACTGACAGACTTAAACATCAGCCTGGGGTTCAACGGGAAGACGGAACAAGGAGCGGACAGAGGAGGTGGGATATCAGGGACCCCATACTGAGGGAGCTAAAGCTGATTCGATCCTCACGGGATGGGCAGCTAGAGGAGGCCATCAAATTCAATGAGCGCTTGGAGGAAGAGCTGCAATGGGCTTATCAGGAGGTGCGCAAGCTGCAGGGGGTGGAGTCCTCCCTGAGGAAGGAGAACAACCAGATCAGGTGCTGCATATAACCTTTAATTGAACAAAAGTTTGTTTTTATTTATTTCAATGAAACGTTTTGATAATCTTTGCTAACAGGAGGCGGGCAGAGGAAGCTAGAGAGGCTCTGAGTTTGGGGCTGCAGAGGGTCCGGCTGATTCAGGAGCAGGCCCAGTCTGTGCCGCGGCTCCAGTCCAAAATCAGCAAGCTAGAGAGCGAGCTGCTCCGGTACAGGTACAAAGGCTGGGTGTGGTTTGGAGGATCCAGTTACACATCATTTCCCTTTGTCCTTTACTGACATGTACAGCGCCTCGCTACAGTAGCCAGAGATTAGATCCATTGCTTACAACTCAAAAACTTAGATAAGGCAAAATAGTGCAAAAGTGTTAAGAGATGGGAATCTGAAACATTAACAGATAAATGGTCGCAGAGAATTGCGGCCTAAGAATTGTGTCTCAATAAAAACAAGGTATTTTGTACACTATACGTAAAGGTAGACCCGCCCTCTCCACTTAACAGAAAAAAAATAAATGCACAACCCTGTACCCGCTTCCCTGAGGGAACCCCTACTGAACGTGTTTGAGGGCGCGCACTAGCCCATATCTCATTGAGGAGGTGCGGGATACATCTCACCCATATTGATAAATAAAAACTTCCCCTGCGAATAAGACTACTGGTGCATTAAAAAAAACTAAAACATGACATGCTTGTGTGTTCCTGTCAGACCCATGAAGTAGCCCTGAATTGCCACGTAGTCCAACTGAAATAGATCTGGGGTCTGTCTCTGTTGGTGCTACACTGCTCCCTGCAGATGCGTTGGATGTCTTTAATCCACATTCTGAGCTGTATCTGTAGCTATGCTGCTAGAGGCTTAGTCTGACGGAGGACATGTTGGTCAGTTTTCCTCTCACTGTTACATTCTCTTTTTCAGGATTGCAGTTGTTTACACTCCCTTGTTTATACCATTTGAGCTGTTAAAAAACTGCAATAGCCACCATTCGACCACTTAAATCAGGATTAAGACCTAGTTTATAACAAATACTGCTGATATGTTTTTTTTTTTTAAACAAACTAAAAGGCGACAGTGCTAAATAAACCTGCATCTTGTTTCATAAATGCTTGTCATCTCATCTCATTCTCCAGCAGAACTGGCTGCACATGCCTCTCTGTCGCCGCAGGTCGATTATCTCAACCTGAGGAATTATTTGGTAAAATGGGTGAAATACTGGGGATTATTACACTGTACAGTAAAGGATTTCACATATTGAAATCCAGTTGATCTCTTTTCAGATGCTGAATGTCTGCAGAGGGCAGTAGAGGGGAGAGCTGCCTCTGATGAAGAGGAAGATGACAGGGCTCTGAAGAAGAAAGAACAGAGTTTCTCCTTAGAGGAGAAGAGGAACCTTTCACACAACCATGGCTGTGGTGACGGGTGAGTCAACAGTTACCATGACAGATTACTTGTCTTAAAGTTGTGCAAAAAGAATAGAGAAGCACCGATCTGGGGATATTCCAAACCATTTATATATGTGTAAGAAAATTAAAAGATTAAATCATTAAAGGGAATTACGAACACCTAATCAACCTTATGCACTGAGATCTAACAGGACAAGTGCAGGTTGAAGAGAATTACTCCCTTAAGATATAATTTCATAACAATAGATTTCTCATATCTAAATTGTTGGTGGCATTTAGCGAAACAATTCCTTAAATCATTTGAAATGTCACCTTTCTTATTCTAGATGTCAGAGTGACGTCCACCAGCCTCCGTCTCAGAGCTCCTCAGAGCAGGAAAAGCAAACCAGCACATCTGCAGATGCCAGAGCGTGCTGCAGCTGGACTGAACCAAAGCAAGGGAGGAAAAATGGATGTGGAGCCTTCACAACGGTAAAGGTGAGTGAAAAAGTTTAGTTTTATTAATTAGGGAAAGCTTAAACGTGATAGAAAATCATGGGGGGGGGGGGGGGGGGGGGGGAATTATTATATTATTATATTTCAATGTGTTTTAACCTTTTGTATTTTCTTTAATTTAATCCAAAACTGGAAAGCATCTTACTAGTAATTTTTCTTTTTCGGTAAATAGGAAGACAGTTTTCAAAAAAGAGTTTATAGTAATATTGTTTATTGAACAGCTTAAAACAAAAATCACAAATCTTATTTTTAATGTCATCTTTTCATAAATGTATGTCTTTGACCGCTGAGCACCTTTACATTGAGACTTTTTTGCCCACTTAACAGGAAGTCTGCAAAGCACTGGATTGCTGTTTGTTTTTTAGGCGTCATGCTTGTAGTTTACAGCATAAAAATCCCCAAAACCTTGATTTAAAAATTCACTTTGACTCTCTAAGTCTAAAATCTTTATTTCAACCCTGGCTTTCGCTCCATAAAGGTGAAATTTCTGAGATGCAGGACTATAAGCTGCCATGTTACCAGTAGGAGTGTGGAAAAAATCGATTTGGTAATATATCGTGATATTCGGCTGCCCAATATGATATCAATCTTTCAGCTCCTAATATCAATTTTCATAAGAATAAAAAACAAAAAAAAAAACAAAGCATTTCACCGAAAACAATGAGGGGAAAATGGAGTACCTTTGCACCATCACTCTGGTAGATGGCGCTGTGGAGCAGGTCACCATCTCTGACTCAAACCCCAAACAATATGGATTCTGATGAACATATACGGCACTTACCTTTCATTTTGAGACCTGGGTAAAATATCGCATTACATAGTGATATCGCAATATTGTGATAATATGAATAGTGACCCAAGTACTACGACACGTATCGTATCACAACACCCATCGCAATACAAGCTAGCAGAACCTTAGATGTGGATATTCATGGTTGCCAAGGGTAACTTGTTCTCTTGATGGACGGTGGGTTTGACGAGTGTCCATGTTTTGGTAGGTTTACAGCTTGGTCCCATTATTTTGGATTTTAGATAATGGATTGAACGGTGTCCTCTGAACTGCCACTCTGGGTCCCTGAGCAAGACCCTTAACCCCACACTGCTCGCCAGGAGCCGCACAATGGCAGCCCACTGCTCCCCAAGGGGAGGGGTTTAATGCAGAGGTAAATTTCTCCAATATTAGTTCAATAAAGTTCAATGAAAAAGAAAAAATTATAAAATTATTGTATTACTTAGCACTGCTGCAGATCTCTCTACAACTTCATTGCTAAATGTGCAACATTTGAACAGGAAGAAACCTCCAGCAGAACCAGGCTCAGTGTGAGCGGCCATCTGCTGAGGCCCACTGGGGTTCAAGGAGACAGAAGCAGACATAGAAAAAGAAGCATAGATACAAAAGGCAATTGTCAACCAGCTCCACATGCGGCCCCGTCCAGGAAACACACAGCCAGGCAGACGAGCTCCGAGCCAGCTCCCATGTCAGAGGTTGAAGAGAGCACATCCAGTTAGTCACAGTCAGAGAAACAGGACTACACTGGAAAACAGGCTTCATGATGCTTTTTTTATGCTAACATTCCATATGGAGTCCTATGAAAATATGCTGCTACAGATGAAATGTGACAAAAAGTTGAAAAGGCTCTGGCCAAGGCGATGGACTCTGTTTTCCCCAACATCATAGGTTCGGAAAGACATGAGAGGTTTTAGTACAGAGCTTACCAAAAACAGGCCTACCTTAGTGCACATGCAGAGATTTAAAGGTGTGTCTGGATGCAAAGGTAAACCTCGAAAACTATCAAGGACTATTAGTGTTTGTTTGGTTGATCATGATCAGGGTTGCAAAATATTAGGAAAACATATTATTTCCAAAGCTATTGCTGAGCTTTGCAGTTAAAAAATTATAGCAATTAACTTGAACTTGCTGTCAGCTTTAGAATCACGAGCACCAGAAAACAGCCACTGTTATTGTAGGTATGAAGGGAAATGGAAATGTGCCCAACGGGGCAAAGGTATTTTTGGTGTTAAAAATTCACATCCATGGTATTTAACATGTCAAGTGCCTCACACATGGCAAACATTTAAATATTAGTCAGTCCGTGTTCTTCATATAAGTGATTTGAGCAGCTAAGGCAGAAAATTTGCCAATTGAAAAAGATTATTTATGATTAGAATAAGATAAAAGAACCAGATAATTTTATTTGGGTCTTTTCGGGCTCTGCCTTCAACCATTAACTTTGACTTTGAATTATTTAGCTTTTACAATATGGAGTTTAAAATATGAAACAACTTAAAATTGATGATATAACAGGACATTGTTTGGGATAGAGAAAGTGGAGAAAGTTTGTTTTACTTTGGTTACATGAACAGAGTTTGTCTCCCCAGAGGCCGGATGAGGAGGCCGAGAAGACACGTCTGTCTTTGCTAGAGGACAAACTGACAGATTCACTCAGCCTGCTGCTGCAGCTCCGTAATAAGGTACCTAAACCAACGGCCGCTGACCTGGGGGGGTGAGATGCAGGGGAGGATTTACCGTGGTGTCCACCATATTGGATCAGTCCATTTGCTGCACATGTTCAGAAAGGTCCAAACTGACAGCAGCAAACCATTTGAAAACAAACCATGCAAAGAGCAGTGTTGCCAACTTAGCGCTTTAGTCGCCTTTAATGTGGAGGTTAGAAAAGTGAGGTTTTTATGTCATACAATTTTAAGCCTGTTTTTACAGAGAAAAATGTAAATAATCTTCAGTATGGAGCAGATGGGATGAAAACACACAGTCCCACCGGGGGAGACGTGGCTCTCACACAGAGCCATCTGATGTTTGACCTGCTGGTACACTTCCTGTCTCTTCCCACCGTGTCTCTGCACATCAGAGTCTTTGAGTGCTTCTCAGTTGAAACAGATAAAACAAGAATGATGCTAAACTTTTAGTCAGTGTGCAGAAAGCTGTTCTGATTGACCAGCCTCCTCCATCTTTCTTTAGAATGTGTCACGAAGGGTCCTGGAGAAGATGGTGTTGGACAGCCTTGACGTGTGCCGTAGAGGAGAAGCTGGTAGTCTGCTCTGTCCTACATTTTCTTCATGCTCTGGCTTTGCATCTTTATTAAACCGTTTTGTTTTGCTGTGTAGCTCCACCTCCTCACATGCAGGCCGCTGACGCCCTCAGCATCCACCTGACCTCCAGTGACCTTACCAAAAGCAGAGGGCCGGAGGACAGGGGAGAAGGCCACAGTGGGAAGAAACATCTGCTTCCACCTTCAGGGTGTCAAACTAGCAACTCTCTGCTCATCTCTGGTTAAAAAGCTCATCTCTGTTACAGCTGTTTAAGTAAATCCATTATTAGCTGTTTTACCATTTACCCTTTGATATACACATTTATTTAATTTAAATTGTACTTCCATTTAGCACTTGTGTGGACCTATAAAAAAATAATGTGTATTGTTGTCTAGTCATGTTTTGGGTTGCAGAACATCAGAATAACCTACCTCAATAATTTGCTGCTCAGTCAATAAAAGCATCTTTTCATAAAAGTGTGTTGAAATGTTTCTGATGGATCAAAGTCAGACGTCAGGTAGTAGATATTTGTTTTTATGTTTATTGATCATTTCGTAAAGGAAAGCTCTGTGTTTCCAGCTTGAGGCTTTCTCTCTCTGCGGTTCTCATCCTGAGAAGAGATCAGTTTGGACAAACTCTTTAAATAACACCTCATCATTTATATGTATTAAACCAGGAGATATGATGACAGATTTAGGCAGAAATTGTAGATCGGAGAAAACAAAACATGCAAAGAGCAGTGTTGCTAACTTAGCGCTTTAGTCGCTATACAGGTGCTGGTCATAAAATTGGAATATCATGAAAAAGTAGATTGATTTCAGTAATTCCATTTAAAAAGTGAAACTTGTATATTATATTCATACATTACATACAAACTCATATATTTCAGATGTTTATTTTGTTTAATTTTGATGATTACAAATGACAACAAATGAAAATCTCAAATTCATCATATCAGAAAATTAGAATATTGTGAAAAGGTTCAAAATTGATGGCCCCTGGTGCCACACTCTAATCAGCTAATTAACTCAAACCACCTGCAAAAGCCTTTAAATGGTCTTTCAGTCTAGTTCTATAGGCTACACAATAATGGGGAAGACTGCTGACTTGACAGTTGTCCAAAAGACGACCATCGACACCTTGCACAAGGAGGGCAAGACACAAAAGGTCATCGCTAAAGAGGCTGGCTGTTCACAGAGCTCAGTGTCCAAGCACATTAATAGAGAGGCGAAGGGAAGGAAAAGATGTGGTCGAAAAAAGTGTACAAGCAAGAGAGATAACCGCACCCTGGAGAGGATTGTGAAACAAAACCCATTCAAAAATGTGGGGGAGATTCACAAAGAGTGGACTGCAGCTGGAGTGAGTGCTTCAAGAACCACCACACACAGACGTATGAAAGACATGGGTTTCTGCTGTCGCATTCCTTGTGTCAAGCCACTCTTGAACCACAGACAGCGTCAGAAGCGTCTTGCCTGGGCTAAAGAGAAACAGGACTGGACTGCTGGTGAGTGGTCCAAAGTCATGTTCTCTGATGAAAGTAAATTTTGCATTTCCTTTGGAAATCAAGGTCCCAGAGTCTGGAGGAAAAGAAGAGAGGCACTTCATCCACGTTGCTTGAAGTCCAGTGTAAAGTTTCCACAGTCAGTGATGGTTTGGGGTGCCATGTCATCTGCTGGTGTTGGTCCATTGTGTTTTCTGAGGTCCAGGGTCAACGCAGCCACATACCAGGAAGTTTTAGAGCACTTCATGCTTCCTGCAGTTGACCAACTTTTTGGAGATGCAGATTTCATTTTCCAACAGGACTTGGCACCTGCACACAGTGCCAAAGCTACCAGTACCTGGTTGAAGGACCATGGTATCCCTGTTCTTAATTGGCCAGCAAACTCTCCTGACCTTAACCCCATAGAAAATCTATGGGGTATTGTGAAGAAGAAGATGCAATACACCAGACCCAACAATTCAGAAGAGCTAAAAGCCACTATTAGAGCAACCTGGGCTATCATAACACCTGAGCAGTGCCACAGACTGATCGACTCCATGCCACGCCGCATTGCTGCAGTAATACAGGCCAAAGGAGGCCCAACTAAATACTGAGTGCTGTACATGCTCATACTTTTCATGTTCATACTTTTCAGTTGGCCAACATTTCTATAAATCCTTTGTTTTTATTGGTCTTCAGTAATATTCTAATTTTCTGATATGATGAATTTGAGATTTTCATTTGTTGTCATTTGTAATCATCAAAATTAAACAAAATAAACATCTGAAATATATGAGTTTGTATGTAATGTATGAATATAATATACAAGTTTCACTTTTTAAATGGAATTACTGAAATCAATCTACTTTTTCATGATATTCCAATTTTATGACCAGCACCTGTATAGCGACTAAAGCGCTAAGTTAGCAACACTGCTCTTTGCATGTTTTGTTTTCTCCGATCTACAATTTCTGCCTAAATCTGTCATCATATCTCCTGGTTTAATACATATAAATGATGAGGTGTTATTTAAAGAGTTTGTCCAAACTGATCTCTTCTCAGGATGAGAACCGCAGAGAGAGAAAGCCTCAAGCTGGAAACACAGAGCTTTCCTTTACGAAATGGTCAATAAACATAAAAACAAATATCTACTACCTGACGTCTGACTTTGATCCATCAGAAACATTTCAACACACTTTTATGAAAAGATGCTTTTATTGACTGAGCAGCAAATTATTGAGGTAGGTTATTCTGATGTTCTTTCAACTTTTTGTCACATTTCATCTGTAGCAGCATATTTTCATAGGACTCCATATGGAATGTTAGCATAAAAAAAGCATCATGAAGCCTGTTTTCCAGTGTAGTCCTGTTTCTCTGACTGTGACTAACTGGATGTGCTCTCTTCAACCTCTGACATGGGAGCTGGCTCGGAGCTCGTCTGCCTGGCTGTGTGTTTCCTGGACGGGGCCGCCTGTGGAGCTGGTTGACAATTGCCTTTTGTATCTATGCTTCTTTTTCTATGTCTGCTTCTGTCTCCTTGAACCCCAGTCGGCCTCAGCAGATGGCCGCTCACACTGAGCCTGGTTCTGCTGGAGGTTTCTTCCTGTTCAAAGGGAGTTTTTCCTCTCTACTGTCGCTACAAGCATGCTTAGTGTGAGGGATTGCTGAAGAGTCAATGAGTCGATGCAATCAGCTTGTTTTCCTTAGATAGAAAACTTTGAATCAATTTGACTGGATGATCTGGTGAACTGGAAAGTGACCTGAGATGACATGATGTGAATTGGAGCTATAGAAATAAACTGAATAGAATTACGTAGTTTTGTGGAGGTTGCTGTAAAATTATGAGCAACTGGTTCTTGCTTAACTAAAGCAAGAGGTGTGTCCAGCTGTTCTGCACAAAGCCAATGTATTTTTTAATGTTGGGAGACCCTAGGATGCCTGCCTGTAACCATCTTCTTTATAGTGTAATGATCCATGATGACTCATAGAGTGCTGATAAAAAGCCTCCAGCAGAGTGAAGACATCCTGTATTGTTCTGTAATTGGATGGAACATCTAATTCTATAATTATTAATCAGCTAAAGTGGCCCAGACATCTGTCAAGGATCCACTGGAGGAGATGAATCAGGGAAAGACCCAGAATGCTGCTCCTTCAGAATAAACTAAAGAATATATCTAGGAAAAGGAATTCCTAGGTTTCTGTCCTGAATCTGAATTAAACCAATAAACTTTGAATAAGACTTTAGATGCAAATCATTCACAGAAGGGGGTCGGGGGGGGGAAGTGGCCGCTGTAGAGCTGCTCCTTGTTGTGGCCCCGGTACTAAAAACATATGTTGGTAAAATTCAAATATAAGTACATTTTCTGTGTATTTTCTTTTAATTTGCACAGGTAGGAAATGCAATCTGACAAACTGATTTCAAAATAAAACAACATCAATATTTTATTTCAAGTTTATACTATTTTATCATCATCTCTTCATATCAACAACAAACACCCTTAATTTATGACATTTTGTCTCTTAGATCAGTTTTTGTAGGACAATCCTAAATCAGTTATGATGCTAACAGATGAGATCACGACTCATTAGTCTCTTGGACCTATTTCATTTTTGCCTTTACAATTTCCTTTTACAGATATTTAGAAATTACTATCAGCTTTAAGCTCAAACTATATCAAAAAAGGATTCCAGAGTTAATGGATTAGATCGGCTGTCCCTGACTTTATGGTTCACTTAAGAAACTAAACGATGCACTTTAACAGTTTTTGTGTTTTAATCTGTATCAAGGATGTTTTTTATTTTAAGATTTATTTACGACATCTTGTCAGTGAGTAAATAATACTGATGGAAAATATATAATTAAAAATAAAAGAAACAGAGTCAAACAGAGCAACTGTATGAAATAATATAGTCATTTATTTATTTCCAGCAAATTACAATATCCTGCAGAGAGAAAGCCCCCCTCCCCCCCGCCTCACAGAAGGGGTGTTTTAAGGAGACAAACATGTAGATGTCAGACCTACATCTACATGTTGTAGGCTGCCTACATCAGTTTTCCCTAAAAGACAGCATAGTGGAAATTCATTCAGCAGCTCAGTCTGGCTCTGGAAGCTAACAGGGAGGCAGGATTCCCCATGAGGGCTCAATAGTTTAAAGATATAGAGATAAAATAAGCAGAAGCTGGACGGTGAGTGTTATTAGATCGCTTTTGGAAAGTTATCCATCCTATATTTTGGAAACTTACTTCAATTTCCAAAACGTCACATAAACGAAGAGATAATCACAGTTCTATCTACTGCCACAGAGTATTTTTATATTTTTACATTTCGATAGAGCAATCATCACACTGTACATCTTTTATTGATCCAAGCTACTTTAACTTTTTTTTGTGGCTTTCATAAGATGGTTACTCTGATCTGAACTTTGACCATCTGGTTTCTGCAGGTCATCTGATCCCTTTAGGCGCCGTGGAGGCACCAAAGCACAGGGTGACATGTAGGTAGGAAATCTGACAGAACAGACGACAGACTGAGCCTGAAGAAAATGACAAAATAAACAACCGTATATATAGAATAAATATAGTATGTACAATTTGCTCTGTGTGCTTCTAAAAATAAATAGACGTAGCATTAATTTCCTCTTTTTCGAAGTATAAACAACTTTCCTTTAAAATAGAGAGAGAATTCTGGCACCGGTTTGAATAACAGCATCAAGGACACAAACTGATGTAGAGAGATGGAAGGATGCACTCACACTCTGCAGAAGGCAAAGTGGCCAAAATCTCTCTGGGCGAACAGTTCTAATCTGAGCACAACCCTGCACTGCCATCTGGTGGTGGGTTTTCAAACTACAGTACGCTGATGCATGTGAAAGGCACAGAAACAGTTGCTTTTTCTTTAAAGTGGTGTTTTGTAGGACTTCATTTAGAATAGATCATCTGTGCATTTCAAAGATTAGGAGAAAGAACAGGAGTACAAAAGAAAAACAACAATCAAAGTTTTAGTTTATAACACATGGCATTCAGAAAAGTCTTAAGAGCATAAAGCAACCATTAAAGTAGATTTTTGTACATCAGCACTATGTGCCCTGTTTGTGCATTTTGCTGGACCCTTCAAGAAAATTAAACATACAAACAAAATTAAAACTTAAACATAACGTTGTGATCTGTTAGCCGCCATCTTGGTTCAGTCTGTTAAATGACTCCACAGAGATGATGTGAAGGTATGGCGCTCACGCGGCGTGAAGAAGAAGACATATACCTTAAATTAACCCCCTACATCAATGTAGTGTTCAGATTCTCTACAAATAGAAAGATGAATGTTAAACGATAATGTTTTACAAGAAAGAAGGAACAAACTGTAACGCTTTTAGAATCAAACAAAAAAGAATCTCCTTTATGACAAAGAGAAACAGGAGAGGATGTTTTATGCATGAGAGAGCTGGATGACAAGGAACGATACTAACCTTAACCAATATTTTACTAAACTATCACTTGTGTCTTGAAATCAGTTCTTTGCATCATTTATGTATCAAATGTCATCATATTTTATGAATGAACTCCATAGCAATAATGTCTGACTGTTTGCTAATGAATGAAGTTTCTTAGAAAAAATCCCAAGGTTCTTTATTCATTCTACGTGCCTTCATGGCAGACTTTTTTTTATTTTTATTTACATGAACTTATTTTAAAAAAAAAATATTGGAAAAGCTATTTATTTGTAAATAAAATACTTGGTTTTACCATGAGTTCAAGCTAGCGGTTGCTAAAGACACAATGGGCCGCAACAAGTTATGTCCAATGATAGTTTCCTAAACATCTAAAAACTGTTAACTTGCTGTTTTCTGGACTCTCTTTCCTTTGTTACCCTTGATTCTAGTCGGTGGCGGCTGCACGCAGTTAGCCTCGCTGCACGCAGTTAGCCTCGCTGCACGCAATTAGCCTGGCTGCATGCAGTTAGCTTCACTGCACGCAGTTAGCCTCGCTGCACGCAGTAAGCCTAGCGTTGGAGCTAAATAATCCCATAAACTTGTCAATCAGCCGCACTTTCTAACAGACGAATGTGACGCCGGCGCGGTGGAGGGACGTGGTGCGCTAATCGAGCTGCTTTCAGCACGATGCTACTGAGCATGGATAACTTTTAACCAGAGTCTACGGGGGAAGATTTATGGAAATGGTAACTAATATAATGGTGAACGAAAAAGCTTTACTTGGTATTAAAGATTAAATATCTATCTTGCACATCTAAAAATGAATTAACATATTTTGAAACATTTTATTTTTAAAATAAAATTTTTATTTGTCTTTTTTATGTCTTAATAAAGATTATGGGTGAGTGGGGTGTTGCACCAGCACCCTCTATTGGCCAGCTGCCACTGGCTCTAGTCTGCACAAACCGTCCTAGGCTTTTTTAAGTGGATGTAGGTAAAATAAAGCATTAAATCAGCTGCTTTTACTACTGTGCTAATCAGGCTGGGCTTGTGGACAGAACAAGAAAACTAAATGCTGCTCATTTTAAGAATTTTGAGAAAGAGGACAAAACCAATATTTAAGTTGCATGAGTTGGTGCAAGGTTCTCACCGTATAATCATGCTTTGTAGAAGCCTCCAAATATCAGAGTAGTCATTTCTTATGAATTATTATTTATTTTGTGATCCTTCCCCCCCCCCCAAATGATAAGACAGACACCTGCCTTCCTGCAACGCGGCCCCTCCATGTGGGGGTGTCTCTAATTTCATGCCTGACAGCAGAGTTCACAATGATTACTCAGGCATAAATGAATAAAGCTAAATGCTATTTTAGATATTAATTTAATGAAGAAACAGCATTTATAACAGAGTTAAATGTTTAAAAAAGGGGATTCGACAACAAGCTACCTTTTCTGGACTGTTCGATGAGCATTGAAGGATGGAAACCTCCACACTGATGCCTATAGGAAACCTACTCACACAGACCAATATCTTCTTTCTGACTCACACCGCCCACTGGAACACAAACTTTCTGTCATCAGGACCTTCCAGCAGTGGGCAGAGCATGACCCTACTATAACAGAAGCACAAAGAACATAAACTCATCAAAGATGCTCTCTAAACCTGTGGAGACCCAAACTGGGCGTTTTTCAAATCAGCAAGGAAATCCAAGAGATGCGTTCTCTAAACACAAAATCCCAGAACATTTCAAACCAAACAGATCCTGAAACATAATGTTCACATTTTGGACAAAGAAGACAGGTGGTTTGAGAGGGATGTGAAGGAAGCCATCTATGTTAAGAAAGAAAATAACAACCTTAAACAGAGGGGGGGGGGGGGGGGGGGGGGGGGGGGGGGGGGACTCAGATTCCAGCTTTCAAAAACCTACAATGCAGCGATAGAGTTTATTCCTTCCCGCTATCATCTCAATCTTCATCGCCATGCAGGGGACTAAAACATCTTGCCTGGTCAGCCAGGCCAACAGTGACCCTACCGCCTCCCTTTTCAGAAGCATGGACCAGTATTCCGTATTGCAGGCTTGGCTCCGTTTTTTTTGTTGTTGTTCAATTTGCATGTTTTCTAGGACATAACAAAGCTTTAGTGTGGGCTACTCAATAAGCCTGGAACTCAATGCTGGTTGGCTCTGGCATCTTATTAAAGGAAGGTTAAATCAAATAATCAATATGAGGGGAAAATCCTGTGGTTTTGAAACAGAACTTTGTAAAACGTTGGTCTGTATCGGTACAGCCCATGACGAAAAAAAACACACATCAAGGACTTCCAAACATTTCTTATCCGTCTACTCCTCTGTCAACGATCTATGTTCCTACAGTATTACATGTAGCGCTCAGGTTCATTAGAACGTCCTGGGGATTTAAGAAGGACACTATTTAACGCTGCCATTAACCCACTTCGCAGGAATTTAAACTCTGCAGCTGAACTTCTTTTTGCCCGGCCTGGAAACCATGAAATTTGTTCTAATAAAAAAAAGGAATAAAAAAAGAATCCACATTCTGTGTAAAACCTTATTGATGTTATGCAGAAAGCTCTAATACGATATATATTCATATATATATATATATACATACAGTTGTGCTTGAAAAAAAAAATCTGCTCCCAGTAGAATACATTGAAATTGGCAAAAGTGATACTAAAATAAAACTATAAAAAATGGAGATTTTGACATTGATTTTGAATAAACATGTATTTTTGTTCACTGTTCTTGAGCAAGGCATTTTAATTTGACACGGAGTCCTAGTTCTCTATTTTATTCTCTAAATGATCATTTAGTACGGTACATTTTTATATATATATATTATAACTTTTCTCAATTTTGTTTTATTTGACTTATTGGTCTAAATTGATGATTTTCTGTAAGGGTTACTTTCAAGTACAACTGTGTATATATATATATAAAGCACCTGGGAATAACTTTACAAAGTTACCAACTGCTTTCTGTAACATCCTTTATATGTGTGGAATATGGATCGACGGCCATTATGTTGCATAAAGACAAGATAATTGAAATCATTAATTATAGAAGAGGTTAATCAAAAACCAATGTCCCTGATGGACACTTGGCTGTTAGGATTTAGAGTTGCTCTCATAAGGGAGAGCAAACCAAAGGCTGCATCCTCACACCAAGACATGGAAGCTGTGCTAAAAAAACAATAGGTCCAGTTTCCTCAAGTAAAATCACTCCTGCTTTGCATAAAACAGGAGAGAAAAGCATTTTACCAAAAAACAACAGATAAAGAAACCACAAGATGTTACCTTACAGGTAATTTCAGTAGCACTTGGTGATGAAAACATTCATTTTGGTGAGTGTGTGTGTGTGTGTGTGGGGGGGGGGGTGGGGTGGGTGGGTGGGGGGGTTTGTGCTCTTTTTCGCTGTTAAATGTCTTATTCAAACAAAGGGTTTACGTCCTCATTGAAAATAATAAGGACTCCCTTTGCACATAACACCATATATTAAATTGCTTGTTGGTTACCAGTTCTAACTATCAATAAAAGCGGCAGGACTCGGGTGTTTAGTAAGATTAAGGAGCCGTGGGACCTTTAAGGCTGGATCTATCATTGGTCAGAGTTTTTTTTCATGGTGGAGATGAAGAGGTCTGTGTTCCAGGGAGACAGTCAGGATTTACATGCTGCTGCTGTTCCAACAGTAAAGCAGCGTCATGATATCTGAGGATGAAACTCTGCTCAGAACATCATCATCCAGAGCCTTTCAGGAGATCAGCCTTGTACTGTGGATGTCCACTTTCACGCTCAGGCATAAGGGTGATCTTCGTCTTCGTTTTTTGCATGCACGCTTACAGTGTGTTTACGTTTAATTTTCTGTGTGTATGTTTCAACAAATTCAGTTGCCTAAATTGGAGTCCCTGTCCCCAATAAACCAACGCATGTGGAAGCAGAGGGCAAGGAAACCGGTTCCCAGGAGGTCCCCCAGAGCGGTCAGGTACGGGATGGAGAAGTTATCGGGGTCCATACCTCGGCCCCACATCCAGTGAACCATCCAGTCAGCCAGATACAGCAGGATTGCAACCTGTAGGAAGGTAAAGCAGAGGCACTTTTAGACCAATTCTGCCTGGAAAAAAAGACTGATGTCTTTTCAGATGTTTTCTTCAAAGGTTTATAGTCATAGAATAAACAAGACCCTTGATGACTTGGTCAATTATAGACCTATATCTGATCTTACTTTCTTATCTAAAATTCTTGAGAAAGTAGTTGCCGAACAAGTTTGAGACCAACTTAAGCATAATTAACTTTTTGAAGAGTTTCATTCTGGCTTTTTGATAAAGCTTATAGTCAGAAAGGCTCGGTTATCCTGAGCATCTCTATAGTTATGCTGCTATAGGCTTAGACTGCTGGAGGACATAGGGACCCCTTTTTCATCATTCTGTTTCATTCTATCTGTTAAAAGGGAGTTTTTCCTCTCCACTGTCGCAACAAGCATGCTTAGTGTGAGGGATTGCTGAAGAGTCAATGAGTCGATGCAATCAGCTGGTTTTCCTTAGATAGAAAACTTTGAATCAATCTGACTGGATGATCTGGTGAACTGGAAAGTGACCTGAGATGACATGATGTGAACTGGAGCTATAGAAATAAACTGAATTGAAGACATCCTACTACATCTAACATAACAATGAAGACATCTGAAACATTAACCTGCCATAAGACTTTAGTTTCATCATCCTACATGTAATTACTGATAACAACACTTGTTTGTTTTCAGTGAGTAATTTCAAACCTTAGCTACTTAGATGATCCCTTTATATCTTTCCAGACCCTTACTCCCCTGACATCTTGCAAAATGGTCTAGGCAGGATGGAAATGTTGGAGTGAAGAAGCGTAAAAGTATTATTTCGTACTTCGGCGCAATCGCAGACTGCTAGCTAAACAGCGTATGAGTTACACTTGGAGTCTACGTCAAAAACATCATGGCGGCACATAGGCGAAATGTTTGATTGACAGACAAGTAGCGTATCTACTTTCAACACTAGGCAGAGTGGATTGTATGAAGGTTATTTTGTTTCAAAACAATTTGTGCATTGTAAGTGTGAATTTGAAGTTGCAGAGAATTACATTCTAAGTTTTGTATTTGTACAATAAAAAAAAAAAATCACAAGTACAAAATTTTTAAGTGCAAGAACACCAATTCTGTTCTGCAAGTTGCACATCAAAAACCTCTTACATTCTCAGTTTAACTCCAGATGGTCCAGAACTATTTTTGCACTGTAAATTTTGTGTTTTGCAACTGTAGATTTTTAAAAAATGTGTCACAATTACAAAATAAAGTTACACCTCTTCTTTAGTAGAAGTACACAAATTGTTTTCGAGTTGGAAATCAAAAATGTCTTCCATTCAGTTTTGCTACAGTTGATCTAAAACAAATGGCGCAGAACTAATTCAAACATGTCTATTAAAATCTTCAAAATATATATAATATATATAATACAAATCAATGAATACGAATGCACTAATCTGCTGCTATAAGTCTCAAATTAAACTTCAACCAGTTACGTCTTCATTTTCACTTTTGACACAAATGTCACACCTGTAAAAACAATCTGTGACTTGTGGGTAGTACCACTGATTGGACAGCAGGGCGCGCTGCTGCTCAGTCAGTCTGTACCAACCGGAAATACTGTACATGTCTGGCCTGCTGCCATGTTGCCTTGTCGGTAATCCCTGAGAGAGTTTGTATCCCGTCATCGGGAGCGCACACAGAGTAGATAGAGCTGATCGAGTTCAATCCGCCTCAATTCCAAACTACTAAACATGAAAATATAGATATGTTTATGAAAGATGGTCGTTGTTATTTTATTCTTCACTTTACATGTTATAGCAGAACATCGGCAGTTTGATTTAAAAATAAAGAAAACACAAGCGTGGTTGTTTTCATGTAAACTTTTTGAACCTTTAGGATTCCGTCAGCCATCTAACAAAATCTATTTGTTCTCAAAATACAATAATAAATATCTTTATCTGTAAATTAATGGTTCATTTGAATGAAGCTTGTAAAATCTCCATAAAAAATGGCTGATTGGACATTAATTTCATTGCATGTGAATTTTAGAAAAGCTTTTATAAGTATAGTAACAGTATAGTGAACAGGCATCAGTGTCATCATGGAAAAGATTAAGGAGATAATTGTATGTCTACCTGCAGTAGAGCAGCTACCAGGTAGAAGGTGATAAAGATGGGTGTCAGGGTGGTGTGACCCCCTCTCAGGGAATTAATGGTGTAGAGGAAGATGAGATGACCAGGAGCAACCAGGAAGAAGAGCACACGGGCTGAGCGAGAATTCACAGCTGGAGAGGAGAAGGGATAACATGTCAGGATAGTTCTGAGATATGTCTGCAGAAAGTGAATAAAAAATATTGCCATAAACTTAAAACATTTACACATGTTGTGACAGCCAAATGTAAAGAATGCTGCTATAAACTTAGGCTGCTGGAAGACCTGGGGACCACTTTTCATCATTCTGCTTTATTCCATCTCTACTAACTAATTCTCTGTTTGTCAGTTTAACCAGTAGCTTTTTCCTGTCATAGTAGCTTCATCTGGTCTGGTTCTTCTTTGGCTGTGACTCCACTCTGTAAGAAA
This sequence comes from Cyprinodon tularosa, assembly GCF_016077235.1. NCBI lineage: Eukaryota > Metazoa > Chordata > Actinopteri > Cyprinodontiformes > Cyprinodontidae > Cyprinodon > Cyprinodon tularosa. Next base: position 1,379,687 of record NW_024038354.1, read on the forward strand.
TATCAGCTGGTTTCCTGACATCCACACCTCCAATTAGAAATGTGTTTTTTTTCTGCTTAGTCGTGCTTATCTCCTAGACATATCTCAGTATGTGCACTCCTTCATCCCCTTTGGCATGAAACGTAGTTCAGAGATCACCTGCTTATCTGTTTCTTTCCTAGACACCAACAGTATGGAGCATGTTTACTGTTAACTTTTCTAATACAGAAGGTTTTAAGAGATAAGGATTTCCATGTTCTGTTTTTTTCACACTTTCTTCTTCTTAAAAGGAGTTTTTCAATTCAGCTTAATTTATTTCTATAGCTACAATTCACATCATGTCATCTCAGGTCACTTTCCAGTTCAACCAGATCATCCAGTCAAATTGATTCAAAGTTTTCTATCTAAGGAAAACCAGCTGATTGCATCGACTCATTCCTTTTCCTCTCCACCGTTGCTGCCAAAACAATCTGCGTCAGGGATTTCACCAACTGCAAGCAAATGACTACTGTCATCCAGGAGGAGCAAACCCTGCACAGTCAAGGACTTGATGCAGTCAGCTGGTTTTCCATAGATAGAAACATTTGAACCAATCTGACTAAATTATCTCTGTAAAGAACCTTGGGGGTGAATTGTTGTGAATGTGCACTATTTACATAAACTAAATAGAATTTGATCTTTGCAACTCTTCCACAGTCACATGTGCATCCGCACTGCTTATTGTCACTCATGTTAACACCTGATACTCACTTAATCCTCACTAACGTTTCCTTCTTTGGAATTAAAAGGTTTCAAAAATACAGGGTTGAATGGGAAGAATCAAATCCCTGACTGAATAACGATGCTGATGAGTACAAGGAAAATGATTAATCATGTCAGGCTCTAAGCGTTCACAGCGACTCACAGTGGACTAGTCGTTTCATGTTTATATGGATTTCATGATCATTTTTTTATGTAATTTAGTCAATATGAGTGACTTTCTAAAGAGTAAATCCTGGTAAAAAATAATGAATTAAGTATTAATAAAGATCAACAAATATGGCTAAAGTAAGCATGTTTTTTTTTTAGTTTGAAAGTGTTTTTAACATCTTTTTTTGTGGATTGTATTTTTATTGTAAGAACTGAGTATTCTGTCATCAAATATTAGGGAGTTATCATTAAAGTTTGATGCAATGGAGAACGAAGATGAGTTTGATGCTATTTTAGTTCTCAGAAGAGTTTTATAAGCATTTACTGCAGGAGATATTCAATGTTTAGTATATATTCCAATATTTCTTATTACAAACTAACAACCTTTAGGTGCCACTGCCAAGTGGTTGATTATAGACATATATAACTGTAGTGTGCATAGGGCCCTTTTTACTCATTGTTTGCTAACTTTACATGCAGCAATGCTTTACCAAAAATGATCAATTGCTAATGGAGGATTTTAAGCTTCTTTTTTGAATACCTCTTTAATAAAAGTAGTGACATTAAATAAAAAATTCCACTGCTGCTTATTTTCATTAGTAAAATTATGGCAATCCTATAGGTGAATCGCACCGCGAAGCAGTAATCGAAGCAACAGTGGCTTCTTAGAAGAACCTCGAATATAAGACATATTTTCAGATGTTTCACTAATTGATAGTTTTGATGCCCTCAGTGTGAATCTACAATTTAGAGTCATAAAAATAAAGAAAACTCTTTGAATGAGAAGGTGTCCCAACTGCAGCTTTGCATCTTTATTCCCTAAATAAGACGGATTTTTTGTTCAGGCATGTTCTCTTTAACATTAAAAGTGACTTCATGCTCTTTGACATTTCAGTGTAAAGATATGGAAGAAAAATGCTAAAGATAAAATCTAGAAGAGGACGGCTGAAGAACCGTCCGGATTGGTCATCATGAATCCTTTAATGCAAAAAGAAAATCTTCTGCAGCCGCCTAATTACTTACTGGAATCAAAGAAGGAAGTGCACGGCGTGGGGCACTTCCTGGGAGCTGGGTTGGGGTCCCCCATGGGCAGCCCGTTCATGTGGAGATAGGTTGAGATTCGACTGGCCTGAACGGCCACCAGGTTGCCTCCTACACCTGTTCCAGGTAAACACAAAGAGGAGGGCAGGCGGAGTGAAAAAATCAGCACTTTTCAGATATGAACCACATGTTTTGACTCTTATCCTTACCGTTGATGACAGGAGTAAAAACAGCCATCCCAGCAAAGTTTGGGTCACTAACAGTCTTATCAAGAATCAGACCCCCGACACTGAAAGACAGAAAAGGTTCAGTTACAGAGAGAATGATAGAAAAGGATTAGCCAGATGGAGATGGACCACAGGTCCTACCTGCTGATTGCCATGGCGATGATGACTGGCTCCCAGCCAGAATAGAGGACCTCTCTGGTAGACGGGATCTTCCTTGCAATCAACACCCAAATAGGACACATGGCCACGAACGCCACACACACCAGCGGGTTTGCATAGTCGTTATACTCTGAATGGGAGGAGCAAAGATCGATGTTTAACACCGGCCCAGTTTGACCATGCTGCTACGCCAAAGGTCAGTGATGTCATGAACCGACACAATCTGTGGCGTTCCTTGATCTTTAAGTGGTGGTGAAGATTCTCAGTCATCCAGGTCGTTCCAAAAAAAAAAAAAAAATCAATCCCCTGGACTTTGTTTCCAAGTTTGAAGACGTTTCTCTTCCATCCAGGAAGCTTTTTCAATTCAAAATGTCAGAAATAGCATTGAGTTCCAGGTTTTATCCAGCAGCCCAACAAAGCCTGGTTTTAGTTTAGAAAACATGCAAATAGAAACGGATGAACGGGTCCCCCCCTTTGGAATGGGGGTCATTTGGCTTCTTTGTTAGCCTGCAATGCCCCATACCTGTCTATGTCTCTGAAAGGGGGGTTGTTGATGGCGGGAAGGAATCAACTCTATCGCTGAACTGTAGGTTTCTGAAAGCTGAAATCTGAGTCCTGGATGGGAAGCGAAACGTCTTCAAACTTGGAAACAAAGTCCAGTGGATTGTTTTTTAACTTTTCTTGATCATCATGATGCACCAATGTTCTCTAACCAACCTCCTTCACAAAGCCCCAGGGTTCGGTTTCCTTTGAACCACACCCACTGACTCTGTTTTCTAATTAAGGCATCTTCTAAAGAAAATATTTAGGAAAAAAAGAAAATCCCTCCATCTTATTATAATGAGCCAGGCAGAAATACCTTTGGAGGCGCAGTGCTTTCTGTGATGCAGTGTTACTCGACCAACACTGCAGGGGACTCCAAGCCACAAAGAAACACAACATCCGAGTAGACAGTGTGCTAACGAGTCCCAGACGCCAGCTGTGTTTGTGTGTCTAAGCAAAAAATATCCCAAATATGCCGAGTGTGGCGTTTAAAGGGAGCAAACTTATTTTCTGGCCTGTTTCTGACAGATGCGGGATTACGCCACGCTCTGTGGGCTTGTCTGTTTATGTGGAAAGGAGGGAGCGGCGAGGTAGCTCCGGGCGGCCGGGTGTGTCTCAAGCCAAGACGCTGTTAAAGTTCCTAACCTTAAAATCCAGCGAGGTGAGGCGTAGGAAGGCTTTCATCCTTATTTACCTCCCACTGCCGGCTTCGGCTCTCCACAACCACTATTGAGCATTTTTCCTTTGGATAAACTTTTCATGCACAAAAACACAGGTGCTTGGTTCCAGGTACTCAGAGATTCACTTCCACACAGAAAGCCCATATTCTGATACTTCAGCGATAGCATCAAGGTGTTGCTTTATTGTATGTCTCTTTCCATGTCCGTTAGTTGTGCTGTCCTTTTTCCATCTCTTTGCAGGTGATGAAGCAGCCTGAAGATGTTTTATCATTATCTCCTTTTTATCTCCTCTTTCTTTCATCTTTTCTCCTTTTTTCTGTTTTTCCTTTCCTGTTCTACTTACATTGCAGTGTCCATATAATCTGTAAAACTCCCTGCATGATTATAATAAAGCTATTTATATGCATAAATCAAGCGGAACACTATGGCGATAGCCATACTGCTCCACTGGTGAAAGTAAAATTTGTTGGGCTCTTTTTTTTGCATCAAGGCAATTATTCTTATTGCCACATTGCCAGACTGGACACTGGAAAAAAAAAAAAAAAGAGATCAACTCCCTTGTTTGCTGATGTTCTCAGGTTCTGATAACTCGGCTCGTAGCTCTGCTTCAACAGCAGGATTTACACACCAAGACCTCACTGACTGAATTTCTAACATGTTTGATTTCACCCAGACCCTAAGATTCCTGATGGCGAGGTGTTCATTAGCGGCTGATCACCCCTTGTTAGCCGCTGCATACGACACCATGCAGGACGCACCATGAGGCAGAAACTCAACCCGTTCAAAAAAATTCTTACATCGGCATGAAAAACTCGTACAGTGTAGCCCGACCTTGATCATTTCGTCTGTGTACTACATGTGCTCTCTTTATTTAATTTAAATAAATATTACGAAAAATAAAGTTAAGCTTCTGGAATAAAGTATAGATAGGATTTAAAGTTGGAAACAGAAACATGTGAGAGCAGATTATTGCTCAGTTAGAGTTTGGTTAGAAATAACACTCATGAACATTTTTGTGAACATTCTTGAAGTTTTTCTTTCACAGAGAGCTTAAATGAACGTTGCACACTACTGTGAGATTATTCACCAAGTAACTGAATAATGTGTTGGGTTATGTGAAGCGACGGCTGGTACCTAGCTCCTGGTAGAGCCCCGTGGAGATGCCCGCCAGCAGCGACAAGGTGATCAGGTCTCCAAGGCTGGCGGCGATGGGTGTGGCAACATTATCGGGGTTGATGCCTACTTTTCTGGATGCGACAATAACTCCGATCATGATGAGACCTGAAGACAGCATCAGAACATGGAAAGCAAACGCTAAGTTTAGACTTTATGAGACATTTAAAGCTGAGCTCAGTGATGCCAAGAAGTCTGCACTAAAGGACGGATAAGACGCTCATGCATTCAGTGACGGGCTGAACTTATTACTGCAACCAGGCTACACAGACAAAACTAATATTTTAATTATTTTTATTCATTGAAAGTGCTACTTTTCATTTTAAGTCATTATAAATGCAGAAATCTATCCTACTACAGGTTCTGATTAGTTTGTTTTTTCTTTAGCACTGCAGGGGAACTTTGACCCATTCTTCTTTGTCAATTTGTTTTATTTCAGCTACATTGTAAAGTTTATGGTCAAGCCATCCAGTGGCGGTTCTAAATAAATGTACCAGGGGGCCAGCGTGTTTTCATGGGGGCCCAGAAAAGCATGAAATAAAAAAACTGGGCAAGAGATTCAAATATATTAAAAGAGCTGCATGAAGTGAAATTTCAATTCAATTAGATTTAATTAAATTTAATTAATCAATATACATTCGGAATTTAGGAATTTTACATATTTTTGACTTAATTTAATTTAAAATACCCATTTTTTTATAAAATCTGAATTAAACTCAATAAAAACTGATAAATTCAGCTGTAAAAATTTGAGTTTTCTTTTTTATTTGTTTTGAAAAAAGCATTAAGCAGATAAAAACTTGGATCCTATCTCAGTGCCACTGAAGCTATAACTTTATTTTATTTAAAATAATTAGTATAACAGAATCCGTAAAGAAAAAAAAAAAACAGAAATAGATCCAAAGGACCCATTAGTAACCACATAGCATCATAAAAGTTTCTTATATTATCTTAGTATTATGTCTTCAGTACAGGGGTCATAACAGGGGCCAGGACATGATCTACAGGGGCACTGGCCCCCATATGCCCCCGTCTAAACCGCCCATGAAGCCGCCTGCTGATTTGATCTGACTCCAGGCTTTGACTAGGCAATTTCACAACCTCTAATTATTATTATTTTTTTCTTGGAGTCTCTATTGGACAATTTTTATTCATAATTCACTCGGATCAGCATGAGTGGAGAAAAGTCACCTTAATTAGGACATCGCTACGGTAACAGATAGGATTTACTCCCTTTGCTTCTACTATGTTGGGAAACAGAGTCCGACTCTGAGAATCACTGATCCAAATGATCTATTCAGATCATCCATTAGATCTGACATCAAAGCTGAAAACAAGATATATCTTTACACTAAGAACTAAGCCTGTCTGTCTGTCTGACCGTCTGTCTTTTTGACCGTCTGTCTGACCATCTGTCTGTGAAGGTTAAAGTCTGTTAATATCTGAAATTAAATTCTATTAATATTTGACATAAAAGCATAAAATGTTCTGGAGAATCTTCAGCCGAACAACCAAAGTCAGTCTTTTGAATTTGAATGATGCCAGTTCTGCCCCCTGCTGGGGGAGGTTGGTATCACAGCGTTTAGAACAGAAACCCGACTTGAAGTTCTGCATAATCACAGGTTAGATACAGACTCATCTGATTTTAGAGCAGTGGAGGACTCCATGAAAGAATGTTGAAAAAAAGGGTGATTATTGGACAGATTCATCTGAGGTTAACATTAAAATGGCCGATTAGCTTTTTTAATTTTTTTTTTGAAATTTTTCATATGTAGATGTGTTTCTTTTTAAACTGCACAGGTTGTTCTAACAAACAGGATGAGCATAAACATTTCACACGCTTTCAGGGTCAAAAGACATCTAATATTCCACATGAATCCTTGTCATGTTTGCACAGGAACTGCAGTGACCAACCATGGCCAGATAAAAACAGATCCTCCATAAACCTGATTTGTGTGATAAACAAGCTGTTCAGACATTTAAAACCTTTATAGCGGCGACCGTACCCAGGAGCAGAGATGCGATGAAGGCCGTGGCCACGCTGGAGGCACACAGCAGCACTGCATGGCCCAGCTTGAACTGTCCCTCTGGGAGCCAGCCAAAGATTACAGCAGCTATGGAAGCCAGGAACCCCACAACTGTGGCCTGGACCTGGATGCAAACAAGCACACACACAAAGATTCAAATGTAGATTCCATTACTGTGAACATTTAAAGTGCATGAGACTATCCCGTTACGCTGAGAAGCTTTCAATCCATCCTGCTGAACCCAGCGCTGTCCAACGCCTGTCACTGGACACAACTATGCAATTACCACAACAAGCAGTGGATATGACACCCATGGCGCCGTAAAGGAAGCCCAGCACCTGTTGGTCGCCATGTGAGTTTGCTCCGACCATCAGTAGGAGGCTCCAGGAAACGTGATAGACTCTTTTAAATATTACATAATGTGCTGCCTCGTGTTGCAAATGGGTGAAGACCAGTTTACAGAAACCTGGAAGGAGCAGACTTAGAAAAGTCAGATATCCTGAGATAAAAAAGCTGATTTCATTAGCTAAATCTAAATAATTAGCATTGCTTCGTGATTAAGCTTCTCAGGTTGATGTTTTCTACCTAAAAGCGCAGATTTGTGCTACGTTAAGAATTATTTATGATGTTTTTCAAAGGAGTTATTGGATTTATTTATGATAGTTTCATAACAATTTTTTAAAAAGCCTCCTTTCAAGCTAAAAGGACCTTTTTTGCGATATTCAAGTTTTCAATGTGAAACAAATTTACTGGAAATAAAGAAAGGAGGAATTAAGGAGGCCATGCTGGTGTTAGGTCATCATACCTTGATCATATGCTTGGCCGTAGAGTCAACAACGTAGCACAGACCACAGTGGTGGAGCGAAGTTTTACCTAATATGTCACTTATGGCCAACTTCTCTTTAGCGTATCAGCTAGCATCAGTGACATTTCATGCCATCCAGAGACGTTGAGAGAGAAATGTTATCCTGACACTGAGCCTGGTTCTGCTGGAGGTTTCTTCCTGTTCAAAGGGAGTTTTTCCTCTCCACTGTCGCTACAAGCATGCTTAGTGTGAGGGATTGCTGAAGAGTCAATGAGTCGATGCAATCAGCTGGGTTTCCTTAGATAGAAAGCTTTGAATCAATCTGACTGGATGATCTGGTCAACTGGAAAGTGAGCTGAGATGACGTGTTTTTATTTGCGGCTATATAAATTTAATTGAATCAAACTGAATTGCATTCAGGACGCCAGCAGCGGCGGAAAGAGGTGATCAGTCATGTCAGGTAAAAGTTTTTATCTCCTGAACTTTTTGGAAAAAAATAGTTTCTTCTTTTTCAAAAAAAATTCAATTAACATTAAAAACGTCTTTGTTATGATTATTAGCTGATTCAGTTGAACTGTTTCTATTAAGCTCTTTTAATGTAAACGGATGATGGAAACACAACTTTAGTTATAATGCTATTACTTTCTCAAAATCTTAAATAAAGCTGTATTTTGCTGGATTCTTTCACGTCTAAGTAATCCTTATGAGTTCAGCTCTCTGATTTGGAAAAATGAGCGGATGGAGAATAGCTTTAGCTAGGAAGCACCTACCATAACCGGTCTGCACCTGCACTTTAAAGGAAAAGTCCGCTCAATATTCAGAATTCAAACTTCTGAAAGTTCATTAAATCTGAAATTATTCCATCCTGTTCAATAAATGATCAGTGTTTCTAATTCAGAGTAATTTTCATGTGAATTTGCTTTACTGGAGGCATCCATGTTTGTCAAAGAACACTACTGCCACCTACTGGTTTGTGACGTCACGGTGTGGTATCGGCTGTTGATCAAGTCCCAGTGCTGTATCTGGTGTTTGTCACAACGCGCTATTATGCAAGTCATCTTGAAAACATTCTTCTTCCAAATGTTTGCTACATATTACGGGTTTTTTCTCTGGCCAGAAGTTCGATGGATTATTCTTGGCTGACCGGACGTTTCCTTTAAACAAGGGGATGAGACTGAACACAGACATAAACATATGTCTGTGTTCTTCTTTCCTTTAGCTCTGGCTCAGAACTGAGCTGTGCTTGGTGTTGCTGAGCAGAGGGTGAGGCAGAGCAGCAGACACTAGACTGAGAACCTAAGTCCACATAACAGCTTTCTAACACTGTTTACTGATTTCTTAAACTCAATCTCTGCCCAGGTTTGGAAACAGGCTGATTACTTCATCTCTAAAGCTCACTGACTAACCTTAAATAAAGAAATAATAAAACCTCACACAGTTATAATTAAGCAATCTAGATTATTTAGTCATGTCGTATTTTCTGTTCCATGTAATATATCACTGAGTAAATTACACTTCTGTTGCTAGGTTACAGGTATGATTTTAATAATGTGGCCAGTTGTGTTTGCATTCATCCACACTATCAAGCAATGACTTCATTTGTTTTTTTAAAGATAACCTTTAAAAGTTTAAATCATAGATGCTTTATGAGTTTCATTTAAATCAGGGGAAACATGGGTGATGAGATGAGAAAGACGATGGGTGTAAAAACGCGGTCAGGCATGTTCCAGACGCCAAAGCCTGTCCTGTCTATGAGATGCTGCAAGGATTACCTTCTTAATCTACGTTTACTGATATGAACACATTGCAGGAGTTTCATCAGAGCTGCAGGAGAGATGATGCTTAACCTTGAGAAACCTTCAGTTTTGTTGAACTAGATATGCTTAGACTTATCTTTCCATTGGAAGATTATTTCTAAACTCCAACCAAATCAATTCCTTCAATGCACTGTTTCAGTAAAGACAAGTCTTATAGTTTAGAAGCTGAGGACCACTTTAGCAGACTTTATATAATGTACATCCTGGAATATTTCCGTTTTATTTCACTAGTATTTCAGTGAGGTTGACGAGCTGTGATCAATCTGTACTGAACCCAGGTGAGTGGAAGCCCACCGTCTAGATTAGAGGTCTTCAACGACCCTCAAAAAGAGACATGTAAGAAATTCATCTGCAGAAAACTCTGTAGCTGCAGAAATAAATCTGCTACTATGTTGATGGAGGCAATTCTGTTCCCTGCAAGCAAAGAACTCGATTGTTAAATGACAATTTGAGAAAAATATATCCTTTAGAAATGAAACTTTGCTGTATGTCAGGCTCAGACTGAACGCGTTGCAGCCGTGCTGCAGAGAGACAGTCACTCTATATGATTGATTGACTGATTTATTGATCTCACAGTGGAGAAATGTACTCCTTCCATCAGCTCAAATAGTCCAAAAGGAGGAAGAAAAGGTGCATGGGATATATACAGTATATACCGTATATTATCGTACAGGGTTATTGCACAGGGTGTTTACATGAGTATTTATATAGATAAAAATGTATATTTTTCCATATTGTTATTGCACTGGGTGTCAAATATAGAGAAACAGGTTATTGCACAGGGTATGCTGCGACCAGGCTTTCTCTCATCTGGGTTTACACTGTTTCTGTGTTCTGATTAGTGAAGCTAGCTTAGGTTGGTGGGTTGATTCTATTCTGAAATTCCGCTGCACTATTTTACCCTCTGGGGTCAGCTTTTCCTGTTGAGCAAGTGAAATTCAGGAGCCCAATGTTTGGACGGCTGCAGCCTCTGGCCAAACTTCTTTTTCTGTAGAAACACTTTGATCACCAGCACTGCACCATGGCTGATGAGAGCGTGGATTTTAACAAATGGGGTTCCTTGCAGAGCCACAGGTGCAACACATTCAGTGTTAGTGAGGTGTTATTTTAACCAACGAAGTGCATTCTTTTATTTATTATAATATATGATTTTCTTATAAATTGTATTTTTTTTTTCAATTATCAACATTCTTTTCAAACTGCATGCTACAGATACAATTCTCTTGAATGAATCTAGGGGGCAGTGGGCTGCCATGGTGCGGTGCCCGGGGAGCAGGGTGGGGTTAAGGGTCTTGTTCAGGGACCAAGAGTGGCAGTCTGTGGGACTGTGTTGGACTTGAAGTCTGAACCGCTGGGACCAAAGCCCAATGCTCTAACCACTAGGCCGCCCTTCTGGGGGAGGGATTTCCTCTGGAGATTAGAGCCCAGAGTTTATCCTATTGGTCCTAATGGACGTTATTTTCATTGGTCAACGTGAGCATCAAATGTGAGCATTTGTGTTGTGCCACAAGTTAAAAGAATAAGGAAATTTGAAAGGAAAGCAAATTGTATAACTTAAAGGAATGACTTTAAAAACAGTTGAAAGACATTAAATATGAAAAGAATATATAAAAAACAATAAAAGTTACCCTACATTCCTTTCTTTTTATTAAGATGTTTTTCAAAAGTATAATTTCTAGATTACTTTTTTTTTTTTCAAATTTCTATTCACAAAACATGCTGCAGGTATGGAAGCCCGTTTCCGCCACTCTGTAAAAAAAAAAAAAAAAACTATCTCAATATAATGAGATACTATCTCATTATAATGAGTTACTATCTCATTATAATGAGATAGTATCTCATTATATTGAGTTACTATCTCATTATAATGAGATACTATCTCATTATAATGAGATACTATCTCATTATAATGAGTTACTATCTCATTATATTGAGATAATTTTTTTTTTATTTTTTACCAATTTTTAAGTTAAAATTGAGTATTTTTGGTCAATAGCTCCCAGGTCATGTGACCTATTGATGCAAAATCAGTGTGAAATTGTTCTACTAGTCTCTTGTGATGGGGCACACTCATTTGTTTTGCATTTTAACTCTTTTTTTATTTTTTTAACCAATTTTTTTAGTTAAAATTGAGTATTTTTGGTCAATAGCTCCCAGGTCATGTGACCTATTGACCCAAAATCAGTGTAAAATGGTTCCACTAGTCTCTGTAGATGGGGCACACTCATTTATTTTTCATTTTAACACTTTTTTAATTTTTTTACCAATTTTTTAAGTTAAAATTGAGTATTTTTCGTCAATAGCTCCCAGGTCATGTGACCTATTGACCCAAAATCAGTGTGAAATGGTTCTACTAGTCTCTGTAGATGGGGCACACTTATTTGTTTTTCATTTTAACTCTTTTTTTATTTTTTAGCAATTTTTTAAGTTAAAATTGAGTATTTTTGGTCAATAGCTCCCAGGTCATGTGACCTATTGACCCAAAATCAGTGTGAATTGTTGGGTCCCCCCTTACATGGGCCCACCACCCGTGAGAGGGGCCATAAGGGTCGTATGCAATGTGTGTTGGCCGGGGGAGGGGACCCTGGTGGTCCGATCTTCGGCTGCAGAAGCTGGCTCTTGGGATGTGGAATGTCACCTCGCTGGTGGGAAGGGACCGGAGCTAGTGTGTGAGGCTGAGAGGTTCTGGCTAGAAATAGTCTGTCTCACCTCGACGTATGGTTCTGGTTCTGGAACCAGTCTCCTATAGAGGGGCTGGACATACTTCCACTCTGGAGTTGCCCACAGTGAGAGGCGCTGGGCAGGAGTGGGCATACTTGTTGCCCCCCATCTCGGCGCCTGTACGTTGGGGTTCATCCCGGTGAACGAGAGGGCTCCGCCTAAGGGTGGGGGGACGGGTTTTGACTGTTGTCTGTGCTAACGGGCCGAACAACAGTTCAGATTACCCACCCTTCTTGGAGTCCTTAGAGGGAGAACTGGAGGGTGCTCCTCCTGGGGACTCCCTTGTTCTGCTGGGAGACTTCAACGCTCACGTGGGCAATGACAGTGAGACCTGGAGGGGCATGGTTGGGAGGAATGGTCGCCCCCCCGATCTGAACTCAAGTGGTGTTCTGTTGTTGGACTTCTGTGCTCGTCATGGATTGTCCATAACGAACACCATGTTCAAGCATAAGGGTGTCCATATGTGGTAAAAAATAAAAAAAAGAGTTAAAATGCAAAACAAATGAGTGTGCCCCATCTACAGAGACTAGTAGAACAATTTCACACTGATTTTGGGTCAATAGGTCACATGACCTGGGAGCTATTGACCAAAAATACTCAATTTTAACTTAAAAAGTTGGTAAAAAAAATAAAAAAAGAGTTAAAATGAAAAACAAATGAGTGTGCCCCATCTACAGAGACTAGTAGAACAATTTCACACTGATTTTGGGTCAATAGGTCACATGACCTGGGAGCTATTGACCAAAAATACTAAATTTTAACTAAAAAAATTGGTAAAAAATAAAAAAAAGAGTTAAAATGAAAATCAAATGAGTGTGCCCCATCTACAGAGACTAGTAGAACAATTTCCAAGTGATTTTGCGTCAATAGGTCACATGATCTGGGAGCTATTGACCAAAAATACTCAATTTTAACTTAAAAAATTGCTAAAAAATAAAAAAAAGAGTTAAAATGAAAAACAAATGAGTGTGCCCCATCTACAGAGACTAGTAGAACAATTTCACACTGATTTTGGGTCAATAGGTCACATGACCTGGGAGCTATTGACCAAAAATACTCAATTTTAACTTAAAAAGTTGGTAAAAAAAAATAAAAAAAGAGTTAAAATGAAAAACAAATGAGTGTGCCCCATCTACAGAGACTAGTAGAACAATTTCACACTGATTTTGGGTCAATAGGTCACATGACCTGGGAGCTATTGACCAAAAATACTAAATTTTAACTAAAAAAATTGGTAAAAAATAAAAAAAAGAGTTAAAATGAAAATCAAATGAGTGTGCCCCATCTACAGAGACTAGTAGAAGAATTTCCAAGTGATTTTGCGTCAATAGGTCACATGATCTGGGAGCTATTGACCAAAAATACTCAATTTTAACTTAAAAAATTGCTAAAAAATAAAAAAAAAGAGTTAAAATGAAAAACAAATGAGTGTGCCCCATCTACAGAGACTAGTAGAACAATTTCACACTGATTTTGCATCAATAAGTCACATGACCTGGGAGCTATTGACCAAAAATACTCAATTTTAACTTAAAAAATTGGTTAAAAAAAAACAACTATCTCATTATAATGAGATAGTATCTGATTATATTGAGATACTATCTCATTATATTGAGTTACTATCTCATTATATTGAGTTACTATCTCATTATATTGAGTTACTATCTCATTATATTGAGTTACTATCTCATTATAATGAGATAGTATCTCAATATAATGAGATACTATCTCATTATATTGAGTTACTATCTCATTATATTGAGATAGTTTTTTTTTTTTTTTTTTTTTTTACAGAGTGGCGGAAACGGGCTTCCATAGCAGGAATAATGGAACAAAATTCAACCCATATTCAGTGGGGTCAAAGCAACCTGCACCATAGTGCTTCACATACGCTCCGTCACATGAAGCACCGCTTACTGGGCAGAGATCAGGTTCCTTAACATTAGAGCAACCAAATATTCATCCATAACTCTTTCAACAAAGAACTTCTGCTTTTTGGAGTTCTATAGTTCAGGTGCCATGGAAACATTTAGTGTTATCCATGAATTGTCTAAAAAAGTCTGATTCTAATGAGAGCATATTTCTTCCTAACTCTTAGGTTAAATCTTTCTCATCAGTCAAAGGTTTTCTTCAGAACTTAGAGAAGCATTCCAGATCCAGATCTATAGGTTGTTAAAGTTATGTAAGGACAGTCAACCTGATCTCTGCTGGGGAGCTGAAACACATCACTGCTTTATTTACCTGGATGAGGGCTAAGTTCCCCATGATCATCTTCCACATGTCCTTGGCTGTGTCCATCTGGCCAATGTTAGCCTGAAAGGGAAACAAAACACACATCTAATTATGTTTTCCTCCACAAACCTTTGTGAGTGTGTGTGCTGAGGGTCTTGGCGGTTCACGGCTTACACAAGCTATTGATCCCATGAGAACAATAAAGAGTCAGTTTATAGGACAAAGACTGTCTGTGTGCTGACCCCCCCATCCTGCGGCTGTCCCCACTTATCTCATCTCTTTCTTCAAACAAAAACACGCTGATGGTCTGGAGAGTCAAGTGGCCGTGGCTACAGTGGACCACTGTGTGAGCGATGATCCACAGACCCGTCCACAGCGAGAGGATGCAAGCATACGGCCTCCTCTTCCTCTCTGACCTCTCATTTTAAGATTCACTGGGGAGGGGGAGTGATCCGAGAACTCCCTGTGAACCTGTTTACTGGCGATGCACAGATTTTATTTAGCATTTATTCAACTAAAACTGGTCTTTGAATTAAAACAGTAGTTCCAGTTTGAATATTTGATTCAGTTCAATTGAATGCTGCCATCAACACCTTTGTTTCTAGATGTTGGAGCTTGGCCTGTTTTCCAGTGTAGTCCTGTTTCTCTGACTGTGACTAACTGGATGTGCTCTCTTCATCCTCTGACATGGGAGCTGGCTCGGAGCTCGTCTGCCTGGCTGTGTGTTTCCTGGACGGGGCCGCCTGTGGAGCTGGTTGACAGTTGCCTTTTGTATCTATGCTTCTTTTTCTATGTCTGCTTCTGTCTCCCTGAACCCCAGTGGGCCTCAGCAGATGGCCGCTCACACTGAGCCTGGTTCTGCTGGAGGTTTCTTCCTGTTCAAAGGGAGTTTTTCCTCTCCACTGTCGCTGCAAGCATGCTTAGTGTGAGGGATTGCTGAAGAGTCAATGAGTCGATGCAATCAGCTGGTTTTCCTTAGATAGAAAACTTTGAATCAATCTGACTGGATGATCTGGTGAACTGGAAAGTGACCTGAGATGACATGATGTGAATTGGAGCTATAGAAATAAATTGAATAGAATTGAAAATTGCATTCCTTGTTTTAGTAATATTATTTTATCCAGCCTTTCTAACACCCTAAAAAATGGAGAAATAAAAGCTGGTATGAAATATGCTAATATCGTATCGTATTTTAAAGGTCCAATATCGGTATCATATCTGAAATGAAAAGGTGATATCGGGATACCCCTACTGCGAACATGTTTATAACAGCAGTGAAAAGGAGAAATATAACAATAAAGAATACAAATCATAATAAGGTAGATGGACAGAAATAAAATCAAATGCAAAACATTGCTAAATGCTAACTGCTCCAACATCAGCTGTTACATAAATTATCATAAGTATTAATATTTTCCAAGAATAGGAAAATCTGTTCCCATATCTTTGTGAACAAACAATATTTACCCTTAATTAGTGTTGCACCGACATTCGAAAAGAGATACAAGTAGCGGATTGGAATACTGCATGCGTAAAGGCCCAAAAGCAATCGATCAATATAAGCATGAAACTCCTTCAGTACAAGTGGTTAATGAGAACTTACTTAACGCCAGTCCAATTGAATCGCTGGGCACCTAACATCCCAGATATCTGCTGTAAATGTTTGGTTGGAAAGGGTGCTCTCTTTCACTGTGTATGGGAGTGTCCAAAGTTACAACAATATTGGAACTTGGTTATGCAAACTTTGTCAGAGATTGTTGGAGTGAATGTACCTGCTGGGGCCAAAATGTGTGTTTTGGGTATTTATCCAGAGAACTGTGCCTTTAATTCCAGACAGTTAAAATTGATTATCTTTGGACTCCTGCAGGCCAGGAGATTAATATCTCTATACTGGAAAAAAATGGATATACCATCAAATCACATGTGGGTGAAGGAGATGACATCGTGTATGGCTCTGGAGCGACTCACTTATATTGTCAGAGGAAAAGGAGCAAAAGACATGGTCACCGTTGACCGAGTTTCTGAAACGTTACAGAGGACATTAAGAGAACTGTGCTGAGATGGCTGGGTTTTTTTTTTCGTCTTCTTTCTCTCATTGTTCATTATTGTTTATTTGTGTTTGTTTGTTTTGGGGACCAAGTTATTTAATGAGAATCTGTGTTAAGTGTATCACTGTCACTTGCTTTTTTTGTTATGTTATAAAATTCAATAAAAAATATAAAAAAAAAAAAAAAAAATTTGAGTTGCAACAATACTGCTACCAGTATGGGGCGGGGCCCCGATCCAGCACTAAAATATACACACACATCAATTTCAAACAGATGGTATTGGTACGGCCGATACTGCACAGCCAGGTATCAGTAACGGTATCAGGGCCAAAAAATGGCATCAACCCTACCCTTAATCATAAAGCTGAGTTTCTCCATGGCAACAGAGCTTGATAATGTAGATATCCAAGTTTTTAATTAAGTCTGGTTACAGATTGCCAGGATGTTGCTAAACTATATTTGGCACCAAACACTAAATGATGGACATTTGATCATGCCGGCTCATTTGAGTTTGAGTGGGAAAAATTCCTAAAACACGTAACCTAGGACAGTTTTTATGTACACTACAGAAAATAAACTACGATAAAATAACTGCAATCAGTGATGATACTACATAACTGTTGTATTTTTATTATATATTATACTACATAACTGTTGTATTTTTATTATATATTATACTACATAACTGTTGTATTTTTATTATATATTATACTACATTTCTAGGAATACATGGTTTCCTATCTATTTGCTTGCCTTAATGAAGAATATAAACATCTGGTTTATTGTGATCAAAATGTTTTACTCTAATAAATAAAGCATCAATAATATTTTTTAGAATAATTATGACAGAGATCCTTAAAGGAACTGAAAGAGTTTATCAGTGCTAGTCAGGAAGAGATAATATTCCCAAAAACGTTCCACTGAAATCCTTCTTTTTGCAGCCCAGATGCCTTTTCACTCATTTTATTCACAGAATGAGTTTACCGCTGTGTTCATACCAACAGCACACAATCAGCTATCAGCTTGTTTCTGCACATTATATCGTCACATAAAGCAAAATCCTCTAAAGTTAAACCGCTGCTGCACCAGAGAAAACTAAACGTCTTTCTTTTTCGTAGGTAATCCTCCTGGCAAAGCAGATCATAATATTGTTTTCTGGTGTGAAATTAGAAGAAAGCTATTATAGAGGTCCTGCCTTTCTTTCTTGCATATTTGTGCTGTTATCACAGCTGTGGAATCAATGGGAGTGTCAAGGGGAGCTCATTCACTGATGGTTTGTGACATTCTCTTTCTAAATTTGGAAGGGTGTCAGTGAACGCAGGCTGCTGGATGAAGGAAACCATGGCCTGACCCACAGCATGCTGGCAGCAGCCTTGATAGGCAAAAGGCCTTGAGTTTGTATTACTTCCTTGGATCATTGCTTCAGGTCCTGCTACGGTTGCCTGTTAGGGCCAAAAAGGAATATGCTTGGATCAGATTGAGGCTGGTTTGTATTCACATCAGAAGCAAACTGCAACATAGTCTGCTTCAAGACTTTACCAAATGTTCTCTCCAGGCAGACGCTAGCGGATCAGACTCTGGATCAGCGATTATTTCAGCACAAACTATTTGAACCAGGTGGGAAAAATAGATTAGATTAGATTAGATGAGCTTTATTGATCTCACAGCGGAGAAATTCACTCGTCACATATTGGCATAGTAATTAAAGAAGGTGCAAAACAAGGAGGAAAAAGGTGCATTAAGAATAAACAGTATATATACAGTATATCCAGATACATACAGTATATTAAGATAAATAAGGATTAAGGATTAATAAACCTGGTCCTTTTAAAAAGGACAAAACGTGTTTCAATATCGCCTCATTTCCACCAGCCCGATGAAACCGATGCATGCAGAGTTCAGACTGAGCTTGGATCAGTTAGCCGCGCCGAGCTCCGTCCTTATGACCATTTACACATCAGGCTAGCTCCTCGCCTCCTATTGGCGGGCCACCATACTACAGGAATTACTCAAACAAAAACGGCGGCGTTTATAACATTCAGGAACTTATGTTTGTTTATATTAGTGATATTTCATTGTTTGTTAGAGAAGGCATTGTTCTGGGTATCATCCCAGGTCGCACCGCGCTCTATTGATGCCATTTACTGTTAACAGGCTGAAGTTGGTGATGTGGACAGGTGAATTACAAAGCCGGATACGTCAGAAAACCAACAAAATGAGTCAGCTGACTGTAAATAGGAGATGAGGCGGTTTGCTCATGCTCTCTTTGTTATCACAGAACAGAGCCACAGATGAATTAGTGCTGGCTTTATGCTGGTGGAGATTCTCAGGCATCCAGGTCATAGTCATTTCAAAAAGTTAAAGTTAGAAAAACAATCCACTGAACTTTGTTTCCAAGCTTGAGGACATTTCTCTGAATCCAATTAAAATCCTGTGTCACACCTGATGGTTGTTTCCACTCATTCTCTCTCTACCCAGTCTGAGTCTGAGCTGTTAGGAAAATCTGCAGCAGCAGTAAATGCAATAAAAAGTTTTGATTTAGCAGAAGGAATAAAAACACAAACATACAGTATTTTTTATTAAAACATAAAAAAGTATGCTTTGTCTCATTTATGTTGATTTATTATCTAGAATTCTAATTAAAATAATTAAAAAAAAAGGTGATTAAAATGCAAAAAAACTATGAAAAACTTGGAAGTTTTGAAAAGTTCTGCAAAAAACTGACCTTCCATTCATAAAATGAACATATTGGATGAAACTAGAGATTAGAAAAGCATCAAATGAAAGGAATAAAAAAAAGTAACATGAACTCCAGGAATCAGCCACTAATAGGGATTACATTGTTTCCACTAATAAGCTCATTATGAACCTTACAGTAGTCTTAATCTGCTCATAATTAGGGGTGAGATGGAAAAAGCAGAGTCCTGCTGGGCTCCGCTGGCAGACAGGGGCCAGTCATGCCTCAGGCTAACCAGCAGAGTTTGCCATGATTGGAGAGATATTCAGAAATGCTGAGATGAGAGGCTGAAGGAAATGAGTTTTAGAAGCATCCAGATGTGTCGCTGATGTTTCCTCACATCAAACTCTGAATGATTCACAACCAAAAAATAAATCCAGCACCTAATCAGCTACAGCAACTGTTTCTCTTCCAACCAGAGGAAAGAATGTGTTCGTAAGAGCAGTGCCACGCTATTACCTTTCTGCCTCCACACTTAAAGCATATTGGCTACTGCTGACTGCTGGTGAGCAGAGCTTACCGCCTGTTCTCCATGCAGAAAATAGCTAAAACTCTCATTTATTCTTTCATTTTCAAAAAGACCCATTAAGCTTATCTTACAGTTTTCTACTCCCACTTTTTGATGCTATTTGTGGTAAATTCAGCACTAGATCTAGACCTATTCTACAGACAGTCCATTAGTCCAAAACTTCCATTAGTCTAACTTGCCCTAAAAAGGGTTAAGGGGAAACCTGATTACCAACAGAAAATTTAAAGATGCACCATGACAACAAAGGTTGCGGTCAGAGCACGTCTGCATGAACGTCCTGTTTGTTGACCCTCAGATTCTCCATGACCACTATTGGCACTCTTACAACCCTAACAATGACATCTGTGTCAGTCCGGGGCTCTTTGGGAGGGGCCTGGCTAGCCTGACGTAGTCCGACTCAATTCTAGTCAGAATATGAGTCTGATGCTGCTCCATAGAGCTGTGATTATGGGGCGTGTTTCGAACGAACCAGGAAAAAAAATGCCTCTGCACTCAATTGGATAGACCTACAACCAATAAGAGCAACGGAGTGCGTAACGTATGTTAAGCGAAGCATAGTTGTTGTCCACAAAAATCAAAGCGTGCAGTTTCACGCCTAGAATAAGAAGATGAGTCTTGATCGCGTTTCTCTGTTCCTCTTTTAAAATTAATTTGCTGTCGATATCTTCTAGAACAGACCTAATAGCA